>NC_139148.1:128326902-129053257 GCF_964270905.1 Leucopleurus acutus
GGCGGACGGGGCCCAGAGGAGCACAGTTAGCGCGAGAGCGCCCGAGGGGGTGATCGGGGAGGAGCCGGGAAGGAGGAGGAGGAGCAGAAGAGGGAGGAACCCTGCCGCTACTGCAGGGCCTCGCCCAGAACCGGCGCGCGCGCGGCGCGGCCCCGCGAGGGAGGAGGAGGGGCGCGCGCGAGCTCTGGCGTCGGGGCGTGCCCGACGGAGACGAGGTGAGGTGGGGTGGGACTGCGACTGTGGTGAGAGGGGCGGGGCGAGCCTGCAGTCTCGGGGGCGGGGCCTATGCACGAGGGGCGGGACGGCAACCTGCGGGCGGGGCTGGAGCTTGAGGGGCGGAGCCCGCGGGCACCCAGCAGGTTAGGCTGTCTGGGTCCCGGCCAGCGCCGGCCCGCGACCCGCGGGCCCCTTCACACCACTCCCTCGAAAGGGAAGTCTCAGAGGTGGTCCCTGCGGGCCCGGAGCAGTGAGTCAACAGTGGCTGGGGAGACGGAGGCGCTGGCAACAAGGGTATGCAGTGATTTCCACCCGGCGCGCCAGACTCCTCTAGGGCCCGGAGCAGGACCCGAGGCGGCGCACAAGCCTGGTGCGTTCAGCCAGCCGGGTGACCTTGAACAGGGCTCTTCCCCTTCTGGCCTTGGTGTCCCCCCGGTCACCAAGGGGTCCCTCCAGCTGCGGCTCCAGGACCCGGCACCCGCGGTCCGGCACCCGTCGCCTTGGCGGAACTTGTTTGTCGGAACCGCCGTCTGCCTTCCCACTTAGCTGATCCTGCAATGGAGCCCTGCCCAGAGATGAAAGGAAAGGGCCATTTTCGTGGCTGGCCGCGGTTGGCAAACGGCACGTCTGGAGGAAACGAGCCTGAGGCCGGGGGCGCGGGGGACAGGCGAGAGGGAAGTTGCGGGCTGACCTGGAGCCGAGCGCCGCGGGCCCGGGGGAGGAAGGAGGAGGGACAGGGTCAGCTCCCCCGAGGCTTTGATGAATGCGCTGAAAGCGCGAGTTCCCATCTGCAGAGTCGATCTGTAAACGTGCTCGGTGATCGACACGCGCGCTGCAGCCCTTTCCCATGAACCCCTCCAACCGAGTCCATCTTCAGGACAGGGTGAAATCAGATTCCAACACTGACTATAACAGCAAAATGCCCGCTGCAGCCTTTGACGTGAACACTCTCAAGAAGGGCTCCGGCTGCAGCCGGCTTTCAAAGACAAAGAGAAAGCGCCGCTGCTCCCCGGAGTCGTCGAGCCTGTCCCTGCCATTATTCGACACAGGCTGCCCTGGGCTACATCCTCCTTGAGGGTGGCTACTACCATCTCCCCGCAGTGTCCCTTCGGAAGGCTTCCTGTGTCTCCCACAGGGCCGCACCTCCATACTCACCCAGAGGCTTCCCCCACCCTCTGAGCCATAGTAGGGGGCGGGGGTCTCCCTGAGATGGAGCCAAAACCTTTCCCTCTGTGACTTCTTTCCAGTGCTCTGAATCTTGGGGCTGCAAAAACAAAACATACAAGGAGTGAGTGGATATTCTGATTTTCAGGGCAGTGCTTATTCTATGACACTAGCAGGAGAATTAACAGAAATAGCTAGTGGTTATTGAACACACACATTATATACATGGCATATTCCAGGCATTTTATTCTTATTTTTTATTCCCACAACAACTTCATGTATCACCTCAATAATTAATGAAGGAAAAGGAGCAAAATGGAGATTCCTTGAGGTTGCGGAGTTAACCAGGTCCAGTCCCATAGTGTCAAAGGGGGGCAGGGGGATCACCAGGAACCCCAGCAGGTGAATGGCTAAGAACATGTGCTTCCGAGCCAGACAGAGTGGCGATCCTGGCTGGACGCAATAAGGTCGTGCCAAGGATTAAATGAGATACTGGAAAGCAAGTGGCCTCGGACGCAGTGAGCGGAGACGCATTACTTGTTACTCTTGTAACAGCTAAAGAAATACTGGCTACTGTGAGGTTGGGCAGTTGCTGTGTATTCCAGGATGCGAATATGCCCCCAGTTTTCCCACTAACTCCAGGTGCCCTGTGCCATTCCCTTGCCCTCGGGCTTCAGGAGTCCCACCTGTAAGGAGGGCACTAGACATCATGCTCTTTTAGAGCCCTTCAGGCTCTGATGGGTGAACCTCAGCACCTACACACTCAGCTACACTGAGGAGGCTTGAGGAAGTGAGGAAAATGCAGCCTCTAAGTGAGGCATCTCAGTCACTCGCAGCTGGGGCTCTAACTGGTCAATGTGTAGTAGAGATACCTCAATCCCAGCAGCAAGACACTGGCCACAGTGTAACATGCAGGAAGACTGTTTTCTAGCTCAGGGGTGGTTGGCACACCAGCCTGCAGGTCAAATATAGTCCACCCGCCCGTTTGTATGACCTGCAAACTAGGAATGCTATTTGTACCTTTAAATGGTTGAAAAAATCAAAAGAAGGTTATTTTGTGACAGGGGACGTTTAGACAAAATTCACGTGTCAGGATCCATGAAGTGGTGGGAACACAGCCCCGCGCATTCGTTTCCGTATTGTCTATGGCTGTTTTTCTGCTACCACCGCAGAATTGAGTAGTTGCAACGGAGACCATGGAGCCCACACAGCCTAAAATATCTACTACCTAGCGCTTTACAGAAAAAGTGTGTTGGCCTCCATTCTAGCAAATTGAACTATGGCAAGGATGAAGAGTAACAGGCGATGGTGCGGGGCCTAAAGAGTGTGCTCCTGTAGAACAGGGAATGAGCACAGGAGCTGGCACGGGAACAAGAAGCAACAGAAAAGGATCGTGTTTATCATGTGCCAAAAGACACCCACTCAAAAGAACCCAAAGAACCAAAAAACAGGCCTTTAGTCAAAATATTGCAAATGTCCGAGGTCAGTTATCCTGCCAGATAACTCTCCCTATGTAAAATGACTCATCCGAGCCCTGGTTTGTCTCTCAGTCTCTTATAAGTTAGGTTAGTGTGAGTCTGAGGGAACCGATGACATCACCTACCAGGCTAAGGACCTCCCTGGAACTTGGTGAGCCTCTCCAGTAGCTGCTACCCTGCTGAACTGCAATTGATCGTGGAGCTGATTTACATACAGGAAATTCTACACCTAGAAACCATGATTCTGTGCCCCCTGAATACACACACTCCCCACTGCCGGTGCATGTGGTGCTGGGACTGACCCCCCGCCAAGCCTGCCTTGTCTCCACACCACCCTCCTTCTACTCCTCTCCCCTTCCTGAACTTCTCATATCCTGCAGATGTTCACCACTTGGAAAACCATTTGGCCTGACGAGCTCCTCTCCTAAAACACCCACCTCTCCTCAGCACTGACCTAGGAAGAGAAGTGTGACATGGACAGATGGCCACCAGGCTAGTCTGGGAGTTCAGGAGAGGCACAGATGGAGCTGGGAGGGCTTACGCTAATCTGAGTTACGTAGGCTTCTGAGAGCAAGCCTGGTCTTCCGTCACACCCCACCATGTCCTTAGGAAGATGTGCTCTAAATTCCAGAACAGAGCAGCTGTTCTCTCACTATTAGCACAGAGCTCCTGTTGTTGCTCCCAAGTGCCACAAACCGCGCCTTGCAAAGTCTCCCAAGGGGGCCACCCTCGCCTGTGGCCAAAATTAGACCCACCTGGTAGCATCTGCCCACCGGGCCTCTGGAATGGCCTTGCCATCAGCCCCATCACTGTTGAAGGTGCCCATCTGGAGGGCACCACTGTCCATGTCAGCAGCCGATTCTTGATCCTTGGGGCACCAGAGTGGAGACGGAGTCCACGTGAGGGCAGGGGCGGGGGCAAAGGACTCGCCCCGACTCAGGGTCACCCTTTGGCCCCGGGACCCGAGGCAGCTCAGCTTGTGCTCAGGGCTTCAGCAGTCCTTCTGTCTGCTTCCTCTCCTCCCACAGCCTTGGGTCCTAATCCCTTTAACCAAAGTAGTTTGAGGGGCCGGGATGGGCTCCAGAGTAGGTGGGAAAGGGACCAGCACTCCCCCCACCCACCCAGCCCCCCACCATGCGGGCCAATTAAGAGACAGAATCATTAGAGAAATGCAAATCAAAACTACAATGAGATATCATCTCACACCGGTCAGAATGGCCATCATCAAAAAATCTACAAACAGTAAATGCTGGAGAGGGTGTGGAGAAAAGGGAACCCTCTTGCACTGTTGGTGGGAATGTGAATTGGTACAGCCACTATGGAGAACAGTATGGAGGTTCCTTAAAAAACTACAAATAGGGGGCTTCCCTGGTGGTGCAGTTGTTGAGAGTCTGCCTGCCGATGCAGGGGACACGGGTTTGTGCCCCGGTCCGGGAGGATCCCACATGCCGCGGAGCGGCTGGGCCCGTGAGCCATGGCCGCTTAGCCTGCGCGTCCGGAGCCTGTGCTCCGCAATGGAAGAGGCCACAACAGTGAGAGGCCCAAGTACCACAAAAAAAAAAAAAAAAAAAAAAAAAACTACAAATAGAACTACCATATGACCCAGCAATCCCACTAATACCCTGACAAAACCATAATTCAAAGAGAGTCATGTACCAAAATGTTCATTGCAGCTCTATTTACAATAGCCAGGACATGGAAGCAACCTAAGTGTCCATCAACAGATGAATGGATAAAGAAGATGTGGCACATATATACAATGGAATATTACTCAGCCATAAAAAGAAACGAAATTGAGTTATTTGTAGTGAGGTGGATGGACCTAGAGTCTGTCATACAGAGTGAAGTAAGTCAGAAAGAGAAAGACAAATACCGTACGCTAACACATATATATATGCAATTTAAGGGAAAAAAAACAGTGTCATGAAGAACCTAGGGGTAAGACAGGAATAAAGACACAGACGTAGAGAATGGACTTGAGGACACGGGGAGGGGGAAGGGTAAGCTGGGACAAAGTGAGAGAGTGGCATGGACGTATATACACTACCAAACGTAAGGTAGATAGCTAGTGGCAAGCAGCCGCATGGCACAGGGAGATCAGCTCGGTGCTTTGTGACCGCCTGGAGGGGTGGGATAGGGAGGGTGGGAGGGAGGGAGACGTAAGAGGGAAGAGAGATGGGAACATATGTATATGTATAACTGATTCACTTTGTTATAAAGCAGAAACTAGCACACCATTGTAAAGCAATTAGACTCCAATAAAGATGTAAAAAAAAAAAAGAGACATAGCCTCCCTGCAAACCGCTGGAATGCAGACAGCCAGCTGCGGGAGCCGGTGCACCAGGGGCTACAACAGTTCCCCAAATGCCTGATAGCAGGGGCGAGTCTTTACCAGTCTCAGGCGATAGGAGAAAGTGAGACTGTTGTGGTAATTCCCCCCCCATAAAGCGAGAGTGCTGACCTTTATCCTGAAATCATGGACTTTTCTGGGTACACAGAAGTCCTTTATTTCACGAAAAGATGGCAGTGTTTTGTTCAATGTGCCTGCTTTGCAAAATAAAATGTTGGCAACCCTGCCCGTCTCCAAATTTAAAATAAAGAAATCTACTCACCAGTGATATTCACAAGTCTGCGAAGCCCTGGCTATGCCAGCAATATTTAGCCCATCCAGGGCCCTGATACATGGGGATTTTTTGGAACACACCCCATGTGTAAACAGAAGCCCTGAAAATGGATTCTAAAACAATGTTCCCTCTCATATTTTTTGAGTTGTAAGCGAATTATCCCTCGGTCGCCTCCTCCTCTCCACAATGTTCCTATTCTCTCCTGGATCTTCTAGTAAGGCGAGGTCAGGCAGAGCCTTGAATGCCATGCTAATGAGCAGAGCTTTGATCCCGAGAACAGCGGGAAGCCACTGAAGGGTTGTAAGCATTAAGCAGCAGAAAGACAGGGAAAGTGAGGGGCAGGGAGAGTGGTCCACAGGAGTGGCTACTGGCATCATCTTGGCGGAGAAGCTGGGAGCCTGGGGCTGAAGAGAAGTGTCTGGATTCAGGCTATGTATGTGACAGAGGCAACAGTGGCCATAGAAAGGAGAGGATGGCTGTGTCCACCTGGCCCTGTTCTCAGGGAACAAAGGATGTCCAGGGTGCCCTGTGGGGAGGAAACAGGCAACAAGCAGTCAGGTGATAGAGGCAGTTAGAGAGGGGAGCACAGGGCACTGTGGGAGCATCGAAGAGCTGACTTAAAGGAAAAGGAATAGTTCACCGTGCCGATGGCGGGGCATGTGGGTTCCAAGAGAACCGCTGAAGCAAAAGCCGAGAAATGAGCCTTTGAATTTGAACTGCCTGGAGCCAGGTCATGCAGGGTTCCTAGACCAGGTGAAGTTTGGACTCTATGCAAACGCAACTGGGAACCCCAAAGAGTTTTAAGTGGGGCTGGGGTGAGGCTGCAGGGTGACGCGATCAGATTGGTATTTCATGGTTCCATTTCTTTCAGGAGACTCAGGACTCTGCTGTACAGAACCCAGCATCTGCCTCGGGGCGGGCTGGGATTCCGCTCTCCAGCTCTGTCGCCTGGAGACAAGGCAGTGTGGCCGGTCAGGAGCTTCAGCTTCACAGACAGCGGGCAGATTTGCATCCCGTGTTTCCACAGAACCCCCTCCCTCATTCATTCCTATGGCTACCGCATGCGACAGTTACTCACCCCTGGAAGGGACCCTTTGACCGGAGCATTTTGTAATCCAGTGCAACAACTTCCCAGGAGACACAAATCATCTCATCCTTTTTGATCCCTGTTAGAATTCCCATTGCGTGTTTGAAGTGTTTTCTTAACACATCGAGGACCGTACTACAGTGACGATCATGTCAATGATGGTCACGGTGACAAGAATCCAGGAGGAAAAGAAGACAGGTGCAAAATGCCAGCGGGTCACCACCTAGTTTCAAGGCTCATTACCATGAGAAGGAGTCCTCTGCTCTGGAAATCTAAATGCAGAACACCAACCCGTCTTCTGGAAGCCTGCGTGCCAAGTCAAGCAGGGCAAAGCCTTATACCTGCATATTTTCCTAATTCAAGAGACTGTTCTGTAAATTTCTTCCTAGTGCTCAGTCGAGTTAATATGGAATTTGCATAAGCACTTGGCAAAAAATAACTTATCTCTCTGTAATAGTTGTGAGGCAGCATTTCCCACTCTGAACCCTGACCTCTGAAGGACTAGGACTTGACATTTGCCTCCCAAACATGGACCTTATTTAACGCATCCGGTGAAGTCTCCCTGAAGCACTCGGGAGACTCAAACCACAGAAACCAGCGTTTGGCCTCTTTATGTCTTTGCATGTCATCGAAGCAGTTGAAGAAACCTTCCGGAAAAAGTTACAGAACGCAAGTGTGGAAACAGCATCTGATTAATAGTAATAACATTGTGTTCAAAAATACCTCTTGTCAGACTTCCCTGGTGGTGCATTGGTTAAGAATCCGCCTGCCAATGCAGGGGACACTGGTTCGAGCCCTGGTCCGGGAAGATCCCACATGCTGCAGAACAACTAGGTCCGTGCGCCACAACTACTGAGCCCGTGAGCCACAACTACTGAAGCCCGCGCACCTAGAGCCCGTGCTCCGCAACAAGAGAAGCCACCGCAATGAGAAGCCCGCACACCACAACGAAGAGTAGGCCCCACTCGCTGCAACTAGAGAAACCCACGCACAGCAACAAAGACCCAACGCAGCCAAAAATAAATACATAAAATGAATTTAAAAAATAAATAAATAAAAAGTTAAAAACATTTAAAAAATACCTCTTTTCAGTTTTCAATAGGCATCGCCTCCTGTCTAATGGCTTTTCAGGGGGCACTGCAATGTCCAAAACAGGACTGTTCAGCCTTGTCCCCAAAATCATCCTGCCACTCCCTCGAGTGGTCCCCACCTCAGGAAATGGCACCACCGATCTCCCAGTTGCTGGGGCCCCAAAGCTAGGAAGCAGCTTCAACCCGTCTCCTAGTCTCACCCACTCCATGACTAAGGCCTGCAAACTCTGTCCCCTAACCAACCTTGGACGTGCGCACCCGTGTCTGTCGGGAATAACTGCAGCCCGTTCTCCACCCGGCAGCCAGAGGGAGCCTCTTAAAAGGTAAATCTAATCATGTTTTTCCTTTGCTTCAAATCCCTCAGTCTCATGTGAAGGGCTCTCCATCTCAATCAGAGCAAATCGAAGCTCCTGTCCACGGCCTGCAAAGCCCTGCACGAGCTGGCCTGAGCCTGCTGAACTGCTCCGTGCCGCCAGATTTTCCTGCCTGTTGCCACTGTCGGCAGTGACCTTCCTGCCGTTCTGGCTGGCTCCGCTCTACCCCTCAGGCCTTAGTAGAACGTACTGCCGCTCCCAGCCCAGGAGGGGTTAAGGGCCCATTCTTTCTACTCCCAAGGCCTCTGCGCTGGACTCTACCTCACTGCCGGCTTACCGCTTTGAAATTTGCTGTCTCCTTCCACTGGTCCCCTGGTTCTCAACCCTAGTGACACGGAGGTAAATTTCGCCCTTTTTCGAGTACACAATTCAGTAGCATTTAGTGCATTCACAGTATTGCATGACAATCACCTCTATTTACAATACTTCCAGAATAGTTCCATCATCCCCAAAGGAAACCCCAAACCCATTAGCACTCGCTCCCTGTTCCCCTCCCCCAGCCCCTGGCAACCATGAATCTCCTTTCTGTCTCTGTGGATTTGCCTATGCTGGACAATTCATACAAATAAATCACATAATATGTGACATTTTGCGTCGGGCTCCCTTCACTCAGCATAACGTGCCTTCTCGGCTTATCCACGCTGCAGCGTGTATTAGGATCTCGTTCCTTTTTATGGATGAATAATATTCCATTGTATGGATGCGCCACATTTTTTTTGAGTTTAAATGCATTTTATTTTTAGACAACCTACATGACATGTTTTTTTTTTTTTTCTCAAAAACAGTGCCTCCGCCCCAAACAAATCAACATCAAAATGAAGAGCTCCAGGGCTTCCCTGGTGGCGCAGTGGTTGAGAGTCCGCCTGCCGATGCAGGGGACGCGGGTTCATGCCCCAGTCCGGGAGGATCCCGCATGCCACGGAGCGGCTGGGCCCGTGGGCCATGGCCGCTGGACCTTCGCGTCCGGAGCCTGTGCTCCGCGGAGGGAGGGGCCACGGCAGTGGGAGGCCCGCGTACTGCAAAAAAAAAAAAAAAAAAAAAAAAAAAATGAAGAACTCCAGATGACATCAGTCCCATTTGTCTAAGTCCTGGTGTCGTGTGGATGAAAGGCAGTAGCCAGCCTGTTATGATGAGCAGGTGATACATCCAAAGTAACAACCAAATTTGTTAACATTTTTCCATTTCTAAACCGTCCTTAAAGAAAATCCTATATGGGGTCACACCGTCCTCACTGCAGTCCAGCAGAGCAGCCATGCCGTCTAGATTCATGTTTTCACCAATAAAGAACTGATAGTTTCTGAAATTAGCAAGAATGTGCTTGATCTGTTCTGCCCCTGTCATGACAGGTTTTCCTCTTTCTGGTCTCTGTTCTTCAAGCTTCCCTTTGATTGACTTCATGTAATCTTTGATGTACTTCTTGTAGGCTTCTTTTGTGAAGCTGGTTTCCTGCAAGTGATGGTTCATGACAATATCCACACCAGTGATTACTGTGCTTTCGGTACCTTCGCCCTCGGGGCCTTCAGCGGAGGCGTTTCCACCAATGAGCGAGTCATCAATGTTACCCTCTGTCCTACTGACCATCTTCCCCTCCACACAGGCCGTCCTCGACCTCCTGGATCTTGTAGATGTCAGAGAACATCTCATCATGGCTGATGAGGTCCCGGTAGATGATCATAACGGCGACTAGATGGAGACGACGGCGGCGCTAGCTTAGTAGGAGCCCGGAGCTCAGAGCGAGCGCACTGCAGCCGGAGCGGTGCTTGGGGGGAGGGGGGAGAGGGTGGAAAAAGGGATGCACCATATTTTGTTTATCCAATCCACTGAATTGCTAGGTATCAGGGAAGCTTTTAAAATTATCCCCTGCCAGGCACCACTCTGAGACTTTGATGTGCTTGGCCAGGGTGGGGTAAGGCACTAGTGTTTTTCTAAAACCTCCCCTGGTGATTCTAAGACACAGCAAAGGCTGAGAATCACTGACTGAGACCATGACTGGCCAAACTTGGGCCCCAGGGCCAAGGGTCGCCTACTGCCTGTGTTCATATGGGCTGCCAGCTAAGAATGCTTGAGAAAAATAAAAAAGAAGAATATTTTGTGACACGTGCAATGATGCAACATTCAACTTTCCATGTCTATAAGTTTTATTGGCACACATAGTCACACCCATTCATTTACCTATTGTCTATAACTGCTTTTGTTATAGACAAGGGCAGAGTTAAGTAGTTGTGACAGAGACCGTATGGCCCACCAAGCTGAAAATATTTACTATCTGGTCTTTTACAGAAAAAGTTTGTTTCATCCATTCACAGTCCTCTCATACTTGGTCTTTCAGCAGCGGTCGGCACCGTTGATCACCCTACTGCTTGAGACACTTTCTTCACTTGACAGCTAGAAACCCACTCTCTCCTGGAGCTGCCTCTCTGGAGCTTGGGGAAGCCCCATGGGGGTGGATCCGGGTGCCCAGTGTTTGGGAGCTGGGCCACTTCCACCCCTCATATGGGCGCTGGTGGGGGGGGGTGTGTGAGGGTGAGGGGAAGGTGTTAGGAGATCACTCGGAGACTTTGGGCAGCTCACTCTCCTTCTGGGTTGGACAAGACTATCTCTGAGGTCCCTTGCAGTTCTGAGTTCTCTGGTGGTCATAGTGCCAAGCACTGTCACCTGCATCATGAATTCTCCCAGCAACGCAATGAGGAGGGCGCCATTTCTATCATTATCACAATTTCACAGAAGACACAACAAATCTTCAGAAAGGAAAAGTGACTTTGGCCAGGTTGCCCAGCAAGTCTGTGGCCTTCAAACTCAAGTCCAGCCCACCTCACCCTGTCTAGCAGGATGGATGTGCCAAGTGCCTATTGTTTAAGCTGATGAGATCTCAGAGAACTTGGGGTTTCTGGGGAGGCACACTGGCAGGTGGTGGCTGGGTCGGCTCTATGTTGTGGATGTGGGCAGCTGTGAGTGAGACCCAAGATGAGAAGAATAAATTATTGAGATGCCTTGGGCAATGTGCCCAACGCCGTGGTATGTATTTGACTAAGATCATATTTACTAATTTAAATACTCTGTGAGGGAGGATTAGTTTTTCTGTGGCTGCTGTAATGAATTACCACGAAGTCTGGTAATTTGGTAAAACAACACAAATGTCTTCTCTCCCAGTCCTGGTGGTGAGAAGTTCAAAGTCAAGGGGAAGACTCCTTCCTTGCCTCTTCCAGCTTCTGCGTGCTGTCAGGCAATCTTTGCTGTTTCTTCGCTTGTAGGTGCATCACTCCAGTGTCTGCCTCTGTCTTTGCACAGCCTTCTTACAAAGACACCGGTCCTTGCATTTAGGGCTCACACTAAATCCAGTATGAGTGCATCTGGAGATCCTTAGCTAAATTACATTTGCAAAGACCATATTTCCAAATAAGATTGCATTCTTGGGCTTCCCTGGTGGCACAGTGGTTGAGAGTCCGCCTGCCGATGCAGGGGACAAGGGTTCGTGCCCCGGTCCGGGAAGATCCCACATGCCGTGGAGCGGCTGGGCCCGTGAGCCATGGCCGCTGAGCCTGCGCGTCCGGAGCCTATGCTCCACAACGGGAGAGGCCACAACAGTGAGAGGCCCGCGTACCGCAAAAAAAAAAAAAAAAAAAAAAGATTGCATTCTGAGGTTCCTGGTGGATATGAATTTGGGGGGACACAATTCAACTCACTACAGGGGGAAATATTATTCTCAGTCTACAGATGAGAAAGCTGAAGCCCACTCTCATGACATGAGAGTAGTTACCCCCTTAGCTAGCTCCTTAGTGACTTAGGAACCAATGCCCAGTCCTGTATTATTTTAATGCCTCAGTTCTCATAGAAAAAAAATGATATACAAAAAACCCAAATCACCTTTACCTTACCTTGTATACAAATAATACCTCAAATTAGATCAAAGACCTAGACTTGAGAACTAAAAACTATAAAACTCTTAGAAGGAAACATTGGTCAAATTCTTCATGATGTTGGATTTAGAAATGACTTCATGACTCTGACACCAAAAGCACAGGTAACAAAAGAATAAAGATAAGTTGGACTTCATCAAAATTAAAAACTTTTGTGCATCAAAGGACACTATCAACAGAGTGAAAAGGCAACGGCCTACAGAATGGAGAAAATATTTACAAATTGTATATCTGACAAATGATTAATATAAAGAACTCCTACAGCTCAACAACAAAAAAAACAAGCAACCCAATTACAAAATGGGCAAAGGCCTTGAAAAGACAGTTCTCCAAAGAAGATATACAAAGACAATTAGCACATGAAAAGATGCTCAACACTACTGTTATTAGGGAAATGCAAGTCCAAACCACAATGACATACCACTTCACACCTACTAGGATGACTATAATTTTTTAAAAAAACTGAGAATAATAAATGTAGACAAAGGTATGGAACACTAGTACATTGCTGGTGGGAATGCAAAATGATGTAGCCATTATGGAAAACGGTCTGGCAATTCCTCCAAAAAATCAAACATAGAATTACCATATGATCCAGCAATTCCATGCAGATACATATATAGATAGATATAGATAGATATAGATACAGATATATCCTGAAGAATTGAAAGCAAAGACTCAGTTACTTGTGTACCCATGATTATAGCAGCATTATTCACAATAGCCAAGAGTGGAAGAAAACCCAAGTGTCCACTGACTGATGAATGGATAAACAAAATGTGATCTGTACTCACAATGGAATTCAGCCAAAAAAGGAACAAAGTTCCTACACCTGAAACTAACACAACATTGTAAATCAACTACGCTTCGATAAAAATAAAAAGGAACAAAATTTTGATAGATGCTACAACATGGATGGACCTTGGAGAGTTATGCTTAATGAAATAAACCAGATACGAAAGGACAAATATTGTATGGTTCCACTTACAGGAAGTATCTAGCTGGAATAGATTAATTTATAGAGACAGAACATAGAATAGAGGTTACCGTGAGTTGGGGGTTGGGGGAAAGGGAAGTTATTATTTAATGGGTAGAGTTTATGTTGGAGATGATGAAAAGTTTTGGGTATAAATAGTGGTGATGGTTACACAACATTGTGAATGTAATTAATGTCATTGAATTGTGCATTTACAGATGGTTAAAATGATAAATATTATGTACTATATTTTATCACAATTTTTTTTCAAAAAAAGACTGTTTAAAAAGAAAACAAACCATATGAGCTTCAGGGAAAGCATTTTGGAAGAGAAAACACAAGGGTCCCCGAATGCATGACAGCCAGCTGGGCACAGTTCCTGCCGCCTCGCCTTGCCTCCCGTGAATGTTCCCCGAAACTCGTTCTTTCCCTGGGGTTTCACCCTTTTTTTTTCTGTTTAGGCAGAGTCCTAGGAGAAAGAGGTTTTCATGTACCTGTATCTCCTTCTTTTATTCTCATCACTCTTTATCGTCCTCTACATCCCGCCCACCTGTGATCACAGATCCCCACTTCCTGTCACTTCTCTTTGGCCCCTGCCCCGGTCTGACAGAGCTCTGAGAGTGACGTTTGTCTGGCTGCTCCACGCGCTCTGGCTGCTGGTGAGTGGTGGCTTGTCTTTGAGAGCGTCCACCACCCCAATCATCTCCTCCTTTGGATGTAACGTTCCCCTGCTTCCCCATTGCTTATGTGATCAGGCTGCATGCCTTGACCTGGCATTCAATGCCCCGCCTTAGTGCATCTGGCTCAACAGGTGACCTCACCGTCTCCTGAACAGGCTTCAAGCCTCCTTGCCTTTTCTTATGAGGTTTCTGTTGCCCATCATGCCTTCCCTTAGCCCCTCTATCTTGATATCCAAACGCTAATGTCCCCTAAGCCCGAGGTCAACATAAACCTCTTTCTCGAAGGCTTGGGAGGTCAAATATTACCTATTTAACAAGGAATCATTTGTTACTGCCTTGGGTGGGCATTTCCATCTTTTGTTATTTTCAAATATACCCTGATGTTGATTTTATCTATCGAGAAAGCTTGTGGAAGCCAAGGGCACATTTTTTTTTTTTTTTTTTTTTTGCAGTACGTGGGCCTCTCACTGTTGTGGCCTCTCCCGTTGCGGAGCACAGGTTCTGGACGTGCAGGCTCAGCGGCCATGGCTCACGGGCCCAGCCGCTCCGCGGCATGTGGGATCTTCCTGGACCGGGGCACAAACCCTTGTCCCCTGCATCAGCAAGCGGACTCTCAACCACCCCTGCGCCACCAGGGAAGCCCCCAAGGACACATCTTATTTCGTGTTTCTCTCTGGGAGCCCTGCATTTCATTGACATGAACGTTGTTTCCATGCCATCAGACTCCAGCAGGGGGTTGGGACCTGGGCTCAGAACATAGGGAGGTCAGTAGTCCTCCCTCTGTCATCGGTGGGAATTTTCCTTTAGAAACTCTGACCTCTGAATTTTTCCAAGGCTATCCTTCTGTGGCAAAAAGCAGTGAAAGAACTGAGTGAAAGTACCCCACTCAGACGCCTTACTGTGTCTTCTGGGACTGCTTCCTCCTCACTGCCACTGCTGTCTCTGCCATGGTTCCAGCTGTCACCATCTTGCATCAGAATTGTTGGACCAGCTGCACCCTGGTCCCTGTGACTCCAGTGCGGCCCCCATGAACCGATGCTGCACACGGCAGTCAGGGTGTCTGTCCTAAAACAGATCCCTTCCTTTTACTCCCCAGCTGACAAATGGCAATTCGTCTGTGAGAAAAAAACCAAGATCCTGAGACTGGGGTTCCAGGCACTCTGACCATCTGACCCCCAAGATGCAGCCCCTGTCATAACTCCTATGATTCTGATACTTCACTTATGTCACAATTTGTTTATTTCTAAAATGAAATGGACATATCAATGCCTCTGGTGCTCAGTCCAGGCAAGTCTCCCCTCCTGGAATGTCTGACCATCTGAGACAAATTCTGAAAGGTTCACCTCCTCTCTAAGCTCTATTTCCTCAGCTCTCCTCCCACCTTGGGTCTTTGCTACAGTACGAAGCCAATAGATAGTCTCTGAAGAAAGCAATTAGGCCACAGTGAGATCCCACTTCATACCCACTAGGGAGACTATAATGAAAAGACAGATAATGACAAGTGTTGTTGAGGGTATGAAGAAATTGGAAACATCCTACGTTGCAGCTGGGAACATGTCTTAGTTCAGGCTGCTATAACAGAATGTCATAGACTGGGTGGCTTATAACAACAGACATTTACTTCTCACAGTTCTGAAGTCTGGGAAGCCCAAGATCAAGGTACCAGCAGATTTGATATCTGGTGAGAGCCTGTTTTATAAAGGCCTGTCGTCTCACTGTGCCTTCACATGGCAGAAGGGACAAGGGATCTCTCTGGGGTCTCTTTTATAAGGACACTAATTCCATTCACGAGGGTTCCACCCTCATGACTTAATCACCTCTAAAGGCCCCACCTCCAAATACGGTCCCATTGAGGGTTAGGATATCAACATGTGAATTTGGTGGGGGACACATTCAGTCTACAACATATGTAAAATGTTGCTGACGCTATGGATAACTATTTGGGAGATCCCCATCAAGTTAAACGCAGACTTACTATATGACCCAGCAATTCTACTCCTAGGTATATACCCAAGAAAAATTAAAACGTATGTCCAGGCAAAACTTGTACATGAGTGTTCATAGCAGCATTATGCATGATAGCCACAGTGGAAACAGCTCAAATGTCCATCAGTTGATGAATAAACAAACAAAATGTAGTGTAGCCATACAATAGAATACCGTTAAGCAATAAAAAGGAATGAAGTAAGGGTACATGCTACAACATAGATAAGCCTTCAAAATATTATGCTAAGTGAAAAAAGCCAGACGAAAAGACCACATATTATATGATTCCATATATATGAACTGTCCAGAATAGGCAAATCGATAGAGACAAAAAGATGAGCGGTTGTCAGAGGCTGGGGGTGGGGCGGAGGTGGGAGGTGACGGCACCGAGGGGCAGGGTTTCCTTCGGGTGTGATGAAAATGTTGTGGAATTAGATAGTGCTGATGGTCGCACAACTTTGTGCCTATACTAAAAACCACTGAGTTGTACACTTTAAAGGAGGGAATTATACAGTGTGTGCATTATATCTCAATATAGCTGTTAAAAAAAATAAAGAAACCACTTGGCGAGTGTATATTGAAAAGTTACTCCATGCCGAACACTGAGCAAGTATTTTCCAGGCATTAAGTCCCTAATTCTCATCAAAATCCTATGAGATAGGGGCTTCGCTGGCGGCGCAGTGGTTAAGAATCCGCCTCCCAATGCAGGGGACAGGGATTCGAGCCCTGGTCCGGGAAGATCCCACATGCCGCGGAGCAACTAAGCCCGTGCGCCACAACTGCTGAGCCTGCGCTCTAAGGCCCGCGTGCCACAACTACTGAAGCCCACACGCCTAGAGCCCGTGCTCTGCAACAAGAGAAGCCACCACAATAAGAGGCCTGCGCACCACAATGAAGACCCCAGGCAGCCAATAAATAAATAAATAAATAAATTCTTTAAAAAAAGAAAATCCTACGAGATAGTGTTATGAAATCATTGCTAACTTCATATGTTGAAGCCCTAATCCCCAATGTCATGGTATTAGGACTTGGGACCTTTTGGGGGTAATTAGATTTAAAGGAGGTATGAGGGTGGAGCCCCATGATGCGATTAGTTCCCTTTTGAGAAGAGACACTGCAGCTCGCTCTCTCTCTTCCATGTGAGGGCACAGCAATAAGCCAGCCATCTGCAACCCAGGAAGAGAGCTCTCACCAGAAAGTGAACATTGCCAGAACCTTGATCTTGGACTTTCCTGCCTCCAGAACTGTGAGAAATAAATATGTGTTGTTTAAGCCACAAAGTCTATGGTATTTTGTTACAGCAGCTCAAGCTGACTAAGACAGGTAGGTACTATGTTTATATCCATTTTACTGCTGAAGAAACTGAGGCACAGTAAAGTAGCTTGCCCAGTGTCACTCAGCCCATAAGGGGCAGCAGCAGGATGTGAACCCAGGCAGCCTGGCTTTCAGACTCCTGCACTTGACTGCCTCTCAGGTAGACAAATACGTGCTACAGGGGTTCATGGTCAGAAAAGGAAGAATTGGTTCCTCCTTTGCACTCCAGAAGAGGGATTCAAGGGGTTCCCAACCCTTAAAAGTTGCTTGTCCCAGGGAGTTCTGGCAGAATAAGCCCCCAGATCCTGTTTACAAAGAGATATGCTTCTGCTGCCGTCCATCCGTCCTCAGCCTTGGAATTTGAGCCAGGAGACCAAGCCGAGCCAGCAGGGGTGCTTGTCATCCCAGGGGACATGTTCTGGAGGGCCAGGAGAGAGCCAGGGTGATCATCACTGGCCTTCGGCTTTCCTGATGTCAAGGGCTGGGCCTCGGCCTCTGTATGGGCTGGACCTTGCATCATGGACCAGAGGCATAAGGAAACGGGGTCCTGAAGGCGATATTGGGACCCGGCACAGCTTGTTGCTAGAGGGAGATGAAAGGCACGGGGTCACTCAGTGTATAGAGGAGGGCATTCAGCCGGAGGGGTAAAGGTAGAAAGTGTGGACTCTGCAGCCAGCCAACTCTGGCTTCCAACTGTGGTTCCGCCACTTACTAGCACTTACTGTGTGACCTGGGGGCAAGTCGCCTTGCCTTTTTAGACCTCAGTGTCAGGATATATGAAATAGAAAGGAAACGCATTCACACATGTGGAAAGTGCACAGAACAGTGCCTGGTACATCGTGTGCTCCTAACAGTAGCAGCTCTTTGTTTCATCTTGTTTTAACTATTATTATTTTGGCTAATCAGATGGGAAGGGAAGGAGACACAGTAAGAGAAACATCTGGGTTATAGATGCTTCCTGAATCACAACAGAAATAGTTTGACATCTTTTTTTTCCATATATCCTCTTGACGGGCCTCATCCTAGTCTAGAGGGAGGCAGGTGACAGTCTGATGGTCTCCTGGGTCAGCTCACAGTGCCTGGCCGCCTGCCCTGCTCTGGCTCCCAGTAACCTCGCTGCGAGATATTAACAAGCTGGATTTAGCTCAGGAACCAGTGATCAGGATGTCAGAGGGAACTCAGGACGTTCATCCAAGGAATCATCTTGGGGAGTGTTTAAGCAAGAGAAGAAGATGACTTTAAGGGATGAAAGGGAGAAGAGTGATGAGGGAGAATCCTGGGGGTAGTCACGAGGGATTTGATCTGTTCTGTGTGGCCTCTACTTTTGGAAACAAGGATAAAGGGGACAAGCTATGGGACGATGGATTCTGGAACCTTCTAAGAGGCAGAACAACCTCAAGATGGAAGAGCTGGCTGGCCTCTTGGGGATGCTTAGGTCTGGCTCTCTGGTCCCCCTTGGATGCCTCTTCTAACCTGGAGACCCTGTGAATCACTCCCCTCCCCCACCAGGTCTGGGCCAGGACAAAAGTGAAGGGGTGGTTTCCAGAACCGCTAGAGCAAAGCAAAGAGAGGGTTTGGCAGGTCCTTTGTTTAGTCTAAGCCCGAATTTGAGACACACCTTTGAGACTCTGCCACGTGCCGCCTGTGGCCAAGCTGGACATACGCTGCTTTTCCTGTCCCCCCATCCCCCCGCCGCCTTTCTGCTCTTGCCCTGTGAGCCCAAGCTGAGGGAGCGAGGCTGGGAGGGAGCTTCTGCCAGGAGCTTTCACTTGTCATCTTGTCTTTAGATACAGGATGAGTGGGTGAAGGGGAGAGCGTATGTACGGAAATAATTCCTGGATCCTATCTAGATCAAGGCCAGTGTCTAGCCGCTAGCCCAGTTCATCCTTTCCAGAGAACTCCACTCTAAAGTGCACTTCTCAATGTGCCCCTTCATCTCTTGAAAATGAAATCCTGGCGTTTAAACGTGATCCATGTCATTTACAAAGTTCTTCGTTCAGATTGGTGTTGAAAGGTACACGCGATGCTTTCCAAACGCAGCCCAAGGGTGCAGAAAGTGCCTTCCTTCAGTGTCATCTAGTTCAGCAGCTCCTCATTTACAGATGAAGAGACAGAGGCCTAGAGAGGGGAAGCGACTTGTCCACGGTCACACGGTGAGGCATCGGCAAGGTAAACCAGGCCTCCTGCCTTCATGTGGAGTTGTGGGTGGCATGGCTTCCTGCGCTGTGGCTTGTGGCGGCTCAGCAGCTCCCTGGGGGCCACACCTGCCTCGCCGATCTCCCAGCTCTAAGGCCTTTCATTTGTACCAGCTTCTTCTGCCAAGTTTAGCTCAAGCGGAATCGTTTCTAACCAGCAGCAGGGTTTTCACTTGTAAACAAACCATAGAAGAGACCAGCTACTGACCCGACAGAGGAACAACTCGACTCTCTCGAGTGGGGCCCAGCGTTTGAAGGGGTGATCATCGTTGATTTAAATGTTAGTAAGTTAACACTTGTAATTTGCAAGTGATGCTGTTTCTCTCGGTGCCGTTTCTTGTGGACAGTTTGGAAGTGCAAACGATACTACCCTTTATCAGAGGATTTGTGCCTATTTTGGGTTTGGCTTGCCCATCTGCTCAGAGAGAGAGAGAGAAGTGTGGAGAGCGTGCAGAGTCTAATTCTGCTGCGCCCCACGATGAGCCCATGTGCAGTGTTCCACTTGCGCTCCATGAATCAAGTGCTATTCATGGGCACTGAACAGAATGAACCAAGCCGAACCGTTTAGCTTGCTAGCCAGTCGGTAAACCCCACTCCCCGCTTTCAACGCACGAGCTCGAGGCCTGTTTCAAAGGGTAAATTTTGTAAACACGAAGAAATTGTCAAGGAGATTCACTTGAATGGATTTAGGTTGAGGAACAGTCAATAACAAAAGAGTTATTCCTGCATTCAATGTGGACACATTCTCACCGCATAGGGAGTCTGTGGGGCAGCCCCGTCACAGGTTGATCTTAGATTATGGTCTAGGAGGTCTGCAGGTAAAGGTTTTCTAGTCTAAAGCAATGATTTAAAAAGATAATAGCCAAAGTCAACTCCAGATTTACCAGTGGATGCCCCTCCCCTGTCCTCCCCCACACCTGAAATCTGATTTTTTTTTTTTTTTGGTCAATTTTGTAACACAATAACAGCCCCTGTAGCGGGTGGCCAAGGGGAGAGAAAAGGAAGTAGGAGCTAAAAAAGGAAATCCTTGCAATTACCTTTGTTTTTCTGTTTTCTAGGCTGTCTGTATCCTCCATCATCATAGAGGTCCAGAGTTGAGGCACTGGATTCTACTGCAAGGTGCACCTTGATAGACCTAGAGTTACCATCTGACCCAGAAATTCCATCCCTAGGTATCTACGCAAGAGGAATGAAAACATCTGTCCATACAAAGACTTGTACACGGGTGTTCACAGCAGCATTATTCATAATAGCCAAAGTGGAAACAAATCAGATGTCTATCAATTGATGAACAGATAAACAAAATGTGGTCTATCCAGAGAATGGAATATTATTCAGCCATAAAAAGGAATGAAGTACTGATACCTGCTGCAACATGGATGAACCTTGAAAACATCATGCCAAGAGATATAAGCCAATCACAGAGGGTCACATATTGCGTGAAACTGTTTCTATGAAGTGTCCAAATGGGCAAACCCATAGAGACAAAAAGTAGAGGGAAGGGGAGGGATGAACAAGGACTGCATAATAAGGGTGGGATTTCTTTCTGGAGTGATGAAAATGTTCTAAAATTGATTATGATGGTGATTTCACAACTCTGCAAATGTACTGAAAACCAATGATATAGTACACTCTAAAATGGCTAAAGTGGTAATTTTGTCTTTAAACGTTTGTTTTATTGTGGCAAAAGACACATAACATACAATGTAGCCATTTTAAGTGTACTGTTCAATGGTGTTAATTACATTTCCACTGGTATTCAACCTTCACCACTAGTCACCTCCAGAACTTCTTTGTCCTCCCAAATTGAAACTCCACACCCATCAAATAATAACTCCCTATGAGCTCCTCCCTCCAGCCCTTGGTCATCTCCATTCTACTTTCTGTCTCTATGGGTCTCACTGTTTTAGGTCCCTCATAGAAATGAAGTCACAGACTATCTTTCCTTTTGTGTCTGGCTTCTTTCATGAGCATAATGTTTTCAAGGTTCATCCATGTCATGGATGAGTACATCCATGTTGTAGCGTGTGTCAAAAGTTCTAAACTGGTAAATTTTATCTTATGTGAATTTTATCTCAGTGAAAAGCATTCAGTCCTGATGGGAGACAAAAGTAGTCCAGGGAGGCAGGTGTAAAGGCTGCAGGTGGTAAAGGGAGGTGTTAGTAGACACGGGGCTGGCCCATTTTCAGGGCTTGATCATGGAATGCCTTGGAGCAAAGTGGGGACGTCGATTTTGGTCTCACAGTCAGCAATGGGGAGCCGCTGAAGGACTTATCAGGCGTGATGTGGGGAGACATGGGCATGAGCAAGTTCACGCTGGGGCGGTGAGGGGACAGGGCGTTCATCAGAGAGACCGGCTGGCAGGCTGGCATGCCATTATGCCCTTGCAGGAAGTTTAGGTGTTGAGAGTAGGACTTTCCTCGGGGGAATAGATGTGTCCAGCTCTGCTGTGTCTGTAACGGCTCAGTTACATATGTGAAGGCTGGAAAGCGCAATGATACATCGACAAGAAAAGCAGGTGGCCTTCTGACGAAAAGCGCCGGCTTACAAACAATAGTCAGGGGATGTGGGGCTGACTCACTGTTCAGGGACCCACAGGGCCTGGGACTGGTGTTCACTGTTGGCCCCAGTCAACTCGAGGCCCACCAGGTGGCTGCCCCCTCTCCACACGGGAGTTACAACTGGTGTCACTGTAACTCAGACCAGCAGAACGGGAGCCCCCTGAGGGATCCTGGAGTCTCTATCATTGCTACTTAGGGGAGAAGGTTTGGGCTGGTCAATGTAGATTCTAAACCCACAGGCAGACGTTTTCACCTCCATTTCTGTGGGAGGCTGAATAATGGCCCACAAAAATATCTGAATACTAATTCTGAGAACCTGTGAACATTACCTTATATGGCAAAAGAAACTTTGCAGACTGTGATTTAACTGAGGGCCCTGGGATGGGGAGATGATCCTGGATTATCCAGCTGGGCTCTAAACATAATCACAGGCATCCTCGTAAGAGAGGCAGGGGGACGTTGCCCACAGAGGCAGTATCACCACTGAAGCAAGATGCTCTGCTGCTGGCTTTGAAGGTGCAGCTCACATTGGTTTTGGCCCAGTGAAACTGATTCTGGACTTCTGACTTATGGAAATGTACGCAAATAAATGTATGCTGTTTGAAGCCACTGAGGTGGTGGTCCTTTGTTACAGCAGCTGAAGGAAATGAATACAGCTCCCATGATGTGATATGCTTCGAGAAGGTGCTGTGGTCACAGAAATGTGGGCTCAGGAGTAGGGCATCAGTGTCCATTTGCCCCTTGCCAAAGACGGTCTACACTGGCCTACCTGTGTTCCTTTATGTACAATGCCCTGGCTGCTCTGGAACTTGCTGGAATATTCCATGGAGTAATGGGAGGCATAGTAAAGGACCATACTCTTCAGTCCTAGCAGACCAGCTTCCCAGTGTCCAGAATCCTGCTCCCTTAGCCTGGGGTTGTGGGTAGAGCCCGTCCTGCCCAGCTCTGCCATCTGCCCTTCCTGTCAGGGCAGAATATGGTCAAAAAGAGTATTATCCTTTCATTGTCTTAACAATGAGAAATGAACTCCTGATGCAGTGGCTTTTTCCTAAGTATCTCTTGGCTTGTCTAGGAGCCATCTGGCTTTTATGAGTTTCTACTCTGTGCCCTCAGCTATGCTTGGGTTACAGTCTGAACTTTGTTTATTCACTCACCAAGGGCCACGCTCCCTCTAAAGGCTGTAGGTAAGGGTCTGCTGCGGGCCTCTCTCTTAGGTTCTGGTGCCGGCCATCAATCCCTGGTGTTCCTTGGCTTATAGTTGCGTCACTCCAATCTCTGTTTCTGTCTTCATATGGCCTTCTTTATTTTTTAAGTTTTGGCCATGCCACACCACGCCACATGTGCAATCTTAGTTCCCCAACCAGGGATCGAACCCAGGCCCCCTGCCTTGGAAGGGCTGAGTCTTAACCACTGGACCATCAAGGAAGTCTCTTCATATGCCCTTCTTACAAGGACACAAGTCACTGGCTTTAGGGCCCATCCTAATCCAGTATGAACTCATCTTAATTTGATTACATCTGCCAAGATCCTATTTCCAAATGAGGTCACATTGACAGGCACCAGGGATTAGGACACCAACCTATCTTTTGGGGGGATATGATTCAACCCACGATACCTTCTAAACAGTCTTGGCAATGTCTTGCTGCTTTGAGGCAGAGCTGACTGTTTCTCCCATTCAGTATCTGCTGTGTTTCTCTTCTTCCTACTAGCTACAATACTGGGATAGGAAGCAGCCCTCTCTAGGGCCTAGATATTCAAGACTGGCCAGCGGGCTCAATGGACCTTCAAGACTGACTGACAACACACGAAGAAATGTGTACAGCTCCAGACACCATGGAATAATCAATCTCGGCCGGCTTCAATCAAGCAGGCCTAGCTAGGAGGGGCTGTCAGCAATGGTGCGTATTCCCCTGCCCCAAATTTAGATCAAGTGAAACCCGTATACTGATATTCACAGCAGCACAATTCATAATAGCCAAAGGGTAGAAACAACCCAAATACCCATGAACAGATGACTGGATAAAGAAACTATGGTCTCTCCATACAATGGAATGTACTAATGGCCATCATCAAAAAATCTAGAGGTCTTCCCTGGTGGCGCAGTGGTTGAGAGTCCGCCTGCCATCAAGAGGAATGAACGTTGAAAATTTCATGCTAAGGGAAAGAAGCCAGACACAGGAGACCACATACATATTGTATGATTCCATTCATAGGAAAGTCCAGAACTGGAAATCTATAGGGACAGAAAGTAGAGTAGTAGGTGCTTAGGGTTGGGTGGGGGGATGGGCTGGAGGTGATAGCTGAAGGGTACAGGGTTTCTTTTTTAAGGTGATGAAAATGCTGTTAAATCAAGGGATTCCTTGGCTGTCCAGTGGTTAGGACTCGGGCACTTTTACTGCCGAGGTCCAGGGTTCAATCCCTGGTCAGGGAGCTGAGATCCCGCAAGCCACTGGGCGTGGCCAAAAAAAAGAAAAAGAAAAAGAAAAAGCTCGAAAATTGACTGTGGTGTTTGTTGCATAACTCTGTGAATATACTAAAAACCATTGAATTGAACACTTTAAGTAGGTGGATTGTATGATATGTGAATTATATCTCAATAAAGCTGCTTAGAAACATACAGTACAAAGTCTTGCTATCTGTACAGAGTATGTACTATATATATATATTACATTGTTCCCATTCAGTTATGCTTACATGAAGGTCTCAGACTCAACTTTCTTGTCATTACATGGTTGTTTTCTTTAATTAATTTGGGTTTATTTTAAAACTATCACTTGGATTCAGTCGACATGCAACAAAGAAATCTAATTTTACTAAATCGCCTACGCTTAGTTCTTTAAGATAATTGGTATTTACCTGCCCTATGTTCTGTTTAGTTTCTTATTGCTGCTGTAGCAAATTCCCACAAACATAGTGCCTTCAAAGGACACAAATTTATTATCTTGGCCTTCCGGATATCAGAAGTGTTAAAATCAAGGTGCCAACAAGGCTGCATTCCTTCTGAAAGCTCTTGGGGAGAATCCGTTCCCTGGCCTTTTCCAGCATTTGGAGGCCACCTGCATTCCTTAGCTCGTGGCCCCTTCCTCTACCTTCAAAGCTAGAAACAGCATCTTCCAATCTGTCTCTCTCTCTCTAACTCTGACCCTCCTGCCTCCTTTTTACAAGAACTCTTGTGATTACATTGGGCCCATCTGAATAATCCAAAACAATCTCCACATCCCAAGAGCCATGACTTAATGACATCTGCAAAGTCCCTTTTGCCGTATAATAAGATAGTCACAGATTCCGGGGCTTAGGAACGGGCATCTTGTGAGGCCGCTATTCAGCTGACCACAGTGAAGTCCTTCTGCGTCTTCTGTAGATGCCTCTCCCATTTGGAAATGCCATGAGCTAAGCCTACTTTCCTGTGTGCAGGCTCGCCACCAACTGAAGGACTGCTGCCTTCAGTCCTGGCCACACCGCTCTGCACACACTAGGTGCTTGGTAACCACTGGCTCAAGGCTGACTGGGTCTCGGTTGATGGGCTGTTTCAAGGTCATCACTAAGGAATCTTCTCAGTTAACAACTCCCCTCATAGAAGCTCTCCGCTGGAGCTATTTTAAATCTCTCCTACCATGATGGAAGCCAGTTTACTTTGCTCTTGTGTAGTTCTTAGGGCAAGTGTACGATCGCTTCCGAACAGAGCATGCACAGACTGGCAAAGCACCACTAATTTACTTAGGCCATCTGAGCAGGTGAAATCATTTCAGCTCCTTTCTGCTTTCTGTGCAGGACCTTCTTTCTTAGGAATTACTCACACTGCAAAAAACTTTACTCCAGTTTTCCTAAAAGACCCAGAAGTTCTCCTATGTCCAATCTCTCACTGCTAACAGATACCCACTGCGTGGTCTGCTGTGAACTCCCCTTCCTTCCATCTCTTCCTTACTGGGTTTCTGTCCCCTGCTGGTTCCTATTTGTTTCACTGGAGGCAGGCATCACAGCAGAATAGAAGTGGGATTTGGAGTCAGAAAACGTGAATTGGAGTTTAGCTGTGAACGTGTTGGCTGTGACCTTCAGCCAGCCACCTCTCCTCCAGAGCCTTTATCTCTTCATCTGAAAGGGGGCTGGGGCTGGGAGTTGAAGGTGGATGAAAATTGCAGGGCTCAGCCCCTCCCTCCAAAGGGGTGAGAGGCTCCTCCGGCCCTGCTGATGAGTCTTGCTTTGTTCCCCAAGCCTCCTGATCAACTTCTGGCAGAACTTAGCACTGGTTGAACATCACCTTTAGAAACTCAAAATGAAACGACAGCCTTAGCGAGTAAAACTTTGAGCCAGACGGAATGTAAATGAAGACAGCCATCCTTGCCATCAACTCAAAATGGATTGAGGCTTAAATATGAGAGCTACAGCTATAAAAGTATAAAATTCTTAAAAGAAAACACAGAGGCAAATTATCACAACCTTGGCAATGGTTTCCTAGATACAACACCAAAAGCACAAGCTACCAAAAAAAAAAAAATAGATAGATTGGACTTCTTGAAAATTAAAATCTTTTCTGTTTCAGGGATACATCCTGGCAACGATCTATCCTGGCGAGGGTACTTCTTTGCCATTATATTGTTTCGATAGCCCTGAATTTAAAATTGCATAGGTATGATACTGGCATAAGAATGGACATAGAGATCAATGGAATAGAATTGAGAGTCCAAAAATAAACTCTCACATTTATGGCCAGTTGATTTTCTACAGTTGTGCCGCAACAATTCAATGGGGGGGAAGGAATAGTCTTCTCAACAAATGGTGCAGGGAAAACTGGATATTCACATGCAAAAGAGTGAATTTGGATCCCCTACTTGTCACCATATATGAAAATTAACTCAAAAGGGATCAAAGACCCAAATATAAGAGCTAAAACAATAAAACTCTTAGAAGAAAACATAGGTCCCAATCTGTATGACCTTGGATTAGGCGGGCAGTGGTTCCTTAGATATGACACCCAAAGCACAAGTGACCAGAGAAAAAGTAGTTAAATTGGACTTCATCAAAATTTAAAACTTTTGTGCTTCAAAGGACACTATCTAGAAATTGAAAGATTGGAACCCTCCTCTATTGCTGGTGGAATTGTAAAATGGTGCAGCCATGGTGGAAAACAGGTTGGCAGTTCCTCAAAAAAATAGAACGTATGACCCAGCAATTCTACTTCTAAGTATATATCTAAGAGAATTGAAAACCTGTGTTCAGACAAGTACTTTGTAAACAAATGTTCATTACAGCACTATTCACAAGAGTCAAAAGGTGGAAACAACATAAGTATCCACCTATAGATGAATGGATAAACAAATTGTGGTATATCCATTCAGTGGAATATTATTCGGCCACGAAAAGGAATGAAGGATAATACATGCTACACCATGAATGAACCTTGAGAACATCATGCTAAGTGAAAGAAGCCAGGCCCCAAAGGCCACAGATTGTGTGATTCCACACATACACAATGTCCAAACTAGGCAAATCCATGAGACAGCAATAGATTAGTGGTTGCCAGCACCTGGGGGAGGGAAGAATGGGGAGTGACCGCTTAACGGGTATGAGGGTTCATTTGGGGGTGATGAAAATGTTCTGGAATTACATAGCAGTAATGGTTGCGCAACCCTGTAAATCTACTAAAAACCACTTTAAAAGGGTGAATGTCATGGTATGTGAATTCTAGCTCAATAAAAGTAAGCTACACGGGCCGCACTGAGGGCGTGTAGTGGATACATGGGTCAAGAGCATGGGCTTCAGAGTCGGGGGGACACGGATTCAAATCTCAACTCCCTCCCTTCCTAGCCAGTGCCCTTGAGCTGCTTGCTGAAAGGTCTGTTTTCAGTCTCTGCTCCCTGAGACCTGACCAGTAAAACGAGGAACTATTCATTGAAAGATGTTGGGGAGAATTCTCTACAGGGCTTTACCCAGGAGGCAATGGGCTGCCTTGAGAGGTAGTGAGGAGCGGGTCGCTGGAGGTGTGCAAGCAGAGCCTGGACGGATCCTGGGCCGGTCTGAGCCAGACAACCTTGGGCAGCTCAATGTTAGGGATTCCACAGTGAGTCAGGGGGCGGCGCTCTCTAGTGAACTGGAGGAGAACGACAGTAAATAACGCGGTGACAGGCCCCGATCAGGAAACAGACTCTGTAAGGAGGTGGCTACCTGCATGCATGTGCGTGTGTGGCCCTCCTCCTGGGGTACAAAGAAAACCCTGCTTGCTCCAGCCTCCTCCTGAGAATTAAACAGGTAGCCCTCCTTCTCCTCTACTCTTGGGACACAGCTCCAGGGAAGGCCAGCCTGGGGGGTGCCGGGTGAAGACGCAGGGAAGGGTAGGTCTCTGCGGGGACAGGCCCCTTCCCCGGGGGAGAGGCTGGGGCGGAGTGGGGCTGGTCCACGCCAGTACCAAGGAACCCAGCCCCATTCCCCAAATCCTGCACCTCAATCCTTGGGCAATTTTCCTTTTGAAAAGTTGGCTATTAAAGTTCACACATTAGTTGCTTCTTTAACAAATATTTTCTCCCATTCTGAGGGTTGTCTTTTTGTCTTGTTTATGGTTTCTTTTGCTGTGCAAAAGCTTTTAAGTTTCATTAGGTCCCGTTTGTTTATTTTTGATTTTATTTCCATTACTCTAGGAGGTGGGTCAAAAAAGATGTTGCTGTGATTTGTGTCATAGAGTGTTCTACCTATACAAGCAGCTCATGCAGCTCAATATCAAAAAAACAATTTTTCTCCAACCCTTTCAATAAATGTGACACCAAGATGCAGAAAAACAAAAACAACAACCCAATCCAATAATGGGCAGAAGACGTAAATAGACATTTCTCCAAAGAAGATATACAGATTGCCAACAAGCACATGAAAAGATGCTCAACACTAATCATTAGAGAAATGAAATCAAAACTACAATGAGGGCTTCCCTGATGGTGCAGTGGTTGAGAGTCCGCCTGCCGATGCAGGGGACACAGGTTCGTGCCCCGGTCCGGGAGGATCCCACATGCCGTGGAGCAGCTGGGCCCGTGAGCCATGGCCGCTGAGCCTGCGCATCTGGAGCCTGTGCTGTGCAACGGGAGAGGCCACAACAGTGAGAGGCCCACGTACCGCAAAAAAAAAAAAAAAAAAACCTACAATGAGGTATCAGCTCACATGGTCAGAATGGCCATCATCAAAAAATCTAGAAACAATAAATGCTGGAGAAGGTGTGGAGAAAAGGAAACCCTCTTGCACTGTTGGTGGGAATGTAAATTGATACAGCCACTATGGAGAACAGTATGGAGGTTCCTTAAAAAACTAAGGAATAGAACTACCATATGACCCAGCAATCCCACTACTGGGCATATACCCTGAGAAAACCATAATTCAAAAAGAGTCATGTACCAAAATGTTCATTGCAGCTCTCTTTACAATAGCCAGGACATGGAAGCAACCTAAGTGTCCAACGACAGACAAATGGATAAAGAAGATGTGCCACATATGTACAATGGAATATTACTCAGCCATAAAAAGGAACGAAAGTGGGTCATTTGTAGAGATGTGGATGGGCCTAGAGTCTGTCATACAGAGTGAAGTAAGTAAGAAAGAAAAACAAATACCGTATGCTAACACACATATATGGAATCTAAAAGAAAATAAAATGGTCCTGATGAACCTAGGGGCAAGACAGGGGCAAGACAGGAATAAAGACGCAGATGTACAGAACAGACTTGAGGACACGGGGAGGGGGAAGGGTAAGCTGGGACAAAGTGAGAGAGTGGCATGGACATATATACACTACCAAACGTAAAATAGATAGCTAGTGGGAAGCAGCCGCATAGCACAGGGAGATCAGCTCGGTGCTTTGTGACCACCTAGAGGGGTGGGATAGGGAGGGTGAGAGGGAGACGCAAGAGGGAGGGGATACAGGGATATATGCATACGCATAGCTGATTCACTTTGTTATACAGCAGCAACTAACACACCATTGTAAAGCAGTTTTACTCCAATAAAGATATTTAAAAAAATAAAGTTCACATATTAGGTTCATATGAAAGTTCAGACTAGGGGAGTCTATAGAGACAGAAAGTAGATGAGTGGCTGGGGGGGCTGGCAGGGTGCAGAGAGTATGAGGTGTCTTTAGGGGGTGAGAGGAATGCTCCAAAATTGACTCTGGTGATGGTTACACATATCTGTGAATTTACTAAAAATCATTGAATTGTCCACCTCGAATGGGTGAATTGTATGGTATGTGGCATATGTCAGTAAAGCCGGGTTTTTTTTTTTTAAAGAAAGCCTTTTTTAAAGGCAGTCCTTTGTTAGCTGACTTACCTCTCTTGAAATTTCCAAGAACTGTCAGAGGAATGCATGCCGTGGGTCTGTCTGTCTGTGCCTGGCCTGCATGGGCATCATTCTCGGGCCTGTTATCGCTGGCGCTAGGGACTGCACCACGGGGCCGGGGTCTGCACTCTGATTGCAGATGGCTGGCCAAGCGCACTGCATGCAGGCAGCGGTGAGAACTCTCTGGAAGGCATTTAATACAGTTACTCACAGGGTCATGCTTGGAAAATGAATTCAAATTGGCTTGGCATCGGGCCAAGAAAAACTGTCTGAAGAGGCTATAAACAGAAGGTAATGGATTGAGTTGAAGGAGGGCTAGCGGGAAGGCAGCGCGGGAGGTCCGGCCACACGGCCCCCAGGGCAGCTAGCTGGGGGCTGGGGACTGGGGCGCTGATATGGTGACTGGCACGCTCCATGCTAGACTGGGGACTGGGGACTGGGGCTTAAGTCCCGGACCTCTGGCTCCCCGCACGCCCACTCTGCAGGCCCTGGCACCTGCTCCCTTCCCCCAGGCCACACTGATCCCTGTCGCCTCGGCTCTCCCTGGCATTCCCGATGCTGCTATTTGCACCTTATGCCCACCGTGAGCTCCTGGAGGGCGGAGAGGGGCAGCTGCAGACAGGTGATCGCTTGTGTCTGCCCCAGAGAGGCCCTGGAGGGCTGCCGAGGGGCCCCATTTTTTTAGGCCCACCCCACACTAGACAAAAGTATTAATGCAAGCCTTTACTTCCAGTCATCTGTGCTGGGAAAATAATAGGTTTCTTTATGAGTTTTCCAAAAAGGTGTTATAATGTCTTTGGTTTTTTTTCCCCAGATTCACTGAGGTTTAATATAGATAATGTAAATTGAGGTGTACAATTCAGTGATTTTTAGGAAGTTTGTATAGTTGTGCAACCATCACTACAATCACTTTTTAGAACATTTCCATCACTGAATATGTCTTTTAAAGTCCACGTTGCCCCCGTATTCTGATAAACCCAGAGGTGCAAAATGTCCCCTTTCTTCCCCTTCTCAGCTCTTGGAAGTGAATGCTCAGTGACCTGGGGGCCAGCCCCCCGGGTCCTCCCCACAGCTCTGCTACTGAGTGGTTGTGTGACCATGGAGAAGCCGTTCCCCTCTCCGGCCAGTTTTCCCTCCTGGAAAGTGGCGAAGATGGCACTGGGGAGGGGATGTGGCTGTTCCTCGGCACCATGTGAGGATCTCTGCCCTGGCATGAGGGAGCTGCAGGTCTAGAGCCTATCACCTGGGCCCAGCTGGCACCTGCACAGGTCTGAGCGGGGGCATGGAAGGCTCCAGAGGCTTCCTGGGCACAGTGCTTGGGTGTGGGACTCCTTCCCCAGGCAGTAAAATGATCCCCCACAACCGCAGGCACACTTACCATCCTTGCAGCTGGAGGTGTGGCCCATCTTGGGCAAGCAGAGCAGAATGTAAGCATCTTTAGGAATCTGATTCCTTCAGAGGGGCCCCTGGGTGGCCTCACACATTTGCCCTGCCCCTGTGGCCCTCACTGCCTCTCCTGGCTGAGTGAATTCAAATAAATGTTTCCTGAACGAAATGGGTCTCCCTGGAGTAAAGGCAAGGCGTTGGCAGGGCTATGCTCCTTCTCTCCAGAAGAGAGAGTCCTTCTCTCTAGGGGAGAGTCAAATTCCTTGCCTCTTCCGGCTTCTAGAGGCTGCCCCCATTTTTTGTCTTGGGACCGCATTGCTTGACCTCCGCTTCTGTCGTCACATCTCCTTCTCTGACTCTGACCCTCCTGCCTCCCTCTTATAAGGACATTGGGCTCTCACGCAAATAATTCAGGACAGTTGTCCTATCGCGAGATCCTTATCATCTCTGCTAAGTTTCTTTTGCCAGGTAAGGTATGATATCCAAACGTTCCCAGAATTAGTATGTAGACATCTTTGAGAGTCATTATTCTGTCCGCCCTACAAGGCTTCAATTGAGCAGCCCCTTTGGGTGCCACCCAAGTAGGCCAGGTGAGAACACTCCGGACAGGGAGACCCAGCCTTACAGCACATGTTCACACACACACACACACACACACACACACACACACACACACACACACGCTCGTTGTCATTTTTTCCCAAACCATCGGAAAGTAAGTTGCTGATGTGACGCTCCATTACCCCTAAACACTTCAATGTGTATTTTCTAAAACCCAGGGCACTCTCCTATATAATCACAGTATACACATCCGAAGCGGTAATTAACATTTAACACTACTACCTGATCCATAGACCCCATTGAAATTTCTCTGATTGTCCAGTCCTCAATGTTTTTTGTAGCAAAGAACAAACGAACGAATAAAAACCTACTTGGGTCCCGGCCTCCCGGGCGCGTTCCGCCGCGGCGGTCCGCCCTTCCAGCCCCGAGTTCCATCCACCGCCTCCACCTTCTGCCCCGCGCCGGTTGTCAGCACGACTGTCGCCACCTTCCATCGTCGCGCGGCCCTTGCGGCGGCGCCTGAGCCCGCACGGGCCCCACCGGGGACCTGGGCATGCCGGTGGAGGCGAGGCGGGCACAGAAGGCGAGGACGATGTCTTCGGGGAAGCAGGATACGCTGCCATCAACTCCATGGTGGACCAGATCAACTCTTGTCTGGATGACCTAGAGGAGAAGGACGAGCACCTCCACGCCCACCTCCAGGAGCTGCTTGAATCCAACCGGCAGACGCACCTTGAGTTCCAGCAAGAGTTTGGGGAGGCCCCCTGCGATGCAAGCCCCTCGGCTCTGGGAGCCCCCAGCCAGGCCCCAACCCTGCCTCACTGGGCCAGGCTCTGGCCTGAGTGCTCACCACCTGGCTTAGATACCTTCTCAGGGGCTGGCCTACAGATCTCCTGGAGGGGGGTCTGCTGCCTAGGCCACCCTTCTGCTACTTCCCTTGGCATGCCTGGGCCCACCCCTCCTCCGGGCATCCTCTTCTGGGGCCAGGTGTAGGCCAGCGACCCACCCACCTTGCCTGCCCGCCCAACTCCTGGACACTCCCCATGCTGCCCAGGCCTTGAGTGTCCACATTAAATGGGTCTCCAACAGCAACAACAAAAAAACCCCACCTTGACCACCAACAATAACAACCCCCGACAAAAAACCCTTTCCTTTCCCCTTTCCTTTCTGGTCTAAGATCCAATCCTCAACCGTATGTTGTATTTAGTTGACATTCTCTTTAGTCTCCTTCAATCTGGAATACTTTCTCCGTCTTTCCTTGTTTTTTATGACCTTGACCACTTTTGGAGAGCACAGGCCAGTTATTTTGTACATTGTCTCTCCGTTTGGGTTTGGTTGATGTCTCCTCAGGAACATCTGAGGAATGACGCGTCCTCAGGACATCATATCAGGAGGTATAGGATCTTGGTTTGTCCCATTACTGAAAAAATTAACTTTGATTGCTTGATTAACGTGTTGTTTGCCAGGATTTTCCACTGTAAGCTGAATTAGCAAGGATTTTATATTTATTAATTTATAAGTCATTAATAAGTATTGGGGGAAATACTTTGAGATTATTAGATATCTGTTCCTCATTAAACTTTCACCCACTGGTTTTAGCCTCCATTCATAATTCTTGCCTGAAGAATCAATTATTATTATCATGGTTGTCAAGTGAGGTTTTCCCAATTCCATCATTCTTTCTACATTTATTAATTGGCATTCTACTATAGAAAAGGCTTTCCCTCCTCTCCCACTTGTTTGCTTGTTTCTTATTTATTTATTTATTTTTTTTTGCTGTACGCAGGCCTCTCACTGCTGGGCCTCTCCCGTTGCGGAGCACAGGCTCCAGACGCGCAGGCTCAGCGGCCATGGCTCACGGGCCCAGCCGCTCCGCAGCATGTGGGATCTTCCCAGACCGGGGCACGAACCCGTGTCCCCTGCATCGGCAGGCAGACTCTCAACCACTGCGCCACCAGGGAAGCCCTGCTTGTTTCTTTATATCAGTATGGGCTCGGGAAATCCTATTTTATTCAACAGATAATATATCATTCATTACTATCATTTTGACACTCATATTGTCCCACACTTGGTCCATGGGAGCCCCTTCAAACTGGCTTCTGCATCCTTTTAACCTGTCCCCATCATTCTTTGAGTCCATCCTCACACTCTTGGCAATACAAGATGTTCTAGGCTCATCCGGCAACTTTCCTGCCACCAGGGAGTCAACAATTTCTCTAACTCTGGTTCATTTAAAATTATTTAGAAGCCAAGATCTAGGGGCTAGGTGTGCTCGTTGTTACTGGGATGTCCTGGTGTCTAGGCCCTCTCAACGGACAGAGCAAGGAAATATATGTGTCTATAATCGCACACGTGCACGCACACACACACATCTACACCCATATCTCTGTATCTCAAACTGGGAATACACACCAATTCCTGCCTTTCGAATCCAACAACCCAGAGTTTATTCTTGCCTCCACTTTTCCATATTTGCGTTTCCCTTTTCCAATAATGAAAAACCTGGACCTTATTATTCTCAACATATTAACTTGTTCACTCAGTTCCCCCATATGACACTAATCTCCTGGTCACAAAGGCCGTCTCAGCTGTGGTCCACTGGGCCTGCCAGCTGGACCTGCTGAGGCCCTGCCCCGGCCCTGCCCAACGCCGCTGGACCTGACCCCAACGTGCTGTGGAACTTTGGCCCCTATCTTCGCTCCCTTCATCTCACCCAGGCAACAGGAGTGGCAGGTAGAAATCTGTGCCTCTTCCAAACAATGTGTGGGGCTAGAGCTTAGGGAAAGGCTGGGGCATGAGAGATGTGAGTTAGCGCTTCTCAGACTGGGCCTCACAGAGTCCCCAGGGCGGCTGCTGACTGCGAGGGAGGGCTGGACAGCTCCGGAGGAGTAAGGAAAAGTGTGAGCTGGAGGGAGATCAAATGTGTATTGTCTTTGGAGGCTCTGGCAGTCCTGGGAAAGCGTGAGGGGAGGGGGCAAGAGGATGGGAGAGAGGGATAAGACAGAAGGCAGAGAGACCAGTTAGAAGTTTGCTGCAAGAGGCCAGGGAGACGGAATGGAAGTAGAAACTAAGGTAGTGGCCATGGCAGAAGAGGAACAAACGAGAGGAATGGCCAAGTTCAGGGAAACCCTTTCCTTTCTGTGGCACTTAGAGGCCAACCTGAACGGTGAGGCCTCAGTCAGAGACTGGGACTGAGAGGGGGCGCTGTGGGGAGGGGAAGGGCAGAGGGAGGGAAAAGGAAGGCCTCTTTTCATTTGGAGACGACAGCAGGACTTCAAAGTGAAGCCTCTGCACCAGGCAGTTGAGGATACAGAGCGCGGAAGAGGCACTCTACCGGGGACAGCTCATCAAGGCCGTGGGAAGGGGTGAACTCTTTGAGGGCCAGATAGTGTGAGGCCCAAGGTCAAGGCCTGCACTTTGGGGCGGTGGGAGCACGGGGCAGACAAAGAAGAGCCCGGGGAGGGAAGGAGGGGGGACAGGAGAGAACGTGACACGCCCTGAGCAGCAACTCGCCCAGGCTGAGCCAGATCCCCGTTTGGAGCCCGGACCCACCATCCCCGAGAGAGGAGGCTGTCTCAGCCACCCTGGGCCTCTAGAGTGGCCCTTGTCCTTTCACTCCAGTGGACATTCCAATCCCCCCGCCCCCCGGGAGATCATCCGTATGGGCCCCATTCAACCCCGTGGGTTCTGCAGCCTTTGCGCGCCCTCTCCTCGTGCAGGTGACCACGATGTGCAGGAGGCTCTGAGGACTCAGATGTTCTTGAAGGGTCGCGTGTAAATCCAGCCTCAGTGTCAGCGCCTTCGCTCTCCGTCTGTCTCCTGTCCCTTTGTTGAGCAGAAAGCGGCACCGAGACTTCTCTCCTCACCCACTCCTTGTCCTGTGTAAAGCCACCAGCCCACCTCTAACTCCTCTGCTGCCTCCACCCTCCTGGGAAGGTCCAAAACTCTCTAAGAGGTCACGTTCCCAGGGGATCATGACAGCAGGGGCTGGAGCCAGAGTGGAGGGTGAGGCCCCCGGGGCCCGGTTCTCCCGCTGCTGCGTGCGCAGAGCTTCTCCCCGTCCTTGCCAGGAGCACCAAGCACCTGCTGCCACAAGCAGATGCCCCCGCCCCCCCCCCAGCCAGCAGCGAGGGACCCACCTCCACAGAGCTCACAGGCCGCCTTAGGCCGTGTTGGATGCGTCCAGCTTCTCACAAGCGTGTGCATTATAGACTGTCAGCAGTCAGTGATTATTTGTTGCTGACTTCCAAAGCCATGTCATATCCCACTTAGCGACTTGGGGAGGTCGATTCATTGATGGGCAGGCGCGGAGCTCAGGGCGATCGCAGGCCTGGAGAGAGGAGCAGGGAAGGGCCCGGCAGGCAGCCAGACTGGCTCAAGGCGCCTGCCCCGAAGCTGAAGCCGGTGGTAATTAACATCCCTTCAATTCCAGCCACGGTTCCCCCGCTGCCCCTGGTGACAGGCCCAGGGCAGGTGCTACGGGAATCCAAGGTAAGGTGGCAGCTCCGGTGCTGACCTGCTCAGCACTGCTGGGCCCGGGGCCAGGGGGCACGAGACCCCGGGGCCCAAAGCCCACAGGCCCGCTGGGACTGGGGCGCTCTGCTGGGGGCTGGGGGCTCTGTACCTCCGGCACCTCCCTCCTTCCCCCAGCCCTTTCCCGCACTCACACCCAGACACTCTCACACCACTCATGGCCAACACCAGCCCTCCCAGAGCCATGCTCAGACCTCACACTCACACACAGATGCCCTCACGTACACACACACTCACATGCTCATACACATATGTCCTGTCACACACCCTGGAGCTGCCACACACACACACACGCTCACACAGACTCATGCAAACTCTCACTCACATACATGTCTGCACTTACACACATCCACATCCATGTCCCGTCACACAGCCACACCCTCAGGCTCACACACTCTCACACAAGCACACACCCATCCACCTTCCCACTCCCTCCTTCCAGGTCTTGGTCTCTGCACTGTCATTGTGGCAGCTGACAATGCAGAACCTGGTAGACGATACAGTACACAGTGCAGAAACACACTGCTTTGACCAAGCCTCGAGAGCCCCCTGCCAGGTGACAGGAAACACAGCACATGCATTCATTCATTCAGTCAGTCTGTCTGTCACACACTCCTAAACATTGATTGGGCACCTACTGAGAACCCAGATGCCAAGAATACGTGCACCCTTGAAGAAGACACAGTCCCAGGCTGGCAGAGCTCACGGTCTAGTGGAAAGGCACACATCCACATGCCACTTTCTGGTGGAAAGTGGATGGCAGTGTGGCCCGAGGGCTGCTGGGACAGCTGCTCTGTGGGCACATCAAGGAAAGGGCCCTCCCTGACCAGGGTGACCGCGTAACAGAAGTCCCTGCTTGCTCTGTGCTTGGGGGATCGGGGAGGCATACGTGCAAATAAACGAGCTCTGCGGCAGACTTGGGGGCACGGCAGCATTCCCTGGAGGGCTTGTTACAACACAGACTCCTGGGCCCCAGCCTAGAGTTTCAGAGTCTGTAGGTCTGGGCTGGGGCCTGAGCACGTGCATTTCTTACACGTTCCCCGGTGATGCTGACGCCACTGGTCTGGGGATCACACTGGAGAACAGCTGCACCAGCTCAGGCCCTGCCGTGGACGTCTGTGGGGGGGGGGGGGGCGGGGCAGGAGTACATCTGGCTTAGGGGAGCAATGGGCTCCGCCAGGAAAGGCTCATCATTATACAAAGACAACTATATTCGTTTCCTAGTGCTACTGGAACAGAGCACGACAAACTGAGTGGCTTTAAATAATACAGATATATTGCCTTATCATTCGGGATGCTGGAAGCCTGACAAGGGTCCCACTGGGCTAAGATCAAGGTGTCAGTAGAGCCGTGTTCCTTCTGGAGGCTCCAGGGGGGAATCCGTTCCCCCCCTTTCCAGCTTGTAGAGGCCACCTGAATTCCTTGGGTCGTGATCGTATCACCCCAACCTTTGCTCGGGTCATCACATCTTCTGTCTGACCCTCCTGCCTCCCTATTCCCTATATAGGACTCTTGTGATTAGATTGGGCCCACCTGGATAACCCAGGACAATCTCCCCATTTCAGGATCCTTATTTGAATCATGTCAGCAAAGTCCCTTTTGCCTTGTATGGTAACATATTCATAGGGATTAAGGCATGGACGTATCGGGGGCGGGGGCATTATTCAGCGGACTACAGCAATGGAGGTTAGAACCAAAGAGTAATGGCAGCTAATCCTAAGAGAGCACCTACTACAGGGCAGGCACTGCCCTAATGGTTTCACACCCACCATCTTGAATTTTCACTGCAGCCCCATAACGTAGATCCAGTCGGACCCCCGTTTTATGGCTGAGGAACTAAACTTAGAGAGGTGAAGTGATCTTGAAACCCACGTGGTTGGTGCGGGGGGAGGGCCAGGAAGCTGTTACAGGAAATCCAGATCTCAACCTGGGACCCAGCAAGGGGAAATGGTCAGCTCTAGGTTTATTATGTGTTAAAAGTGAATGGTGACCTCCCAGAAGCTCCCTAGTTCCAGGACAGCATCCTAAGATTGTGGGAGACGTGTCTGCATCTGGGTACTTATCCCTTTCTTGCAGAATTTATCAGTTTAACCCTACAGGTGTGCCTCCAGGGCAGAGCTTGGACCTTGTTCTTGTAGCTGTCATAAGAAATTATCACAGAGTTAGTGGCTTAAAATTACAGAAATTGAGTCTCTCTCAGTTTTGGAGGTTCTATGGGAGAATCTGTTCCTTGCCCTCCCGCAGCTTCTGTAGCTGCCAGCATTCCTTGGCTTGTGGCCACGTCACTCCGGTGCCTGCCTTCATGTTCACACGGCCTCCTCTTCTTCTGCGTGTGTGTCATAAAATCTCCCTCTTATAAAGCTACATGTGATGGCATTTACAGCCCACCTGAATAACACAGGTCAAGCTCCCCATCTCTATATCCTTAACCTAATCACATATGCAAAATCCCACTTGCTATATGAAGTAGCATTAACAGGTTCCAGGGATTAGGACCCGGATATCTTTGGGGGCATTATTATTTTTATTTATTTATTTTATTTTGCGGTACGTGGTCCTCTCAGTGTTGTGACCTCTCCCACTGCGGAGCACAGGCTCCGGACCCTCAGGCTCAGCGGCCAAGGCTCACGGGCCCAGCCACTCCGCGGCATGTGCGATCTTCCCGGACCGGGGCACGAACCTGCGTCCCCTGCATCGGCAGGCAGAACACTCAACCACTGTGCCACCAGGGAAGCCCGTGGGGGCATTATTTACTCTCCCACAACTTGCAAGTCCCTAGCCTGGAGCCCGGCTCACAGGAGGTGTTCAGAAAGATGTTTGCGGGCTGGCTGAATGAACTGCAGTTTGAACCCTAAACTCTAAACCCAGTGGCTTCGATGTGGATTCTGGGCCCCCAAGCAAAGGTTTATTTTGGAGTTAATTGTTTACTTGTCCCTGTACTGGGGGAAGAAGCTGTTACAGTTAGTTGTGGGGGTGGGACTGGATTCAGTGGCTTATTCACTGGTTGGCCAGATATGCCTTGAGCAGCACCTGTATTCCGGGCTTATTCCAGGCTCTTGGAGCAGAGGATGCTGGGGGAGCAGAGAGGAAAGACAGTGTTATCGTCGGACAGGTGGATGGGGAGGCAAGGTTGCACAGCGTCCCAAGGATACAGCACCTGAGCTGAATGTTGCAGGCAGAGTAAGGGTGTGGAGTGAGAGAAAGGGGCCAAGGACAGAAGGAGCTGGATGTCGACATGTTTCTTCAGTGGTAAAATACACAAAGCATACAATGTACATTTTAAAGTGTACAATTCAGCAATATTTCATTCATTCACAGTGTTATGTAAACACTGCCGCTATCAAATTCCGAAACTTTTTCATCATGCCATAAAGAAACCCCCTCCCCGCTGAGGAGTCACTCCCATTCCTTCCTACCCCCAGCCCCTGGTGAGCGCTCATCTGCTTTCTGTCTCTGGATTCGCCTACTCTGGACACCTTTTATAAATGGAATCATACAATATGTGGGCTCTTGTGTCTGGCTCCTTTCACTCGGCGTAATGTTTTCAGGGTTCATCCATGTTGCAGCTGTGTCAGTACTTCGTGCCTTTGTATGGCTGAAAAATATTCCGTTGTATAGAGAGACCACAGTTTGTTTATCATTCATCATTGATGGACATTTGAGTTATTTCCACTTTGGGGCTACGACGAATAACGCTGCCATGAACGTTCATGTATAATCCCTGTTTGGTGGACAATCCTGGTCCCTGTTTGAGATCTTTGGGGTCTATACCTAGGAGTGGAATTGCTGGGTCATATAGGAGCTCTCTGTCTCACTTACTGAGCAACTAACAGGCTGTTTCCAAAGTGGTTGCACTAGTTTATTGATACATTCCCACCAGCAGTGAATGAGGGGTCCGATTTCTCCACATCTTCACCAACACTTGTTATCGGGATGCTGACTTGTAAGGGACAGGTGAAGGAGGAGGAATCGGAATGAGCCTGGTGGGGGCAGCTGGGAAGGGAGGAAGGTAAAGCTGGGGCAGGGGCTTGAGGGCTGGCAGGAGTTGAGGAAGAGGAGAGAGTGTGTGTGTGTGTAAAGGGGCGTGGTCAACGTGGTGCGGAGAGTGGGGCGGGGAGTGCAGAGGAGGAATGTGGTTCAAGGGAGCGCTTTGGTCAGGGCCGTGGGACTTGCACAGTATCTTTTGATCTGGCTCCCCAGCTGGAGCAAGTGCTGAAGCCGAGGCCCGGCTGGCTTGACAGTTTGTTGGAAGAGAGACTGTCAGGACCCAGCAGCCAGGAAGTCTGGCCGAAGCGGTACTAGGGGAGCCAAGGGAAGACAGGATCTGGGGAAAGTCCGGAAAGCTGGGGCCGTGCTGGAACCATCCCCACCATTGAAATAACAGGTCCCTCTCTCTGAGGGGAGAAAGCCCCAGGGCCTGGCTCAGTGCCTGGGAAATGGTGGAACTCAATCATGTGTTTGGGTGAATGAGGAGAGAGAGAGAGCGAGAGAGCGAGAGAGAGAGAGAGAGAGAGAGAGAGAGAGAGAGGACAGAGTCTTCCCAGGAGTCCATTTGCATGAGATCCTGTGAGGTTCCTGGGGTGACCCGCAGGGCTCAGGGGGCAGGCGGTGGCGGCAGCTGCTGCAGCTGGGGGCAGCTGGGGGCTCAGGAGACGAGAGGCTGGCAGGCCAAGCAGCCTAAGGGTCATTCCAGGCCACGTCCCCCTGCCCTTCTCCCCACCACCTGATGTAAGGGCACCCAGTCCTGATCCCAATTGGCAGGACCTGCGCCTGACCTCATTCCGCGGCGCCTGGTGCAGGCGGGGGCCCAGTGAGTGGTGGAGGCTTGGACTGGCCTGGTGGGGGAATCCCAGGGCCCTGGGCTCTCTGAATGGCCTGCCCATCTCTGCAGGCTGGTCAGTTTTTTACTGGAACCTGGGAAGCCTGGACTTTTAGAACTGAAAGTAAGACCTGGAATGCAAGATGGGGAGAGCTGGCAAGGACTGGGGGGGCAGGGCCGGCAAGGGGGTGGGGACCATCCTGGTGTGCTGCTTGTTTTCCAGAGGATATGTCACCCTTTCCAAAGCCTGCGCCCTACTCCGGAGGCTAGGCCAGGCTCCTAGCGCACATTCTGGCGGGGACACCAGGGGCCTTTCCCCCCATCCAGCGGCCTCCCTGCAGACGCCTCGCCAAGGCTGTTCCCTTTTCCTGTCCCTTCATCCTCGTCCTTTCCCTTTCCTCGCCCCCCTCCGCATTTTCCCTCCCCTTTCTCCTCCCACCTCTGTTCTCCTCCCTCCCCGTCTGTTTCCCTCCCTAACCTCCCCCTTCTCCTTCCCTTTTGTTCTCCTTTCCCACCCTTCCTCTCCCTCCTCTATTTCCCTGTCCTCCCCTCCCCCTCCCCCTCCCCCCCAGTGCCCTCCCCCGCTCCAGCACTCTCTCTCCCGCTTTTCCCAACCTTTGCCCCCAGCTCAGGGAACATACCAGGCAGAGCAGGAGGCTGGACCCAGTCTCCATGCCTTCTCCAGGGGCAGGGGGGACAGGAGAGGGAGGATGGGGGCAGGTAGGGCAGGGACAAGCCTGGTGCAGGCTGTGGGGTGGGAGAGGTGAGTCCTGTCTACACCTCCCCCTCCACCATGCGGCGTTCCCCTCCTGCACACAGCCGGTGGCCCCAGTGGGAAAGGAACTGATGACTGAAGGCAGGGCTACTGTGTCCCCTGGATGCTTTCCGGGCACCTCCTGGCTTCTTTCCACTGGAGCAGCCGTGATGACAGCGGTGCTAGTGGAACACACTAGAGGGTGGCTGCCGGGAGTCCCTTTGGCCATTCACCAGCAAGTCCCCACGCCGTGGAGGGGCACGTGTGTGTCCTAAAAGAGTCCTTTTGAGGTGAGTGTATGAAGAAATGAAGAGAGCACTGAGCAGGCCATCTGCACTTGGCCACCAGTGTGACCGTGGGCAAGTCACTGACCTTTTGGGGACTCTCCCCGAGCGGCTCTCCAAGTGTGGTCCCTGGGCCAGCAGCAGCGTCCCCTGGGAGCTGATCAGAAAGGCAAAACCACAGGCCCTCCTCCAGACTCACTGACTCAGCAACTCTGCGGGTGGGCCCAGGAATCTGGGTTTTAGCAAAGCCCTCTGGGTGATTCTGATGTACACCCAAGTCCGAGAAGCATGGTGCCGGACGGTTAGTCTCAGCAGAAAGAGCAGGGCGGCAGTTCATCGCAAACAGTGGGTGAGGCACTGAGCCCTGGGGGTTGACATGCAGTTGCAGATGGTTGCTCACGCATGGCCCATGTTGTACATGTATGTGTGTGCACGTGTGCACACATGCGCGCACACACATGCACTTACTTTGTTTGCACAACAGTCCCTGACAAGCTCTGCCCCCCACTCTGTTGACAGGCTTGCTTTAGATAGATTTGACTACAGCAAAATTCAGGATTTCTTTCCATGAAGGACAGCACAGGTCGTTAACAGACAGGCAACAGATGGGGAGGAGATATTTGCTGTTTAGAACTGACAAGGGATTAATGGGTAAAACATACATGAAAATTCTGCAAACTAACAAGAAAAAGACCCAACAGGAAAGTGAGCAAAGCATATGAATAGGCAATTCCCAGAAAAAGAGACCCAAAAGGCTAGAAAGTAAGTCTGTGAAGAGATGCTCGGATTCATTAGTAATCAGAGAAATGCAAATTAAAACAATGAGATAGGATACACACATGTCGGATTGGCAAAAAGCAGCTATATGATGCCAAGCGTTGGCTAGGATAAGGAGAAAGGGGAACCACTGTGTGCTACTAGTGGGAGTCCAGCTAGACTGGTGCAGCTGCTTCGGAAAGCCAGCCACCTGGTGGCACCTACTCAGGTCAAGTGTACATGTCCACACTGACCCAGCAATCCGCCTTCTGGGTACAACCCCAAGAAGTTCTCCTGCGGGCCCACAAAGGGGCTATTAGTTCACCATGGTTGCTGTAACAAATTATCATAAACTTAGTGGCTTGAAACAATAGAAATTTATAGTTCTGAAGGCCAGAAGTCCAAAGTCGGTATCACTGGGCTGAAATCAAGCTGTCAGCAGGATCACATTCCCTCCAAACACTCTAGGACACGATGCTTCCTTGCCTCTTCCGGTTTCTGGTGCCTGCAGGCGTTCGTTGGCTTGTGGCCACATCACTGCAGTCTTCAAGGCCAGCATCTTCATATCTGTCTCTGTTCCGTCTTCACATCGCCTCCTCCTGTGTGTGTGTGTGTGTGTGTGTGTGTGTGTGTGATCTACCTGCCCTCCCTTTTATAAGAATACATGTGTACTGGTCGAATAGTGCCTCATGTTCCCCCAGAACATCAGAAAGTGACCTTAGGAAATCAAAGGAGGAAAAGACACATGGAGACATAAGGAAGGCCCTGTGAAGACGGAGACAGATACAGAAGGGATGCTGCCACAAGCCCAGGAACGAGGGCCTGGGGCCACCAGAAGCTGGAAGAGGCAGGAAGGATCCTGCCCTAGAGCCTTTAGAGGCCGTTTGTCCTGTGACAGCTTAATTTTGGACTTCTAGCCTCCGGAACCATGGAAGAGTAAATGTCTGTTGTTTTAATCCCTCTGCTTTCTGCAATTGCCCTTCAGGCCCACCCTGGTAGGTGGAACACCTCTGCAGCCCCCAAGTCTTGATTTACTCACATCTGCATAGTCCCTTTTTCTATCTAAGGTCACATCACAGGTTCCAGGGATGAGGACCTGGTATCTTCGGAGGCCGTTACGCAGTGTGCAACCTACACGGACCCACACAAGGATGGAGATCATCATGCATTGCTGTGCTAACAGAGGGTCAGAGGCAACCTAGGTGTTTGCCACTGGGGAAAAGGAGAAGTACACGAGCAGTTACAAGCAATAGACTGAAACACGCAGCAGTGTGGAGTGGTAACATACACAGGGCCGAGTGGAAAAGGGACCCAGGAAGACGCTGAACAAGTTCTCCAGGACACTCGCACTTGCGTTTATTGAAAACACATGGACCCACTACCCTACACGTTCGCCAGAGCACACACTCAAGTGTTTGCTGCTGAGGGGAGGGAAATTGGGGTGGCAAACAGGAATTACAGGGACTAGATGGGTGGCTGGATTGATCCAGCCAGAGTGGGACCTCACACACCAGTGATGGTGATGCCGCGAATTGAGGACCGTCATTACCTGAAGGCCAAAATAAACCGAGGAAAGTAGGAGTCCCAGATGAGTCCGTTCATGAAGGCTGCCCCGCTCTGGAAGCGCCTTGGCTTGTTTTGTGTAAAGGTATCTTTATGCCAGTGAGCTTCACCTTTCCTTTCCTTTTGGGAAGGGAGGAACCACGTGGCCTCCAGAGTGGAGGAAGGACACCCCCCTAGCAACTCCCAGGAACAAAGAGAGCCACACGAATGCCATGTGCCGTTCCCTGACATCGTCGTTGGCTCACCCACTGGTCTTGGTTCAGCCCTCCCATGGTTTTGTTCATTCTTGGAACACGCAGAACACACCCTGCCTCCCTTGCACCAGATGCAATACTTCTCCCAATGGCATTTGATCAAGTAGCAGGAGTGCAAAATAGAACGAGGCCAGTGGCCCTGGAAACAGTCCTATAAATCCCCATGGATTCCGAATCAGTTTGGTACTTGGTGGCCGTTTTAACCTGTGGGGATGGGGTGGGATCGTGTTTGCTTCTTTCCCATTGGGTTCCTCTTAGTCCCCTGTAAAGTTCCCTTTGAAAATGCCATCCTTCTTGGCTGTGCTTGGGAAGAAAAGAGAATGTTTTGTCTGTTAGCACCAAGGCCAGCGGGAAAGGGGGGCGGGTTACGTTTTACTGTAACCTTTACTTTATCCCCTACAAAGGCCTTTTAGCAGAACTGACCTTCAGTATTTCTGAATCTAGCAACAGGAATAATCTCATTGTGACATTCAGCAGCGTTCTTGTCTGGGCTCTCTTTGATCCACTTAAGGATTCATATTTTCGGGTACACTAACAGCTGCTTAATTTTGCTATTCATTCCTGTCCACCTCATCCCTCCTGTTACGGGCATACCCGGAAGACTAAATCTCCAAACACAGGTGGGGAATCAAGCAGTGGTTTTTCATCTCTGGAGATGCCTTAACAGCCTGCTCAAGGTCTGTGCTCTTCGTGAACGAATATTTCATTTGAGCCTTGCCGCGTTTGACACAGTTGGCAGTCCTTGTTCAAAACAGAAACTCATCTAGAGACGCCAATGTATCCTTAGCTATTTGCCCGGGAGACAGGGTTTTTGTCCAACAGGAAAGGGAAGACGAAGGAGCAGACAGAGGTAGCTTACCTCGTTTACTCCTCACAAATATTCCTTGTCTGCCTACCAAGAGAGGCCTTCAGCCAATCACCCAGCCCCCCAGAACCTCAGGCTCCCATCTGTAAATGACGTGCTTGGAACTAGGTATGTGTTTTCACAGTCTGTTGGCGGAAAGTTCTGGGAGGTGCTTCAGGAGGCACCACGGAGAAAGGAGACCCGGCAGGTAGGGATCTTGCCCCCTTTGTCAACCACTGCCCCTGTACTTTCATCTGTTATCTCAAAAGCCTGTGGCATATGATTTCGTTCCAAAAGTCCTTGATTTTGCTGTTGAAAAGGTATGGAAACCACTGGACTAGATAAACTCTGAGGGCCCTGTACTTGTTTCCTGTGGACGCCATAACAGATGGTCATAAATTGAGTGGTTTGAAAAAACAGAAATTTACTCTGCTCTGGTTCTGAAGGCCAGAAGTCCAAAATCAGGTGGCTACTGACATGCCTTGGCTTGTGACTGAATCTATCCGATCGTCAAGACCTGTGTCTTCAAATCTCTCTCTTCTCTGTCTTTACATCTCCTTCTCCTCCGTCGCTCTAGGCTCCCTCTGCCTCTTCTTATAAGGCAACATGCGATTGCATTAGGGCCCATCCAGGTAATCCAAGATACTCTCCTCATCTCAGTATCCTCAACTTCATCACATCTGCATCTCCATAAGCTTTTTTTTTTTCCCATTAAGTTAACATTCAGAGGTTCTGACGGTTAGAGCAAGGATATCTATTGGGGGGCCATTTTGCAGCCGACCACAGACCTTTCCAACAATAAGATTCTAAGAATCATCTCTCCCCCAAATTCCCAACTTAGTAGCCTTCTCTATGTTCCCATGCCTTAAAGAACCTAAAAATACAGCATTATTTTTTCATTCAGCTCAGAAGTAGGGAACTCAAACTTCATTCTTTCATCATGAATGCATGTAGATTTGAGTGCCCCACCCAACCTGGGTGCTTTTATTTCTATGAAAGTCTCACGGGAGTTATGGGTTGGTTTTCCATTGGTTGGCCTGGCTGCCGGAAGATGCTGTGCTCCACACATGGCCACCGCAGCATAAAGGGAAGCACCGGTGCTGGTCCCAGGGCTCGAGACCACAGTCCCGGCACCTGTCTCCCAGCTTGGCCTCTTTCCTCTGCCCTGTGACCCAGCAGCATCTGTCTGCCCTCTGACAATAGGGAGAACACCTGCAAGGCCTCGCAGTGGTACCTTCTAGAATCTGTTTGAAAAAAATTTTTTTTTGCAAGGATAGTTTTCTCCCCCTTCTATTTTTTTTCTCGTCATAAAGTAATCCCTGCTTAGGGTCAAACAGTATAAAGAAACAGCATAAAAGATAGCCCAGAATTTCACCTTTCCAAGACAACCACATGTACTGAATGCTTCTTATCTGCCCAGACACAGGCTAAGCGAACTCCATCCTTTATCCTCTGCTATCCTCACAACTACCCCGTGAGGTGAGTCTTATCAGACCCATTTTACTTATGAGGAAACTGAGGCACAGGGAGATTCAACAACCAGCCCAAGGGCACGAGGAAGGGATGGAGGTGAGACTTGAACCCAGGTACTCCTGATTCCAAAGCCTGTGTTCTTGGGACTTCCCTGGTGGTCCAGTGGTTAAGACTCTGCGCTTCCACAGCAGAGGGTGCGGGTTCGATCCCTAGTCGGGGGAACGAAGATCTCGCATGCCGCATGGTGTGGCCAAAATAAATAAATAAATAAACAAAGCCCGTGCTCTTGACCTCTGCACCCGCCACGCACCGTAAGTACAAGTTTGTGTTCGGAGCTGTCAAAACAATCTGCCGGTAAGGCTGGATGCTCGCGGGGGCATTAGCCCACCAGGACACACCCTCGCTAGGATGCGTTCTTGCAAGAGTGTATCGTCACTGAGTGTATTCTCTTCTGCTCAAAGCTTTGTTCTGTGAGGTGATTGCACCAGTCTGGGTTGCTGGAGGGGAAGTTCGGTTGGCAGGGTACTCATCTGGCTACAGGTTGACCAGCGACTTGGGCAAAGCGAGAGTACATCAGGAGGGCCTGAGGAGTGCCTGAGACCTCCCATGCCCCACCCCGGGACTCAGTTCCCCATCTAGAGAAGGAAAAGTTCACACTAGATGCTCATGGTCCTTCCACCTGTAAAGATGCTCATGGTCCTTCCACCTGTAAAGTTCTATGATTTATCAAGTGTCAGCACTCCGGCATGCTAAGAGGGGATTTGAGAACCCATCCTAAATATTTAAATTAGCTAGCAACACACGCTGAGCTCATCACAGAATCACCAGCACCCCGATTGCGGAGCGAGATATGGAAGAGAGAGGGTGACGCCCAGTTTGACCCTCTCTTTGCTCTAGATCTCCCAGTCAAGTGTTCCAGAAGCTGGATTTCCGTGTGATCCATGGCTCATCGTCTCTCTGCTAAGATTAAAGGCAGGAAGCTAGCGGGAGGCACTTCCCAGAGGCCGCAGCCGCAGCGGCAGGGGCGGCAGCAGCAAGGCCACTGCGGGTCTCTCTCCTAACCCTTGTTTTTTTTCTCAGAGCTTTTAATTGGCTGCAGTCATTACCAAATGCTGCCCCTCATCTCTCAACACCGGCGAGCCAATTCTACCTCACTCAAACTTTACTCCAAGATCCTAGCAGGGGCCAAACCTTTTGTGGGGCGGTGGGCTGTTGTATCCCTGGGGCAGGTACAGAAACGACTAGAATACTGGGGGCTTTCAGGCCCTTAGCAAGAGTGTGAACAGTGCTGAGGATGATCGCAGGACCTCCGCGTGTGACTGGGGGTAGGGCGGCAGGAACCTGGCTGGAAGCAGATCTTGAGGGGGTCTTTCTGTGACTTGATCTCAAGGTTCCAGGGACTCACGAAAGGATTTTAAACTGAGCAGTAACAAGACAAACGTACATTTCTAAAACATCCCTTGGGTCGCTGGCGTGGAGAACGAGCAGGAAGGCCAGTTAGGGGTCCGTCGCGGCGGCCCAGGGGAGCGATGATCACGGCTCGGTAGCGGGATGCGGAGAAGCTGCTGGATTTGGGAGGTATTTCGAAGAGTGAGTCGCCAGGGTTTGGGGACAGCACGCATGCGGGAGATGAAGCAGTGATGGGAGCCAGGCAGGACGGGCTTGGGGGAAGGGCTGAGAGTGGGGAGCTTGGTTTGGGACACACTGGAGTGAGGTCCTGGGATCGCTCATCTGATGACTGCAACAATTGCCCTCAGTCCCTTTGACTTTTGCTGCCCTTCTCTCTGGGGCTGCAGGCAGGCAGAAGGCTCCTGGATGGTCATTGTTTGCCCTCGGGAAATATTCCAACACTGAAGCCTGTTAAAAAGACAGGGAGGCAGGAGACGTTGATTGACTCCCGATACAGCTCCTGATGGCCTGGTGCCCTTGTCAAAACACTTGCTTTCAATCCATTTCAATTGTTTTTCAAAATATGCCTACATATCTCGCAGGACCTTTGTGGGGTGCAGTTAGATAGCAGATACGCAAGCACCTTGTAAACTGTTAAGGGACGAAATACAATGTAGCATTAGACCGTCATATTATCATGTTCTCTGATCTGACTTGGGCCATTTGTAGTTTATGTTTACAGTTCCTTACCCTTAGCATTTTATCTGGTTGTCCTTTTCTCTGATAACCAGTGAATGTGCAGGTCAGGTACGAGCATATCCAAAAGTAAGTGGAAAGTTAAGATGATAATCTACTTGAAACATCTCAAGGCAGGCTGATCTGAGAGTCACATCATATCGAAAAATGTGTCTAGAATCATTTGCAAAGATTACCAAGCAAAGGAGATCCGTTTATGAATAGAAACATACTTTTGTATGAACATCCACCTCACTGCAAGACCATAGAATCCGAGCATCTCCACCCATTTATTCATTCGACCAATATCCACTGGGCATTTACAGCGTGCTTTCTTCTAGGCATTTGAGAAAGCGGGCGGGAGGATGGCTGCCCACGAGGAGCTTAGGCTCCAGCGCCCTGGAGATCATCTAGTATCTAGTGCAATTCCCTGACTGTCCAGAAAGGGAGACTGAGCGTCAGTGAGCGTCAGGGGTTTGTCTAGGGATTTTCCAAGGCCTCTTGCAGCTGTGGAGGAGCAGAGGGCAGAGCCCCTGCCTGTGATCCTAGGATGATAGTCCTTCTAAGATACCTCTGTGTGTTTGGATTTGGAAATGCAGAGCTATTTGCCCAGTACTTCATCAAGTGATATTCCCTGGCGCCTCAGAAGGCAACAGTGAGGTTGGCCCTTGTCAATTACTTAGAATGTCCATTTCAAAAATGCACATTTGTTCTACCTTGGACAAAACTCTCCCTCACAGCAAACACTGGCCGGCTGAGCCTAGACTCTGTTGCAGGCCATGGAGGCGGGGCCGTTGGGAGATGAGGAGCTCAGTCCTTGCTCTGAACCTGGCGATGACAGTACCATGTCCTACCTGCCCCCTTGCTAGGGTTCTGGCCCCTCCCCACTCCTCGCTCAGGTGCTGGGAACTCAGGACCAGGACCCCACCAGGTATTTAGAGGACAAATGTTGTTTAGGACTGGTGTGGGCGTGAGGGCGGGTGTAGGGGGCGTGCATTCAGATGCACCGGTCCAGCTTGTCTTGATCCTATAGTTCAGGTCGCAGACAGCCCAGAGAGAGCTGATTTGCTAAGGAAGATGCAATTCCCAGCATAGACAACTGTTTCTTGGCTGTGGACAAATATGGTTCAGGCTTGTGCCGCCCATGTTTGGGTCATCCTCTGACTGCTACTCCTCTGCATTGTCTGAAGAGCTCAAAGTGAGATCCAAGGTGACCGTTAGAACCATGAACACTTCTCGAGTGAGACATTGCCCTGAGTGTTTCACAGGATCCCACAACAACTTATGATGTGGGTACTATTACTGCTCTCACTTGTGCAAATGGGGACACTGAGGGACGGAGAGCCAAGGTTGCTTGCCCGAGTTGCACGGCTGGCATGTGGCCCCTGCTCTTTCCCACACACCTGACCGAAATGCTCCGCGGTGCTATTCGGACTTGGGAGCTCCCTTTGTGAGCCAGAGCCCTAGTGGATGCTGCAAATCCACCGCAGGACTCCAGGGCTGAGAAACAAAGAATGGGAGTCCCCACCCTCCCTGCGGTCCCACAGCGCTGCCCTGGGTACCAGGCAGCCGAAGGGGCCTGCCTTGGGCTGTCTTCCACGAGCGGGGTAGATACATGCAACTCCCCTGCTTGGCTAAGTGAAGTCCTTTGTGGAATTGGCACTGGTCCTCTAGTTCTCTCATCACCTCTCCCCCCAGTCAGAGAGGGCCACCGCCTCCTTCTGCGAGGGCGTTCCCTCCACACCAGCATCAGATAACACAGGCATGCCTTTGCTTTCTCAGGCCTTTGCTCATTCATCTAGTATTTCTCCGAGTGTCTCCTGGGTCCCCAGCCATGTGCTCGTTGGGCAGAAGCCCAATTGAGACAGACACTCAACGAGCAATCGCGCCACAAAGGAGACCAGAGGGAAGCAAGGAAAGTGTGGGCAGGGGATGTCCCCTCGCTGGCTGGGGGCTGGGCTGAGGTCTCAAGGGTAGCAGCATTTGCTTAGGAGCAGAAGGGGGAGCGGGTCCCAGGCAGCAGGAATAGCAAGTAAGCACACACTCCCAGGGATGGGTGGGAGAGAGGATGGCCTGTGGAGGGAACTGGCATTAAGAGTGAAGGGGGCCTTCCCCTGGTGGTCCAGTGGTTAAGAACCCGCCTTCCAGTGCAGGGGACGCAGGTCCAATCCCTGGTCGGGAAACTAAGATCCCGCGGCCCGTGCGCTCCAGAGCCTGCGCACTAGAGAGCCCGCGGGCCACAACGCAGATCCTGCAGCCAAATAAATAAATATGTTTTAAAAAGAGTGAAGGGGAGCTGGGGTTAGGGAGCAGAGGGTGGGGAAGAGGTTGCAGAAGCACGCAGGGTGTGCTCTGGTCTGCAGAAGTGGGGAAGAGAGGCCATGGAGGGCTGACGTGACAGCTAGATTTACAATTTGAAAAAAGATCACACTGGCTCTGGCTGGGAGGTCTCAAATCCAGGCCCACACCAGCCTCTGGGCCCCTCTGGCCCATCCCCCACCCCCACCCCCGCAGCGAAGGGGAGAGCTTTCTCAGATGGAGCTCTGATGGGGTCACCACCTGCTCAGAATTCTGCCATGGCTGCCCATTTTCCGGAGCCTCTGAAAACCTACTGCGTCTGCCAGGACAACCTCTGTGTCTCCAGAGCGGCTCTTACTGCCCCGTTTCCTGGCCACAGTAGCTTTTGAGTCCTCACGCCAGTTCAGTGCACACTTTCACACCTCCGTTCACGGGTCCTGCTTTCCCCACGGCCTGCGGTAATTTGCTCCTTGTCAGCCCGTGGAACCCTCACGAACCCTGGATGCCAGGCTCAACGTGACCTCCTGTACTCAGAAAGCCTTCCCAGACCCACTCCACCTTCCTCTGGCCTTCGCTTGTTCTATTCTGCTGACATTTATTGCATCCTCGACCCGTTTACTGCTGTTGGTGTGTCTGCTCTCTCGAGATTGCGAGTTGCCTGAGGGTGGGGACTCTGCCTTAAGAATGTAAGTGGTCAAAGTCGATGGAAAACTCATTGTCAACAAATCTGAATGGAGTCCCCGCTCTGCGCTACACGCTGGGGAGATGGCAGAGAACAGAGCAGACAGAAGTGTCCGCTCTCATGGGGCTCACTGTCCAGTGGGGAGGCTGGCAATCAGCAAGACGAATGGAAAGGTGTAGTGAGTGAGCTCACGAGCTCGTGTTAAGCGCACGTGGATAAATAAAGCAGGGGGAAGGAAGGCAGGGGATGCGGAATTGCGGCTTTCAGTTTTCAATAGGGTAGTCAGGGAAGGTGACATTGGAGCAAAGATCTAAAGGAGGTGAGGGCAAGAGCCTCGCAGATATAGGGGGGAAGATCATCCCAGGCAGAGGGAAGAGCATGTGCCAAGGGCCTGGGGTGGCTATTCCCGAGTGAGGTGGGGGCAGGGTGAGGAGAGACTTGAGAGATAGAATCAGGGGTGAGTGTGGTGAGGGGGAGTGACTTGGGCTGTACCCTGAGGGGACAGGGTAAAGGTCCAAGGGTCCTGAACAGCGGAAGGACAGGGTCTGGCTTAGCAAGTTGCCTCCGGCCGCTGTGCAGAGACAGACTGATGACAGGTGTCATCCTTGGCAGAGTCAGGCTCTATCACAGGCCGCTAGGCCTGTTTCTGAAGCCCTTTTCCCAGAGGACTGGGCATGTGGAGGGCCTCTGCAAGGCCACATTTCAGGTTCGTTTTGGTTTTGGGGGAGGGGCAGGGTGGGTGAAGATGGCAGAGTCATTCTCTTTGTGAAGCCCCATCAGCCATCCTAAGAACAATGATGCCCAAAGAGATGCCAGGGACCAGCCGCTGCCCCTCCTTCTCATGACGGGAAACTTAGGCCCAGAAAAAGGGCACGGGGAGCATTTTAAAAGCAACAACTCCTATCCCGAAAGTGGCAAGCTTCAGCTCTCCCCTCCCCACCGCAGGAATCCCTTTGGTTCAAGCGAGGAGAAACAGTTTGTACCGTTTCCCAAAGAGGGGGATGCTGGCCCATTGGCTGCTCAGTGAGTCAGAGCCGGGCCTTTGCATCACTTGGGCGGTCACAGAAGGGCCTGCGGTATCAGGTGGTCAGAAACCCGGGGCGGCTCTGAGAATCTGGCGCTGCGCTCTAGGTGCGAGGGGGTCTGGGGTGAGGCGGTCTAGACCCAGTCACCCAGCAGTGGGTAAAGTCTTCAAGGCCTGACAGGGCAGGACTGCTCCCGGAATGGGCTGGGTCAGAGGAGGTGACCCCACTGAGTGTCTCCTCCCCTCCTCGCCCTTCCCCCATCACAGCTCTCCCAGGACTGGGTGCCTGGGAGAGCAGGGACCCTTCATTTCGTCTTCATCTTCGCCAGGAACCCTGGCCCGCCTGGCACGTCCTTGACTCGAGATGGGCTTGCATGGAGGAGGACTGTGTGCCCACAGGGCAGCAGTGTGGGCAGTATCGTGGAGGAAATCCTTTCGTCGTTGCCCCACTTCTCACTTTCAGTCAATGTGAAGTGGGGCCCGGCAGGCCTGGAGGCGCTGGTGTGGCCGCGTCATTTAAAGAGCACTGGCTCCCGCACTCCCTTCCCGCAGCGGCCTGACCCATGGCCTCGGGGGCAGGCGAGGTGGCGCTGGCTGCCCCTGCCACCTCGCCAATGGCTATTGCATCCACAGTGGAGCTGAGCTATTAAGAGTAAGACAGGGCTTCCCTGGTGGCACAGTGGTTGAGAGTCCGCCTGCCGATGCAGGGGACAAGGGTTCGTGCCCCGGTCCGGGAAGATCCCACATGCCGCGGAGCGGCTGGGCCCGTGAGCCATGGCCGCTGAGCCTGCGCGTCCGGAGCCTGTGCTCCGCAACAGGAGAGGCCGCAACAGTGAGAGGCCCGCGTACCGCAAAAAACAAACAAACAAACAAACAAAAAAGAGTAAGACAAGTGTGGGACTTCCCTGGTGGTCCAGTAGTTAGGATTCCACGCTCTCACTGCCAGGGGCCCAGGTTCAATCCCTGCTCCCTGATCGGGGAACTGAGATCCCACAAGCCCCACGGCGCGGCCAAAAGAAAAAAGAGTAACACAAGCGTGACACTAAGGGTCAAGAGACCAGTATTGCAGCCCCTGCTCAGCCACTGACTCCTGGGGGGCCCTCTGTGGCAGGAGGGGGCTGGGCTAGTGGGCTTCCGAGGTGCCAGTGTCTCTAATGCTCTACAATCCCATTAGAAGAGAGCCGGAGAGCCTTGGTTCCTGTGTTCGGGAAAAGAGTCCAGTTGGAATGTAACTCCCACCCAAGAGCAGAGGGAAGGTGAGGTGGAGGCGCCGGGGGAGGCGCCAGATCCCCTGGGAGTGAGCAGAGTGGGGCAAGGGCCCTGGGAAGGCCTAGAAGCCAGCAGTTAGACTCCCTACCTGTGATGACTGGAATTTACAAAGGCTCCCAGTTTGCTAGTGAAGGGCTATGCTCACTGTGGGATCTTCACAGCAAGTGCCCTTAACATATTTTAAGTGATTCAACAATCTGACCCCACCTCTGCCCCCCGAAATCCACCTGGCGCGTTTCCATGGATTCTTCAAAGGAGGCTGGCCTGGATGGGCCTCGGGGATGCCACCTTTAAGCCCTGGGTGGGGTTGGGGGACGGTGAGGTCTAAGGAACCAGGGTTTCATTTTTGTTGAATGATGAAGATTCCCCTTAGTTTTGGGGGAAGGGGGTCTTGAACTGACAGGCATCGGAAACCTCTTTCCCACACTCTGTCATATTTCCTATTGCCTTGGAGTATTTTCCTAACGTCTCCAGGCAGCGAAGCGGCTTACAGGATTCTGGTTTGAGATTCCCCTGCGTGGATGGGCCTGACCTCAAAGGGGACTGATGCAGCTAAAGCGCTTTCCAGCGCCTTGACCAGGTGGAGCGACCCCAAGCCACTGGGCAGCGAACTCTGCTGCAGACAGAAGAGGCAACTTGCCTTGGAAGCCCTGAGCCCAGGCCATGCCCGGGCATCCCTGACTTTCTGTCACTTTTTTCACCTTCCAGGCTGTTTCTTAGCCGTATCCTGGGCAGCCTTTTACAGGTGACAGTCAGATCACTTTCACACACACCCTCGCAAGCAGACTGGACAGTGGCTGGGGTGGATAACGCAGGTCGAATCACCTTTGACACATGACACTGAGGCTGGCAGAGCTGAGGTGACATGGCAGAAGGCCCACCATGAAGTCAGTGACAGAGTCCAAAGCCACTGCCTCGCCCCTGCCCTCCAGTCCCAACCCCGCTTCACCCCATCTCCCTTCTGTTATTTATTTATTAGTAGACATTCAAGACGTGTACGTGGGATTGAATTATGAGAGAGTTTCTGCTGAGGTAGGGACCTACCAGGCACCGCCTGCGCTCCAGCTGCTGCCACAGACAGGCCGTGCTGAGGAGAAACCTAGGCTGCGAGGGGCCTCCCAACTGAGGCTCATGTGGAATAGATGGAGGAACTGGGGAGACTGGGCCTGAAGGAGACATGGAGACTTGGGGTGATATGTGTGTTTGTTGGGGGCAGGTCAGGGAACCATGGCAAGAGCCTTCACATCTCTGGCACGGGTCAGCGTGACCACAGATCGAAGCTTCAGGCCAAGTGCTTCAACTTGATAAGAGGAGTGGCTTTCTTGGGAGCAGACGTGAAAATTCTTCCTTTGAAGAATGGGAGGAAGCCTTTCGTCATTCAAAGTACGTACACAGAAATCGGAGGCAGCGGGTAGGGAAGGGGGGTCTTGACGGTGATGTCTGGACACCACTTACCGTAAGCTCTCTTCTGGCTCTTATTTCTCTGGCTTGGCTTTCAAAACTCCTGCCCCTGGGAATGCCCTGGGTGTGAGTGTGTACACACGTGCTGCTTGTGACTTCCCTGTGCTTGTAAGTGGGACCCTCACCAACCACCCGAGGGCTTGCCAAGTCGTGCCCGTGGGCTCTGAGGCTGACCACGCCGGTTCCCCCAGCTCGGTGCTTGCCAACTTCTAAGGGCAGCTTCCCACTGTGGCCAGGACACCAGGCGGTGGCTGGACCAGAAGGAGGCCCCTGTCCTGCCTGAGACCCTGACTCCCATCTCTGGCCTAGAAAGGCCTGACAACATTGAGAGGCTAGGGCACTCTGTAGACTGGTTAGACCATAAGTGGAGGCCCTGCTCCCCTCTGGGAAGGGTAGAAACAGAAGAGGGGGAGTGGCTTGGGCAGATCAGACCCTGAGAACCTGATCGTGGAAGAAGCTGGAGCTGTCCACCTGGAGAAGAGACTTGGCCTGCTGTGAAATCTCTGAAGGGTAAGGGATTGGACTGTGTGTAGGATGGTGGCCCCAGGACTCAGAGATAGCCCCAGGCGGAAAAGACAGCCCAGAAGGGAGGTGGTAAGCTCACTGTGAGTGGAGGTATGCAAGCAGAAGGTAGGCAACCACTCAGCTAGCTCTAACAGGGACCTTTAGACGAGGGAGCCTTAAGATGTCTGCATTCCTAAGAGTCTGTATGTTGGGGACCTAGGAAACTGACTTGATACCTGTGGCTCTTGTCAAAAGAGCACTACCTTTGCCTTTTGGTCTCAGTTGGATCCCTAATGTTGGAAGCCCAGCAGTGCCAGCTGCAGGGGCTCAGACTTGCCCAGGACATTCAGAGGAGTTGGCAAGAGCTGGGTGGGGGTGGGGAGGTAGGTGTCTTGTGAGGTCAGCTCCCTTGCATACCTCAAACTCAGCTACAGTTTCTGGAAACAGCATTTGGAAAACTCATCTTTTGGTGGGTCTCATCTCTAACGATGGGAATTGTAAATAGCTGGCTACCTTGGCCTTCCAAAGTGCTTTAGAAAGGGAACTTCGATAGAAACTCATGATGCCTCTTCTACTATTTTCTCTAAATTTCAACCCTTGAAATGTGCTCCTTTTTCTCCCCCTTCCTTTTTTCTTCCATTCTTTCCAGGATGCTCATGGTATCTCCAAGAGGGAAGGGGGCGCTCAGATATTTTTCAACAGGCCTGATACTAGCATCTGGAAAGGGACATTTCTTCCTCCTGTGTGACTCTCCTGTACAAGGCGGGACATTTGGCATCCCTGGCCATCCCATCCTCATATTAAACTCCAGCAGCATATCCCAGTCATGCAGCATTTCCCAGCATCCCTTAGAGGTGACACTGTCCCCCTCAACACACGCATTTTGAAAACCATTGCCTGAATCCCCCCAAAAGAATTGACTGGCTCAAGGCCATACCACCCAGTGACAAAGCCAAGGCCAAGTCAAATCTCATTCATTTATTCCAAGAACTTTTATTCTTCAACAGGGTGTGTGTCAGAAGAGCAAAGGGAACGCGGGCCTGAACTGAGGCAGTGAAGAGGGGACTCCCGCCCGCAAAACTACTACTTCCCACGATTTCTCTCCTTTTGCCAAACTCCGGTTCCCTCCTCTAGCCCACCTAGCTCGCCGTTTCCGCAATTGCAGCACAGATTGACTTTCTGGCAATTAGTGGAAAGAGTGTAGTCGAGCGCGATCCGCGGGAGGAGAATCAGGTGCTTTTCAGGCGGGGCAGGGGAGTGAGAGTGCCGAAACCCAGAGGTCTCCGGAGCGAGCAGCCGCCTTCCGCCGGGCATTCGAGAGTGAGCTGCCGCCAGGCCCCAGCGGCAGAGTCACGGCGGAACTCGGTGGAGGTGGAGGACCGTCGACCCTCGCGGTTGATCCCTGGAGGTGTCCCGGGGCGGGGGGGGGGCTGTCTGGGGGCCAGGGGTCGGGGCTGGGGGCTCACAGGCCGCGGCGCAGATGGAGCAGAGAGCAGCGCAGCCGGGCTCGACCTCGCCCTCCAGACACCAGAGGCCGAGGCCGCTGGGAATGGCGGGGCCACCTCTCCAAAGTCCTTTGAGATCCCAGCTCTGTTCGAAGACGGGGGTGCGGGGGGGTGGGACAGCGAGATTATTATTATTCCTCTGTTTTGCCTCTGCAGCCAGCGCCGGCGGGTTGTTCTGTTTGAATGAATGATCCCAGCGGCCGCGCCCAATGGGCGCCCGCGCCTGTTTAATATTCATGAGGCCCGCAGCCAATGGCCGGGCGAGGAGGCTGTTTTAAACGGCGGAGCCCGCTGGCCAATCAGGCGGCTCTCGTGGAGGCAGCTAGCGCGAGGCTGTGGAGCGCTGAGCCGCGCGTCGTGCCCTGCGCTGCCCAGACTAGCGAACAATACAGGTACGTTTTGCACCGCCCGCCCGCCCGCCGCCGCCGCCGCCGCCGCCGCCGCCGCCGCCGCCGCCGCCGCCGCGCCCGCACAACTTTCCGGCCCGCGCCGCCGCGAGCGCGCTCCGCCGCCGCCCCCTGCCTCTCCTCCCTGCGCCCTTCCCTCCCCCTTCGCCTCCTTTCTTGCTAGGTGCGGGAAGGAAGGAGCAATTCAGGTGTTTCAACTTTTCAGTGCTTCAAGCTGAGCTCCCCGCTGTCGGGGCTGGGCTCCCTCCGCGGAGCCACCCTCGGCCGACGCCCCCGGGGCAACGGCCCAGGGACCGAGGCCCCCTGAAGCCAGAGGTTCGGGCAGCTGCGGCGGCGCGAGCCGAGGGGCGGCTGCGGGTTCGGGCGGCGCGCGTCCCGGCGCGGGGCGGCGGCCCGGGGAAGGGGGCCGGTGCTCCCCGGCCCGGGACGGACTCCGCGGGGGGCGGGCGATCGCTGCCCGCCGGGGGCTACGGCGCAGGCAAACTTCACTCCCGGGCTCGGCGGGCGCCGTGCAGACCCGCGGGCTGCACTGCTGCTTCTGCATTAACATGGCCGTCGCGGGAGCGCCCGGCGGCCCGTGGTGGGCGGGCGCGGGCCAGCCGCCCCCCGCTCCTCTCCTGCCCGCCGGGCACCGCCGCCGCCGCCGCGAACATGGCTGGCGCGGCGCTGGGCTCGGGCGAGCGGAGGACCGGCGGGCGGGTGGGCGGGATGGGCGGCGGCGGCTCCCGGGCGGGCTCCGGGATCGGCCCCGGCGCTCGCGGCCTGCGGCCGGAGGCGTGGAGAGCCGGGGTCGCCGCCGCGGGCCCCGGCGCGGCCGAGCGTCATGGCCGCACGGGTGCCTTTGTTATCCGGAGCAGTGCGCCCCGCGCCGGCGGGGGCGGGGGGGCTCCGGCCCGCGGCCCCCGCAGCCCCGGGCTGGGCGGGGCGGGGTGGGGGCTGGCGAGCAGGCGGCGGCGGCGGCGGCGGGGCCCGGACCGCTTTGTTCGCCGCCGCCTGCGCCGGCCGCGCGCGGATCAGCCATTTTAGCGAACGGGGCTCGGAGGCACGGCTGGCGCCGCCGTCGCCGCCGCCGTTGCTCGCCCGGCTCCGCGCCCCCGGCGCGCTGCCGCCGCCGCCGCCCCCGACCCCGTGCGCCCCCCGGGGGTGGCAGCGGCGGATTTCAGGGGCACTTTCTTTCATCAGGAAGCTTTTGACAAAATGGAAGGTGAATTATGTGTGTCCCGGTGACCCAGCGCGGGGCCGAGCCCGGCTGCCCATGGCCGGCCCGGGGTTCCCCCGCGACCCGTCCCGCCGCACCCATGCCGCCGCCGCGGGGCCCTAATTCAGCCCTTCGGTCTGTCCCTGCGAAGGGGAGCGCTTTAGTTTTGAGTGATGACCTTGGGTGTGGGAAAAGGAAAAGATGGCGGGAAGCAGGGGGGGTGGGACAGGGACGATGACACGCCACAGCTGCATTTTTATTTGGAAACTTTGGAGAAAGTGTTCCTGGCTGGACATGCGTTCCGCTTTACGGACGAGCAAGACTACCCCTTTTGGTCTCCCCTCCCCCTTTAGGTAACGATGAAGTGACAGATTTGAACTAGTAGTACAAGGGATATCTGCTCACTTGCCAGCTCACCCTTCTTGTAAAAGCCATTTCTATAAGCCAGAACGCTTCAAAAATAGTGAAATTTCAAATGTTCCCTCTTTGCACTTCTGCTGCTTGGATCTTGTGTTTGGCAGTGGTGACAGTATTTTCGTCTCTAACATAGTAAAACAGATGACCAGCTAGCCTTAAATCGTTGGTTTCAAGCTTCAGCCATCCACCTGCGCCCTCTACAAATGTGTCCTCCCCATTATGTGATTGTCGTTTTCAAAACGTGGTAGTTCTGGGTCGGAATAGACCTGAGCCACCCCACTTGAGTTGGTTCCATTTGGACAACTTGATCTCTCTCAGAGAGTAACTCGCAAACCAGCGCACTTCATGCTGGTCAAAAGTTAAATGACATGCGACAGTGAAACTGATTTCCTCCCCACTCTTCCTTCAGCTGCAAGTGGCATCTGGGGGGAGGAGGGTTCTTCCTAAATGGCCACCTTTGGTATATCTTGTATACATTCATTGTATTTGTTTTTCTTTCTCTCTTCTTTTCATCAGTCAAGATGGGTAAAGGTGATCCCAAGAAACCAAAGGGCAAGATGTCTGCTTATGCCTTCTTTGTGCAGACGTGCAGAGAGGAACATAAGAAGAAAAACCCCGAGGTCCCTGTCAATTTTGCAGAATTTTCCAAGAAATGCTCCGAGAGGTGGAAGGTATTTTTCTCTTGTGTCTTTCAAGCCAGTCCTAGTTGGATTTCACACTTTGTGCTTACTTACCTTCAGTGTAACCCCAGGTGGCTGTTTTCTTCCTCTTAGACTCATCTTGCCTGTCTTTAGAACTTTGCATGTGTGCTTTTATTTTCGAAGACTCTACCAGGGTTTCAGTCCCCTTTTGCAAGTGATTATAGCAGCTGCCACTTTAACTACAGGACAGCTGAACAGGTATGTGCTCACTGCATTGAGGAATTTAACAGGTCCTATTCTTTGCAGACAATGTCTGGGAAAGAGAAGTCTAAATTTGATGAAATGGCAAAGGCAGATAAAGTGCGCTATGATCGGGAAATGAAGGATTACGGACCAGCTAAGGGAGGCAAGAAGAAGAAGGACCCGAATGCTCCCAAGAGGCCACCGTAAGTGACTGTAGGATTCAGGATAACAGTTAAGAGCTTTCCTTCTGCTTGAAAGATTTTTTAAAAGATAACTTTACCTAAAAAATGTTGAGATACCTCTGCAAAACATTCTGTACTTTGAGCTTTAAAATGCAGGGCCAGGGAAGTCCAGAGTTACAGCTGTGCTTGTGAGCTGTGCGCCTGGTTGGCTGTCGGCCTTTCCACTGGGAAGGGGGCACACAGTCCAGTTCTGGGTGTCAGGGTCCATAGGCATGTTCTCTCCCCTCTTCCCAGGAACCGAGGAAGCACCATATATTTCTGAAGCGTCGTAAGCATTCTGGTACCTACAACTTTGTAACATTGTGCATGGCATCACACATTTCTTCATGTGGCAGTAGTCATAGTGGTAGGAACACGGGATTTCGACTTCAGCTCCCATTTTGGTGGGTTCTCATCTAATGTATACCATTCTCCCCTCCAAGGTCTGGATTTTTCCTGTTCTGTTCTGAATTCCGCCCCAAGATCAAATCTACAAACCCTGGCATCTCTATTGGAGATGTGGCAAAGAAGCTGGGCGAAATGTGGAATAACTTAAGTGACAGCGAGAAGCAGCCATACATCAACAAGGCAGCAAAGCTGAAGGAGAAATACGAGAAGGTGAGAGGGGAATCAGTGTGCCCTGCGCGGGCTGGGGCCCCTGGGAGCCTGGATGGGTGAGCAGTCAGCTGCCCTGGCTGTGGCTGGGCCTGGGGTGGGAGGCTGCAGGAACCGTCTCCGCTCCACATCAGCCTGGTGTGCTGGTGGTCTGGCTTCTGACCGATGTTTGTATCTGGGGCAGCTTTTCAGGCAGGCCTCGAACTTGGATCATGTGGGATGCCCCGGGCAGAGGGTCCGATAGTGCTATTCACGGGACTTTGAGAGCCCTTGAACGCCCATTCACTCTGCAGTTGCGATGGCTGAGAACCCAACTTGAATCTGGAAACAAATACTTGAAAGAGCAGCCCTGTCTTCCTCCCTCGTTTTCTTATTCTGGGGCGGGGACGGCTTTGCTTCTACCCTTGGCTCATTTGGAATATGTCCCTGTTGCTTCCAGGATGTCGCAGACTATAAGTCTAAAGGGAAGTTTGATGGTGCCAAGGGCCCCGCTAAAGTGGCCCGGAAAAAGGTGGAAGAGGAAGATGAAGAGGACGAGGACGAGGACGAGGACGAGGACGAGGACGAGGAGGATGAATAAAAGGAACTGTTGGCCTGTCTCCTTGTGAATTACCTTAGCGTAGTGGGCGCAGGGATGGCCACAGCTCTCGCCTGGGGTGTGCCTGTTGCCTCCATTAGGTTGAATTACCCAGTTGGATCATGATTATATCGTAGTCTCTCAGAGTGCTCTAGCAATTGTCAGTGGTTTACGTGAAGTGGCCATGGGTGTCTGGAGCACCCGGAAACTGTATCAAAGTTGTACATATTTCCAAACATTTTTAAAATGAAAAGGCTCTCGTGTTCTCCTCACTCTGTGCACTTTGCTGTTGGTGTGACAAGGCATTTAAAGATGTTTCTGGCATTTTCTTTCTTTTTTTTTAATTTGTGAGGTGGTGTGTTAACTCTATGGTCATTGGCTAGGAATCCCGAGTTCTCAACTGTACATATCTATAGTTTGTAAAAAGAACAAAGCAACCGAGACACACTCTTAACGCTCCTTGCTTGGCGTGGAGGCTGTAGGAGCGATGCCTTCCGGAGAGGCCGTAGCTCAGGGCGTGCACTGTGGGGCTGGACCTGTGGACACTGCAGTGGGCATCCATTTAGCTTCAGGTTGTCTTGTTTCTGTATATAGAGACATAGCATCCCGCTGCCATTCTTAGCTGTGGAAAAGGGGGGGGTCAGCTGGCATGAGAAGTGTTTTGGATCCTTTTTAGTTGAAGTGCAGTAGTTTTAAACTGTTTGTTTTTTAAACAAACCATAGAACTCTTCATTGTCAGCAAAGCCAAGAGCCACTGCATTGATGAAAGTTCAAGAACGTTCTGTACTAAACACGATCTGCAATGTTCTGTTATTTTTTTTTTGTATGTTTAGAGTGCTGAAATGTTTTTGAAGTTAAATAAACAGTATTACATTTCTAAAATTGTGCTCTATGATAGTCTAAATGTCTGACTCACAGCAGTCCTAGCAGGAGGACAACCTACTCCATGGTATCTGGTGACTAGCCTCCTGGTGAACCTGGTAAATGATTGACCTACTGTGGCCAGCCTCCTGAGGATGGAGATTGGAAGAGGGCTACTTGAAGCTGCTGCATGATTTTGTTTGTGTCTGAGAGGCATTAAGATGCACATATATACAATGGAATATTACTCAGCCATAAAAAGAAACGAAATTGAGCTATTTGTAATGAGGTGGATAGACCTAGAGTCTGTCATACAGAGTGAAGTAAGTCAGAAAGAAAAAGACAAATACCGTATGCTAACACATATATATGGAATTTAAGAAAAAATAAATGTCATGAAGAACCTAGGGGTAAGGCAGGAATAAAGACCTATTAGAGAACGGACTTTAGGATATGGGGAGGGGGAAGGGTAAGCTGTGACAAAGCGAGAGAGACGCTTGGACATATATACACTACCAAACGTAAGGTAGATAGTGGGAAGCAGCCGCATAGCACAGGGAGGGGTGGGATAGGGAGACGCAAGAGGGAAGAGATGGGAACATAGTATATGTATAACTGATTCACTTTGTTACAAAGTAGAAACTAACACAACATTGTAAAGCAATTATACCCCAATAAAGATGTTAAAAAAAAAAAAGCTTGAGCTGTTGAATATAGGCGCTAAGGTCATGGCACAAGCAAGATTTAGCACCTTTCAGAGGTTCCGGAAGGTGGGTGGTTAGGATTAAGGCTGACTACTGTGTAGGGTGTTTTTGTTTCTGCGTTTGGTCTCCCACTCTACCCTCCACGTTGTGGGTGTGAAATTCATTGGTAAACAGCAAAAAAAAACACCTCTTGGGCTTTATTTTTGCTTTCACCCCTTGCGGCTGCCCCCCAGAACTCATACAGTAACATTATTTGTTCTGCTCAACAATCAAGGTGGTCTTGAGCTGTAGCAACCTCTCCTGGACCCCAGTGAGGGGTGTGTGGAGGGAGCAGTGTCCTTTTTTTCCCCTGACTTCAAGAAACTAAACACTCCAAGGAGGATGGCTGGGCTCCTGTTGCAGTTTCCATCATGGGGTACCTGCAGGGCAGGCTGATGGAATCAACTGCTTCCAAGCACTAAATGCATCAGAAAAGACCCGTCTACCAGTGGTTTGACCTCTGGCACCTAGATTGTTAAAATGTTAAATTGTTGTTAAGCTGGAAGAGGCCTCTTGTAAGTTTCCGTGGTTATTTCCTGTTGGAAGACGGAAGCATTTTGTCTCAAGTTGGGCTGAGGGGTGAAGGCCATAGTGGCAGATGGTGATCTTAAATATCATTTTGAGCCCCGCCGTGTACGTGCATTGGAACTGTTGGCCGCAATGAAGTAGCTGAGTGTTGGTATTGCCCAGCGTTAGTCCGCGGATGTGTGTGTTGGCGACGGAAGCGCTCGGGTGTTTTAATGACACTGAGGAGAAAGCAGTTTATTTAAAGTCACTATTTAGAAGCTTGCATGTCTGCAGGCAGCATCCTCCACATGCTGTCAGGGACGTGGTCATGGTCAGCGGCGCGATCTCTAATCTGTATTCATAGTCATTCCTTCTTACATCACGACTGTTTGTCCTAAATGTGTTTTTCTAGTTCTAGAAAATGACCACTAATTAAAAAACCCTTGGTCCTAAGGTTTGCCCAGAGGTACCTGTCCAAGGTCGCCCCTCTGTGCCTCAGCTCTCCCTCCAGCCATTGTTTGGCATTGTTGTGTAAAGCCTCTGCCACCTGGCACACAACCGACCAGCCGAAGACGTGGGAGCTGTGACCAACCTTGTCAAATACGGGAGAGAAGCCCAACTGGTCGTCACGAAGGACAGATTTCTCGCTAAGAGGTGCCCCTCTATCTGGTGGAAACTAGGCAAGTCAACTATGGAAGGGAAAGACTCGAAAGGGGTGACTTTCTTTCGTGCTCCTACAGTAGTTAAACCTAAGTGGGGGACCTGTAAAGTGGTCTTTGATTAAGTAGACATTTACTTCTAAGGAGACTCAGGGCAGCTTGGCCCATTAGCTGCTTGCAGCAAGAGGACTCCTGTAAGATTTTCACCCATTACCATGGCTTCTCTTGATGGAATGATGCCTCGCAGCTTCTCTGTGATGCTACAAGTGGCATGGTGTCACCACCTAAGGCTTCAGCTTAGCCTGATTTCTGGGCCCAGGTATGTGTCCCTACAGTGCCAACCTGTTGTTATTTTTTAATCAAAAGGACAGTATCTGCTTTCTCTATCTTCTAACACCCTCACCCCGTTCTCGAATGATGTTTTATCCTTGAAAGAACGAGGCTGTGATGTAGCAACTATTGTCTGCGTCTCCTGTGTGTCTGTTCTTGTTACAAATGTATTTGGGGACGTTGAATGCATTCATTTTCTGTAATAAAGTTTCTTAATCAGTCTTCACCAAAAGTAATCAGTGGGCTGTCTGCAATCTGTTTGAGATACTGAGCCTCTGTATTTTGGGTTGATTATAATCAAGGTTTTAAAAGTACAAGCTTCGCTGTAACTATAGATCTAAACTAACGTTTAATGGAAAGATGCCATCAAAAAGAGCAAATGTTAAGGACTCCAAAGCCCTGAACTAGATCAACCCTTCAGCCAGAGGGTTAGGGGGAGCGCTGGCTCTGGAGCCCTATGCCAGGGCGAATATGCAATTTGCAGGAGCTGCTGTTGATAAAGTGGCTGGGTACTTGTAACCGGCCAGCCCTGCCAACCAGGACTCCCTGAGGCCGAGGGTCCGGGCTCAGTTGGCCGGCAGAGCCAGGCCCAACAAGGAGTTTTGGATGAGAGCCACAGGGCCACTTGCTGCACTTGGCCCCTGGCTTAGTTTCATGTGGAGCCCAAAGCTATTTGGGAGGAGGTGATCTGTGGGCCAACTCTGCAGCCCCAGCCTTCCCTTCCTGCTTCAAACAGAGCAACCCCCGCCTTGTTTTGTATCTTGAGCATCCTCCTAAGACGTTGGCTTAAAAAAGAAACGGGAGAGGCCACGACAGTGAGAGGCCCGCATACCGCGAAAAAAAAAAAAAAACCAGTAACAAACTGAACAAAATAAGTGTAACATGTATATGGGGAGAACTACAAAACATTACTGAAAGACCTTACGTACGTAAAGAAATGGAAAGACATGCCATGTTCATGGGTGGGCAGAAAAGGTTGTTAAGGTGGCAATACTCCTGAAACTGATCTATGGATACAATGAAATCCCTATCAGAATCCCAGCTGGCTCCTTTGTAGAAATTGACGAGGTGATCCTGAATTTTATATGGAAATTCAAGGGACCCAGGATAGCCAGAAGAATCTTGAAAAAGAACAAAGTTGGAGGACTCGGTCTTCCCAATTTCAAGACTTCCTACAAAGCTGCAGTAATGAAGACAGTGTGGTAATGGCATAAGGACAGACATATATACCAATAGATTAAAATTGAGAGTCCGGAAATATACCCATATATATATAGCCAATAGACTTTCAACGACGGTACCAATACAATTTTATGGGGAAGAGGATTGTCTTTTTTTTTTTGCGGTATGCGGGCCTCTCACCGCCGCGGCCCCTCCCGTTGCGGAGCACAGGCTCCGGACGCACAGGCCCAGCGGCCATGGCGCGCGGGCCCAGCTGCTCTGCGGCACGTGGGATCCTCCCGGACCGGGGCATGAACCCGCGTCCCCTGCATCGGCAGGCGGACCCTCAACCACTGCGCCACCAGGGAAGCCCCAAGGATAGTCTCTTAAGCAAATGGTGTTGGGCCAACCGGGTATTCACATGCAAAGAAATAAATTTCGACCCATAACTCAATGCCACATACAAAAAATTAAAAATGGGTCAAAGATCTAAATGTAAGAGCTAAACTATAAAACTCTTCCTAGGAGACATAGGTGTAAATCTTTGGCAATGGTTTCCTAGGACACTGAAAGCACAAAGCAGCTAAAGAAAACATAAATTGAACATAAAAAAAAAACTTTCATGCTTCAAACAATATCATCAGGAAAGTGAAAAGACAATCTACAGAATAGGAGAAAATATTTACAAATCATATATCTGATAAGAATCTAGTATCCAAAACATATAAAGGACCATTATAACTCAATACTAAAAGGACAACCAAATCAAAATGTGGGCAAAAGATCTGAATAGACATTTCTCCAAATCAGATGTACAAATGACAACATGCCCATGAAAAGATGCTCAGCATCGTTAGCCATCCGGAAGATGCAAATCAAAACCATAATGAGATACTTCACTCTTACTAGCATGCATTTAATAATCATATAAAAAAGAAAATAACTAGAATTGGTGAGGGTGTGGAGAAATCGGAACCCGTGTACATTGCTGGCGGGAATGTAAAATGGTGCAGTCACTGTGGAAAATAGTTTGGTCCCTGAATCAGAGTTATACATAGAATATGAACATAGACTTTGACCCAGCAATTCCATTCCTAGGTATACACCCAACGAATTGAAACCAGATTGTCAAACAAATACTTGTATGAGAATATTTGTAGCAGCATCATTCATAATAGTTAAAAAATGGAAGCAGTCCATCAAGTAATGAATGGATAAACAAAACGTGGCCTATCCGTACAATGCAGTATCATTGAGCCATAAAAAGGAAGGAAGTACTGGGGCTTCCCTGCTGGCGCAGTGGTTGAGAGTCCACCTGCCGATGCAGGGGACACGGGTTCGTGCCCCGGTCCGGGAAGATCCCACATGCCGCGGAGCGGCTGTGCCCGTGAGCCATGGCCACTGAGCCTGCGCGTCCGGAGCCTGTGCTCCGCAGCGGGAGAGGCCACAACAGTGAGAGGCCCGCGTACCGCAAAAAAAAAAAAGAAAGAAAAGAAAAAGGAAGGAAGTACTGACACAGAGGCCACGTAGATGGACCTTGGAAACATTGTGTAAAGGGAAAGAAACCAGTCACAAAAGGCCACATATTGTATGATTCCATTTATATGAAATGCCCAGAATAAGGCAAATGCATAGAGTTAGAAAGTGGATTAGTGGTTGCCAGGGGCTAGGGGGTTGCTGGTGGGAAATGAGGACTGACTGCTAATAGGTAGGGGGATTCTTTTGGGGAAAATGAAATTGTTCTAAAATTAGATAGCAGTGATAGTTGTACAACTGTGAATATAGTAAAAAGTGTATACTCTAAATGGGCGATGCAGCGGCAGAAAGGTGTTTTTTGCACTTGACAACGTGAGGAACTGGGTGGTCCTTATGGACAGCTGGTTCGGGGGAGTGATGCCGATGGAGATCTGAGTCCAGAGTGGAGACAGTGGGGGGCGTGGGGTGAGGAACAGAAGCAGGGTAGGTGGTTTTGTTTGTTGCTGTTCTTATTTTTGAGATAGGAGACACATAAGAGGTTGTGATCCGTGATGACACTACCTGTATATCGCCAGGCAAAGCCTCTCCCCCGAGCTCCAGACCTCTAGATCAAATCATCTCTTTGACAAGCCACTTGGATGACCCACAGGCACCTTGAATTCCACATGTTCAAACTTAAGCTCCTCAGCTTCTCCCAAATCTGTTCTTCATCCCAGCCTGCAATCTGGAACTCCATCCCAGCTTATATTTACAAATAACTATTCACTTAAAGAGAAGTTTCAATTAATAATCACAATGGGAATTTAGTTATTTAATGCAACCACAACTCTAATGTCACCAATAAAATCTAAGCAGTTATCCTGGGCTCCTTTTCTCACCCCTCCCCTCATTCATGCTGTCAGTGTAGGTAGATCTCTTGTCTCCAAATTCTCTCATACCCTCGTAGAGCTAGCCTAGAACTTAAATTTTTCAGGCTTTTGCTCACCAATTTCCCACCAGGGAAATCTCCAACTCTGATGCCCTGGTTGTATCTGTCTGGTATGGTACCGTCAGAGCCGGAGACAAGCTGTAGCTCGGGCCCTTACTATCTTTTGTCTGGATGAATGTAACAGCTTCCCAAATGATTTCCGTGCATTCCCTCTTACACCTCCTACATCCCCAGACCTAGTAGAGCCACTGATGCGTACTTGGTGCTAAATATGTATTCATTGTCTAAATAAATGAATGAAGAGGGACAGATAAGGGGAAAATTCAGCAGAGCTGGACCTCGTAGGCCATCTGAAAAATTTGAGCTTTCCTAAGGTCAAGGGTAAGCGTTGAAGAATTTTTCATCTGTTGGTGTTTGGGGTGTGGTGGATGATGACATGATCAGATAGGTATTGTAGCTAAATTACGATGGCATCTGTGAGGAGGATGGATTAGAAGACACGGGGAGGGGCAGGAGTGAAAGCAACCCTCAACTCTTAGTGACTTAACAACACAACAGAAGAGTTGCATCTCACTGACATTACAGTCCAGTCAAATATTTGGCAGGTAGCCCTCCATACTGTGACTCAGGGATCACAGCTCCTTCCATTTGGCGGTGGGACCATCTTCAATCCACGGCCTCTGTGTCACTGCAGAATAGGCTTTATTTTTTTTAACTTAATTTTTATTTATATTGGAGTATAGTTGTGTTAGTTTCAGGTGTACAGCAAAGTGAGTCAGTTATACATATACATATATCCATTCTTTTTCAGATTCTTTTCCCATATAGGTTATTACAATATACTGAGTAGAGTTCCCTGTGCTATACAGTAGGTCCTTTTTGGTTATCTATTTTATATATAGTAGTGTGTATCTGTTAATCCCAATTTCCCAATTTATCCCTCCCCACCTTTCCCCTTTGGTAACCATAGGTTTGTTTTCTATGTCTGTGAGTCTGTTTCTGTTTTGTAGCTCATTTGTGTCATTTTTTTAGATTCCACGTATAAGTGGTATCATGATATTTGTCTTTCTCTGTCTTACTTAACTTCACTTGGTATGATAATCTCTAGGTCCATCCATGTTGCTGCAAATGGCATTATTTCATTCTTTTTTATGGCTGAGTAATATTCATTGTAGATATAGACCACACCTTCTTTATCCATTCGTCTGTTGATGGACATTTAGGTTGCTTCCGTGTCTTGGCTATTGTACATAGTGCTGCAATGAACATTGGGGTGCATGTATCTTTTCGAATTCGAGTTTTTTTCTGGATATACTCCCGGGAGTGGGATTGCTGGCTCATATGGCAACTCTATTTTTAGTTTTTTGAGGACCCTCCATACTGTTCTCCATAGTGGCTGCAGCAATTTACATTCCCACCAACAGTGCAAGAGGGTTCCCTTTTCTCCACACCCTCTCCAGCATTTATTGTTTGTAGACTTTTTGATGATGGCCATTCTGACCAGTGTGAGGTGACATCTCATTGTAGTTTTGATTTGCATTTCTCCAATAATTAGTGATGTTGAGCATCTTTTCATGCGCCAGTTGGCCATCTGTATGTCTTCTTTGGAGAAATGTCTATTTAGATCTTCTGCCCGTTTTCTGATTGGGCTGTTTGGTTTTCTTTTGTTATTGATCTGCATGAGCTCTTTGTATATTTTGGAGATGAATCCCTGTCGGTTGCTTCTTCTGCAAATATGTTCTCCCATTCTCTGGGTTGTCGTTTCGCTTTGTTCATGGTTTCCTTTGCTGTGCAAAAGCTTTGAAGTTTCATTAGGTCCCATTTGTTTATTTTTGTTTTTATTTTCATTACTCTAGGAGGTGGACGGAATAGGCTTTAGAATGAGTCCCGGAAGTGACATTACTTAACTTTCACTCACATTCCAGGGCTCCCGAATGAACTGCAAGGGCAGCTGGGAGATGTGGTCACTCTGTGTGCCCACGGAGAATATGAAATGGATTCGTGAACACATAGCATTTTCCATTCTATTCAGGGAGATGGAGTAGGGGTGGTTGTGGGAGTCCATCTAGGTGAGGGATGCTGGGGGCTTGTACAGAGTGGTGCTGATGGGGGTAGAAAAGAGTAGTTGGATTCAAGAGGTACTTAGGATCCCTAGGACTTGGTGGGGGGTTGGATGTGGGGGATGAGGAAGAAGGAGGTATTGAGGGTGAGCCTGTTTTTCTCACTTGGGGCACTGGAGGGGTGGCAGAGTCTTTCAGCAAGATAGTGTCCCTGAAGAGAAGCAGGTTTGAGAGTGAATCATCTCCAGGATTAGCAGTGTTCAAAAAGGGTAACAGGTCCAAGTTCACGTTTCCCGACTAGGGAGTATTTGGAACTTGGAATCACAGACCATTCATGCTGTCAGCCTCACTCTTTCCCTCTTAGGACTAGTCTGGAAGTTGCATTTTTCAGGCTTTTTTTCATCAGTTTCCCTCTAGGGAGATCTCTAGCTCCAACCCCTGGTAGGATCTGTCTGCTCCGGTAGGATCTTACCAGAGTGTCAGAGCTGGAAATGTCCCTGGAGGGAAACAAAATCCCTTGGGCTAGAAGAGGGCTTCCCCCTTTCCATACTCACACTTCTCAATCTGTTTCTAAACCGGGAGTATTTGAGGAAAAGCTCACAGAATCTTCCTGCTGTTAGCCTCAGGCCACAGTTGGTTTTTTTCAATCCGCATAGGAAATATGAGATGCACACTTTCCTAGGCTGTGTATTTTGTTCCGGGTTTGTGGTGGCTTTTTGCATGCATGTCAGCTCTGAGACTGTGGCAATGTTGTTTGCGACATCTGACAGTTCCCATTGCAAGATGTGTAGAACATATGATGCTTCTGTCCTCTGTCCAAACCCTCAGTCATTTACATGAAAAAGGGCTCCTATTTCTGTGATGAAACATTCACAGAAGGCTGAAATATGTCACTTAAAAATATTGGGTTAGCCGTGATTTTTTTTTAATCCTCTTGTGCTGGAGCTGCTTTTAACTCCTCTATCAAGAAACACTCTTCTGCATATATTTAATTGATCAAATGAAAGCAGCTGATTGAGGAGCATAATCCCCAAGGTTTCTACCTTGATTTAGACAGGGAAGATCACCCTAAGACTAAGAGGCCACACGGGATTGTAGACGGAACATCAAATACCTAGCTCGGTGTCCGGATGCAGGAAGAGTACAAATATGAATTTCCCTCCCTGATGCTGCTTATTCTGGGAAGGAGGAGATCTGGGTTCCAGAGAGTCTAAGTGACTCACCTTAGGTTACACAGATGGTTGGTGGAGCCAGGATTCAAATTGATGTCCGTGGACTTCAAAGTCTGTGCTATTACCCACCCTGCCTATAGAGAACACATACTCTGTGCCAAGTATCCCACTAAAAGCTGGGGATATGGACATCATGGCGCGAGAGCATGATCCTCGTCCTCGAGTTGCTCATAGACGGTTGCAGAGTTAAGTCAACTGGTAATTAAAATACAGTAACTGTGCTAATAGAAGTCAGCAGGGGGGTCCTAGGGAATAAGGAGGAGGAGCCATTTATATAGTGCTCAATTAGGGAGGTCTTCCTGGAGGAAGAGATGCTTGGGCTATTTGTTAAAGGCAGAGGAGTTAGCCTAAATGAAGAGGGACGGGCCGAGGGGATAGCACACACAAAAGCATAGGGGAGAGAAGCAGCCTGGTGAGTCCTGGGAACTTGCAAGCAGTTTCATGTAGTGAGAACTGTCTTAGTTATTTATGGCTGCAGAACAAATCACCCTAAACTCTAGTGGCTTAAAATGTAACAAGATTTATTAGCTCACAGCTCTTTGGGTCAGAAATCCAGACCACTTAGCTCGATCCTGTGGTTCAGGGTCTTGGCCAGGGTTACAGACATCTCCAGTCTTGTCTGGAGGAGGATTGCTTCCAAGCTCACTCACATGGTTCTAGGGAGCGTTTAGTTTCTCATTGCCTGGTGGTTAGAAGCTGACCTCAGTCCCTTGTCACTTGGGCCTCCCCATAGGGCAGCTCACAACATGGCAGCTTGATTCATTCAGGGAGAGCAAGTGAGAAGAGTCAGACAGAGTGCAGGAGCAAGACGGAAGTCCGTTTCTTTGGAACCTAACATCAGAAGTGAAATCCCATCACCTTTGCCATATTCTATTATTAGAAACAAGTGACTAGACCCAGTTCCCACTCAAGGGGAGCAAATTACATGAGGGCATAGATACCAGGTGGTGGGGATCATTGGAAGCCAAGTCAGAAAATTTCAGCTGTATTTAACTTTACAAAAAGGTACCATTCTATATGCACTCTTCTAAGGCTTGCTTTTCACATAAAATTACGACAAGGATTCTTGCATATTGTTTTGTTGCTTTAGTTCATTCATTCCGACTGCTGTATTCCATTGTGTGTATATATATATACATATATACATGTATTCCATTGTATATCTCTATATATGTATTCCATTGTGTGTATATATATACATATATACATGTATTCCATTGTATATCTCTATATATGTATTCCATTGTGTGTGTATATATATACATATATACATGTATTCCATTGTATATCTCTATATATGTATTCCATTGTGTGTATGTGTGTGTGTGTGTGTATATATATATCATAGATTATTCGTTTTCTCCCATGATGGGCATTTGAGTTGCCTGGGGCTAAGGAAGGGGAGTTGGGGAAAAATGGGGAGTTACTGCTAAGGGTTTTTTGGGGGAAGGGTAATTAAAATGTTCTACAATTACATGGCAGTAATGGTTGCACAACTTTGCATGCTAAAACCCATCAAATTGTGCACTTTAAATGGGTGAATTGCATGGCATGTGCATTATATCTCAATAAAGCTGTTGTTAAAACTCTATGGCAATGAATTTGAAAATGTAGAGGAAAAAAAGTGATGATTTCCTAGCAGAATATAAAATACCAACATTGACCCAAGAAAGACTGGAAAAATTAAAGATATAAATAATCATTCACAAATTATAAAGGAAATTAAAGGTCTACCATAAAAAAATCAGAGTGGCCAACCAGCACATGAAAAGATGCTCATCACCTAATAGGGAAATGCAAGTTAGAGCTACAATGAGAAATCTAAAATATGACACAAATGAACTTGTCTACAAAACAGAAACAGACTCACAGACACAGAGAACAGCCTTGTGGTCGCCAAGGGGGAGAGGAGGTGGGGGAGGGCTGGATTGGGAGTCTGGGATGAGCAGACGCAAACTAGTATATATAAGATGGATAAGCAACAAGGTCCTACCGTGTAGCACGGGGAACTCTATTCAGTATCCTGTGGTAAACCATAATGCAAAAGAAAAAAAACCTACCATGAGGTATTACTGCACACCCACCAGAATGGCTAAAATAAAAAAAAAAAGATACGACCAGGTGTTGGTGAGGATGTAGAGCAACTGACCCTCTTATACAAAAATCTTATACACATTTGCGTATCCTACAAAGCAGAAATCCCATTCCTAGGTGTGTATACCAATAGGAATGGCTCCATCCTCATAAGCCAGGAACAAGATGTTCGTTAGGACACTATGTGTAGTAGGTGAAACCAGAAACAACGCAAATGCTCAGCAACGGCAGAAAGGAAAAATCAGCTGTGGAATACTCATGCAGTGGAATGCTGTGAAATAATGCAAAGTGATGAAATATAGGTACATACAGCGACAGGAGTGGACCTTGCAGACATAATGATGAATGAAAAAAAGAGTACTTATTGAGTGATTCCAGTTATATGAAGCTCAAAACAAGCGAAAGTAATGGATAATGATAGTGGATATTCCTGGGAGCAGGGTACTCACTGGGAAAGGGAAAGAAGAAACCTTTTGGGGTGCTAGAAACACTCTGTGTCTTGATCTGAATGATAGATATATGTGTGTGTGTGTATATATATATATATATATATATATATATATATATATATATATATATATATAAATGCATCTGGATGTACAGTTAAGATTAGTAGACTTTATACACTTTACTGTATATTCATTATCCCTTAATAAAAAAGTTACACTTTTTTTTTTTTTGTACGCGGGCCTCTCACTGCTGTGGCCTCTCCTGTTGCGGAGCACAGGCTCCGGACACGCAGGCTCAGCGGCCATGGCTCACGGGCCCAGCCGCTCCGCGGCACGTGGGATCTTCCCGGACTGGGGCACGAACCCGTGTCCCCTGCATTGGCAGGTGGACTCTCAACCAGTGTGCCACCAGGGAAGCCCCACCATATTTTTTTTAAAGGAAAAACGATGTACATATTCTGGATTTTCATTTCTGATCATGGAAGACTACATAATGTGAACCAACCCTCCTGTAAAAAACCTGGACAAAATCTTTGAAAACATCACTTTAAAAGCATCAGTGAGCTAACTAGAGAGTCTAACAAATGACTGAGCCAAGATCCAGGAGACCAGGGACTGGAGAGGGGTGAGCCTGGCACTTAGAACTGTTTTTACCCTGAGATGTTTGGGGTTTGCTGACCAAGAAGAAGCAGCTGGGGGTTTAGAACAAAGAGTCACAGTCCAGACTCCACCAAGAGCATGTATGGACACTTGATCTGTGACAAATGTGTCAATGTGCTAGGGCAAATGTGTAACAGTGCTAAGACAATGAGAGAGCCACACGAAAAGGTGAAATTAAAGCCCTGCCTGGTACCACACACAAAAGCAAATCCTCGGGCTTCCCTGGTGGTGCAGTGGTTGAGAGTCCGCCTGCTGATACAGGGGACATGGGTTCGTGCCCCGGTCCGGGAAGATCCCACATGCCGCGGAGCGGCTGCGCCCGTGAGCCATGACCACTGAGCCTGCGCGTTCGGGGCCTGTGCTCCGCAACGGGAGAGGCCACAACATTGAGAGGCCCACGTACTGCAAAAAAAAAAAAAAGAAAAGCAAATCCTGGGTGGGTTGTAGACCTACAGCTAAAAGGTGAAACTAACATTTTTAGAAGGTAACATTGGGAGGTAGGGAAAGACATTGTAATCAACACTCACAAAACAAACATTCACCACAGAAGACTGATCAATTGCACTACAATAAAATCCAGAACTTCTGTTCATCAAAAGACACCAGCATCAAAAGGCATGAATAGGCAAGCCACAGAAGGGGAGAGGATATTTGCAGTACATATAACTGCAAAAGGCTTGCCTCCGGAATATACAAAGAACACTTACAAGTTAATACGAAAAAGTCAGACAACCCTGTAGAAAAATGGGCAAAAGATTTGAACAGTTACTTCACAAAAGGAGCTATTTATCGGCCAACAAGCATATGAAAAGGTGCTCAATCTTGTTAGTAATAACGAAAATGAAATGTTTAGATCACAACGAGGTACCTTCAGATACTCATCAGATTGGCTAAAATGGACAAGTCTTACGATTCTAAGTATTGAGGAAGATGTGGAACAAGGGGAACTCTTGCACTGCTCATGGGACTTTATGTTGGTACCACCACTTTGAAGCATGGTTTAGCTTCATTTAGCAAATTAGGTGTGCACTTGACGGAAGGGCAGGCCTGTGAGGGCTGGGAGATACATTCACAGCAGCACAGTCTGTAATGTGCACGAAGTGGAAACAACCCTAATGTCCATCTACAGCAGGTTGGATCAGTAATCTGTGGTATATTCCCACAATGGAAATGAATGAACCCCAGATACCCTCAGCAACATGGATGAATCTCACAGGCATTGTGCCTGAGGAAAAGAAGCCAGATGATTCCATTTATACAAAATTCATAAACTGGCAAAACTAAACCCTGTTGTTTAGAGATGTACACAGAGATGGCTCAGTTATAAAGAAAAGCAAGTAGTGGATAATCTAAAAGTCATAATGGTGTTCACCCCTGGTGGAGGATGAAGACGACTGTTATCAAGAGGGGTGTTAGGGGCTGAGTTGTGTCCCCCAAGTTCACATGTTGAAGTCCTTAGCCCCCCAGGACCTCAGAATGTGACCATAGCTGGAGCTAGGGTCTTTAGGAGGTGATTAAGTTAAAGTGAGGTCCTTAAGATGAGCTCTAACCCAATGTGACTGGTGTCCTTATGAGAAGAGGAGATTAGGACACAGACATGTACAGAGGGAAGACCGTATGAGGGCACAGGGAGAAGGTGGCCGTCTCCAAGCCAAGGAGAGAGTTCTCAGAAGAAATCAACCCCACTGACACCTTGATCTTTGACTTCCGGCCTCCAGAACTGGGAGGGATAAATTTCTGTTGTTTAAGCCGCTCAGTCTGTAGTACTTTGTTATGGCAGCCTGAGCAGACTAATACAAGGGGGCAACTGGGAGGGCTTCTGGATACTTCCAATTTTCTATTTCTGGACTAGGGTGATAACTGCACAGGCATTTGCTTTACCATAGATTGTTAGGTTGTATATTTAAGCTTTATTTGCTTTTCTGTACATGTATTATATTTCGCAATAAAAGAGTAAACCAAAAAAGAATGGCTTGGCCTGGACAGGGAAAAAAGATTTTGCTCTCATTGGATCTTCACACCAATCCTATCAGAAAGACTTGGAAAAGACTCTATTCAGTAAAGAGCTTTACTGGGATATAATTCACATACTACACAATTCATTTATTTAAATTTAATAATTCAGTGGTTTTTAGTATACGTACAGTGTTAGCAGTCATCACCATAGTCAATTTTAGAATATTTACATCATCTCAAAAATAAACCCTGGACCTTTTAGCTATCATTCCCCATCCATACCAGCCCCTGGCAACCACTAATCAACCTTCTGTCTCTACAGGCCTATTCTGGACAGTTCATACAAATTAAATCATGTAGTATATGGTCTTTCTGTCTGGCTTCTTTCGCTTAGTTTTCAGGGTTCATCCACGTTGTAATGAGTATCAACACTTCATTCCTTTTTATGACTGTATAGATAGACCACATCATGTTCATCCACTCATCAGTTGGTGGACATTTGGGCTGTTTCCACTTTTTCGCTATTATCAATAACGCTACTATGAATATTTGTACACAAGTTTTTATGCAGATATATGTTTTCAATTCTCTTGGGTATATACCTAGGAGTGAATTGCTGAGTCATATGGTGATTCGATGTTTGACTTGCTGAGGGACCACCAAACTGTTTTCCCTAGAGGCTGCACCATTTTACATTCCCATCAGCAGTGTATGAGAGTTCCAATTCATCCTAGTAGGTGGGAAGTGGCATCACTTTGTGGTTTTATAAACAATTTTTCTTTCTGGCCACGCCACTCCGCATGTGGGATCTTATTTCCCCCACCAGGGATGGAAACTGTGCCCCCTGCCATTGGAAGCAGGAGTCTTAACCACTGGACCACCAGGGAAGTCCCTTTTTGTGGTTTTGTTTTGCATTTCCCTAATGACTAATGATGTTGAACTTCTTTTCATGTACTTACTGGCAAGGACTGTTAACTCCATCTTCCCCGATGAGGAAATCGAGACCCAGAGCGGTTAAGTGAATCATCCCACATCATGCAGTCCAAGGCTCCTTTTTCCTTCCAGTACACCCCTGCCATGTCCATGGAAGGCAGGCTTCTCTCAGCAGGTCAGCCCCACGCTGGGGCCTTTGGTTTGTCTGGGTCAGTTTCTGCTGCTGCCACCAACCCCCTGAAATCTCACTGGGTCCCCTTGTTGCCCAGGACTTTCCTACAGAGGGAATCGTGGCTTTACCAGAATCAGGTACTCAAGCATTCCAGCTTAGCAAACAGAGTTCCAGAAAGCCAGGGCTGGCAGGACCATGTGAGGACATCAAGTTCAAACCCTTATCATTCAGAGGAGGAGACTGAGGTGCTGAGAAGGTGGGGAACTGTCTGAGGTCTCACAGGACACTGGTGGTGGAGCTGTGGACAGGGCAGAACTCTTCTTGATGTGCACATGATGGAAGAATTAGAAGAACATTCTTCCCTTTACCCTCTTCTCAGCAAGGGAACATGCAGCAGGGCTGTCTGGAGGGGGAAGGGCAAGCGCCTGCTGGTTGCCTCTCAGCGTAGAAATGAAGCCAGAGCTTAGTGTTGATGGACAAATGGGGCAGCCGCTGAAAGCTGGATTTGACCTGCACTAGCGGGTGCCCTGATCTGGTAGAGCAAGGTCTTCTGCCCTGGTGACAGGTTAACCACAGTCACTTGAGAAAAGTAAAGATAAATGGATTTCTCCTCCAAACCCTCTGACCTCTGCAAACCAGGTGCAAAGTATGCTTAGCCCCAGCGGAGCTTAACCTCCAGGGGGAGGGAGGGAATAATAGGTCTTTTCTTTTGCAGTTTTACAAGCTTTGACCTTTAGCCAGTTCGCTTGTTTCCTCAAACCTGCAGTCTCACTGTGGCCACTGGGAGTGGAAAGCCTGGTGTCTGCTGGGACCCGAGTCCCCGCTCCGCCAGTGGTGTCGTTCACGGTCTCCTTAGAGGAGGGGGCTACTGGGGCTAAGATTCAAGCTTCATGTCAAAGTCCCATGGAGGTCATCTTTCCTTCTGGAATGTCAGTGCTGCAAGAACCCCAGGGCCTTGAGGAAGTGCCCTGGGCTGGGAGACAGAAGCCCGGATTCCACCCTCAGCCTCTCCAGGAGCTCACTGTGTCACTACAGGCATACACTTTTCTGAGCCTCAGTTTCCTCATCTATACAATGGAGTTAAGAACAACCCTATCATACCTTCGTTGCCGGAGCCTTATGAAGATAAAATCAGACCGTGCATGTTGACATACTTTTTAAGTCCTGAATGAACAGATAACCAGTTAATACCCTTTATCTAAAAAGAGCCACTAATAGCCAGAGATAAAAGACAAATCCCACATTTGAAAAAAGTTATGAAAAGAATTTAGCAACATGTATAACATTTTTGAAAAGTGCACATGCTTTAGTCTTGGGGTGTACCCTAAGAGCACCTGAGATACATCAAAAATGTGAGTACATGCCATCATATTATTCTTTTAAAATTTTTTGAATAATGCAAATTTTTATTGAAAGCAAACTTCTATAGTGCTTTAAAAATATAGCCCATTCAAAAAAATATATATAGCCCATTCACAAGCATATTCGTATTAAGGTAAAAACCATTTTCATTCGAATTTCTCTTCCAACTACTTATCTAAGTTAAAAATTTCAGAAAACTGACAGATTTTTCCATTTGTATTCCTTTACTGTAGAATCCCCAAATTACATATTAAATATATTTAAGTGGCAGAAACTGACACCCCATTTGGAAGTGGACGCATGTGCCCGATGTCCTACAGATGTAAACGATTGCAAAGGAGAAGTCTACGCAGGTTTAAGACTACACATTCTTAAACCTGGTACCCCGACTGCTTTTTATGTTATTTTCATACTTATCGTTTGTATGGAATACTTCACAGTACATTTTAAAAAAGAAAACGCATCATCAACGAAAAATTATCGAATAAGGTTGATTGCCATGGCCTTTGCTTATAATGGTAAAAAATGTAGAAGGATCTTTACTTCGTATGTGGTTATAATAATGCCCTCTGTGAATTACACCTCCCCGTGTCCATCCTCCTTTGCAGTGTAACCCCACTACTCCTTCCATCAAGAGGAAAAGTGGATTTTCCCAGCCACTTGGCTCTGGGCTAGACTTGTGGCTTGCTCCCGCCAATACAGTGCATCAGAAGTGGTACCGTGTGCCTTCCAAGGCTAGGTCTTAAGAAGCCTTGCAGTTACCATTTTCACCCTTGGAATCCTCAGACCACCGTGGTATCCTCCAGTACCGGAAGATTAGAGGTGTGCAGTAAAGAAAGGGCTAGCCCCCTCCTGGCTCCTGGGAGACAGCTCTGAGCCCCTGGCCTAACCTGCCTGAGGGCGTTTATGTATGCCTGAGGCTTTGGACTCTGCTGTATGAATTTGACCTCTGGGGAGCTGAGTAGCCGAGGTCAGTCGCATGGGTGCTGCAGTAAAGACCCAGAACACTAAGGTTTGGTGAGCTTTCTTGGTTGGCAGTACTTTGCACGTGTCGTCACACGTCACTGCTGGGGGAATTCAGCATGTCCCCAGGAGACTGCACTGACAGGAGATACTTGGAAGCTTGTGACTCGTTTCTGTTGGACTTTGTCCCATGTGCCTTTTGCCTCTGCTGATTTTGATCGGCATCCTTTCACCATAATAAACCATAACGATAACCATAACAGCTTTCCTGAGTCCTGTGAGTCTTTCTAGTGAGTCAGCAAGACTGAGAACACCTGGGGCCTCCGAGCCCCAGTCCAGGCGCTGGGGCTCTGTAGCTGCATGAGTGAGCCCAGGAGAGCCCAGCAGAAGGATCGCCAGCCTCCCAGAAAAATCACAAGAAATAACACATTACTGTTATTTTAAGGCATTGATGTTTGCAGTGATTCATTAGTACCCGTAGGTGGCTGAAATGGTAGATGACTGAAAATAGGCAAACGGTTAAAGAACTTATCATATATCTATACATTGAAATACTAAGATGTCCTTAAACATGCTGATATACACCGCGTATTAACATGGAACTGTGTTCACTGTATATTTCAAGTAATGAAATGTTATAAAAAATAAGTATGTATTTATAATATAATCCCATTTGGAAAAATATATATGTATTTATAGCTAAATGTATAATTAGGATGAGCCACATGCAATTGTTGATATTCAACCATTTTTGACCTACCAAAACAACACTTTCCTGTGATCAACTAATACATATTGATAGAATCGAGGCTGGAAGGCCCTGTAGCAAACGGTCGCCTATGGCTGTGTTTGGGTGGTGGGTAGTGGGCACTATTTTCTTTTTGCTCATCTGTATTTTCTCAGTCTGGTGCATCGCACATGTAATTCTTATGGTAATATTAAGAAAAAAACAAAAGGGAGCTCATCGTTTTATAAAGTGCTCATTAAACCCGTGAACAATGATGACTGGACGAGGAAAGCAAGCTGAGAAGGGGGATGGGCATAGCTGGGGCCTGGAGCCAGGTCCCCCACCAGCCTGGGATTCGGGCTTTCGCCCTGTGACCGAGAGCAAGTTCACAAGGGCGGAGGCTTCTATGTTGGCTGGCTGGCTGGAGCTGGGCTCGTGCTTTGGGTCCGCTTGCCGGGGGCCTCGTTAATCATTGCCTTTTGTTCTCCACAGCACCGCGGGCCTCAGTCCTCCTCAGGGGCTCTTACCCATGATGGAGCCTACTACCAGATGGCTGCCTCTCCCTTCGAACTGGAGCATCTCCAGGGGCGGTGGTTGGGGGGTGGGGCGGTGGTGTCTCAGCTCTGGAGGGAGCCTTGGAGATCATCTGGTGCCATCCCAGCAGGATGCGGGACTCTCCCCGGCAGGAGCTCCCTCCACGCCCCGCAAAGGTCAGTATCCTCTGCCTGTGCGACCACAGCCTTACACTACGCCCAGAAGCACGCACCCTATGTGGCAGTGACCAATAGAAAATCCATTCTTACTGGTGATACATGGAACACTGCCTGCTGTATCGGTAAACAAAGGATGTCAGCGATTGCAGCCCTCCAACGTGAGCCCTGAGAGAACTCAGGAAGGAAAGAATACCTGCCATCTAGCAGCCATCAGACTGTAGCCGCTCCCCACAGTGAGCCCTGAGGATGTGAAAACACAGGATACTGGCCCCAGAGAGCTGAAGTGCACATCAAAGGAATGATTTCAATGAGCCCAGACTCCTGCATCTTCCCATACACAGAAAAGTGCTAAATTCATTAACTTGAGATGGCTGGCTTTCTTTAATTAACAGTAAACTTTTGATGTTCTGACTACCTGCCCATTGTTGCAAAACTCCTACATATCCTGGTTCTCCCCCTCAGGTCCTCGGAACAGTCCTCTCAGGGTTACCTGAGATGCTGCCTCCCGGGGTTGAAGTCCTAAAAATTCCTGCCGAATAAAACATATAACTCTCAACTTTTAGGTTGTGAATATTTTTTTTGTCGACACTGGGAATCCCAAATCGGCTCGAAGTTTTCCCTGTGGGAATCCTCTCTCGTTACTTTGGGCAGCAGTAGTTTCCTCTAAGTGAAATACCCATCTCTAAGAAAGTACAAATCCTTATGGACCGAATGGTACATTCCAGGCATGGAGCTTGGTGTTGTGATGTATATATGCTATTTCCTTTAATTATCCAAACAACCCTGTGACTGAGATATTACCATCTACATTTTACAGATGGAGAAACTGAGACCTAGCGGGGGAACATGAACGCCCAAAGTGTCATACTGGGAAGTGGCAAAGCTGGGGTTTGACCCTGGTCTGTCTGTTTGAACCACTATATTATACAGCTGCCTCCGTGTCATTGATTAACACCCGACTTCATTCGACAATGAATTTGAGATAGCTCAGAATATGCACAATTTAATAAAATAGAAATAGAGAAGCAAGCCTGGGGAAACCACAAAAGGCAGTAGAAAATCAAAACAAAGTAAAGAAATGTATGAGTATGCAGAACATCTGGGCTACAGTTGACAGGGTTATCAGAGGCTGTCAGGCTGCCCAGCTGAAAAGGGAAAGACAATTATCTTTTTAATTCTCATTACCAGTAAGAAGTTCTTTAGAGAAAATGTAGCATGCAAAGAATTCTGAAAACCGTGTATGAATACCATCGATGATACTGTCAACTGTCAGCATTTGGCACCTCCCAGATGCCATTAAGCTCACCTTGGGTCCTGCTATCAGTGATGGGGCAGAAGTATATCTATACTTTATCTGTGTCTCTATCTGTACCTGCATCTATTTCACTATCTGGATCTGTGCCTTTACCTGTCCCTGTATCTTTATCCGTGTCTCTGTTTATACCTGTATCTGTGTGGCTATAAGTATGTGTATCTATGTTTCTATTTGTACCTGCATTTGTATCTCTAGAAATTCTTGTTTCTGTGTCTCAGGCTATACTAGTAACTGTGTCTCTGTCTGTGCCTGTATCTTTTTCTTTATTTATACCTATATCTGTTTCACTCTCTGTACCTTTATCTGAGTTTCTATAAGAACTTGTATCTGTGTCTCTATTTGTATTTCTTTGTGAGTCTCTCTCTATATAACTGTCAGCGTTTCTATCTGCATCTGTATCTCTGTCTCTATATATCCCTGTATCTGTGTCTGGGTTTCTATATGAAATTGAATCTGTGTCTCTATCTGCACCTCAAACTGTGTCTCTGTCTTTAACTAGTACTTGGTCTCTATCTGTACATAAATCGATGTCTTTACCTGTTCCTGGATCTGGGTTTCTACCTTGTAGATCCATCTGTGTCTCTATCTGTATGTATATCTGTTTCTATATCATACCTGTATCTGGTTCTCTGGTTGTACCTGTATCAGGGCTTCTACCTGTAACTGTATCTGTATATGTGTCTCTAACTGTACCTGTGTCTGTGTCTCTGTAACTACCTACATCTGTACCTGTATTTTTGTCACTGTAAGTACCTGTATGTGTCTCTCTATCTCTACCAGTAATCGTGTCTCTATCTGTACTTGCATCTGCGTCCGTAATTGTATCTGTAACTATGTCTCTATCTGCCCCTGTATCTGTGTTTCTATCTGTTCCTCTATCTGGGTCTCTGTAGGTACCTATATATCAGTGTCTTTACCTGGATCTGTATGTGGATCTATCTCTTTACCTGTGTCTGGGTCTCTATCAGCCTGGACCAGTATCTTCATCTGTCCCTCTATCTGTAAATGTGTCTTTGTCTGTACTGTACCCTATAATGCTTTCTTGGTATGTATCTCTACCTGTACCTGGGTTTCTGTATGTATCTATACCTTTGGCTCTCTCTGAACCTTTATCTGGTTTGCTATAAGTATTTCTATGTGTGTCTCTAGATCTACCCGTATCCGTGTCTCTATCTGTATCTATTTCTTTATCTTTACCTCTATTGGTTCCTGTGTTTGTGCTGCTTTTGCACTTCTTTTGTGTGTCTCTACCTCTATGCTATCTATATCTGCATTTATAACTGTACCCATGTCTGTCTCTCTGTGGGTTCCTGTATCTGGATGTCTATCTCTACCTGTATCTCTCTCTCTCTCTCTCTCTGTGTACCTGTATCTACGTTTCTATACGTACCCGAATCTGTTTCTATACGTACCCGAATCTGTTTGTCTACCTATACCTGTATCCGTGTCTTTATCTGTGCCTGTATCTAGGTCCGTATCATACCTGTATATGTGTCAAGGGAGCTTGGAGATGCTCTGAGACTTGCAGGAAGGGTTACAAAATTTGCCTGTTAGCTCTGTTGCTAGTTCCAACATTGCTTCTCATTATGCTAGTTTCCTGAGACCACTGTAGGAAATTACCACAAACTGGGCAGCTTAAACAAGTGAAATTTATTGTCCTAATGTTCTGATGACTGAAAATCTAAGGTCAGTGTTTTGGCAGGGATAGTTCCTTCCGAGGGCTGTAATGGAGGATCTGTTCCATGTCTCTCTCCTAGCTTCTGGTTGTTTGTCGGAAAGCTTTGTCATTTCTTTGTCTGTAGGATCATCACTGATGTCCGCCTTCACCTTCACATGGCGTTCTCCCTGTGTGGGTGCCTCTCTGTCCAAATTTCCCCTCTTTATAAGGACATCAGTCACATTAAATTAGGGTCCACCCTAATGACCTGATCTTTTTTAAAAAAAAATAATCAATTTATTTTTGTCTGTGTTGGGTCTTCATTGCTGGGCATGGGCTTTCTCTAGTTGAGGCGAGCGGGAGCTACTCTTCGTTGCGGTGCGTGGGCTTCTCATTGCGGTGGCTTCTCTTGTTGAGGAGCACGGGCTCTAGGCGCATGGGCTTCAGTAGTTGTGGCTCGCGGGCTACAGTAGTTGTGGCGCATGGGCTTAGTTGCTCTGCGGCATGTAGGATCTTCCTGGACCAGGGCTCGAACCCGTGTCCCCTGCATTGGCAGGCGAATTCTTAGCACTGTGCCATCAGGGAAGTCCCCTAATGACCTCATCTTAACTAATGCCATCTATTGATACATTGACTCTATTTCCAAATAAGCTCACACTTTTGTGGTTAGGACTTCCTATGAATTTTAGGGGATACAAGTCAACACATAACACTCATCTTAGTCCTTCATTCCACTGCCAAGCTCTTACCTTGACAAGCTTCTGACTCCATCCTTCAGACTGGCTTTGCTCTGGGTTCTCATTTGGGCCTGGGACAGCTAGTTGAGAAGGACACTACCATAATTTGGGGAAGGTAGCTCCAGGGCAACCCAGGGCACAGGCCTGTGAGGCAGAGGTCTGGGGGAAGGGTGGCTCCTCAGACCTAGAACTGGAACTTGGGAGGAGAGTCAGTCAGGTTGAGTTAGGTGATGCTGCAGTAACAAATAAGCCCAAGATCTCAGTGCTTAACTCAACAAAGAATTATTTCTCACTATGCAATATGTTGATCATGGGCCAGTTGGAGTGTTTAGCGCCATACCTTCCTCACTCAGAGCCCAGGCTGAGGAAGGCTCTAACCTCATGGTTTCACTATCCCCAAGGCAGGAAAAAGGAAGCATGGCCTATTGTATACCGGCCGTTGATGTTTCTGCCCAGAAGTGAGATGCCACACTTGTATTTATACACCATTGGCCAAAGCAGGTCACATGTTCACACCTAATCTCAAGGCATCAAGGAAACAATTGTACCATGTGCCTGGAAAATGAACTGGAGATATTTGGAGAACAGCAGGCCTTAGGAAGCCTGGAAGGGGCTTCTGCTTCTTTCTCTCCCTTGTGTCTCTATTTGGGAGGGCTAACATATGTCCTGGTTGGCCAAGGCAATTTACACATGCTGCCCAGCCTAAATAGTAATAGTGCTTTCTTTCAGTCTTAAAAGAGTCCCTCTCTGGATACAGATTCTATGTTTCTTAACTTCTTCTTACCCTTCAGCCCTCAGGTGAGCCTTCTTTAGGTACCTAACCTTGTCTCAGTTGTGTCCTAGGGCTGAGGAAAATGACATGCATTCAGAGAACAGAAAAAGAGTGGTGTCCTTCAGAGGCTGGCATGGGGGTGGCAATGGTGATAAGCAAGGGGCATCCATGGGAAGGAAAATGATCAGGGTGAGTGTCTGGGGCCTATGTTGCCCTCTCTTACCCCTAGAAGTCTTCTAGTGATGACCAGGAGTTTGGGGGGGGTTCTTTTTTAAGGAAGGTGGCATTTTCTCAAAGATACCTCCACAGTAACACCCATTCCTCCTCCATCTCATCTTTCCAGACTAGCGAGGAAGCCACTTCCATCCCAGTGCTGGCATCCCAGTACAGAGAGGCAGGGCTGGCAGGGAGCCCCTTACCATCTTGTGCCAGGATAGACAATGGGGACTCTGTTTGCCTATGGAAGGGCAGGAGTGCCAGCACAACCTCCTGGTTGCTGGGGGTGGGGTGGTTGTCATCCTTTTTCTCCTCACACCTTCCTGCCTCAGGGCCTTTGTACCTACTTTTCCTTCTGAGTGAAATGTCCTTCCCCTCCTCTCTTCATGTCTAGCTTCTCATCCTTAGAGGCATAGCCCGTTAGTATCCTCTCTCCCTAGATTACCCTTTCCTTCCATCCTCTGTCCTGGCACCCCATTCATTTCCTTCATGACAATTGTCATGGGTTTTGAATAACTATTTCCTTGTTAATTTTTGGTTTCCCCTCTAGACTATAAGCTCCATAAGGGTGGAAGCTCTACCTGTTTTGTCCATCATTGTGTCCCACAGCCTAGCACAGTGCTTGTCACGTAGCAGGTCCTCAGCACCTGTTTGCTGAATGAACGAAAGAATGGTTAAACAGATGAATGAGTGTATGCACTTGAACTCAGTTTCTGAGGATTTGCTGGCGCTGGACAACAACGTGGGAAAGTGAGGGACACCCTGGAAAACCGAAATTGAATTCAAGTTCAAAATGGCCACTCCTAGCAGGTCAGACACAGAAAACTGAGAATCATCTAGGTGTCAGAGTAGAGCTCAATACATATACAGAAGCATCACACCGGAATTTATCAAAGGACAGTGTCTGCCTGAGAAGAGCAGCCGGCCCTTTGGAGTATTGATTGATTTTATCAGTAATACCCATTCCCCCTTGCGGGCAAGTTCTGTGGCCCTGAAGATGGTGCCAACGTAGGGGTGAGATGTGTGAGGTTGACCAGAGATGGCGCTATATAGACGGAAGGGTACCTGTCGGTACCCTTGTGTGTGATAGCTCAGTGGAGAGACAGTCTCAGCTGGATAGAGTGCGGTCTGTGTGACTCCATTAGGTGTGCACTCGTGCATGCTCACATCCTCGCACACAGAGATGAGGTTGTTTTCAGGTGGCTCTGTGGCAGATAGCCATCCTTCCTGTATGTAGAAAATATTCAGAGACAGCTTTCTGCTTCTGCAAGTTCCTCTTGATGTCTCATCCCTGCCCTATTCAGAAGGTTCTGGAAAGAACACGGGGACATGGGTTCGAGCCCTGGTCTGGGAAGATCCCACATGCCGCGGAGCAACTAAGCCCGTGCACCACAACTACTGAGCCTGCGCTCTAGAGCCCACGAGCCACAGCTACTGAGCCCACATGCTACAACTACTGAAGCCCACGTGCCTAGAGCCCGTGCTCTGCAACAAGAGTAGCCACAGTAGTGAGAAGCCCGCGCACCCCAGCAAAGAGTAGCCCCCGCTCGCCGCAACTAGAGAAAGCCTGCGCACAGCAACGAAGACCCAACGCAGCCAAAAATAATAAATAAATAAAATTAAATACGTGTTTAATAAATTTAAAAATATTTTTAAAAAGAGAAAATATTCAGAGGCACTCAGTGCGGCGATTATTAGCCCCATTTTACAGAATAGGAGACTGCGGCTCACAGACGTCAAGCTTGTCTAGGTCCTCCCGTGAGTGTGTAGACAGCAGGCAGGCTGATCTCTGCCACTCTCCTGCCCAGTGTTGGACTCTGAGTCAGTGATGGGTGGAGATTGAAGCTCAGAACTTGTGCCTGATTGGCACCAGTGTTAGCGATGCAGATATAAATGTGCTTTGTGATCCACCATGCAAGGGTCTGAATCTCTGGCTGTGGTGAGTGAGGGTATTCACATTGAAAAATGTCACCAGAGAATTTGGAGACCCTCCTCCTCGCAAGAGGGCTTCTCCCAACCCCCTCACCCTTTGAGAACTACCTCATTGGAAGGTACGTGGGCAACAAGTTCTTAAGGAACTTACTTTCATTTAATGGGTTCATTATAAAGGCCACGGAACACGTTCCCAACTAGAGGTCAGTTACACCCACATTCCTCAGACTCACAAGCTCTCTGACAATTAACAAGCCTCAAGGTGCCTGTGAGGCTTGCAAGAGGCTTGTGCTAGCCAGAACATACCATCCTGTCTCCCAGGCTGCTGCAGAGATTTTACTGAAAATATATTCAGTGGGTTTCCCAAACGTTTCTCACATGGGGACAACTCAGATAGGAAGGACACTACGCTTGATTTCTACCCATCACACAAAGGCCTTGTGTGCCTTGAAAAATGTTCAAGGCAAAGATTTCTGTTGACTGTAAAACCTGTTTAGAGAGTGCCTTTTCCATATATGTGTGGGCCCCCGCCTCCACCCACATTCCCCAAGTGCTCACACTTGTGAAAAAATGAAAAAAATGTTTTTTCTGTGGGGCTGTAAAAGAAATTAAACGAAAAACCCTTCTAGCCTTAAACTACTCAAGAGTCTAAGATGGAAAACTCCTAAGTCAAATGCCTGGAGACACTTCAGGGAAAAAAAAAAACCCCTAAGGTCACACTCAGCTTAGCTGGTACTTCCTTCAGGAAATCTTTCAGGGCCCCTACCCCTGTTTGCCCTCATTCCCCTATGGGTTAATTAATCATTCATCCATCCTTTCATTCAGTAAGTATTTACTGAGAACTCTATATGCCAGGTACGGATCAAGGTGCTGGGTAAACAGACAAGAGAGACAAAAACAGACAAAGTTCCCTGACTTCCTGGAGCTGATGCTCTAGCTGGGAGATGCTGACGATATACAAGGTGAAGAATTGTATTTCATAGTGCATTTGAAGGTGGTAAGCGCTATGGATAAAAATCAAGCATGGGAAAGGCCAGCAGGTGCCAAGTGGTAGAGGTGATGCTGTAATTTTGGACGTGAAGGAGGAGAGGCAGGGTGCCACGTGGATGAGAGAAGTGCATCCCAGGCACGGGGCAACAGCGTGTGCAAAGGCCCTGAGGAGAGGCATGCTCGGTGTGTATGAGGAACACAAGGAGGCCTGTGGGCCTGGAGTGGAGTGAGTGAGGTGGAGCTACAGGGAGTGAGGTCCCAGAGGGGTTCCCCCCATCGCACCATGGGGATGCTCCTCTTGCAGTGCAACCGTAAGGGTCGTTATTGTCACTCTTGTTAGTTGGGTTCCCTGGGACACAGGCTTTGGGGTGGAGCCTAGTGTGCCCTCAGGATCGATATTTAGGCAAGGGAAGGGCAGGAAGCAGCCCTGGGAAGAGAGAACAAGGACACTCAGCCAACCTGATGGGGAACTTTGGAGCTGGGATGACCCTTTAGCATCATCGTGCATTGTGGAGAGGGGGCTGGGCCATTGTTCCCCTCCCCCGTACATCCACCGGTCACTGCATGGGGCTGCTCTTCAGAGGGGATGTGACCTGGGGCCAGGCTGCTCTCATCAGGTGTGGGCCATTCCCGCAGAAGCTGACACTCGGGGAAACTGACACTCGAGAACCCACATGCCCAGCAGCTGGGGAAATAAGTGCTTTAGCCCTGAAGGGAGACTTGGGGGACGCACCACCGCATCCACTGCATTGCTTAGCACCGAGGACTCTCGTGAAGCCAGGCTGTCCGCTAAGCACTTTGTCATGGTCTCATTTAGTCGTCACACAAAACCTGTGAGTTAAGTATTACAATTCACTTCACTTTATAGAAGAGACGCAGAGATTGAGTAGCCTGTCCAAGGTCCACGCTACTAGGCAGCTAAATGGGTGTTCCAGCGCAGATGTATCTGACTCTAAAGAGCGAGCTCCTAACCACTGGATTCACCTCCCTTGTTCCGAATGCCTTGCCTCTGTTGATACAGCCCAAGGGCAAGGCCACCACTTCACTACGCTGACTCATATCGGACAGTTGAGTACTTCTCCTATCTTCCTGGCCCACCTCTCTGTCCTGCCCTGGTGCTGCGGAATTTATGGGCCCTGATACAGGGTCCTTAATCCTTCCTGCCCAGATGCTCTCCTAAGAGTCAGCCTCTGCTCCAGCATACAGGGGTCCCTTGGAAATTTGCCCAGCCATAGACCTCTGATGAGAGGGTGTATGACACTGAGGATACCAGGGTTGAACAGATCCTTAGAGACCTTGGCCAACTGTCTTCACAGGGGGCAATGTTGAGGTCTGGGAGCTGCCTGAGGCTGACAGCCAGGAGTTGCAGGATGGAATCAGACTGAGTTGTATCCCTCAAACATCATACATTGAAGTCTTAACACCTAGTACCTCAAAATGTGACTGTATTTGGAGGTAAGATCTTGAAAGAAGCAATTAAGGTAAAACGAGGCTGTTAGAGTGGGCTTTCATCAAACCTGACTGGTGTCCTTTTAAGAAGAGGAGATTAGGGCTTCCCTGGTGGTGCAGTGGTTGAGAGTCCGCCTGCCGATGCAGGGGACGCGGGTTCGTGCCCCTGTCCGGGAGGATCCCACATGCCGCGCAGCGGCTGAGCCCGTGAGCCACGACCACTGAGCCTGTGCGTCCGGGGCCTGTGCTCCACAACGGGAGAGGCCACAGCAGTGAGAGGCCCAAGTACCACAAAAAACAAAAAAAAAAAAAAAAGAAGAGGAGATTAGGACATAGATGTGTACAAAGGGAAGACCATGTGACCTTGGTGTTGAACCTAGGTCTAGCCCAACAGACCTAGACACCAGGCCTGTGCTCCTCCCTCAGCCCCAATCACTGTGGCTTGGCCTCACTCTGTGGAACTTAGCTTGGTGTAGGGCCAAGGGCACTAGTCTTGGAGTCAGAAAATCTGAGGACTTTCTCTTCATCTGTCTATCTGTGTGAACTTGAATCAGTCACTTAACCTCCGTGAGCTTCTATGTCCCCATCTGCGAATTGGAAGGAATGAAGGAACACTTCCGTCCTAAGGGCCCATTTGACGTGTCGGCAGTTTCAAGGGCCTGGTGGGAATGTTGGAGGACCCAAGGACAGACAGCTTTTTGTCATCATAATCCCAAACACTTGACCAGAGCATTACGTTACATGAAAAGAGCCTGGCCTGTAATGGATGGTACCGCATGCCTAAGACACTTCCAGGGAAAAGAGAAAAGCACACATGAGTGGTCCATCAGGGCCTGGATTACTGCCCTGGGCAACTGGCAGCTGTTCGAAGGCCACACCTTGCAGGTGGGAGGGTGGAGAAGGCTATGTAGTACCGACCCTGGGGCTCCACAGGCGTGGGGATCATTAAGCCCTCGGCACAACATGGAATGAGCAGGTATGCCATATAATAATCATGATACTAATAATAACATTAGCAGTTATAACGGGGGAGGTAATCCATCACTCAAACCCATGATTTCTTTCCTTTAAATTTGCGGAACCAAAATATTTCTCTTGTCAGTTCACCCTGAAGTTGGAAGTTCATAGTGGGAGTGAGGAGAGACAGTAACTCACTCTACCTAAATCCTCAAGTGATCGGTGGTTCATCCCTCTGTGGGAGACAGCTATACAGCGATGGGAGCCTGCTGGTCAGGGGATTTCTGTCTCACTCTCAGGGCGCTTGGAAAATCAGGTTAATCAGTACAGATTTCTCAGGAACCAAGGGGGGTTGGTTGATCGTGAAGTAACTTTTATACAGGATTTTTTTTTTACATCCTTATTGGAGTATAATTGCTTTACAATGGTGTGTTAGTTTCTGCTTTACAACAAAGTGAATCAGTTATACATATACATATGTTCCCATATCTCTTCCCTCTTGCGTCTCCCTTCTTCCCACCCTCCCTATCCCACCCCTCCAGGCGGTCACAAAGCACCGAGCTGATCTCCCTGTGCTGTGCGGCTGCTTCCCACTAGCTAACTACCTTACGTTTGGTAGTGTATATATGTCCATGCCTCTCTCTCGCTTTGTCACAGCTTACCCTTCCCCCTCCCCATATCCTCAAGTCCATTCTCTAGTAGGTCTGTGTCTTTCTTCCTGTCTTACCCCTAGGTTCTTCATGACTTTTGTTTTTCTTAGATTCCATATATATGTGTTAGCATACGGTATTTGTATAGAGGATTTTTTTTTTTTTTGCGCCATGCGGTATACGGGATCTTAGTTCCAGGACCAGGGATGGAACACGTACCCCCTGCATTGGGAGTGCGCAGTCTTAACCACTGGACCGCCAGGGAAGTCCCAAAGATTTTTTTTTTTAATTTTGTGGGGTTTTAAAAAATTTATTTATATTTTTGGCCACACCGTGTGGCATGCAGGATCTTAGTTCCTTGACCAGGGACTGAACCCGTGCATTGGCAGTGTGGAGTCTTGACCAATGGACCACCGGGGAAGTCCCTTGGAGGCAAATCTTGATAAATTGTTCCAGTGGCATAGCAGAGTTCTGAAACTTTACCTTGCTAGGAGTCAGAACCCTGGGTCCTCTTCCTCACAGCTACAGCAGAATTTGCATTAACACAGTTTTACTAACCGTAGTGAATACATGCTTGTTTGTTGGGCCAACAGCACCTCTTCTTCAATCTACCACCTGTTAGATGTATAGCCTTGGGCAAGTTACTTAACCTCTCTGTGCTTCAGTTTCTCCATCTTTAAAGTGAGGCTAGTAACAGTACCTCCCTCATAGCGTTTCCATGAGAAATAATACATTATTCAAATAATACAACACACTCACTTAATATATTAAGTGCTTGCAAGAGTGCTTGAGGCATACTAAGCATTCAATAGGCATTACTACTGTTATGAGTATCACGATTGTTATATAGTATCCCTATCTATTCTACTTGGTTCAGAGTGATGAATGGTCCCCAAGCCCTTCAGCCTTAGGAGTGATACTGCAGGACTCAGTCCTGGTCAGTAAGAGTACTCTATCTCAGGCAAAGGTGAAGAGAAAAGTAAAAGGGAGCTGGGACCACAATCTTGTTCTCAGAGAAGGTTGAATCAAGAAACAACAGAAGGGATATTATCCACAATGATCTAATAGTCCAGACAAACTGTGAACAAATAATAGAGTATCAAAGTTCATGCAGAGGGCTTCCCTGGTGGTGCAGTGGTTAAGAATCCACTTGACACCAATGCAAGGGACACGCACTCGATCCCTGGTCCTGGAAGATCTCACATGCCATGAAGCCACTAAGCCCGTGTGCCACAACTACTGAGGCTGTGCTCTAGAGCCCGCAAGCCATAACTACTGCGCCCGCATGCCACAACTACTGAAGCCTACACACCTAGAGCCCGTGCTCCACAACAAGAGAAGCCACTGCAATGAGAAGCCTGCACACCACAACGAAGAGTAGCTCCCGCTCGCTGCATCTAGAGAAAGTCCGCGCGCAGCAACGAAGACCCAACGCAGCCAAAATAAATAAATAAATTTATTTTAAAAAAAGTGCATGCAGAAAAAAAGTACAGAAAGTGCAAGGAGAAATAGAAACACACTTGTAGTAAGGAAATCTATCTCTCTCAGCACATAGGAGAGCAAGTGGACAAAAGATAAGCAAATATATAGAAGACCTAAAGAATATGACAAAGTCTATCTATATGTATCATCTTTTATTAGGTTATGCTGTGGTATAACCGCGACTTCCAAGGTTCAGAGGTTTGCAACAGCAAATGTTTATTTCGTGATCACATCACATGTTGGTTGGTGTCGCCTTTGGCTCTCATCCGTCGGTTTTCTTTACTCTGAGATCCAAACTGGAAGAAGAGCCCCTCTCCAGGATGTATCAGCATTGTGGCAGAGGGAAAAGAGCAATGGCATAGCCAGTGTTGGCTCAAAGCTTCTGCTCCTTGTGGCTCAGATCACTTCCATTCATATTCTCCCGGCCAAAGTAAGTCACATGGCCAAGCCTGATGTCACTGAGATGAGGAGTTATACTCCATCCACAGGACGGCACTGCAAGTCATGTGGCACCGGGCAGGAATTGTGTAGTCTTTTTACATGGGTGGCAGCCAATGGTTGGGAACAATAATACAATCACAGTATCTTATTGATATATATCATGTTCTGTACTATGTAATGCAGCTTGTAAGTACCACTGCACATTCACAAAAATTGAACATATGTTGGCCCACAAATAAAAAGTCAATATATTCTAAAATGTAGAAATAAAATTTTGCCTTCAGAGACAGCAGACTCGGTTGTTTCAATTCAATTCTCCAGCTGAGAACAACTAGAAAAGCTAGAAAAGTATTAAGATAATCAGAGAGCTAAAGGCAGGGAGAATTTACAGGGCCAGGATCTGAAAAAGAAGGGAAGCGCAGAGAACTGAGCCAGGCATTTGGCTACGATTTTTCCCTGGAGGGTGAGAAGTTGTGCAGATTCAGGACCCACTAGAGAGGAGCCTTGGTGACACCTTCTCAACCCCCAGGTCTTGAGTTGGGATCCTGAAGGGCTACATCCTGAGAGTAAGGGCTAACCAAAACTAGATTAATCCTAAAAAGGACAGAATTTCAGTTTAAAATCATCTCAGTCCCGAACTGGATTAAGCTAATCTGCTCCTAGCCTAGTTGTCTGCCAGAAACAAAACTATAGTGGAATACATCATTAACCAGAGTTTCACAATATCATGGTATCTTAAAGTTTCTTAATAAACAATATTTTTCACTTAGTAAAAAATAACTAGTGATAAAAGAAGACAAGATATGATCCAAATACTTAAAGGAAAAAATGAAGAACTGAAACAGATCCTTTAGTCCTAGTTAGCTGAGTTCTTTTTTTAAATCATGAATGGATATTGGATTTTGTCAAATGCTTTTTCTACATTAATTTTTTTTTTTTTTTTTGCGGTATGCGGGCCTCTCACTGTTGTGGCCTCTCCCGCCGCGGAGCACAGGGTCCGGATGCGCAGGCTCAGCGGCCATGGCTCACGGGACCAGCTGCTCCGCGGCATGCGGGATCCTCCCGGACCGGGGCACGAACCCGTGTCCCCTGCTTCGGCAGGCGGACTCTCAACCACTGCGCCACCAGGGAAGCCCTCTACATTAATTTATATGATTGTATGATTTCTGTTCTTTAGCTTGTTAATATGGTGGATTACACTAGTTGATTTTGAATATTGAATCAGCCTTGCATAGCTGGAATAAATCCTGCTTGGCTATGGTGTATAATTTTTTCATACATTGTTGGATTTGATTTGCTAATATTCTGTTGAGGATTTTTGCATTACTGTTCATGAGAGATATTGATCTGTAATTTTCCTTTCTTGTAACGCCTTTGTCTGGTTTTGGTATTGGTGTAATGCTGGCCTCATAGAATGAGTTAGGCAGTGTTTGCTCTGCTTCCAGTTTCTGGAAGGGATTGTAGAGTATTGGCATAGTTTCTTCCTTAAATGTTTGGTACAATTCACCAGTTATACCATCTGGGCTTCATGTTTTCTGTTTTGGAAGATTTACAACATTGATTCAATTTTAAAATAGATATAGACCTCTTCATATTATCTATTTCTCCTTGTGTAAGTTTGGTAGTTTGTATCTTAAGGAATCGATCCATTTCATCTAAGTTATCAAATTTGTGAGCATAACATTGTTCATAGTATTCCTTTATTATCCTGTAGTCCATGGGATCAGTAGTGATGGCTCTTCTTTCATTTCTGATATTAGTAATTTTTTTCTTCTCTTTTTTTTTCTTGGTTTGACTGGATAGAGTTTTATCACTTTTACTGATCTTTCAAAGAATCAGCTTTTGATTTCATTGATTTTCTATACTGTTTTTACTGTTTTCAGTTTCATTGATTTCTGGTCCAATTTTTATTATTTCTTTTATTCTACTTCCTTTAGGCTTAAATTGCTCTTCTTTTTGTAGTTTCCTAAAGTGGAAGATTAGATTATTGATATTAGATCTTTTTTCTTTTTTAATATGTGCATTTCATGCTATAAATTTCCCTCTAAGCATTGCTTTTGCTGCATCTCACAGATTTTGATAAGTTCTATCATTTAATTAGCAATATTTTTAGATTTATTTGAGCCTTCTTCTTTGACCCATGGTGTTGTTTGTAAGTAGGTTGTTTAATTAATTTGATGATTTTCTAGCTATCTTTCTGTTTTGATTTCTAATTTAATTCCATTGTGATATATTAATATGTTTTATATGATTTCTACTCTTTTAAAATTGTAAGGTGTATTTTATGACCCACAATGTGGTCTATATTGGTGAATGTTCCATGTGAGCTTGTGTATTCTGTGGTTGTTGAATGGATTATTTTATTATATTTTCATGCTGTATTAGATTTAAGTTTAAAAAACCCTTTCAAATTATGTTACCTGCTATAGATCATTTTACCTACTCCTCTGTCTGGCAGTCAGTCTCTGGTCTCTTCAGCAATAGTGAGGTAGACACCTTTTCCTCAGGGAAGAGAAATCCATGGTTTGTTGCCTTTGCCAGTAATGAAAATGTTGGAGATCTAGGTGGCAAAGCTGTTGCCTTTGGCATCTTTCATATGAACCATAGCAAAACAGCCAGGATGTCTCTCCGTTGGTGATCATACCTACTCTTTTCAGGTTAGCACCTCTGGTCACCACCATACACAGTATCCAAATCAATTTGAGCGGTGTCATTCACCTTGCTGAGGGGATTAGGGTAGCAGATAATTTGAGGATCACTGGTCACTGGAGAAGTGATTCCTTTTGTGCCCACAAAGATCTTTCTCCCTTTGCACAATTTGCACGTGGCCTCTTTGGGCATAATATGATGAACAGCAAAGCAACACTTGGTGTCATAGATTGGTCTTGTCAATGCTGATGACATCCATAAAACCAGCAGGGTAGGTTATATCAGTTCAGACCTTACCATCAGCCTTAATGAGCTGCTTCACGCAGATCTTCTTTACTTCCTACTGGAGCATACTTAAGTCTGTTACTTAGGAAAACGATGAGGGGGGAGCATTCTCTCATGTTGTGGGGATTGGTAGATGGACAAGGAGCCATGTATTAATTGTATAATTTAAAACTCCTTTGTTTTTAAGACAAAATGTTCAGCTTGATAGTTTAAGGCTCATAGAAGGGTCAGATGCTTCTTGGAACTATGAGCCATGGCTGCGCTAGGTACTGAAAGAGCTGTGTGGAGTATTCTATAAATGTCAATTACATTAAGTCGATTGATAGCGCTGTTCAGGTCATCTACATCCCTACTGACTTTCTGCCTGTGTGATATATCAATTACTGACAGAGGGTTGTTGATGTCTCCAACTATAATTGTGGATTTCTGTATTTGTTTTTTTCAGTTCTAGCAATTTTGGCCTTGTGACATAAAAGTGTCCCTATCTGCAGATGGCATGATTGTCTATGCAGAAATCCCAGGGAATCTATGTCAAAAACTCTTAGAACTAATGAGTTCAGCAATGTTGCAGGATACGAGATCAACATACAAAAATCAATTGTATTTCTGTATACTAGCAATGAACATGTCGAAACTGATAATAAAAATTATAATACCATCTAAAGTTGGACAAAATATACTTAGGTGCCCTCAAGGAGCTTGCAGTGTAGCTATGTACTGATCTGTGCTGTGGCCCAACACAAAAAGATGAGCCCGGCCCATCAGATCCTCTAAGGAACTTGTGGCTGGGAACTTCTAAAGGATGAGGTAGTGAGCAGTGGGAGCAGAAGCTGGAAGGCCATGAGGTCAACAGAGGTCAGAGGAGCCATAAGAAGAGACGTACCTCTGCCAAGTTCTTGGGAGGCTGAAGTTATCAGGGAGAATGAACCACAGTAGTGTAGAAGCCATGAATAGAGAAGTAAATAGTAGAGGGTGAGGAAATCAGTTTGGGACAGTAGCTATGGGCAATCAATGCAGAGTAGCTGGGCCATGTTAGTGGTCTGAGTGAAGAGCCACAGAATTCTGGGTTCCATGTATGTGCGTTGCAGTTGTCAGGACAATTTAGGTGACAAGTGATGGAAACCCACCTCAAACTAGCTTGAGCCAAAAAGGCATTTATTGGTTCACTAGACTGGGAAGTTCAGGGCTTGAGCTGGCTTTAGGGGCTTAAAATTGCTACGGCTTTGCCCCTCCTTCCTTGTCTTGGGATGTTTTTTCCTCAAAAATTGACTCCATTCTGTAGATAATTTATTCCTTCTGTAGACAGCCACTGATGACTGAAGTTAGTTGGTTCTTAGTGTTTTTGGTGCTAGCAGAGAGAGGGATCCTCACCAACCATGCACTTCCTCTCTGTGAAGAGTCTCACCGACCCAGCCTCAGTCAGGTGTTCACCCCTAGACTAATTCCTCTGGCTAGAGAGATGGGTTACCCTCATTGGCCAGTCTGAGCTATGATTAACAGCCTCCTCCCTCCCTCAATGAACCATATTAATTGAGGAGGAGTAGTTTCCTAAAGGAGAAACCCAGTATTCTTAGAAGACGGAGGAAGGGTTATGGGCTGACCAAAGCAGTCATGTCCACTCCATGGAGTCCCCTCTCTTCCCACTTGAGGATACTGGAAGGAATCTCTTTCTGGGAACCAGAAGGCTCTCCCTAGAATAAGTGCTGCCTGTCACGTCTCTCCTTTGGTTTTGGTTTTCTTGGTGTTTAGGGAAATTCTGTGTGGCATGGTAAGGGGAAACAGCAATGAGATTTGAGTCTGTATCAGCAGAAGTGGGCACGATGACCTTCCTGGCAGAGCTAGGCATTGTCAGCCTTGTGCTTGAGGAAGCAGAATCATGTGCTGGGGCATGGAATGGGCCCCAGCAAGGGCAGTTTGTGAGTGGTGAGTGGTGAGTGGAGAGGAGAGGAGTCTGGGAGAGTAAGGGATGGAGAGCTGCTGGTTGCCAAGTGATGGGAGAGCGCCACTGGGGCCTTGAGAGACCCAAGTGTACACGCGACTGTGGGCATCCCTGGCTTTCTGAGTGCACTTCTCTCCAAATCCTTTAGTCATAACACTATTTAGGCTGTTTTAAATCTTGTTTTTCTGTAACGACTAAATATACAAATAAAGAAATAATTAATGTTGTGAGATTAACAATTTATACTCACCCTACCCAGATAGGCAAAGAAGTTCAGCCTTCCTAACTTGCTATAATTCTTCTTATCTCACTTTGAAACTCCTGTTCCCATGATGGAGAAGAGAAAAATCGTGGACTTGGTAATTAAAGGATATGAACTCTTCTGCAGATTAAGGTCATTGTTTTTTTAGGTACTTCAAACTAACTAAATGCTCAGTCTTTTCGACTTTCTTCTCCAAACACTTGTGCTATCCAAGATGGTATCTGGCATGGGGAGATTCCCATGTATCTTCAGGGAGAGGGAATCCCAGCTCCACACGGGGGTCTCTGTGCTGCCCTCTGTGTTCTTGCTGGCCGCTGTGGCCATGTCCTTTGTCCTGCCTGGTCACTGGGTGTCTTGCTGCCTTCTGCTGCTGAAGGGTGCATTAATGAAACTCGGGAGGTGGACCACCAAGCCCTGATCATGCCACCACTGCCTCACTCAGCCCAATATTGGGTCTTATTGGTGCTGAAGATCTTCCCCAAGCACTAATGTGTGTGACGTGCCGTGGCACCATGATTTCAAGAGAATGGGTAATTGGACAGTTTAATACTCTGTATCATTGAATTTAAGAAGCACTGTTATTTTGCATACTCCTAACAAAGTGAATATGTTGCCAGCTAAACCATGAAATGCCATTGCTTGTAAGATGCGTCTCAACTTCAGAGATGAGAAAAGTGCATCTCAGAATCATTAAAATATGGCATTTTGTAATTAATGTAATGGTTAAGAGCTCTGATACTAGAGCCAGGCTGCTTGGGTTTGAATCCCAGCTCTGCCAAGTCCAAGCTCTGGGGTCTTGGGCCAGTCACTCACTATCACTGTGCTTCCGTTTCCACGACGGTATAACGGGGATAGATCAACTTCCTGGTGGTGGTGTGAGGATTGAATATATGTGTAAAGCATTCCAAATAGTGCCTGGCACACAGTAAGCACTATATGTGTTTGCTATTTCTATTATAAAATATCCATCACATCTGCAAATAAGGGATAAACTGCTTTACCACCACCTCACTGGGTAAGCAGGGCTCTTGCCAGCCCTCCACCATGGGCAGGCAGGCCTAGAAGGTGCCATTGTCAGGTGTCTTGCTGCAGCAAACAAGTGACCCCTTTTGCACTACTTAGCAAAAGTTCAATTAAGACTCATGTTAATAACTCCTGGATTCCATTTGTCCTCCTCCACCGTAATTAGTGAACAGTGAATCAGGGTGGCAATATTCAGTTTGTATCAGGGTAGCATTTTTTTTTTTTTGTACGCGGGCCTCTCGCTGCTGTGGCCTCTCCCGTTGCGGAGCACAGGCTCCGGACGCACAGGCTCAGCGGCCATGGCTCACGGGGCCCAGCTGCTCCGCGGCATGTGGGATCTTCCCGGACCGGGGCACGAACCTGCGTCCCCTGCATCGGCAGGTGGACTCTCAACCACTGCGCCACCAGGGAAGCCCGCTTCTTCATTCTTAATAGTTTTAAGAGAATAATCACTTTATTTTTTTTTTATAAAGTAGGTAATGCATATTACAAAACTGAAGCAATTTAAGAATTACAATGAAGAAACAAGTAAATCACCAACAATTTCATTACCCAGAAAAGAAAGAAATACGGTTACCATTTGGGGAATAGCTTCCCAACCGTCTCTTTATACACATGTCCGGGTAGAAGACAGCAAATTGTCTAGAAAGAATTTTATAATACTGGGATCATACTGTTGTTTTTAATAAAAAGCGTGAAATTTGGTTTTACTTGAATTTAAAGTATAAAAAAGGAGCTAGTGTAAAAATAAAGGTACTGCTGAACTCGATGTAAATGTTCCTTCCCCCTAAGGTTTATTAGCTCCAGAGAGGCTCCTCTGGGGGACAGAAGGGTGATTGGAAAACATTGTTTCCTTTTCCTCCTCTCCCATCTTCTGCCCTTCCTGTCTGCCTCTCCCCTCTCCTCCCCCACTTTTGAAATCTACATAGCTACTAGCTGTTGAAATCTACATAGCTACTAGCAACTGACTCTCCACAATGGAAGATGAGACTTGTTCTCATCTTTTCAATCTTTCCACCTCATTTTCTTGTTCTCCCACTTTCCAATTTTTGTTGGTTATTTTGGCTTCACTTTTTAAATGGTTATAATATACTCTATTCTGCAAGGCTGTGACTCTTCTGGTCATTTAGTGGAGATTCTATAGTTAGCCTTAGTTTCATATTTTAATGGATTCAATAGAAATAGAGAGCTAATGCTCATAGCTATCTATTTCTGAATTCTCATCTACCCCTTGGTTGGCAAGATTTTTCTCACTGGGTATGTTTTTCAAGAAGGGCTAATGCATACTCAATTCCCTGAGTCTTTCCTGACTGTGAATAGCATTTATCCTTGAATAATAAATTGGCTGGGTGACATATTCGAGTCATACTTTCTTTCCCTCAGAACTTTGTAGAACATCGCTCCACTGTCTTCTGGCACTGATAGTATCTGTGGAGAAGTACAGGAAAGTCTGGTTTTTATTCCCTTTGGTGATTTGCTTTTTCTGCTTGACTATCTGAAGAACTCTCTACTTCAAGTTAAATAATTTAATCAAGACATGCCTCCAAGTTAATGATTCTGTATCCATTTTTTCTTCATATGTGGTATGCTTTTATGACCTGCTGATTCAGTTCTTGCTTTGAGAAAATTTATTCTCAATAGACCTCTGAATATTTTCTCCTATTTTATTTATTAAGTTCTCTTTGAGCTCTTATTTTATTAAATCCGTTCATCCACTCAGGCAACAAATATTTATTGAGGGTCCACCAAGTGCCTGGCATTGTGCCAGATAAAAATCCCTGCCTTCCTGTAGTTGACATTTTAGTGGGATGAAGATAACAGGAAATAAACACATAGAGTAGTGTATTCGATGGTGATAAGTGCTATATAAATTAGGGAATATATGGGGCTAGAATCCTAAATAGGGTGACCAGGGAAGGCCTCCTGCAGGAGGTGACATTTGAGAAAGGCTTCAGCTTCTCTTGATTTGCATTTCCCTGATCAATAATGACGTGCTCTCTCTCTCTCTCTCTCTCTCTCTCTCTCTCTCTCTCTCTCTGTGTGTGTGTGTGTGTGTGTATACAGACAGACAGTAGAGAGAGACAGAGAGACAGAGACACAGAGAGACTATACATATTTCCTTTCCTGTGAAATACCTGCTCATGTCCTCTGCCTGTTTTCATTGCAACTCTTACCCACTTTTTAATGATTTGTAGTTCCTTGCCTTGGATATTTTGTTGTTTATATATGTGGCAAAAATCTCCCAATCTCAGACTAGTCCTTTCGTTTTGATTATGGTGTTTTGCTTTTAAAAAATATTTGTTTATTTATTTATTTATTTGGCTACACCCGGTCTTAATTGCGCCACGTGGGATCTTTAGTTGTGGTATGCAGAATCTAGTTCTCTGACCAGGGATCGGACTCGGGTCCCCTGCATTGGGAGTGTGGAGTCTTAACCACTGGACCACCAGGGAAGTCCCTTATCGTGTCTTTTGAGTAGGAGAATTTGCTACTTATTGATCTTTTCTTAGTTAGTGCATTTTGGGGCTTGGTTAAGAAATTCTTCCCTACCCCAAAGTCAGAACGCTATGGTCCACTAAAAGTTTTTAAGTTTTACTTTTGACATTTAAGCATTTGATCCATCATCTGGAGTTGATTTTTGTGCGTGGTGTAAGATGGGGCAAAACATCTGGAAGGCTACCTACTCAACAGTTAACAGTGGTGACCTCTGGGGGTAGAGGACTTTCAGTTTTTGTGTTTTTTTTTAAGATTATTATTTATTTAGTTTATTTTTGGCTGCATCAGGTCTTAGTTTTGGCAAGCCGGATCTTTGTTGAGGCATGAGGGATCTTTCTTTGTGGCGCACAGGCTTCTCTCTAGTTGAGGTGCACGGCCTCAGTAGTTGTGGCACATGGGCTTGGTTGCCCCACAACATGTGGCAATCTCAGTTCCCTGACCAGGGATTGAACCTGCATCCTCTGCATTGCAAGGCGGATTCTTTACCACTGGGCCCTCAGGGAAGTCCCGACTTTCAGTTTTTTTTAATCTTTTATCAAAGTAATATATAAATGCAATTTAAAATCGTAGCACTTTCCATATAAGTGGACTGATCTTGAAAAACAGCAGGGCCCACTCTCCTCCCCATTCCTGCACATCACTCTACAGAGATAACATGTTCAAATCACATCTTTTTAAACTGCTATTAACCTCCTATATTCAAAATAACACTCTTATACTAATATTCCTTGATTTTTCATTTTACACATGATTTAATCAGGCCTAAGTATTTTAAGATGAGGAGTGGTCTCTCTCACACTAGTGGGCACCCCTATACTCCCTCTTCCCCCTGCTCCCAATATAGTTCTAGCATAATCTTTGGTGGAATACATGTTCGGTGTTTACATTATCATGACTATGTAGATGTCGTTCACAGCCAAGCAATATCCTTCTCTCCTTTCACACCTTTTGATTTTTCCTGGAGTCAACACTTGCTGCCTTTAGTTGATTTGCTTTCATTTTCTCTGCACCTGTGAGTCAGTGTTCTTCCAGGCTTTCTAATCAGAGATGTAAAATTCCTTGTAATACAGCCACACACATCAGATTTGCTTCCTCGTTTTTCACCCTTGGGGGTCGCCTTCTTCTAATGACTTGTTCTTTAGACGTAGTGCACAGCTCTCATCCTGGAGATTCTCTTCTCCTTCCTCTTTCTCGCCCATTTTCTTAGATCACATGTTACCCTCTTTTATGTTTTAATTCTTCATTTTGAGGGGGCATCCTCTGGTAGCTTCCTGAGAAAGTGTGCATGGAAGTTACATATTTGGGGAGATTGTATATGTTTGCAAATAGCTTTATTTCTCCCTCACGTGTGATTGATACTTTGCTGGATATAGAATTCTAACTTGGAAACAATTTTCTCTGAAAAAATTTAAGGCATGCCTTTACTGTCTTCTAGTTTCCATTACTGCAACTAGTCAGTCATGTACCATTCTGATTACCAATCTTTGGAACCACCTTTCCTTTTCTGAAGCTTTGAGGATCTCCTCCTTATGCACAGTATTCTGAACTCTTATGATGCTGTATATTCATGTGGGTATTTTTTTCATTTATTTTGATAGGTACTTGGTGGGGACTTTTCAACTTCACATCTTTCATGAAGACTCATGTCCTTTAGTTTTGAGAAATTTCACTGTATTATTTTTTCTCTCCTCTATTTAGTCTGTTCTCTTTTGTTGGAACTCCTATTCATTGAATTTTGGACCTCTTAGACGGATACCCTAATTTTTAGAATATTTTCTTTCTTCTCTCTCTATCTCTTGGAGAGTTTCTTGACTTTATTTTCAAATTTCCTCTTGAATTTTAAATTCCAACTATCATATTTTTAAAGTTACCAATAGCTTTTCCTTTTCCTCTTTCCTTTCCCATAACCTCCTCTCCTTCTTTAATTATTGCAACATCTTGCTGTATCTCCCTTAATATTAATGTTTGTCTGAAATCTGCCTTTTCTGCTTCCGCTGGAATCTGTGTGTGGGGATGTGTTGCTGGCAGGCAGGTGGGAAGCTGGTCACCTGGTGGCCTTAGCTTCCAGAGTTCTGGGAGCTGGGGGAGAGGGAGACGTCACTTAGCGTGCAGGTTTGCTAATCTCTCTGTTGCCCTCCCATCCTTCACAGTGCCTGGCGTTCACAGTTTCACAGAGAATAAACCTCTTGTCTCCTGACTGGAGGTATGCTACCTGACTGGCTGGGATAGAAATGGGCACCTGCCCCTTATAAGATTTTTAATAAACCCTTGTATTTTCAGCCCCATGCATTACCCTACCTTTCTTGGTGCCTGGCATCTCCAATTCTGAAGGCTCTCTGGGTTCTCTGGAAATCAGCTTGCTTCTCCCCTCTGATGGCTTCCTCTAGCTGGTTAAGCCAGCCACTGTTGCTCTGTCCACGTTCCAGCTTCTGAAAATTGCCATTTCTCTTGCAGATCTTTTCTTTTGCTCTTTTTGCCATTGTGAGTTTGTAATACTTTAAAACATCACTTTAGACTCAATCTGAGTGAGGTTTCTGGAGGGAGCAGAATAAACTCATCTGTTCAATCTGCTATGCTTAACCGGAATTGTTAACCAATTCTTTTTCTTTTCTTTAGAACCTCTGTTACAAAGAATTAGATTAATCATAACCCTTGGTTTACAGTGCACTATCACTACTGGTGTTTTCACGGCCTTAATATATTCATTTTAATTATTTAAATTAATATAAAGACTGCCTATGATCCTTATATCCAACTTGAGAACTAAGACATTACCCTTATCTGACACTGGCTTTGTGTTCATCTTGCATCCCATTCCCTGTCTCTCCCATAATTAAGGGGTAATCACTATCCTGAATTTTTGTATTTATAATCGAAATGCATACATATGTATGTAATTTTATCATATGTATGCAATAGATTGTCATTTTCTTTTCGAAATTCATAAAAAAGGGTCATACCATATATGTAATCTTGGCTTGCTTTTTTCACTCAACATTGTTACTAACATTTTTCCATGTTATTGTTTAAAATTTTAGTTCAATCACTTTCACCACTGAATAATATACCATAACTTGTTTATTCATTCTCCTGTTGTCATTTGCGTTGTTCTTGTTTTGTGCTATTGTGGGCAGTGCTGCTGTGAACACTCTTATACAGGTCTCCTACTGTACTTAGAAGTGACTGCTACATTGTAGGAGACACAAACATCCTACTCCACAATATTAGGCCAAATCGTTTCGGCTAAGTGGTCGTACCAATTTTCACTCGCATCAGAAAAGCATAAGATATTCCGATGTCCCTCATCCTCTCCAGCAGTTGCCAGACTTTTTAATTTTTGCCAGTTGAATGAGTGTAAAATGGCATCTCACTGTAGTTTTGGTTTTCATTTCCCTGATTGCTAATGAGGTTGAGCATCTGCTCATGTGGATATTGGCCATATGTGATCCCTCTTTTATGAAATGTCTGTTCATGTCTTCTGCCTATTTACCTGTTGAGTTATTTGGAGTTTTTTCCTTATTATTGATTTGCAGTCCTTTATATACCAATCTTTTGTCAATCATACGCACTACCAAATATCTTCTCCCAATGTGTAGCTTGTCTTTTCATTTTTTTTAAGGTGACTTTTAATGAGCCGAAAGTCTGTATTTTAATGTTGTAAATTTGTCTTCTTTTAGTTAGTGCTTTTTGTGACTAATTTAGGAAACCTGTGCTGGCCATTTGCCCGTTTGCTCTCAGATCCATTCTCTGCCCTCTCCCTGCTCTGGTTTGAAACACCGGGGGCTGGCATCCTTCAGGCTCGCATGTCCATTGGCTGCCAGTTAGAGTTTGGCCAAAGGGAGGAACTGGTCTGACGTCTAAAAGCAAGAGGAGTGAGAAGCCAGGGTATTTTCTCCCTTCTCTCTTTGCTTTGGGTGGCATCTCTGGCAGTGGCCATGTCTCCTCCATAGTTATAATTCCTATTAGGCAAGCCTGTTTCTGCTCCACCTGAATAGTCTGTACTCTACAATTCCAGCTCCTACTGCGTGACCCCAGCTCCTGAGATCTGGTGATATCATCTCTTCCCTTTTTCCCCTCCATCCATAGGGGTGGAAGGGGCTTTCTACAGTTGTTCATTGTCCTTTGTTTGCCTTTTCACCTTTCCAACACCTTTGCAACTAGTTTCATCTTAGTTTTCCTCTCGTGATCTACCAGTGTGGATTTTGTTTACATAACTGGATCACCACTCCAAGGTGGAAATAGATTCATCTCTAGTTTTAACTAAAAGTTTAATGTTTTTCTTTTGATAATCAAATTTTAATCCATCTGGAGTTAATTGTTGTGTAAGGTAGTTTATTTCATTGTGGTATAAAGTAGTGATCAAATTTCATCTTTTTATATGGACAACCATTGTTTTCCAGCTCAACTTATCAAATAATCCCTTTATCTCCACTGATCTGTCATGCCCCCTCTTTTATATGGCAAATGCCCATATATATCTGAATCAGTCACTGGTGTCTCTAGTTCCTTTGGTCTGTTTAATTGTCCCTGTAGAAAACATTAATACCCACTCTCAACAGTGGATACATCATCCAGTCAGAAAATCAATAAAGAAACAGCAGATTTAAAAAACACTATAGACTAAATGAACCTTACAGACATATATACAGCATTCCATTTAACAGCAGCAGAATACACATTCTTCGCAATCACACATGGGACATTCTCCAGGACGGATCATGTGTTAGGCCACAAAACAAATCTTAAATTCAAGAAGATTTAAATAATATCAAGAATCTTTTCCAACCACAATGGTATGAAACTAGAGATCAGTTATAAGAAGAAAACTGGAGGACTTCCCTGGTGGTGCAGTGGTTAAGAATTTGCCTGCTGATGCAGGGGACACAGGTTCGATCCCTAGTCCGGGAAGATCCTACATGCCGCAGAGCAGCTAAGCCCATGCATCACAACTACTGAGCCTGTGCTCTAGAGCCCACAAGCCACAGCTACTGAGCTCACGCACCACAACTACTGAAGCGTGCATACTGTAGAGCCCGTGCTCCACAACTACTGAAGCCCGCACACTTTAGGGTCTGTGTGCCACAACTACTGAACCCGTATGCTGCAACTACTGAAGCCCGTGTGCCTAGAGCCCATGCTCCATAACAAGAGAAACCACCACAATGAGAAGCCTGCGCACCGCAGTGAAGAGTAGCCTCCACTCGCCACAACTAGAGAAAGCCCGTGTACAGCAATGAAGACCCATTGCAGCCAAAAAAAAAAAAACTTTATATAAATTATAAAAAAAAAAGAAGAAGAAAACTGGAAAATCCACCAATATGTGGAAATTAACACATATCTGAACAGTCAATAATCAAAGAAGAAATAAAAAGGGAAACCAAAAAATATCTTGGCATAAATGAAAATGGAAATACAACACACTCAAACTTCTGAGATGCAGCAAAAGCAGCCATAAGAGGAATATTTATAGCTGTAAACACCTACATTAAGAAAAAAGAAAGATCCCAAATAAAAAACCTAACATTACACCTCAAGTTATTAGAAAAAGAACAAACTAAGCACAAAGCTAGTAGAAAGAAGGAAATAACAAAGATCAGAGCAGAAATAAATGAAACAGAGAATAGGAATACAATAGAAAATATTGATGAAGATAACAGTTGGTTTTTTAAAAAGATAAACAAAATTGACAAACATTTAGTTAGACAAACCAAGACAAAAAGAGAAAAGACTCAAAATTATAAATGAAAGAAGACACATTGCAAATACAAATGATTTGTATTTGTAAAAGACACAAAAATACAAAGGATGATAAAAGACTACTATGAACCATTATAAACCAACAAATCAGACAATCTAGAAGAAATGGATAAATTTTTAGAAACATACAAACTACCAAGACTGAATCATATGGAAACAGACAATTGAATAGACCAATAATGAGTAAGGAGATTGCATCAGTAGTCAAAACCTTCAAACAAGGAAAATCCCAGGATCAGATTGTTTCCCTGGTGAATTTTACCAACTATTTAAAGAAGAATTAATGTCAATTCTTATCAAACTCTTCAAAAAAACTGAAGAGGAGGGGACACTCCCAAACTCATTTTACAAGGCCAGCATTACCATGATACCAAACACTGAAAGAAAAGAAAACTACAGGTTAGTATCCCTCATGGGTGCTAAAATTCTCAACGAAATACTACCAAACCAAATTCAACAGCACATTAAAAGGATCATACATCATGATCAAGTGAGATTTATCTCTGGGATGCAAGGATGTTTCAACATATGCAAATCAATAAATGTGATACACCACATTAATAAAATGAAGGATAAAAATTACATGATAATCTCAATAGATGCAGAAAAAACATTTCACAAAATTTCACATTTGTTTATGATAAAAACGCTCAACAAATTTGGTATAGAATGAATGTACCTCAACATAATGAAGGTCATACATGACAAGACCACAGCTAACATCATACTTAATGGTAAAAGTTTGAAAACTTTCCTTTAAGATCAGGGACAACACAAGGGCGCCCACTCTCACCACTCCTATTCAACATAGTACTGGAAGTCCTAGCCAGAGCAATTAGGCAAGAAAAAGAAATAGAAGGCATCAAAATTGGAAAGGAAGAAGTAAAACTGTCTCTGCAGATGATATGATCTTATATATAGAAAAGCCTAAATGCTCCACCAGAAACCTGTTAGAACTAGTAAACAAATTAGTAAAGTTGCAGCATACAAAATCAACATGATAAAATCAGTTGCAATTCTATACAATAACCATGAACTATCTGAAAAAGAAATAAAGGAAACAATCCTATTTATAATAGTATCAAATTCAATAAAATACTTGAGAATAAATTTTTTTTAACATCTTTATTGGGGTATAATTGCTTTACAATGGTGTGTTAGTTTCTGCTTTATAACAAAGTGAATCAGTCATACATAAACATATGTTCCCATATGTCTTCCCTGTTGCGTCTCCCTCCCTCCCACCCTCCCTATCCCACCCCTCCAGGCTGTCACAAAGCACCAAGCCAATATCCCTGTGCCATGCGGCTGCTTCCCACTAGCTATCTACCTTACTACGTTTGTTAGTGTGTATATGCCCATGACTCTCTCTCGCCCTGTCACAGCTCACCCTTCCCCCTCCCCATAACCTCAAGTCCGTTCTCTAGGAGGTCTGCGTCTTTATTCCTGCTTTACCCCTAGGTTCTTCATGACATTTTTTTTCTTAAATTCCATATATATGTGTTAGCATACGGTATTTGTCTTTTTCTTTCTGACTTACTTCACTCTGTATGACAGACTCTAGGTCTATCCACCTCATTACAAATAGCTCAATTTCGTTTCTTTTTATGGCTGAGTAATATTCCATTGTATATATGTGCCACATCTTCTTTATCCATTCATCCGATGACGGGCACTTAGGTTGTTTCCATCTCCGGGCTATTGTAAATAGAGCTGCAATGAACATTTTGGTACATGACTCTTTTTGAATTTTGGTTTTCTCAGGGTATATGCCCAGTAGTGGGATTGCTGGGTCATATGGTAGTTCTATTTGTAGTTTTTTAAGGAACCTCCATACTGTTCTCCATAGTGGCTGAACCAATTCACATTCCCACCAGCAGTGCAAGAGTGTTCCCTTTTCTCCACACCCTCTCCAGCATTTATTGTTTCTAGATTTTTTGATGATGGCCATTCTGACTGGTGTGAGATGATATCTCATTGTAGTTTTGATTTGCATTTCTCTAATGATTAATGATGTTGAGCATTCTTTCATGTGTTTGTTGGCAGTCTGTATATCTTCTTTGGAGAAATGTCTATTTAGGTCTTCTGCCCATTTTTGGATTGGGTTGTTTGTTTTCTTGTTATTGAGCTGCATGAGCTGCTTGTAAATTTTGGAGATTAATCCTTTGTCGGTTGCTTCATTTGCAAATATTTTCTCCCATTCTGAGGGTTGTCTTTTGGTCCTGTTTATGGTTTCCTTGGCTGTGCAAAAGCTTTGAAGTTTCATTAGGTCCCGTTTGTTTATTTTTGTTTTTATTTCCATTACTCTAGGAGGTGGGTCAGAAAGGATCTTGCTGTGATTTATGTCATAGAGTGTTCTGCCTGTGTTTTCCTCTAAGAGTTTGATAGTTTCTGGCCTTACATTTAGGTCTTTAATCCATTTTGAGCTTATTTTTGTGTATGGTGTTAGGGAGTGACCTAATCTCATACTTTTACATGTACCTGTCCAGTTTTCCCAGCACCACTTATTGAAGAGGCTGTCCTTTCTCCATTGTACATTACTGCCACCTTTATCAAAGATAAGGTGTCCATATGTGCATGGGTTTATCTCTGGGCTTTCTATCCTGTTCCATTGATCTATCTTTCTGTTTTTGTGCCAGTACCATACCGTCTTGATAACTGTAGCTTTGTAGTATAGTCTGAAGTCAGGGAGCCTGATTCCTCCAGTTCCTTCTTTCGTTCTCAAGATTGCTTTGGCTATTCGGGGTCTTTTGTGTTTCCATACAAATTGTGAAATTTTTTGTTCTAGTTCTGTGAAAAATGCCAGTGGTAGTTTGATAGGGATTGCATTGAATCTATAGATTGCTTTGGGTAGTAGAGTCATTTTCACAATGTTGATTCTTCCAATCCAAGAACATGGTATATCTCTCCATCTATTTGTATCATCTTTAATTTCTTTCATCAGTGTCTTATAATTTTCTGCCTACAGGTCTTTTGTCTCCTTAGGTAGGTTTATTCCTAGATATTTTATTCTTTTTGTTGCAATGGTAAATGGGAGTGTTTTCTTGATTTCACTTTCAGATTTTTCATCATTAGTAGATAGGAATGCCAGAGATTTCTGTGCATTAATTTTGTATCCTGCCACTTTACCAAATTCATTGATTAGCTCTAGTAGTTTTCTGGTAGCATCTTTAGGGTTCTCTATGTATAGGATCATGTCATCTGCAAACAGTGACAGCTTTACTTCTTCTTTTCCGATTTGGATTCCTTTTATTTCCTTTTCTTCTCTGATTGCTGTGGCTAAAACTTCCAAAACAATGTTGAATAATAGTGGTGAGAGTGGGCAACCTTGTCTTGTTCTTGATCTTAGTGGAAATGCTTTCAGTTTTTCACCATTGAGGATGATGTTGGCTGTGGGCTTGTCATATATGGCCTTTATTATGTTGAGGAAAGTTCCCTCTATGCCTACTTTCTGCAGGGTTTTTATCATAAATGGGTGTTGAATTTTGTCAAAAGCTTTCTCTGCATCTATTGAGATGATCATATGGTTTTTCTCCTTCAATTTGTTAATATGGTTTATCACATTGATAGATTTGCGTATATTGAAGAATCCTTGCATTCCTGGAATAAACCCCACTTGATCATGGTGTATGATCCTTTTAATGTGCTGTTGGATTCTGTTTGCTAGTATTTTGTTGAGGATCTTTGCATCTATGTTCATCAGTGATATTGGCCTGTAGTTTTCTTTCTTTGTGACATCCTTGTCTGGTTTTGGTATCAAGGTGATGGTGGCCTCGTAGAAGGAGTTTGGGAGTGGTCCTCCCTCTGCTATATTTTGGAAGAGTTTGAGAAGGATAGGTGTTAGCTCTTCTCTAAATGTTTGATAGAATTCGCCTGTAAAGCCATCTGGTCCTGGGCTTTTCTTTGTTGGAAGGTTTTTAATCACAGTTTCAATTTCAGTGCTTGTGATTGGTCTGTTCATATTTTCTATTTCGTCCTGATTCAGTCTTGGCAGGTTGTGCATTTCTAAGAATTTGTCCATTTCTTCCAGATTGTCCATTTTATTGGCATAGAGTTGCTTGTAGTAATCTCTCATGATCTCTTTTATCTCTGCAGTGTCAGTTGTTACCTCTCCTTTTTCATTTCTAATTCTATTGATTTGAGTCTTCTCCCTTTTTTTCTTGATGAGTCTGGCTAGTGGTTTATCTATTTTGTTTATCTTCTCAAAGAACCAGCTTTTAGTTTTATTGATCTTTGCTATTGTTTCCTTCATTTCTTTTTCATTTATTTCTGATCTGATTTTTATGATTTCTTTCCTTCTGCTAGCTTTGGGGTTTTTTTGTTCTTCTTTCTCTAATTGCTTGAGGTGCAAGGTTAGGTTGTTTATTCGAGATGTTTCCTGCTTCTTAAGGTGGGCTTGTATTGCTATAAACTTCCCCCTTAGAACTGCTTTTGCTGCATCCCACAGGTTTTGGGTCGTTGTGTCTCCATTGTCATTTGTTTCTAGGTATTTTTTGATTTCCTCTTTGATTTCTTCAGTGATATCTTCATTATTAAGTAGTGTATTGTTTAGCCTCCATGTGTTTGTATTTTTTACAGATCTTTTCCTGTAATTGATATCTAGTCTCATGGCATTGTGGTCAGAAAAGATACTTGATACAATTTCAATTTTCTTAAATTTACCAAGGCTTGATTTGTGACCTAAGATATGATCTATCCTGGAGAATGTTCCATGAGCACTTGAGAAAAATGTGTATTCTGTTGTTTTTGGATGGAGTGTCCTATAAATATCAATTAAGTCCATCTTGTTTAATGTATCATTTAAAGCTTGTGTTTCCTTATTTATTTTCATTTTGGATGATCTGTCCATGGGTGAAAGTGGGGTGTTTAAGTCCCCTACTATGAATGTGTTACTGTCGATTTCCCCTTTTATGGCTGTTAGTATTTGCCTTATGTATTGAGGTGCTCCTATGTTGGGTGCATAAATATTTACAATTGTTATATCTTCTTCTTGGATCGATCCCTTGATCATTATGTAGTGTCCTTCTTTGTCTCTTTTAATAGTCCTTATTTTAAAGTCTATTTTGTCTGATATGAGAATTGCTACTCCAGCTTTCTTTTGGCTTCCATTTGCATGGAATATCTTTTTCCATCCCCTTACTTTCAGTCTGTGTGTGTCTCTAGGTCTGAAGTGGGTCTCTTGTAGACAGCATATAGAAGGGTCTTGTTTTTGTATCCATTCAGCTAATCTGTGTCTTTTGGTGGGAGCATTTAGTCCATTTACATTTAAGGTAATTATCGATATGTATGTTCCTATTCCCATTTTCTAAATTGTTTTGGGATCGTAATTATAGGTCTTTTCCTTCTCTTGAGTTTCTTGCCTAGAGAAGTTCCTTTAGCATTTGTTGTAGAGCTGGTTTGGTGGTGCTGAACTCTCTCAGCTTTTGCTTGTCTGTAAAGGTTTTAATTTCTCCATCGAATCTGAATGAGACCCTTGCTGGGTAGAGTAGTCTTGGTTGCAGGTTTTTCTCCTTCATCACTTTCAGTATGTCCTGCCACTCCCTTCTGGCTTGTAGGGTTTCTGCTGAGAGATCAGCTGTTAACCTTATGGGGATTCCCTTATGTGTTATTTGTTGTTTTTCCCTTGCTGCTTTTAATATGCTTTCTTTGTATTTAATTTTTGACAGTTTGATTAATATGTGTCTTGGCGTATTTCTCCTTGTATTTATCCTGTATGGGACTCTCTGTGCTTCCTGGACTTGATTAACTATTTCCTTTCCCATGTTAGGGAAGTTTTCAACTATAATCTCTTCAAATATTTTCTCAGTCCCTTTCTTTTTCTCTTCTTCTTCTGGAACCCCTATAATTCGAATGTTGGTGCGTTTAATGTTGTCCCAGAGGTCTCTGAGACTGTCCTCAGTTCTTTTCATTCTTTTTTCTTTATTCTGCTCTGCAGTAGTTATTTCCACTATTTTATCTTCCAGGTCACTTATCCGTTCTTCTGCCTCAGTTATTCTGCTATTGATCCCATCTAGAGTACTTTTAATTTCATTTATTGTGTTGTTCATCGTTGCTTGTTTCATCTTTAGTTCTTCTAGGTCCTTGTTAACTGATTCTTGCATTTTGTCCAATCTATTGTCCATTCTATCTCCAAGATTTCGGATCAACCTTACTATCATTATTCTGAATTCTCTTTCAGGTAGACTGCCTATTTCCTCTTCATTTGTTAGGTCTGGTGCATTTTTATCTTGCTCCTTTATCTGCTGTGTGTTTTTCTGTCTTCTCATTTTGCTTATCTTACTGTGTTTGGGGTCTCCTTTTTGCAGGCTGCAGGTTCGTAGTTCCTCCTGTTTTTGATGTCTGTCTCCAGTGGCTAAGGTTGGTTCAGTGGGTTGTGTAGGCTTCCTAGTGGAGGGGACTAGTGCCTGTGTTGTGGTGGATGAGGCTGGATCTTGTCTCTCTAGTGGGCAGGTTCACGTCTGGTGGTGTGTTTGGGGGTGTCTGTGGCCTTATTATGATTTTAGGCAGCCTCTCTGCTAATGGGTGGGGTTGTGTTCCTGTTTTGCTAGTTGTTTGGCATAGGTTTTCCAGCACTGTGGCTTGCTGGTCGTTGAGTGAAGCTGGGTGCTGGTGTTAAGATGGAGGTCTCTGGGAGATTTTCGCCATTTGATATTATGTGGAGCTGGGAGGTCTCTTGTTGATCAGTGTCCTGAAGTTGGCTCTCCTACCTCAGAGGCAGAGCCCTGCCTCCTGGCTGGAGCACCAAAAGCTTTTCATCCACACGGCTCAGGATAAAAGGGAGAAAAAGTAAAGGGAATTAGTAGAAGTATGAGGAAAGAAAGAAGGAAAGGAGGGTAGGAAGGAAGGAAGAAAGAAAGAAAGAAGCAAAGAAGGAAAGAAGGCAAGAAAGAAAGAAAGGAGGGAGGGAGGGAGGGAGGGAGGGAGGAAGGAAGGAAGGAGGGAAAGAAGGAAAAAAGACAGAAAGAAAGAAGATACAGTAAAAATAAAATAAAGTATAATAAAGTTATTGAATTAAAAAATTCTTATTTAGAAAAAAACAAAGGAAAAAAAAGGACAGATAGAACCTTAGGACAAATGTTGGAAGCAAAGCTGTACAGACAAAATCTTACACAGAAGCATACACATACACCCTCACTAAAAGAGGTAAATGGGGAAAAATCCTAAATCTTGCTGTCAGAGACCACCTCCTCAATTTGGGATGATTCGTTGTCTAAAGGAGGGAAGGAAGGAAGGAAAGAAAGAAAGAAAGAACGAAGGTAAAGTATAAAATTGTTATTAAAATTAATTATTAAGAAAAACAATTTAAAAAAAAACATGGACGGATAGAACCCTCGGACAAATGGTGGAAGCAAGACTACACAGACAAGGTCTCACACAGAAGCATACACATGCACACTCACAAAAAGAGGAAAAGGGAAAAAATCATAAATCTTGCTCTCAAAGTCCGCCTCCTCAATTTGGGATGATTGGTTGTCTATTCAGGTATTCCACAGATGCAGGTACATCAAGTTGATTGTGGAGCTTTAATCCGCTGCTCCTGAGGCTGCTGGGAGAGATTTCCCTTTCTCTTCTTTGTTCGCACAGCTCCCAGGGGCTCAGCTTTGGATTTGGCCCTGCCACTGCGTGTAGATCGCTGGAGGGCGTCTGTTTTTTGCTCAGACAGGATGGGGTTAAAAGAGCCGCTGATTGGGGGCTCTGGCGCACTCAGGCCGGCGGGGACGGAGGGGCACAGAGTGCGGGGCGGGCCTGCGGTGGCAAAGGCCGGCGTGACTTTGCACCAGCCTGAGGCGCGCTGTGCGCTGTCCCGGGGAAGTTGTCCCTGGATCCCGGGACCCTGGCAGTGGCGGGCTGCACAGGCTCCGCGCAAGAGGGGTGTGGAGAGTGACCTGTGCTCGCACACAGGCCCCTTGGTGGCGGCAGCAGCAGCCTTAACGTCTCCCGCCCGTCTCTGGGGTCCGCGCTTTTAGCCGCGGCTCGCGCCCGTCTCTGGAGCTCCTTTAAGCAGCGCTCTTAATCCTCTCTCCTCACGCACCAGGAAACAAAGAGGGAAGAAAAAGTCTCTTGCCTCTTCGGCAGGTGCAGACTTTTCCCCGGACTCCCTCCCGGCTAGCCGTGGTGCACTAACCCCTTCAGGCTGTGTTCAAGCCGCCAACCCCAGTCCTCTCCCTGCGCTCCGTCCGAAACCGAAACCCGAGCCTCAGAGCCTCAGCTCCCAGCCCCGCCCGCCCCGGCGGCTGAGCAGACAAGCCTCTCGGGCTGGTGAGTGCCGGTCGGCACCGATCCTCTGTGCGGGAATCTCCCCGCTTTGCCCTCCGCACCCCTGTGGCTGTGCTCTCCTCTGTGGCTTCGAAGCTCCCCCCTCCGCCTCCCGCAGTCTCCGCCCGCGAAGGGGCTTCCTAGTGTGTGGAAACTTTTCCTCCTTCACAGCTCCCTCCCACTGGTGCAGGTGCCGTCCCTATTCTTTTGTCTCTGTTTTTTCTTTTGCCCTACCCATGTACGTGGGGAGTTTCTTGCCTTTTGGGAGGTCTGAGGTCTTCTGCCAGCCTTCAGTAGGTGTTCTGTAGGAGTTGTTCCACGTGTATATGTATTTCTGGTGTATCTGTGGGGAGGAAGGTGATCTCCGCGTCTTACTCTTCCGCCATCTTCCGCCTTCCTCCGAGAATAAATTTAACTAAGGAGATGTTACACTGTTAACATCTCCTAATAAATTTAACTAAAGATCTCTAAATAAATTTAACTAAAGATCTGTACACTGAAAACTATAAGACATAGCTGAAAGAAATTGAAGACACAAGAAAAGGAAAGGTATCCCATGTTCACAGATCAGAAGAATTAATATTGTTAAAATATCCATACTACCCAAAGTCATCTATGGATTCAATACAATCCATATAGAAATTCCAATGGCATATTTCACAGAAATAGAAAAAAATCCTAAAATCCATATGGAACCACAAGAAACTCTGAATAGCCAAAGCAATCCCAAGAAAGAAGAATGAAGCTAGAGGCATCACACCTCCTGATTTTGAACTATATTACAAAGCTATAATAGTTAAAAACAGTAAGATACTGGCATAAAAATAGGCATAGACCAATGACCAGAATTGAGAGCCTAGAAATAAAATAAATATATACAGTGAACTAATATTTGGCAAGGGAGCCAAGAATACTCAATGGGAAAAGGATAGCCTCTTCAACAAAAAGTGTTGGGAAAATGATGTTCACATGCCAAAGAATGAAATTGGACCTCTATCTTACAGCACTCACAAAAATTAACTGGAAATGGATCAACAACTTAAATGTAAAACCTGAAACTGTAAGACTCCTAGAAGAAAACACAGGGGAAAAGCTCTCTGACGTTTGTCTTGTTAATAAGTTTTTGAACACGACACCAAAAGCACAAGCAACAAAAGCAAAAACAAACAAGTGGGACTACATCAAGGTAAAAAGCTTCTGTACAGCAAAAGAAACTAACAACAGAGTTAAAAGGCAACCTACAGAGTGAGAGAAAATATTTGCAAACCATATATCTGATAAGGGCTTAATATCCAAAATATGTAAGGAACTCATTGCAATTCAATTAGCAAAAACCCAAATAATCTGATTTAAAAATGGGCAAAGGACCTAAATAGACATTTTTTCCAAAGAAGACATACAGATGGCCAAAGGGTACATGAAAAGGTGCTGAATATCACTAATTATCAAAGAAATGCAAATCAAAACCACAATGAGATATCACCTCACACCTGTTAGAATGGCTATTATCAAAAAGACGAGACATAACAAACATTAGTGAGGACGTGGAGAAAAGAGAACCCTTGTGCACTGTTAGTGGGAATGTAAGTTGGTACAACCATCATGGAAAACAGTATGGAGGTTCCTCAAAAAAATGAAAAATAGAACTATCTTATGACACAGCAATTCCACTTCTGGGTATATATCTAAAGGAAATGAAATAATTATCTGGAAGAGATATCTGTACCTCCATGTACACTGCAGCATTATTCACTATATCCAAGATATGGAAACAACCTAAATGTCTGTCAATGGATGCATGGATAAAGAAGCTGCTATAGAATAGAATATTATTCAGCCACAAGAAAGATGGAAATCTTGCTATTTCTGATAACAGAGAAGAACCTTGAGAGCTAAGTGAAATAACTCAGTCAGACAAAGAAAAATACTATATGGTATTACTTATATGTGGACTCTTAAAAAAGCCAAACTCATATAAACAAAGAGTAGAATGGTGGTTGCTAGGGGCTGGGGGGTGGGAAAATTGGGGAGATGTTGGTCAAAGGGTACAAATTTTCAGTTTTAAGATGAATAAGTTCTGGGGATCTAATGTACAGCATGGTGATAATAGTTAACAATACTGTTGTATAGTTGAAATTTGCTAAGTGAAGATCTTAAATGTTCACACATACACGTAAGTAGTAACTGTGAGGTGACGAATGTGTCAACTAACCTTAATGTGGTAATCGTTTCACAATATATCATGTATATCCAATCAGCACATTATACGTTTTATTCTTACATGATGCTCTTTGTCAATTATATCTCAATAAAGCTAGAAAATAAAATAAAACTCTGACATTACAAAATCCCTGTATTCTTGGCATGAACTCGAATTGGTCAAGGTATGTTATCTTTCTTGTAAACTGTTTTTGTTTTTCTGCTGATACTCCTGATATAGCCAGTGATTGTCTGTGGTCTGTTCTTTTGTCTATTGGTATTGGCAGCTTGTCTTGTGTTTAAATCTGCTGCCGCCCACCCCCCGTCTTAGGTGGTAAAGCTCTACCTCCCTTTTTTCACCATTGCAAGCTGGTTTTAGCAGGAAAAAAAATCACAAGTACCCGGTAAGATTTCTACTCCACTCCCCAGTGATTTTCAGTGGAAGAAAGGGCTTAAGTTGAGGAGTGTTTCTTTTCCTTTCTGAAGCACTTTTTATATGTCATCCTCCAAACCAGAGAGAACTAGTGAGACCAGCTGGAATTATCTTCATTGCCCTACGCCCAGGAGCTGGAGGGTTGTGTGTTGTCTCCTAGAATCCTCTTTCACTTTAGTACAAGTTATATTGTGCCCAGCATATGCATTCACCAGAGAAAATTTTTTCTTCTTTCTTTGGGCCTTTTTGTTCATTTCAATGGGAGATTTCTGTCAAGGCACACATATACTGGCATCTTTCCCAGAAGTCAACCCCTTTTGTAAAAAAGTAAGAAAGACTAACAAGAAAAGATTGATCATTGAATTCAAGAAGTTAGAGAGAAATTATTACATCAACAGTAATGAAAAATGCAAGGAAAATAAAGGGAAGGAATTAATAAAGACAAAATAAATTACTGAAGTTGAAGACAATTGAAAAATAAATTGAAGAGCTTGTTCTTTGAAGACATAAAGTAAAATTGTCTAAACACTGGCAAATACAATCAGTTAAAAAAAAAAAGGATCATACAAGTTTACATGGCTCAGCATATGACAAAGGATAGTTCTGGCCAAGAGAGAGAGATTTCTTTTAAATTATAAGATATTATTATGCAAATTCTATGCTAAATTTTGAAGACCTGGGATGCCATGGATGGTTTTATAGGAAAATATAAATGACCAAAAATTGACCAAAGGATAAATAGAGAGTTGAATGGATGAATAATATTGAAAGAAATTGAAAACATTAAAGCACACTGTAAGGTCCCTGGACCACCTGCATCAGAATCCTATGGACTGCTTTTAAAATGAATATTCCTGGACTCCAACCCAGACCAGTCAGATAAGAATCTTTAGCATAATTTGGGTTTGAAAAGTTGAAAATGATAGCCCAAGAAGAAAAGAAAAAAGTGCAGACTAATAAAATAAAAATTCCTAAATAAAATGCCAAAAAATAGAATTCAGCACAATATTAAATGAATGACGAAACACATCAAGTGTTATTCCAGATGCATGTATCCAAATGCCCACTTGATGTCTCCTCCTGTGTGTCTAAACAGGGATCCCGAACTCAACATGTCCCAAACCAAGCTCCTGATCTTCCCTCCAATACCTGCTCTTCCTGCAGTCCTCCTTATTTGAATATATGCAAATCCATTCTATTACCTGTGACACCTCTATTTCTCTCATGCTCCACAGCCCATCTGTCAGTGAATCTTGTGGGCTTTCACCTTCAAAACATATCCAAATATGTCCAACACGCACCTCCACTGTTAACTCCATGGTCCAAGCTCTTCTCCACCCCATTTCCCACACAGCAGTCAGAGGGAAATTTTTCACACATAAATCAGACACCCCCTCCCCCGCATACTCACCAAAGGCTTCCAGCCACGCGGATCATCTTGTCATTCCTCAAACAATGCCCAGTGTATTCTTGTCTTTTGCATGGACATTCTATATTTGTTTCTTTATTGACTCTCCCACTAGAACGAGAGCAGTGACTTGGTTTGTCTTGTTTGCTCTTGTGTTGTTGCATCCCCAGAGCCTAGAACAGTGCCTGGCACAGAGTAGATGCGGAATAAATATTTTCTCACTGAATGAATCCACGAGCGAAAGGGTGATTCAGCGTCAGAAAATTCACTGTTAACATTAATCACATCAACCAATAGTTCAGAGGTGACTGAGCACATGATAATTTCAATAGATACCAAAGAGATATTTGATAAAATTTAACAAATATTTCTAGTAAAGATTTGGTAAGCTCCCTGATTAAAAAAACCAATTCCAGGGCTTCCCTGGTGGCGCAGTGGTTGAGAGTCCGCCTGCCGATGCAGGGGACACAGGTTCGTGCCCCGGTCCGGGAAGATCCCACATGCCGCGGAGGGGCTGGGCCCGTGAGCCATGGCCGCTGAGCCTGCGCGTCAGGAGCCTGTGCTCCGCAACGGGAGAGGCCACAACAGTGAGAGGCCTGCGTACTGCAAAAAAACAAAACAAAAACCAATTCCAAATGAATAGCTCAAATTGTAGCTAATTGTGAAACCCTAGGGATTACTGACAGTAGTGTAACACCAACTTAGTTTTTCTTCTTGCCCTTTTACTAGGACTTACTAAACACTAGATGCTGTGATAAATACCTTACACATACCACGCGATTAACCCTCATGCCAATCTTATGAGGTCTGTGGTATCTTCTCTTTACAGTCAATGACATGGTGGCCCTGCAAATGTAACCCCTGTACCAAAGTCACTCAGCACGTTTGGGAGGCAGCTGGGACACAAAGCCAGTGGCTGGCAGGGGTGGTGGTGGTAAGGATTGGGCTTGATTGTGCCCCAGAATAACAATGAGCATCAAAAGAATAAACTCCAATCGGCCCACAGATGTGAAAGATAGTTCACTAATAAACAGAGAAGTGCAAACGAAAGCAATAATGCCTATCAAATGAGCAGGTATTTTTAAGAAGGTAGAACGGCCAGTGTTGGTGCAGGTACCAGACGGTGGGTGCTATCTTTCAGCACTGGGGACTGCACAAGGTTCAGTCTTTCTGGAAGGCAACTGTCAGCCCATAGTTTAAGCCGTGTGACTGTTCATTTTCTTTGACCCAGCAATTCTGCTTCTAGTAGTTTATCCTTAGGGCATAATTCTGGATGTGGGCAAAGACTGAGTTACAAGGATGTTCAGCGCAGAGTAATCTTACAAAATAACCTGTACAGCATGAACTCCATTTTTTGAGGTGTGTATACATATTTCTATACATATCTATCTCTATTTATCTGTCTATATCATCTGCCTACCTATCTATCCATCTATCCATATATAGAGGGGAGGAAAGGGAGAGGGAGAGAAGAAACATATCAAAATAGTAACAGTGGTTTTTCTCAAGAAAACCAGATTACATGTCATTTTTTGTTTTGTTCTGAACACTTCACTCTATTTTCTAAAGACTTATAATGATCATATATTAGCCTTGTAATCAGAGAACACAATAAAATTATTCTCCTTCTGGAAATAAGGTGGGTGCTTTCTTTTCTCGTACTTTGGCTTTTGAGGTGGGATTACCTGTGTTTGTTCATCCAATAAACCATCCCTCTGCCAGGGATGGGGATACAGCAGTGAACGACAGAGTCTGAGCCCCCGCTTGTGTGGAGCTGACATTCTAGTGCGGTGCGACATTAAACAAACAACATGCAGTTACATAGGAACCATGTCTACAAGGGATGTGTGCTATCAACGACAATCAAGATGGAGCGAGGGGTAAAGGGTGCTGTTTTACATTCAATGGTCAAGGAAAGTCTGTCTGTGGAGGTGATATTTGTGGAGGAGGTAGGGGAGCTAGCCCCCTGGGTATCTAGGGGAAGAGTGTTACAGGCAGAGGGGAGAGCACATGCAAAGGCCCTGAGGCAGGACTGTGCTTAAAATATTGGAGGTCCAGCAAGCAGGCTGGTGGCCTGAGAGCAGAGGGAGTGAGGAGGGGCGGAAGGAGCTACCTTCAGATAGGTTATGGATACCAGATCAGGTGAGGCCTTGTTGGCCCAGGGGGTGATATGGCTTCTGGCTGCCTCTGCAGGAAGAGATCAGTTCCTGCTGGTCCTGGGTGGGAGCAGCCCGCACACCCAGGCCCACACTGCTTGTTCCTGCAGCCCGCTCTTTCCCTGGTCCCTTTTTGGGGCAGCAGACAGAATCTTGGTGCTGCCTTATGGATCTGAAGCTTCCACAAGAGGCTTACATCATATGACGGCAGGGTGGGTTACAGGGATATCTACATTCTTCTTTTTGTTTGTAAATGCTTCTTCACTTTTCTGAAATGCACATGAGTTACTTTCATTACCAAAGACAGTTATTTTTAAAAAATGACAAAGGCAAAAACTTTAGCAGCATGGAATTATTAATGATGCAATTTGAGGGGAGAAAAAGCAGAATGTAATATCTTTTGTATCTGATGATAATAACGGTACAAGCATACTGTTGCTTGTGGGGAGGTCCAAAAGGGAGAAGAAGAATGCTCTGTTCGAATAGGGGGGTTATGGCTACTTTTCTTTCATTTCAAACTTGTCTTAATATCGTCGTATTGTTTTCTAGAGACAGGGCAGGAGCTGACACATGTTCCTGACTCCCTGGGCTGCTTACAGGAAGTGTCTCAACTGCCACTTGGGCCTGGTGGGTCAGGAGTCCCCGAAGTGCACGTTCCTTGCAAACTCTGTAACTGATGGGTGGTTTATTTTTTATTTTTTAATTCTTTTTCAGATTCTTTTTCCATTTAGGTTATTACAGAATATTGAACAGAGTTCCCTGTGCTATACAGTAGGTCTTTGTTGGTCACCTAGGTCCTTGTTGGTTATCTATGTTAAATATAGCATCAGTCTATCAAAACACACAGGCAATTCAGGGGCCTTCTTAAGACCATTCCAGCAGAGCTTGGGAGACCACGCAAAGATCCTTTGGTGTGAACTAGTCTAGCTGCAGTCAGGACCCTGTGTACTGAACAAGATGGCTCTTTATCCCTGCTGGCCATCCCTACACCCAAGTACTCCGTCTGTGCTATGGTGTCACCCTTGTTAGCTCTGGACGTCACTCAAAAACCCTTAGCAGAGTTTGCAGGGTTTCTGATGGTTCCAAATTGGACACACTTGGGTTCCGATTACAAATGATGTAGGGTAAGGGGCAGAGTGTTTGTATCGTTTCCATTTTACTTCTGAGGACAGAGGCCAAGAGAAGCAGTCATCTACCCAGGCTCACATAGGATATTAGTAGGGGAGTCAGGACTCACAGCCAGGTTTTCTGATCTTCTTACTCTGCTACCCTGACTTCTAGCCGTGGCCTGGCCGTGCGTTGTCCTATGACCCTGCACCTCCATTTTGTCACCTGTACAACTGTCATGGCCTTGGTCAACATCTCCCAGCTCGGGTCAGTGATGGTGTGCCATGGGTTTTCCAGACTTGAAGATGATAATAACTCCTAGTTCGATTTCAATGAAAGGTTATTTCATTAAAATTACGGGAAAAAAATAAAATAAAAAAAATAATAAAATTACAGAAACATTTTTCCCTTTAAAACCAGAGTAGTTTGAAAGCATCTCAGTGAGTATTAAGTGAACACGTGTGGGGCTTAGCGTAGAAATGACTGATATCAGTTCATAATTCAGCTAAATACCACTATCCCCCGTGGCCATTTTGACTCATTATACAGTTGTAAATTGATTTTATTCTTATGTAAATAAAAAATTGTTTATTTTATATCTGTAAAGGGCCATGGGCATAAGCATAAAGAATACCTGATATTCACATACAAGTTAATGAGGAGGATAAAAATGATAACAATTTTGCAAATTTACCCCAGGATGATTTGTACCAGATATGTAAATTATATTCATGTCACCGAAATTCCCAGAAAACACCCCAAGGAGCTCCTATTCCTTCAAAAACCAATGTTAAGAAGAGATAACATAGTGGCGATTATAGCCAATTAGAATTTTCATTTGTTTGAAATAAAGGCTAGCAAATTATTTTGGAGAAAAGTCCTTACAACTAGCAGCCTTAAATGTCATTTCTTAGCTAATCATTTAGACACAAGATCTGTAAATTAAAAACAATAATTATGAGATTTTTAAAGTTAAAATAAGAGAATCTCAAACATTGGGTCACAAAAGCAGGTTTCGCATCTACTTTCTCCTGTAACTAATATACATAAAATGAAGAGTATATGTCACTTTTTAAAATGCAAAAAGTCTGAATTTGTTTATTGCTTATGAATGTTATATGATTAGTAATATTACTATGAAAGGAGATTATAAATCAGAAAAGAGTGAGACTGGGACTTCCCTGGTGGCACAGTGGTTAAGAATCTGCGAGCCAATCAGGGGACACGAGTTCGATCCCTGGTCCGGGAAGATCCCACATGCCGTGAAGCAACTAAGCCTGTGCGCCACAACTACTGAAGCCCACGTGCCTAGAGCCCATGCACCACAACTACTGAAGCCCGTGTGCCTAGAGCCCGTGCTCCTCAAGAAGAGAAGCCACCGCAATGAGAAGCCTGTGCACCGCAATGAAGAGTAGCCCCTGCTCGCCGCAACTAGGGAAGGCCCGCGCGCAGCAACGAAGACCCAACACAGTCAAAAATAAATAAATAAATAAATAAATAATTTTTTTAAAAAAGAAAAGATTGAGACTTGCCAGCCTAGATGTTTCTCCAACTCTTTCCTGCTCTTCCCTCCCATCCTCAGTTCCCATCTCACAGAACAGTGCAGGGGAACCAGTGCCAAGGAAATAATGTTGCCGAAGGCAATACCCATCCTGGGGAGTGTTCATATGTGAATGCAGGTGTATGAACATGCGTGTGAGTATGTGTGTGTGTATCTATGAGTCATTTTGTGTATGTGTGTATGAGTACGTGAGTGTGTTCGTGAATGTGTGAGTAGATATATGAGTAAGTGACCAGGTGCAAGTGTGTATAAATTCATGTATGTGTGACTGTGTGAGCATGTGTGTCTGTGTGTGTGAAACCACCCAGAGGAAGAGAATCTGGGTTGACATGACTGTGGAACGGGAAGTTCTAAAACATACAAACCTATTAAATGAAATTGATTCCCAGTATCCTGAGAGGAGCTGAGAAGAGTGATTCCATCTCTTTCTCTTCCCATTTGGTGGTTAGTCACGTGGCTATGTTTGATCTGGTAGAAACAGATGTTGTGCGTGTGTTGAAGGGCGACTGGCGAGGAACACTCCACGAAGTGGACCAACCCATCAGCCCAGGTTCAGCCAGCTGGGTGCTCTCAGGCATGAGAGCAGCTCTGGGCAGCAGAAGCAGGAATCCAAACCACCGGTGCAGAGTGGAGATCTCCCAAGCTCCTCGCCTGGCCCTCTCTCCCCCTTCGCTTTCTCTCCCCCTCCCTCTATCCCCTCATCCCCCCAGGACACACGCACCAAAGTGGGCTCATGCCTCTGTCTTTAATAAGCTCAGAAGACAGATCAATTGCTCTAGAAATTGTCCTTTGGACATTACTCAGGATGTTGTCCTGCCAGAGTGCAGTTTCCCATGTGTACTTGGACGACGTGTTTCTCTAGTGGGACCATTGTCATGTTTTCAGTTCAGGCCATTCTGACTGAGGAGTTTGGGGTTGTGTTTCCAAAGTGCTTTTCAGTTTTTTGTATTTTGTTTTTTTAAACCTCAGAGCCCATTTTCACAGAAAAACAATTTTAGCAAGGGTGGTGAGTTTCCAGGACTATCTGGCAAAAATACATGCTTTTGGCCTCCGAAATGTTTTCAGAGTCTCCTGTCAACATTAACCTCCCTACCCCCACTGCAACTCCCCGGGAATCCACATTTATTTGTGACAAGGATGGAAGGCAGCTTGTGATTAAAAGCATCCATGGGCCTGGCTGTGAGCCTCTCTCAACCAGCTCTGATACTCCCATGCCACATCCAGAGGCACAGGTAAGGGCGTTAGAAGTATACAACCTCTTAGGGCTTCCAAGGACTGCTCCCATCAGGACATATGCCTTCCTTCCTTCTTTCTTTCTTTCATTGATTCATTCAACACTGGTTTAGACACTTGGGGTACATCAGTGAAGCAAACCAAGATCCCCGCCCTTCTGAGGTTTACAACATAGCAGGTAGTGACAGACATACAGGAGGCATCATAAATGAGGAAACAGTAGAGTATGTTAGCAAGCGCTATGGAAAAAAGAAGAGCACGATGGGGACAGTGACAGAGTATTAAATGGTGTGATCAGGGCAAAACTCTAATTCGACAAGATACATGTACCCCTAGTTTCATAGCAGCACTGTTTACAATAGCCAAGATATGGAAACCACCTAAATGTCCATTGATAGATGAATGGATAAAGAAGATGTGGTACATATATACAACAGAATACTATTCAGCCATATAAAAGAATGAAATAATGCCATTTGCAGCAACATGGATGAACCTAGACATTATCATACTATGTGAAGGAAGTCAAAGACAAATATCATATGATATCACTTCTATGTGGAATCTAAAATATGACACAAATGAACTTATCTGTGAAACAGAAACAGACAGAGAACAGACTTGTGGTTGCCAAGGGGGAGGGGCGTGGGGAAGGACGGATTGGGAGTTTGGGATTAGCAGATACAAAGTATTATATATAGAAGGGATAACCAACAAGACCCTGCTGTATAGCATAGGGAACTATATTCAATATCCTGTGATAAACCATAATGGAAAAGAATATGAAAAAGAATATATCCATATAGATATATAAAACTGAATCACTTTGTTGTACAACAGAAATTAACACAACATTGTAAATCAACTATACTTTAATTAAAAAAACACAAACCAGGACTTCCCTGGTGGCGCAGCGGTTGAGAGTCCGCCTGCCGATGCAGGGGACACGGGTTCGTGCCCCGGTCTGGGAAGATCCCACATGCCGTAGGGCGGCTGGGCGTGTGAGCCATGGCTGCTGAGCCTGCGTGTCACACCAGTGAGAGGCCCGCGTACCGCGAAAAAAACCAAACAAACAAAAACACAAACCAGAGTGGTCAGGGAAGGCCTCACTGATTAAGTGACACCCGGAAGGACAGACGAAGTTGATATCAGGGAAAGTGCATTCCAGCAGAGGGGACAGCTAGAGCAAAGACCCCAGGGCAGGAATGTGCCTGGCATATTTGTGAAACAGCAAAGAGGCCTGTGTGGCTGATTCAGAGAGCAAGGGGAGGGGTATAAGGCGATGAGATGAGAGTGGTGGTCGGGGCCAGAAGATGGAAAGGGCCTAGTAGGCCATGGTGAGGACTTGGGCTCTCATTCTGCATGGGATGGGAGCTGGTGCAGGGTTTTGAGCAGAGGAGCGATGGGACCTAGCTTGTGTTTTCATACAGTCTCTCTGGCTGCTGTGCTGGAAGCAGACTGTAAGGTGGCAAGGTTTGGAAACAGGCTGATGCAGTCATTCAGGGGAGAGACGACGGCGGCTGGTCCCATTCGCTGGGCTGAACTGCAAAACCTGCCTCTGGGATAACGGCAGGAATTGAGCAAGGTAGGTTTTCAAGGCTGGAGGTGGACACTTTTTTGGCAGTTTGGGGTTCAATTTTGCTTCCACCTCGTCTGGAGCTTGTCATATCTGCTGCACTCTAAGAAAGAGAGACAGAGTCAGAGAGAGACAGAGACACATAGAGACCTAGTCCTTCAGGTTTTTCTTAGATAGGCAGACCCTAAAGGGAAGCTGCTGCTTAGGAATTCAGAGGATAAATATGAAACCCCTTCAGGGGTCTGGGTCCAAGGCCCTGGGTACCTGGTGGTGGGGGAGGGGGTATGGGGGTGTGGGTGTTGGTATCAGATTCCAGGCCTGGCAGGCAAGTAGGAAGCAAGGCTGACCGCTCTTTAATTGATGAGCTGCCTCAGTTTCCCCCTCAGCACCCGCTTGCTTCTGATGGCCGTCTCTGGAAGCCTTCAGAACACAGAGGGTGAACAAAGTCCTCTCCTTCCCCCCCCATCAAATGACTCCACTGTACTTTGCCGGTGTGCCCTGAGCAGAAATCTGGGAAGACGCACCCCACCTCCCCTCCCAGTCTGTTGGCTGTGCCCTGGAGGAATTTAGGGAAGGGATCTGTAGGTGCACCTGGGCTGGAGCCTTTTTGGAGGGGGAGGAAGCAGCGTGCTTTGGGAACTTCGGGTGGGAGTGGCAGCAAGACACCAGGGAACGGGCTAGACGGGGGAACTTTGCCACGGGGACCTTGCGTCCACTGCACAGACCGGGGACATCCAGAATTTTGCAAAGGGTCCCGGACAGGTCGGTATTCGGAAGGCCGGGTTTCCGGTCCTGACTGCACCACCGTGGAGCTTGAGCAAGGCCCCGTCCCCTCTGGATGCCTCCCCCGAAGTAGAGGGTGGGCCCAGGTGACCTCCAAGGCCTTCCAGCTCGAACCCGGGGGACCGCGGCTTAGCCAGAGGCCGGCTTCTCCCGCTGAGCTGAGCCAGCTCCGCATAGGGCGAGATGAACTCGGAGTCCGGGCTTTAATAATTCACGCGGTGGCGGCTCGCATTCGGAATACAAACGCGGCGGCCAAGCGCGGGAGGGCTGGGCGGGAGCGCCCGGGCTCCGCCGCGGGGCTGCGCTGCACGCGCCCGCCACCCTACGGTCAGTCTGCGCACTGCAGGCTGCTCTGCCCTTGACTCTGGGATTGGGGTCGGGGGTGAAGATGCATGCTTGTACCCGCAGTCCCTCCCTGACCATCTCTTGGTGATCCTTCCGTACACAGAGTCACAGAACGACTTTCCCCTTCCAGTTCCAGCTTTGGGGACTGCCCTTAAACCCCAGCAAGCCAGACCCCTCCTCCTGGGCCCTGCGTCTCAGGAGTCCCAGGCTTTGCAGTGCCTTCCTCGAAGGAAGCCCCCAACCAGTTCCAGGGAACCCCTCGCCCAGACAGAGATTTTCATGGGTCTTGGTCCCCGTTTCGCTCCTCTCTAGGCTCTTGGATCCTCTACTCTGACCCCACCCATGGGATGGATCAGACATCCCGAGAAGCTCCAGGATTCCTGCCTATGGGAGCAATCTCAGGGCCCCAGGGCCGGGCCTTGCTTCTAGCGGCTCCTTCTGGGAGGCAGATGGCTCCCGCTGGCTAGCAAGGAGATAGAAAGCGTGGGCCATAAGACTGGCACCAGCGTGCTGATTTCAGTGACTCGAATCATTCAGCCCTAGGGGTGCCCCATAGTAAACAAACATGTGAAGGACTGCTGCCTGTGCAGTTTGTTACCGAAACACTTAAGCATCAACTCCTTCCTTCCACAAACCTTGAGTGCCTCTGCTGTGCCAGGGACATGGCTGGGCACTGGATATTGGGCCCGGGATTTAGATTCAAAGAGGTTCTCATCTTCTGGGGCCTCTTGACAGCTCTGGCCCATCGCTCCTCTTCTGAAAGGGTCTCTTCCACGGGCTTCCAGGACACCACCTCTCCTGGCTTTCCTCTGACCTCAGTCCACTCCAAGTCTCCTGTGTAAAATTCTTTGTCCCTCAGGGCTGTGTTTTGGGCTCCTGGCCCTTTCTCTGTCCACACTCCCTCTCCATCAAGCTCATCCACACTCGGGACTTGAATTACCACTTGTGCGCAGACAAAGTCAATGGCTCTGCCTCTACTTCCGACCTTTCCTCCGTAGTAAGGTGGGCATCTGCACACGAACATCCCCACGGCCAGCACCCACTCACTGTGTCCAAATCTGACTCGAGGATCTTTCCCAGCCCCGATGGGTTCCGTGGCCATCAGGATACAGTGCAAACTCCTTAGCATGAGCTACAGAGTCACTCATGACCCAGGTCCTGTCCCTTACCTCTCTCCCCAGCCTCCCATCCACACTCCGGCTGCTCAGGTCCTCACGTGGGCCACACACACTCTCTTTGTCCATGCTCTTCTCTCTGCCCGTCTCACGGTTCATCAGCCTCTCCTGGCTCTTTGCTTTCCCAATTCATCTGAGTCCCCATTATGCATCAGTTCAATCCCTGTCTTCTAATACCTTCCAAACAATCCCATTCACCCCCCAGGTCTTGCTGCTGCGTCTACCTTGAGGATGCTAACCTAGCCATCCACCCTCTCCTGGAATATAATTCCTTCTCTACAAAGCTTATTTTAGTGACAAAGTGAACCTTGGTGACCTTAACAGAAATTGGTGGCATGATAGAGAAGGAAACCAGGTTGGAGTGAGTTGAGGAGTGAGTGGAGCACTAGGGAATCCTGGTTTCTCTCGCTACAAGGCTTTTGCAGACATTGTTGGAAATCTTTCTCTCTCATCCTTGCCTAGGTAACCTTTTTTTTTTTTTTTTTACATTGTGTGGCTTGCGAGATCTTCCCCGACTAGGGATTGAACCTGTGCCCCCTGCAGTGGAAGCTCGGAGTCCTAACCACTGGACCGCCAGGAAAGTCCCTAGTTAACTTCTAATACAGCGTCTCAGTGCAACCATCACTTCCTGAGGGAAGCCTTCCCTGACGTCCCCGATTCAGAGAAATTCGCCCAGCTACTCTTTCATTGCACCATGTCCTTACCTCTCCTCCAGAGTGTTTTTCTCCATTACAATTCTTTATTTATTTGTGGGACTATAGTAGAATCAAAACCCATCACCCCGACCAGACTGGAAGATCATGAGAGCATGTTCTGATCTGTCTTTGTTCACCACTGTGTCCCAGCATCTAACACAGTGGCTGACACACAGTGGGGAGCTCAATGAATGTTTGTTGAATGAATGACAAGGGGGTGGTTAGTGACCTCAGTGAGAACAACTGAAGGGGCTGTGGCCATATTGCGTGATGACTACATGAGGAATTTCAGAGAATGAGTACATTTGGGTTATGACTATGGATGGGGTAGCTGAAGACGGGAGGAGGGGAAGGCCCCTGGTGATGAGAAGGCTGATGTGTGAAGAAGAGCCCGTTGCTTCCTGAAAGTCTTCATGGCCATATATGGTCAGATGGAGGCAGAGGTGCATAGAATGTTCCAGTTTGTCCTTGCTTTCCTCTGTTCTACACCCAGCTCTTCTTCCCAGCAGTGGCCCGGGGCCTCAGGCCCACCATCAGATGCTTGGTGATAGAACACAGAGGCAGCAGCTTCCATAGACTTCCCCACAGCCTCGCCTTCTTTGCTGGCCGAAGCAGCTAAACACGCTTAGCTTCTCCAATTTTCCTGAAAGCTCTCACTTGTTCATCATACCAGTGCTTTGGGGAAACGCTTCAGGGACCCTTGCTCTGACCCTCCAACTCTCCCTTCTAGACTTCACTGCCCAGCATCTCCCACCATGTTGTGAGGTCTAATCTCCCTTCACGCCCATCATGACTCTGCTTCCCTAACTGAACTGTGACTGGTAGGTAAACTTACGGCTGGGTTGCCCTCCTGGACACTGAAGTCACCCAAGGTGATGGTCTGGCTTTGGGGGAGAAGAAAGACTATGAGCCTGTGTCTGAGTCTCCAGTGACATATGTAGGAGGCCGTTAGATGACAGCAACCAGGAGGGGAGGAGGACGGCAGAGGCACCTGGTGGCCTGAGTAGCTGAAGAGGAGGAGAATTTACACGCAGATGGCGGAACAATGGCCTGAGAGGAGCATCGTGGAACGGGAAGGATGCTTACCCTCTCCTACCTGCTGAGAGCCAGGGCTCAGGATGAGGTGAAGGGAACCTCCAGCTGGGCTTCCCTGGTGGCGCAGTGGTTGAGAGTCCGCCTGCCGATGCAGGGGACACGGGTTCGAGCCCCGGTCCGGGAGGATCCCACATGCCGCGGAGCAACTGGGCCTGTGAGCCACAACTACTGAGCCTGCGCGTCTGGAGCCTGCGCTCTGCAACAAGAGAGGCCGCAATAGTGAGAGGCCCGTGCACTGTGATGAAGAGTGGCCCCCCGCTTGCCACAACTAGAGAAAGCCCTCGCACAGAAACGAAGACCCAACACAGCCAAAAATAAATAAATAAATTAAAAAAAAAAAAAAAAAAAGAGAGAACCTCCAGCTGACGGAGCCAGGCTGGGGAGCTTGATTTTATAGACCGGGAGTGGCCACTGATGTGCTGTGTGACCTTGGGAAAGGTTTGTCCTCTCTGTCTCAGTTTCCCTATCTGTTCCATAAAATTATGGTGGTACCTTCCTCATAGGGCCGTTGAGGAAATTAAATGAATTAATACATGCAAAGGGCTAAGAACAGTACCTCCTTCGAGCAGTGCTTGACAAATAATACATGCTCACTAAAACTTTTTTATTTTAAATTTCATTTGGCCCTCATCAAAATTTTGAGGGGTCAGTAGGGTTGGGATCATTACCCCCAGTTGAGGAATGTGATACCCAGGGAGGTGAGGGAGCTCGCCAAGACACCCAGTGAGTGAGGAAACAGGTAGGTAAAGCCCCCAGTCTCCCGATCTGCTGTTCACTACACTCTTTGCCACAGCTCACTGCGTGAAGTGTTCTGAGAAGTGGTGAGTGAACAGGTCAGATGAGAAGCACTGCTTCATATGCCGGGAAATTCTCCTTCGCATCCAACCACACCCTCGCAGAGCCCTCAATTCCAGCAACCTTGCCTGACAGTTTCACAGACCGTTCTCCATCAGCCCCTCCAAGCTGAGGTCCATGTTTTCATTGTCTGCTTCCAGGTCCCTCCCCTGGTTGGTCCTGAGAGCTAGCTGGTGGAAGATTTAATCTGCCCCCGGTCTGACCCACTACATCCCATCGAGTTCCTTCTAAGCGTAATGTTCAGACAAACTAGTGATCTGATTAGCCTGGGCGCCGCCTGCTCTGGTCAGCCCCCTGTGGCGCTAATAGAGGGGGAGGGAGATTAAATTAGCAATGATGCTGAGATGGTAGGGCTGCTGAAATGTATTTACAAATGGATTTTTAACATAAAAAATAAGGGGATTGGCACTGGCAATTAGGATATAATGAAGGCCCTTGTAGCTAGAGCTGCTGCTAAGAGGGTAATAAATTGAAGAATGAGAAACTCCCATACCAACAGACTCTGAGAGTAAGTATCTGGAGATATTCATACAACCAGTAATGACGAACTTTTCTTCATCTTGGTTGTGGTGGCCAACTAGTGGAGCGGACAAACAGAAAGCAGAAATGTCCCCAATATCACCTGTGTCCACTTAAGAGGACTGGTGTCCTCTTAAGAAGAGGGCGTTCGGACAAACAGAGAGATACCGAGGGCACATACAGAGGGAATACCACGTGAGGAGAGAGCAAAAGGACAGCAGTCTGCAAGCCGAGGAGAGAGGCCTCAGGAGAAACGAAATCTGCCGATACCTTGGTCTTGGACTGCCAGCTTCCAGAACTCTGAGAAAATCATTTCCTGCTGTTTAAGCCACCAGTCTGTGGTGTTTTGTTGTGGCAGCCCGAGCAGACTAAAACATGAGCTGTGACTGTTCTGTGAACCAGCTCCTAACCTCTGCTGTGTACTGTGGTGTCAGAACCACATATGAGGCCTTCCTTTCCAGAGTCAGGGAGGTGAGAGGAGGCTGGCCGACACTGGCCAACTGATTAGGACATGCCTGGCGTGGCACCATAAATGCACCTGTGCACCCGGAGGCTCTGCGCCCACTCTTGGTTCCTTCCACGAGCTTCCGACGGGGTCCAGGCCCCCTGCTCCCCCTGTCTGAGGGCAGGTCCCGCAACTACGGTTCCCACGCCACCTCCGCTGTCCTGCACACCTTCTCTCCACCTGGAAAGCACCTTCTGTATTCGTTCCCGCACTTCCTTTGGAGCTTCATCGCGTTACTGTGTTTGGTGCCTTCCAGACTTTCTGGCAGCTTCTTCAGTTCTCCGTTCAGCATGTCCTGAGTTAAGTTCCCACTGGATCCTTCTAAAGGCCCCGGCACATGCTTGGCAATGACGTCCACCCTCTCTGAGATGACACCCAGCTGCGCTCGACCCACAGCAGGGCGAGTCCACAGGTAGGAGTGCGCTGGGGAGACCGAATCCTGCAGGCGGCAAATGTGCCCCTGTCCCAGCAGGATGATCCTCTCCATGTAGGCTGCGTCCAGCACACGACTGTCTTGCAGCTGGCTCCCGAAAGCCTCTTCCGCGAGGGCCTGCAGCTTCCCCACCAGCTGGCGTCTCTGGGTCTCATCGCTCACCAGCTGGCGGAGGTGCAGCCTGTTGAATTCTGGGAGCTTTTCCGGGTCCAGCAGGGCTGAGTGGCAGGTGATCCGGGTCAGGTTAAACTGTGTGATCAGCTCTGGCAAGGTCCTCCCCATCTGGTTCTCTGCAAACCCTGAGCCTCAGTTGGTGATGATGTCAAGCAGGGCATCGGCAGGAAGCCGCCGGCAGCAAATGTCCCCTTGTCTCTTGGACAGCGTGCTGCCATCCCTGTTGAGAAGCAGGGGCAGGTGGGCAAAACGCGGGGGCTGCCAGCCCAGGGCCTGGTAGAGGAGCAGGTGCTTAGAGGTGGAGACCAGCCACTCGGAGCCCCACAGCAAGTGGCTGATGCCCGTGTGGTGGTCGATCACCACGCAGGCCAGGTGGTACGTGGGGGAAGCCATCACTCTTCAGGATGACCGGGTCCCCCTCCATGCTGGCCACCTTGTGCGGATGCCAGCCATACACCAAGTCCTGGAAGGCTGGTGTCTCCCCTCCGGGCGGAAGTGGGTGGCATGCTTGGGGTCTTGGGCCAGCTTCTGGGCCACCTGCGCCTGGCTCAGGCTCCGGCACCGATTGCCATACTGGCGAGTCTGATGGTTCCTCAGGGCCTCCCTCTTCAGCAGAGCTTTGGTAGCATGCGTGTAGAGCGCAAGTCGCTGAGATTCCAGGTAGGGCCCTGCAGGACCTCCCCGGCGGGGGCTCTTGTCAGGGGGGACGCCTGCCCACTCCAGCATGTCAATATTCTCTGCTTCCCCAAGCACAAGGCAGGTCTGATCCATGCCCTCCAGCCTCAGGTGCTTCTTGGCAAAGACGTAGTTGTACAAGGCAGTGTGGAGGCCGCCCAGGTGCAAGAAGCTTGTGGGGCTGGGGGCGAACCACACTTGCACAGCAGCCCTGGGATCAGTGCCCAGGCTGGCCTCGCACCCCGTCCCAGGGGGTGGCCCAAGGCCACTGGGGGCCTCCGGGGACCAAGAGTTGTTTATATATTCTAGATACTAGACCCCTATCACATATATGATTTGCAATTCTTTTTTCCCAGTCTGAGGGCTGTCTTTTCACTTTCTTGGTAGTGTCCTTTGATGCACAAAAAGTTGTCATTTTGATAAAGTCCAACTTATTTCTTTTTTCGTTTGTTGCTTGTGCTTTTGATGCCATCGTACTGATTCTTAAGGCAGTAGTTCTTGATTGTTCCTGTCCTCTGACCACCCGAGCCCTATCCCCAGTCATTCTCTTGAAGGTTCTTGATCCCAAGCAAAGAAACTAGAAACATTTTCTGAGAACACATTGATACGCCCTCAAGTATTCTCTTATGATATTGCTAATGTATGGGAAGTTGTGAGGCCAGACCTAATCACGATGGGTGGAGGGAGGCTGTAACAAGTTGTATTTCCATAGGTCTGCAACACAGATACACTCAGATATTTCCGTTAGTCATTGTAGGTTGTAATGATACCACGGAAGAAATGTGACCTTCGCAGTGACTGAACAATACAAAAATGAGGCATTTTCAAATGACTCTAGTATTAATGGTGGTACGTATGATTGTTCTGATGAAAGCACTAAGAGCAAAAGTAATATTGGTAATGACAATAACTGATATGAAAACTCTGGGTCCCACCAAGACCAGTCCTAGATCGAGAACCCGTACTCTGTATTTCTCTCTGTTTCTTCTCCATGTCTTTGACACTGTTCCTCACTTCATCTTTACACGCTCAGTCCTCCTCAGCCTTTAAAGACCAGCTCACCTCTATGAAGCTTGCCCTGATGTCCCGAATCCTTAATCTCCAGAAGTAGCCTGAGGTGAGGGGCACTAGTCAACTGCAGATGGAGTGATGACTTGGGGGGAAAGCCAGGGCTCAGGACGAGGAGGTGGAGAGCCTCACGTTGAGACAGCCAGGCTGAAGACTTTATAGACTAGGAGTGGCCAAATAGTGTAATGGTGAAACGCTTAGCCACTAACATGTTGGCTGACCTTGGGAAAATTTTTTGTCTTCTCTCAGTTTCCCCCCATCTGTTCAATGAGATTATGACAGTACCTAATTCGTAGGACTGTTAAGGAACTTAAATGAGTTAACACCTGCAAAGGACTAAGAACAGTAGTCCCTTAGAGCAATACTTGACAAGTAATGCATACTTACTAAAGGTTTTATTTATTTCTAAATTTCATTTGGTTAAAATCTCAGGCTCCTGCCATAAGAAACCCAGGGGCATGTCTCATGAGCCTCAGGTTACACCCCAAAAGGACTTCTCATAAATGCTATGATCTGCACAGAGCAGAATGGAATATGGTAGGGAGCAGAGACTCATGGACCAATGCAGTGTCTCTAGTAATATTTTAATTTAAAACCTGGAGCAGGCATAATTTTTAAAATCTACTGATAAACTATTAGAATTAATGAGCAATGTTATTTTATATACTAGCAACAGACAAACAGAAAAAAATTTTAATGATACCATTTACAGGGCTTCCCTGGTGGCACAGTGGTTGAGAGTCCGCCTGCCGATGCAGGGGACGCGGGTTCGTGCCCCGGTCCGGGAGGATCCCACATGCCGCGGAGCAGCTGGGTCCGTGACCCATGGCCGCTGAGCCTGTGCGTCTGGAGCCTGTGCTCTGCAACGGGAGAGGCCACAACAGTGAGAGGCCCGCGTACCACAAAAAAAAAAAAAAAAAAAAAAAAAAAAGATACCATTTACAGTAGCAACAAAAAACCCATGAATTATGAAGGATTTAATATATAAATAGATGCACAAGATTTCTACACTGAATATGACAGAACGTTGCTGATGAATTAAAGACAATCTAGAGAAATGGAGATATATATCATGTTCATGGATTGGAAGGATCAATATTGTTAAGAAGTTAATTCTCCCCAAATTGATCTATAGACACAATGTGATTGCAATAAAAAATCACAGTAGGCTATGTGTGTGTGTTTGTGCATTGACAATCTGATTATCAAATTTATATGGAAATACAAAGGGCTGAAAATAGTTAAGATAATCCTGAAGAAGAACAAAGCGAAGGGCACTTACATCACCATATATCAGGACTTGTAGGGGCTTCCCTGGTGGCGCAGTGGTTGGGAGTCCGCCTGCCGATGCAGGGGACACGGGTTCGTGCCCCGGTCCGGGAGGATCCCGCGTGCCACGGAGCGGCTGGGCCCATGAGCCATGGCCGCTGAGCCTGCGCGTCCGGAGCCTGTGCTCCGCAACGGGAGAGGCCACAACAGTGAGAGGCCCGCGTACCGCAAAAAAAAAAAAAAAAAAAAAGACTTGTAAAGCCATAGTAATTATGTTGATGTGTTATTGGCACAGGGATATGAAAAAACAAAACAAGACAAAAAAAAAAAAACAACTGAGCAATGGCATAGAGAGTCTAGAAACTGACCCAACACATGTCACTTGATTTCTGTCAAAGATAATACTGAAGTTCATTGGCAAAAGGATGGCCTTTTTGGAAAATGGCCATATGGATATCCACATGGGAAAATACGTATTTGGATCCCACCTCACACCATATGCAAAAACTGATTCCAGATGTATTAATAACCAAATGTGAAAGATAAATCAATACATCTTATAGGAGATAAAATAAGGTAATATCTGCAGGACTTTAGGTAAAGATTTCTTAACTAGACACAAGAGACACTAACTACAATGGAAAAAATCAATAAAATGGACTACATTAAAATCAATAATTTCTATAATTAAAATACATCATAAAGAGAAAACACAAGTGAAAATGCATGCCACAGAGTGGGGGATACTTGAAATATATGGAAATGACAAAGGAGTCATGTTAAGAAATGTATAATGAAGGTCTACAAATAATGAGAAAGACGACCTAATAGAAAACTGAGTAAAAGACTGAGAGACACTTCATGAAGAAGACATCAAAAGGTCCATACGCATATGAAATGGGCTCATCTTGACTGATCATCGTAAAATGCAAATCAAAACATCTATGTGATACCACCACATATCCAGCAGAATGAATCAAATGAGGAAGGTCTACAGTACAATTTTGATGGGTATCTGGAGCAGCGGGCACGCTCATACATTGTTGGTGGGAGACCGCTCGGTTCACCTGTGGTTACCAGCCGGTCCCTTCCCCAGAAAAAAAAAAAAAAGCCACACTCAAAGTAGGAGTCAGCTATCTCCCAGGCCACTGAGTTAGACTCAGGGCCTCAGTTCCCGGCCCAGTTTTGGAAGGTAATCCCTAAGTCTTTCTAAGGGCAACACTCTGTCTCCTCCCATCGCCACGTCCCTGCCCACTGCCACCACAGACAGATGCCAAGTGGAGCAGAAGGGCAGAGTCCTTGGAGAACACCTTAGGGATTTTGCGTGGCATGGGCCAAGGGATTGCACCACATGCATTCCAACCACTGAATCTGGGCAATCAGCCTGCAGTTGTCCACAAGCAATCACCCCATTACAGGAGGGCTGGCTTTACTAACTGTACTCAGAAACACCTAAGACACCACCCCACATCTAAAGGAACACCAGGTCTTCCAGGACACCTTCTGTGGTGTCAGCCATCATCTCAGGGTCCCCAATCCCAGGCTCTTCCTAGCAGACGAGACATCCGAATGGGAGACTGGGCAAATTGGTCTCATCCCTCTGCCCAGCTGCCTCTATTGACCTTGCTGGAGACTCAAGAATGAGTTTCTGAGCTCATTTCAAATGAGAGAGGTCGCCCTCTGCCTCTAGCTTACTCCACTTTTCTGCCTGGACTCAGTGTTCCACTGCTGTGTTGCTCCTTGTGACCCCACTTGCTTAGAACCAGCCTGTACACCATGTTCTTATGAGCAGCTTCCATAAACCAAGGAGGAGACAAAGGCTTCCTAGGTAGAAGGCTCTGGTGCAAGAGGGAGTGTCCAGTACTGCTCAGGTCACTGAGCCAGTCGGCCTACCGTGCAGCTAGCACCTTGAGGGGAACAGGCATGTCATACCTTCACATTGCTCAGGACCTCAGGACTCCACTCCCCAACTTGTTACCAATCCACCAACTTCTAAACGTGTAACCCCGTGATAGGCCCATTTATAACCTCACCAATCTTCTCAGATTGGAAGCTAGGCACTACTTCTTGAGCTCTGCCCATGATTTGAACCTATTTGTTCATGAAATTGCCAATGGGGAAAATATCAAATGATGAGAGGAGAGGGCTGGGGTCCTAAGAAACACTCACATTTGAGGGACCCACAGAGAAAGGAAAGCCAGCAGAGGAGAGGAAGAAGGAGTAGCCAGAGAGGTAGGAGGCGTATCAGGAACACGTAGGGTCATGGAAGCTAAGGGAAGAGTGTTTCCAGAAGAAGAGAGTCATCAGCTGTGCGAAGGAAGATGAAGACGAGAGTGGCCCTTGGGTTTGGCAAGGTGGACGTCATTGAAGGCCTCGACAAGACTAGTTTTGGTGGAGCCATGGGTTTGTCAGCCAGATTGGAGAGATTTGGGGAAAGAAGGGAAGGAGCAGAAGTGGGGAAAAGGAGCATAGGCTTGTCTTTGGAGGAGTTTTGCTATAAAAAGGAGCAGAGCCAAGGGTGGTAGCTGGAGGCATGTGGAGTCAAGGAAAGGATACTTTGGTAAGGATATAAGCAACAAGGTTGCCTTGGCTGGTGTGAAGAGACCAGGAACCATGACTAATGATTGGGCAGACTGTACTTTAAAAGCCATTCATGCATTATCTCATTTGATCCTCACTACAATCCTGTGAGCTTGGTAGATGCTATTATTAGCCCAAGTTTACAGCTGAGGGAATACAGGCTTGGACCTACCTTAGGTTACTGAGCTAATAAGGGGCAGAGCTGGTTCTGATCCCACGCAGGTAACTCCAGGGCTTGTGCTGTTATCCAGCTTATGACACTGCCTCCCAGAGAAGAGGGAAAGGGTGGAAAGACAAGGGAAGAAAAGGGGGGAGTGGGTCAGTTATGTGCTGGGAGGCTGGAGGTCATGGGATCCAGAGCCCAGGGGAAGGGCCAACCTGGGATGGAGAGGGGAAGACCTGTGGCGCATGGACTTAGTTGCTCTGTGGCATGTGGGATCTTCCCGGACCAGGGCTCAAACCCGTGTCCCCTGCATTGGCAGGCGGATTCTTAACCACTGCTGCCACCAGGGAAGCCATATGAAGGGATGTAGAGGAGAGCAAGGCTCAAGGCATGATGGGACTTCTCCCATTTAGGCCTTAATTTTTGGGGGGTATTAAGACATTTTTTTATCTGCTCAGAGTGAGGAGGGAGGTGAAATGGGAGCTTACACAGACGGTGGAAGTTCAGAAAACTTTCCATGGGGCATTTAAAAAACTGTGCTAGGTACAAGGAGAAAGATTGCTGTGATCCAGGTGGTGGCGAGGGCCCAGCTGAGGCAGAAAATCCTCAACTTGGGGTGTCCCTAACCTTCAGGCTGTGGGATGAGCAGGCAGGAGGTGGGTTCAATCCAGGGTTGAGGTTTGGCAGGGTGAGAGCAGTAGGGGCCAATGGGTCAAGAGCATGGAGGGGATTGGCGAGAGGGTAGACCATGAGAGCTGCGGTGGCTAGAGAAACCAGAAGCTCCGTGCCAATAGTAGTCATGGTAATGTTTGTAGTGATGGGGATGATGGGGATGATGATGATGGCAACCTTTTATTGTTTAAGATCTGCCAACATGGTGCTAACTTCTTTTGTTCTAAAATTTACTTATTTTGGCTGCACTGGGTCTTAGTTGCAGCACGTGGGATCTTCGTTGTGGCATGCGGGATCTTCTTTTTAGTTGTGGCCTGCTGACTTCCTAGTTGAGGCATGCAGACTTCTTAGTTGTGGCATGTGGACTCCTAGTTGTGGCATGCAGACTCTTAGTCATGGCATGCATGCGGGATCTAGTTCCCCGACCAGGGATTGAACCCGGGCCCCCTGCACCGGGAGCACGGCATCCTACTCACTGGACCACCAGGGAAGTGCTAACTTTTTAACATACATTCGCTCATTAATTCTCAAAATAGCCCTATGATGAGGGTACCATTTGCTCCATTTTATACATGAGGAAGCTGAGGTGGAGTGAGGTTAAATGGCTGTTTAAAGACATACAGCTAGGAAGTGGCCAAGTCTGATTTCAAACCCAGGACTATTTGACTCCACAAGGTGAATGGGAGGAAACGGAAAGTCTCTGTGGGCTTGTAGATGAGGCTGCCTTAGGATAACCCAGGGGGAGCAGGAGTTAGTTTTCTTTTTTCTGTAAGCAGCCTGGTTCTGTGGGCAGAGGAGGGTGCTGGGAGATAGGGGACCAGAGCCTAACTCCAGCTCTGCCGTCGACTCACTGAAGGACCATGTGTCAAGCCAACACAGTGTAGATCTTAAACTTACACAATGTTATATGTCAAAAAAAAAAAAACAAAAACCCAAGCCCAAAACAACAGAGAGGTCTCTGGGAGCTAAGGGCAGTCCTCAGCTGTAACCAGCTTCAGAGCCTCCTGATATGAGCCTGGCTGGCTGCCACGGAGAGGTCTTAATCAGGGCAGTGGTATGATTTGATTTCTGTTTGCAAAGCTCACCATGGCAGCTGTGGAGAGGATGGACCAAAAAGGGGCTTTGGATGGAGCTGTTTGTAGTGCTGGTAAATTCCAGGTTGAAAGGTGATGAAGAACAATGGCCCCCTTCTCTTCCTGAGCCCGGGAATTCCCCACTCAGGAGTACTCAGGCTGCCTGCTCATGCTGAGGGATACTCTTTTCTGTGGCCTCTAGCAGGAAAGCCTCTAGGCTTTTCTAGCCTCTGCTAGGAAGCCTCTAGCAGACAAAGAGTCGTGGGGGCTTTTGATGGCCTTCCCCATTGCCAGGGCATGCAGGTAGGCAGTAGCTTCCCGTTCCCGGGCCACTGAAGGGTCTGAGATCCATTTTCCAGATGGAGAGCTCCATAGACTCTGGAACTTCCTGAAGTTGACACCTGGCCCCTGCCTGCTCGGGTGCAAGTATAGGTTTTAAGGCCAGGGGAGAACTTTCCGAATCCAGCTGTTCCAGGAATGTCCATGATGCCATGATGATAAGTAAGGGTCCTTATCCTGGGGTGGAAGCCCCCCCTGGGCCAGACAAGGAGGCCCAGCAGTTCCTGGGATGTCTCACCACATCACGGGGCAGTTGGGGAGGAGTAAGGGAGGGGGTGCATCTGCCCTCCTCACTACCCTTTCCATGGCCCAGGCTGGGAGTGGACACAGAGCCATAGAAGGCCATGGTCCCATGTCTCTGGTGTTTGCAAGCTTCTTCCTGCTTGAAGCCAGGGATAAGGAATGGCACACTTTGGGGCTTCCCTGGTGGCGCAGTGGTTGAGAGTCCGCCTGCCGATGCGGGGGACATGGGTTCGTGCCCCGGTCCGGGAAGATCCCACGTGCCGCGGAGCGGCTGGGCCCGTGAGCCATGGCCGCTGAGCCTGTGCGTCTGGAGCTTGTGCTCCCCAACGGGAGAGGCCACAGCAGTGAGAGGCCCACGTACTGCAAAAAAAAAAAAAAAAGAAATGTTTAAAAGGAATGGCACACTTGCATCCCTCCTCAGACCTTTTGCGGTCCGCCGACCAGGCACAGCTCTCACCCAGACGACCCCTCAGGGTAGCAGTGAGACACAATTCAAAGCACCACCCAGTTCCCAGGACTCCCGCTGGCCTTTAGTCTAGAGGCAAAGGACATCCGCAGACTGACTCCATCTCCCATGGCTCTTGATCTTGATGTCGGTTCTGAATCTCCTGCCATCCTGCTACTGCTCTTTGTGGCAGAGCCATCTACAGACTTCTGGGTCATTCTCCTTCACTCCTTGGAAACTGTAGTTCCTGGCTCACCGTCACTCTCTCTAACACTGTTCCTCCAGTAATCCTTGCTGATTCTAATATCCACGTACCTGATTCTTCCAACACCGTTGTTTCTCCTTACCTTGAACTTCTGACCAAATGATCTTGTATCCGCCAGGATCTATTCAGGAGACAAAAACATGCCAGATATTTGAACAGAGAATTGTGATTTAGGGAAAAGTTGTTAACTGGGTAACTGAAAGGGTAAAAAGAGAACGTAAAGGCGTCATGGGAGCGACTGCGGGAAGCAGCTCCCACCCCCGGGCTAAGGGAACAGAGGAGAGCACAGCCGCTTGGAAACTTATAAGAGGGGCCCTGTAAACCTGGATCAGGACTTCTGAGGATGTGGTGCAGATGGCTGGTGCCCATGAGGTGGGAACTCAGACCTCGGCAGTGGGTACTGGCTAGTGCTGGTGGCCCTGTATGCAGAGGGGGCCCGTGGGCTGGGCCCCAGACCTCTGAGTGAGGAACCATGGCTGCCTTGTTTTTCTGTTTCTGAGTTCATAGGAGGGGCCCAGACCTCTAGGTGTGTGTGTGTGTTTGGCTGTGGGGAGGTTGGGGTAGGGGAGATGCCCCAGTAGGCTGGTTCTAGAACATCACACTCTGCTGCTTTTTCTCTCATTAGCGGCAGCTTCTTCTCATCTTCTCCATGTCGTAATGTTACAGTGACCCAGAGCTCATAACTTGAACTTCTCTTTTCTATCCCCACTCCTGACGATGTCCTCACCTAGTCTCATGACTTTAAATACAATTCATATACCATTGACTCCTGAATGTTACCTCCAACCTGGTCCAGAATCTCATATCTTACTGCCAACTCAACATCTCCCCTTGGACGCAAGTGGCTGCCCAGACAGCAAACCTGCCAGCACCTTGATCCTGGACTTCTGTACTCCAGAACTGTAAGAAACAAATGTCTGTTGAATATAAAATCCCAGCCTATAGTATCATGATAGGGCGAACGGACCAAGACATGCGTTAAGGAAAACATTCCCTTTGGTCTGTTCTCACCATGGCAGGTAGAACAGTCCTGTTAGAACATAACCCAGATCACATCCCTACTGCGCTCAGAAACTCCCCCATGTCTCCCCGTCACACTCCAAGTAAAAGCCCAAAGCCCTACAAAGCCCTGTGTAATCTGGCTTCCTGTTAGTTTTCTGACCACGTCTCCTACCCCTTTCCCTCACGTTCACTCTGTTCCAGCTACCTGGCCTCCTTGCTGGTCCTCAGCAGGACCCTCTCGCTGGCTGCTCCCTTTGCTTTGAACACTCTTCCTGCAGACACTCCCAGGGTTCCCTCTTGCAGCTCCTTTATGGGGCCTTTCCCTACGATCCTATTAAAATGACAACTTCCTGACCCTCCCCTTCCCTGCTTTTTTTTTTCTCCATAGCACTTCCTGCCATCTGACATACTATATATTTTATTTATTTCATTGCCCGTCTCTCCCAACTAGCGATGAGTTCAATGACGGCAGAGATTCCGTCTCTTTTGGTCACCGCTGTATCCTAGGTAACTAGAAAGTGCTGAGCGTAATAGATATTGTTGAATGAATGAATGGTGAATGAATGAATGAATGAACAACACCCATCTGTGCCTTTCGGCCTGGGAGGCAGCTTTCTACAGCTCGCCTCCGGTTCATCCTGTCCTATTGCTCCGGGTAACGGCCTGTATAGAGTGGGCGGAGGAGTAGCTGCTATGAGCTTACCACGTTCCCCAGAGTGTTCTCTGGTCCCTGTTCTTGGCGGTGGGGCTGAGTTGTAGAAGGGGGGATCTGCGTGGGTGCTTTGCTCCTGAGATCCTCAGCTCCCCTAGGCACCTGGCACCAATGGGTGCATGCCCTGCCTTGCTTTGAGGCTTGGAGAGTGTTCTCGGGGGTCTTCCTTGGGGAGGGGACTGCAACTTCTCCAGGCGTAGGTTGCCTACTAGAGAGGGGCACTCAGGCTTCAGCAAAGCCCTAGCTGCTGTGGGACGCTGTTGTGGCTGAAGGAGCCGATGAGCCACTGAGGATCAATTCGCGTGGTGAGATAGCCGGACAGGGGAGTTTTGTCACCCAGGAGATATGGGGGTGGGGCTGGACGTGCTGGTGGTAGAGTTCTGGGATTCCACTGTGCACACACACACACACTCCTTGCAACGACCCTGAGATGGGTACTGTTATCATCCCTATTTTAGTGAAGAGGAGAGTGAAGCACAGAGAGGTTAAGCACTTTGCTCAGCATCACACAGCTAATAGTCCAGATTTGAACCCAGGCAGTCTGGCTCCAGAGCCACACTCTTAGCCACCACACTGTCACCTCCCTAGCTGAGGCTGGGGCTGGATTTGTGATACATTTATCGACTGGTTAGGAGAGAACTGATTTTCTGTAAGGTGTAGACCCATTATGGTGGTCCTGGATAGCTAATCCAGGTCTATCTGACTGTATGTCTTTGGTCTGGCCAGGGACCAAGGGGTGACAAGTGTTGGATGCCTGCATGTGAATGTGAAGGTCTGTGAAGAGAACTTTCCAGAGTGGGGCTATGATTCAAGGGCTAGGATTGGAGGTCAAGTGGGAGGCTTCCCCTGCAGACAGAACATTTTTCTGTTGGAAGGAAGGGTGGCGGCTGGAACTGATAGAGGCCCAGTGCCCAGGGTAAAGCATGTGATCATGACAAGGACATCTGTCTATTCAAGATGGCGCTGTGACCTGGGAAAGGGGGGCGTGTCTGTGAGGATGTCAGTGGTGTTGCTGTTCTAGGGACTGGGGGGACTGGGTTGTGGAGTCCTTGGGGTTCCCCAGATCGGCTTTTGGACGGAGTTCTCCTATCTGTAGCAGTGGCATCTTGGGGGACATCAGTGCCCCCAGACACCCCCGGCACCATGTTCTCAGTATCAAATGGCCCTGGGCGGCCTGCTATGGTGGCAACAATATAAAGGGCCCTCTTCCCAGCCGGGACTTACTATCGGCTCTTTTGGAAAATAGTATAAGACCACCTCTGACACTTTGCCCCTTCAGCGGCTGCCCTAGGGTGGCTGGCATCTTGGCCCGGCACTGGGGTTTGCCCTGCCGCATTGCTTCCAACGTATACCACCATGGTTGAATGGCCCCCATGTTCTCAGACTCTAGGATTCATGGGCTATAGAGGCTACTGCTGTCCCTTGAAACGACAGCTTCGGCGACAGAGATCTGGGTGGTGATTTTGGTTATTCACGGGATTATCTGTGGAAGCTGAAATCTCTGCACAAACTGCCCACCTCCCTGAAAGAAGATGCGCTTTGGGGTTTGTATCACTGCTGCTGCCTCTGAGCATGGAGAAGAGAAGGGCCTCCGTCACCTGGTGCCAGCAGTGTCACTAGCTCCAGCCAGGCTCAGCTTCCATAGAAGCTGGCTCAGGGTACAGGTCACGCGCTCCGATCCTCTAGGACTGCGTAGCCTCCGGTGTGGCTCTGCAGAGCTGTTTTCCACGACCTTCTGGTGAGTTCGGTCAGGGTGGAGGGCAGCATTCCTTAGCTCCTGGAACAGCGGCCAGGGTAAGGGGACAGACAGCCCCTTTCCATTTCCAGAGGCGACGTGCCCTTGGGCTGGTAGGGGTGGGAAAGGGGGACTGCAGTGGCAACTTGGCCTGCTCCCAGCACTCAGGTCAGGGCCACGGGCAGCCAGGAGGAGCCCTGGCTAACGCTGCCCGGCTTCCTCTGGGCCAAGCCTTCCCACTGGCAAGTTCACTTCACCTCTGACATGGAAGTCCTCACTTCACCCCTGCTCACCTTCATTCTGCCAGCTCCCCACGCCCTCCCCCATTCGTGGCCTGGTTCCAGGCTGTTCCCCTCGGGCTGAGCTGGAACGCTTTCTCTGCACAGGAGGGGCCCTTATGGTCAGCTCAAGCCAACGGACCCCACTGCCAGGTCTCCCTAGCCAGCCTGGACTTCACTCATCTGGTCCTGGCATCCTTGGTGCTACCCAGGGACGGACAGACAGAAGCCTCAACGTCTGCTGGTGCAGCGATGCCCCCTGACGGTCAGCGTGCCACATGCCTCTGGCAGAACTGACAGCCCCCCCTTCTGGGGGCTGTGCAGGACTGTGGGCACGTGCCCGGTCAGCTGCTGACCCCAGCCCCGCTTCTGCGGCAATCGACAGGTCACACCTGCAGTCGCCTGCGGCAGCCCAGGCCAGGGGTGTTGCTCTATGAGCTCAGCTGATGCTCGCCGGGGGACTCAGACGTGGCTCCTCCCGTAGCTGGGCGGCTCCTCCATTCCTGCTGCCACCCTAAGAAAGGAGCAGGGGCGTGGTCTGCCCCAGACCCCAGTCGGGACAGGCGGAAGGAATCATTAGGCCACGGAAACTCTGCTAACGCCTGTGGGCCTGCACGCAATGACTCAGCCTTTGAGCTTGCTTCCTGAGGCTGCTGTAAGAAAGTACCACAAACTGGGAGACTTAACAATAGTCACTTCTTCTCTCCAGTTCTGGAAGCGGGAAGGCTGCAATCAAGGTATGGGCACAGTTGGCTCCTTGTGGAGTCTCTGAGGGCATCTGTTCCTCTCTCCTGGCTTCTGGTGGTTTGCCGGCCATCCTCAGCATTCCTTCACTTATAGATGCGTCACTCTGACCTCTGCCTCTATCTTCATATCACCTTCTCCCCTCCTCTCCTCTCCTCTTATGAAGAAACTTGTTATTGGGTTCAGGGCCCGCCCTTCCTTGAGATCCTTAATTACATCTACAAAGACCCTTTTTCTAAATAAGGTCGCAGGCTCCAGGTGGACACATCTTTTGGGGGTCACCAGTCAATCCACTACAGGGCTCATGCCAGGAGGGCCTCTAGAGCCTACTTCTATACCCTGAACACCTCTAGCCCTGGAGGACCCAGAGGGGATCTGTGCACAGAGAGGGGTACCTCTAGTGACTGCTCGCACGTGCACAGAGGGGTCGCCTGGCTCCTGCCAGCAACAGAGGCACTGGGGAACTTCACGCCAGCAGAATGCATGTGTCACCAGGTTAGCCTGCTACTGCCATGGTGCCACTCATTTCGTCCAGGGCCACCCAGCGCACAGGGCTGTGTCTCTGCCACTAGGGCCCACCTGGCCCATCTGGCAAGTTGCTCAGCTGCCTTGGGCCTCATCTATAAGATGAAGACTTCCAGTCCTGCTGCCATTATCTCAAATATATCCCAAATATATCCCAAATAGTAGAACTATTTGGGTTGGAGTCCAGCCCCCAGTGATGGTTCCCCAGAAAGCTCCAAGTTCCAGACCCAGATGCCCTCGGAACCAACCAAACAAATGCCAACAGGAGAAACTGAGGACAAGTACAGGCATGTCTCTTGCTTTATTGCACTTTGCAGGCATATTGCGTTCTTTACAAATTGAAGGTTTGTGGCAAGCCTGCATGGTCAGAGGATGGATTTTTCTTAGCAATAAGGTATTCTAAATAGAGTTATGTACAATTGTTTTTCTAGACATAATGCTATTGCACACTTAATAAACTACAGTATAGTGTAGACATGACTTGTATATGCACTGGGAAACCAGAAAATTCACGTGACTCAGTTTGTTGTGGTATCGTCTTTTGTGGTGGTTGGAACGGAACCTGCAACATCTACGAGGTTTGCCTGTGCTGTATTTGGCAGAGTAATGCCCTCCTAAGATGTCCGTGTCCTAATCCCCAAGACCTGGGAGTATATGGTAACTTACATGGTGAAAGAGACTTTGCAGATGTGATTAAGTATCTAGAGATGGGGAGAATGTCCTAGGTTATCCAGGTGGGCCTAAGGTAATTACCAGGCAGGAAGGTCAGAGTCAGAGAAGGACATGTGATGATGGAAGCAGAGTCAGAGAAAGAGAAAGAGAGAGAGAGAGGGAACAAGATGGAGAGATTTGAAGACGGTGTGCTGTCGGCTTTGAAGATGCAGGAAGGGGCCTTGAGCCAAGGAGTGCAGGCAGCCTCTAAAAAGTAGGAAAGGAAAGGAAAGGGAATGGATTCTCCCTTAGAGCCTTCAGAAGGAACACAGCCCTGTTGACCCAGTTTAGACTTCTGACCTCTAGAACTGTAAGCGAATAAATGTGTTGCTTTAAGCCATTACATTTATGCTAACTTCTTAGAGCAGCCATAGAAAACTAATACAAGTACCTACTGCTGTGGGTACCACGGTGCCATAGAAGGTTGCCTCTCCACTGCCCATTGTGTATGGGGTTCTGCACATCAGGAAACCGGTGCTGACTGTCAAGACTTGCCTCGTTTCCCCAGGGCCCTTAACCATTTCCGAAGAGAGTTCACGATTCAGCTATCTTCACAATACTTCTACCTGTGTTTCAGAGAAACACACCACTCACCCACCAGAAAGCATTTGTAGACACGAAGGCAGAAGAATGGCTATGACACCATGAGTCCATGGCTGAGATCACACAACTGTGTGCCTCCTTAGCATAGGCGCTCCCTCTCAGAGCCCCAGACCTAGACCCTTGCAACCCAAGCACTTGCCCCGCACAACACCCAGCTCCTTTTCACATTCTCCGGAAAGAAGCTACACACATCAAAAGCATCAGTGAACAATCTTGATAATGACTTTGGCCTTTACGTTAAAAAAAATCTTAACAGGAAAAAAAAAAAGCATCAGTGAACAAGGTTGGCTTTACCAAAGACCTCACAGGGGAGATGACAGAGGGCTTCATATCACACGTCCTAGAGCGTTCTCTCTTTTATTAACGTTCAGTTTTCTCTCCCAGCCTTTCCACGCAATGGCTACTCCAGGTGCTGTAGCCACTCTTCTCAGAGGGCAAGGAGAACTTCTACATAACCAATGAAACTACACTTCAGTAAAAAATAACCAGTGAATAGTTTTGTCTTGCTACATAAAAGACCCCCGAGGTATGGCAGGGGCTCATCAAGCCCTCCATCAGTATATCAGGGTCAGTGTTCTTTATGCAAAAACACGTGGAACTCCCCTTGCCAGGACTCCTGGGAAAGGGGCCTGATCGGAGACATCAGCCTACAGTCTCCTCGCTCCCACTGACCCTGTGTGTCCTGGAAATGCTCCTCAGGCTGGCAGTCTTGATGAAACAGGATGGTGGGGGCCTTCATCTTCCCCTCAGCCAGTTAGCATATAGCACCAGTCATGATACTGATGGCTGCCTTGAACAGAGCACTTACTATGTGCCAGGCGCCGGGCACAGGGGTGAACACAGATTGACACAGATTAACGTATGCTACTTCATTTCATCTTGACAACAACCCCATGAGGTACACACTGCAATCACCGCTGCTTTAAAGAATGAGGCATTGCTGGGTCACATGGTAGTTCTATTTTTAGTTTTGTAAGGAACCTCCGTGCTGTTCTCCATAGGGGCCGTATCAACTTACATTCCCACCAACAGTGCAGGAGCGTTCCCTTTTCTCCACACCCTCTATAGAACTACCATGTGACCCAGACATCCCACTACTGGGCAGATATATACCCAGAGAAAACCATAACTCAAGAAGACACATGCACCCCAATGTTCACTGCAGAACTATTTACAACAGCCAGGACACGAAAACAACCTAAGTGTCCAATGACAGATGAATGGATAAAGAAGATGTGGCACATATATACAATGGAATATTACTCAACCATAAAAAGAAATGAAATTGAGTTATTTGTAGTGAGGTGGATGGACCTAGAGACTGTCATACAGAGTGAAGCAAGTCAGAAAGAGAAAAACAAACACTGTATGCTAACACATATATACGGAATCTAAAAAAAAATGGTTCTGAAGAACCTAGGGACAGGACAGGAATAAAGACGCAGACATAGAGAATGGACTTGAGGACACAGGGAGAGGGAAGGGTAAGCTGGAATGAAGTGAGAGAGTGGCATGGACATATACACACTACCAAATGTAAAACAGATAGCTAGTGGGAAGCAGCTGCATAGCACAGGGAGATCAGCTCAGTGCTTTGTGTCCACCTAGAGGGGTGGGATAGGGAAGGTGGGAGGGAGACGCAAGAGAGAGGAGATATGGAGATGTATGTATAGGTATAGCTGATTCACTTTGTTATACAGCAGAAACTAACACACCATTGTAAAGCAATTATACTCCAATAAAGATGTTAAAAAAAAAAACCAAAAAGACACATGCACCCCAATGTTCATTGCACAACTATTTACAATAGCCAGGACATGGAAACAACCGAAATGTCCAAGGACAGATGAATGGATAAAGAAGATGTGGTACACATATGCAATGGAATATTAATTCCATATTAATTCGTTCCTTCCATAAAAAAGAACGAAATTGGGTCATTTGTAGAGATGTGGATGGACCTAGAGACTATCATATAGAGTGAAGTAAGTTAGAAAGAGAAAAACAAATACCGTATATTAACACATATGTGAAATCTGAAAAAATTGGAATAAACGATCTTATTTACAAAGCAGAAATAGAGACACAGACATAGAGAACAAACCTGTGGATACTAAGGGGAAAAGCACGGTTGCGGTGGGATGAATTTGGAGATTGGGATTGACATATATACACTATTGATATTATGTATAAAACAGATAACTAATGAGAACCTGCTGTATAGCACAGGGAACTCTACTCAGTGCTCTGTGGTGACCTAAATGGGAAGGAAATCCAAAAAAGAGGGGATATATGTATACGCATAGCTGATTCACTTTGCTGTAAATTAGAAACTAACACAACATTGTAAAGCACCTATACTCCAATAAAAATTAAAAACAAAAAAAGAATGAGGGAACTGATGCACAGAAAGGCTGGACCACACAGATAGTAAGTGGCAGAGTTGGAATTTCAACCCCCGGCAGTGGAGCTCCAGAGCCCTCACTCTCAGCCATCACATTCTACTCCCTCCCTAGCTGTGCCAGTTATCACTGTATTGCCTCTCAGACCCAAATCCAACCCTCTTTGCTTGCGTGTGATCCTGGAATATTTCCCCCTCGTCAGCCTGCACAATCTTAAGCTTTTCCAGTACAGGGCATTGGAGGGTCCGTGGAGGACGAAAGGGCTTCTTTTCCTGGTTCTGGTGCACTTTGCTTCTTCCTCCTCCCAGGGCACTCAGCTGGTGAGTTTCAGCAGCAACGCTTCCTCCCCTCATTCCCTCCACCTTCCCAGAGGCAAGTCCTGCAGCACCTGCCCTCTCCCCTGTGTGGATTCCCTGTGAGTTTTGTGGGAGCCTCACCCAGTTTCCAGGAGAATTCAGCAGCGCTGGCCAAAGGGCAGTTTCCTGGCAGGTTCTGAAGGTGCCCTAGCTGGCTTTCCGGCATGGTCACCACCTCCTCCTGGGCGGCTTCCCAGAGAATTCATTGGAAATCCAGGAGATGGTTTCCTGCATGTCAGCCTCAGACTGCTGGCATCCCAGCAGGAAGCTTCAAGCCGAGTGAACTTCACCAATTAGTGGGCTGAAGCCACACCCTCTTCAACGAGGTCTGACTCCCAGCCTTAGGAAAGTCCCTGCCCCCTTCCAAGTTTGTTCCTTCCTTGGGTACTCTCCCTTAGTCCTAGGATATTTTTTTTTTTAAGTAAGAGATGTAAGTTAGCCTTATTTATTTATTTAAAATTTTATCGTAGTTGATTTACAATGTGTTAGTTTCAAGTGTGCAGCAAAGTGATTCAGTTATACATATATATTCTTTTTCGATTCTTTTCCGTTATAGGTTATTATAATATATTGAGTAGAGTTCCCTGTGCTATACAGTAGGTCCTTGTTGGTTATCTATTTTATATATAGTAGTGTGTATCTGTTAATCCCAAACTTCTAACTTATCCCTCCCCACCTTTCCCCTTTGGTAACCATAAGTTTTCTATGTCTGGGAGTCTGTTTCTGTTTCATAAATAAGTTCATTTGTATCATTTGTTAGGTTCCCCATATAAGTGATATCATATGACCTTTGTCTTTCTCTGACTCAGTATGATAATCTCTAGGTCCATCCATGTTGCTGCAAAAGGCATTATTTCATTCTTTTTTATGGCTGAGCAATGTTCATCCTAGGATATTCTTTAAAGCCCTCTTTTATTCCCTCTTAGTAGTGAATTCTCTAGAGATAGTTAACAAATTTTTATAGTAAATCTTTCTTATTTCAATTAATGTATGCTTTCTGTTTCTCTCCTGGTTGGACTCCAACTGATATATTGGCTGAGCCCAGGGCTGGACATACTTATTGACTGTATTTGTCTGTATGGTGAAAGAGACACTATTATGCAATAACTCTGTTAAAATTTCATAGCTAATGTAATAAGAGTGACAATAACAGCTACCATTCATTGATCATCTGCTCTCTGCCAGGCACTTTACATACCGTACATTAGCTTATTTAATCCTGACAGTAGCACTATGGGTTAGGTTCTATTATTTTTTAAATTTAATTTTTATTTTATATTGGAGTATAGCTGATTGACTATATTGTGCTAGTTTCAGGTATACAGCAAATGATTCAGTTATACATATATCCATTCTTTTTCAGATTCTTTTCACATATAGTTCATTACAGAGTACTGAGTAGAGTTCCCTGTGCTATACAGTAGGTCCTTATTAGTTATCTGTTTTATATATAGTAGTGTGAATATGTCAATCCCAATCTCCCAATTGATCCCCCCCACCTTTCCCTTTTGTTAGCCATAAGTTTGTTTTCGAAGTGTGTGAGTCTGTTTCTGTTTTGTAAATAAGTTCATTTGTGTCCCCGTTGTTTTAGTCCATTTGAGTTGCTGTAACAGAATACCATTGACTGAGTGACTTAAACAACAGAAATTTATATCTCACAGTTCTGGAGGCTGAGTATGCCATTACCCAATCAAGTTGATACATAAACTCAACCACTCATTTTGCAGAAGTGACACAGAAGTTGCTGGTTTCAGGCAATACCCGAGTTGTCTCCCAGGATTAGAATACATACCGTCCCTTTCAATTTCTTGATCTGTTTTACATCTGAATGGCATCCTGATTTGTTCTTTAGCCTGGCTTTTGGACCCCTGGTTTCTGAACTTTTGAATTGCCTTTAGCAGTTCCACTTGCTGCAAAGCCAGAAAATTCATGTTTGAAAGCTTGGAGGTGGAAGGCCTGGGTGGCCTCTGTCCAGCCCAGGCAACCTCACAGGACAGCTGTCTCAGACTGGGAGGTCTCAGGTGAACCAACAATGTCTATCTAATTTTCAGTCCTCATTTCCATGCTCTGTGGGTTCTAATCACTAACTTGCCCTAAGGGAGCTGAGCTACTCTTCCTGAGTGGTTGACATCACCACTCCCTGGCAGGGGGAAAGAAGCTGCCCTCAGGCACAGAGCTAATGCCCTAACCTGCCTCAGGTACTTATCGCTGGAGTCCTTGAAAGATCCTCAGATGTAACCACAGGGCCCCAGGGACCGGTGAGCTGGCCGCACATATGACATGATACCCTCAATTCCATGTAGCACTAATTCTGACTCTTGTTCAAAGGTGCAAGGGTCAAGAACCAGCCTGCGTGACTTGGGTCAATACTCCCGGAATTTCTAATTCCTATATACCCAAGGGATTATGCCTCTCAGGGCTTCATCCTAGAACAGTGAACCCCCTCCCTAATCCCCACCACTCTGTTCGCAAATGGTCCATTTTGTCCCTATACCGGTACCCTAGATCTTCCACTTTGCCCAGCCGTGAGCTCTCTACCTCCACACACTGCCATGCCTGGATTACTGACCTGATTCCTATTTTGTGTCCTGTCCCGGGGAGGTTACTATTCAGGTCCCCTTTCATTCACCTGATCACCTTCTGTAGACTAATGTTAGTCAATTTCAGTCCTCTATGCTTTTCAATCACTCCACCAACAAATATTCATTAACTGCCTACTGTGTGCCAGATGGTGGCTGAAGTTACAATTGCCAAGTGTACATTTTTTCATCTTCGAGTATTACCTAGCATCTGAACCTCTTGTCATGCTTGGAGAATTCCTTGCCTCGTGACTCTTGGTGTAAGAGGCAGAGCCCACGTCCCGTTAGAGAAGACGAAAATGCCACATATCCCAGTATTGCAGCTGTGCTGTGGCACGTGACCTAGGCTCAGCCAATCAGAGGCCCCCTTTTGAGTCTTTGAACCTGGCATTAGGGACCTAAAGAATTGCAGCAGCAGAGAATTCTCCTCTGATGGTGGTCGTTGCATCAGGATCAGTATCCACTGCCAGCAGTCTGTAACCCTAGTGCTTAGTGGTGACAGCAGCAGGGTCACCCCCAGAAGCTCTGTGGTATGATTGGATTCATTGTTTCTGGCCTCGTAGCTTGAGTCTAGTTCTTCAATGCCCCCAGTGACTTAATGATTTACCAAACATCCTTTTGCTAAACGACTTTTTTTGCTGTATTTAAGAAGAGCCGGCTTCCAGTGCTTTCCCATAAGAATTCTGATTAATGCAGAATGTAGCACCGGAAGTGGGGTGTCCAAGGCACAGAGCTAAGATGTACAGTTGGCTGAGCAGAGGGTGTAAGATCGAGGGCATTGAGGACCACACGACTGCAGGCACGGAAGATGGTGAGCATCGCGACGCAATTGTAAAACATTTGGTTAAATGGTTCCCTGTAGTATCTTTGGACACACACCATTTATACACAAGGCTCTATAATTGAAGGAAATGGTAAGAAAAATTCTCGAAGAATTTAAGAATAAAACCTTTACGCTGGGGATATCTCAGATCTATTACAAGGTGTCATCTCTCTGAAATCTCCACCCAGTGGTCTATATGATCACTGGGGATCCTCCACTCTTTTTGGCCAGAACTTGAACACCTGCCAGTCCTGTGTGAGCTGTGGAAATAGTTCTGCTGAAAACTTCCAAGTTGTTCTTTGCTCAGTCTGGTACTCGGTAAAGACTCAAGGAAAACCGTTCTCAGGTTGCTGGACCTCCTCCTCCCAGCAGTTCCCTCACCTCTGGTGCTCTGCGCACGTGTTCCAGCTGCCTCAGCCTCCTCAACTCTGACCTCCAGCTCGTCAACTCACGGAACCTTCTTTGCTCTACTTGGGTCCCTCCTCCCTACTCCATGTATTTCCTTGCCTGTAATATCAGAGCCACGTGCTGCCTCTGGTCTGAGGTCTAAAATTTGTTGCTTCTGGTTGTTTATGGTGGATGACTAGTTCCAGATTCTGTTACTCCTTCATGGCCAGAAGCTTTACTTTTCTCTGTTTTCCAAACTTTCAGAAATAAGTATAAATCAATTTCCCAAAAGACATATATAATAAAAATTTAATAGATTATGAAGGGAAATGGAATGCACGTGTGTGTATGTGGGTGTGTGCACCCACCCATGCGTGCACACCTATATACCCTGAGAAATGGTAATATTTCTAGGGCATAGGTCTGGCTGATGCTTGATGTCTGTGTTATTGGTCCCACTTCTTCAGGCTTCAGACTCAGACCTCTGCCCAGAACTCCTGGAAATCCACACACCCGCCTCACGATCAGCTGTACTGCGTTACTTGCAAGTATCCATGCTTTGGAGGGAGAATTTGGCTAGAATCGAGGAAAGCTAGCAAGCAGAACCTTGCGGGATTCCTGAGATTGTTTGCTTCCCACTCGCTCCACATTCTTCAATGTTGTCAATGCCCCTTCTGGATACTAGGTGGCGTTCCTGCACCAAGAATGACCAGCTCTTCCCTACGGCTTGTGTCATTTCTCATCAGCTCTCTGCGGTCGAGCCTTGCTTGATCCCAGTTCTTTGGGGCAGCTAGGGATTATGCTGCTACATGGCCCTCGGTAGCCTGTTCCCCATCTGAACGGTACCAGGTATATCGCTTTCAAAGACTAACTCTCTCTCCTCTCCTATCCCTACTCTCAGAATGACTCAGCTGGGCCTCCCAGGATACCTCCTAGTGCCAGAGATACCCTACTTTTCCCCTTAATAGCTAGTGGTCACTGGGGAAGGAGGTCTGGGTCCCTGGGTATTCCCCTTCATGCTGAGACTTTCTTGAAGGCCTATTTGTACAGATTTTAAAACAGAGAAATGGATTGTCCATCAATTCCATGTGCTACAAATCCTCTCCGGGGAACAACTGTGAATTTTGAGAAGTTTTTCTGTGCAAGAGATTAGCCCTAAATTGGGCCTCTCCTGTCTGGAAAGGAGATGTCTAGAAGAGGGTAAGGAGGGACTCTGTAAATTCAGCACGAGCATGGAGATAGTACACAGGATCTTGGGCAGCTAACTCCTGGCATATAGCAGGGACTCAATAAATATTTGTTAAATCAAGGGAAAAATGAGGGAGTGGATGGATCCCAGAATAAGAAAACTAAGGCGCATCCATTGAGGCTGCCCACCTCCCGATCTCCTCTCCTTTTTTAAAAACTAAAAAACAGCTTTATTGAGGTATAATTGATATACAAAGAACTGCTTATATCTAATATGTACAATTTGATGAGTTTGGACTACGCAACTCCCTGTGATACCATCACCACAGTCAAGGTACTAGACGTACCTAATGCCTCCAAAGCGTCCTTGTGTCCTTTCTTTTTTGCTTTTTGTGGTAAGAACACAACATGAGATTTACCCTAGAAACCATTCATCTTGCAGACCTGAAACTTTCCTGTTGCAACAAATAAAGTCCCTAAGGGGGTAAGCGACTTGCTCAGGGTCACAGAGCTAGTTAGTAGCAGAGGCAGGACTTGAGTCCCAGAGTTCTGATTCTTGTCTAGTGTTCCTCCGACTCTAATATGCAGCAGCGAGGCCTCAGATATTCGTGTCCCTGGGAGGTTGGTAGCAGGCAGGCATAACTGGTTTCCTTGTGATGAATCACTGCCAGTGCCAGCTGGGTACCAGTACTTTTCCTGGGTGCCAGCATCCTGAGCCATCCATCCTCACTGCTTGCTGAAGAATTGCTCTTTGCCACCCATGCTGTACACTGGGGGTGCTGTCGTTTAACCAGTGGGCTTATTTGCTCGGTTATTTTCCACTTGTGTCTGAGATGCCTAGATGTAGATTGGGGCTGTTCAAGTGTGACTAAGCTTGGTGTCTAACGCCTGCTCCCTGCACCCCTCCCCCCAGCTTAAGGACCTCTGCTTTTCTCTAAAAGCAGATATTTTTCTCTTAAAAAAATGTGAACATTTTAACCATTTGAGGAACCCTTGATACACAGGAATGACTGTATTTTGGGGGACCAACACAATTTTGCCCGAGGAGTGGCATAGGCTCGGGGGTGGGGAGTAGAGAATTTTTAAACACGTCCAAGTCTTTACCCAGCGGTCCCCTCCGTCCTTTGGGGAGAGTGCTGGCGGCAGCGCACAGCTCAGCCAGTCGTGACTGTGTCATCATATTCTCTTCAGCACAGATGAGTCACTCCATGTAGAAGTAACCACAATTGCATTTGATGTGAATTTCAAATCAGCTCATTTCCAAGTCAGAAAGATCTCTCAGGATGTCTGCTTACCACCCCTACAGGGCAGTGATTGGTGGCAGGACCTTCACCTGTTAAGATGATTCAGCTTGTTTGAGGGCCCATCTCTCCCCTCCCCCCACTCTGTAATTAAAGGGGAGGGGGGAGCATGGAGTTCTCCTTCTTAGTGAGCATCTGTAATCCCAACAGCCCTGGGGAACACCTCAGATGTCATATCCTCGCCACGAATGAAGGAAACATTTTCTTTTAGAACCTCTCATCGCTTTGCTGTAAGGCTCCATCTGATAAGAGCCTAGAGAAACAAAACTCACCGTTTTCTTTTTTAATTCCTCCAAGTTGTGTGTGTCTGTGTATAATAAGCAAACTTGGCTTGAGCTATAAATGTGTTTGTGTGCTTTAATCTTAAAGGGCGCAGAGGTTGGAGTGTTCATGCCCTTAGCACAGCTTCACGGACTTTACGTGCTCACTTAGACTCGAGTATTTTGCTACCTTGTACTTTTGAGAAATGCAGTGTCTTCATCACTTTTTTTTTTTAAACTACATCATACTTCGAATCCCCACAATACCTGGGGAAGGGAGGTGAGCTACTGGGCCTTTGGTTAAGTGACAATTTCATTCTGCAAAATTTGGGTGGGAGCATTCCAGCTTCCAGATAGTTCCCACTTTCCCTGGTCCATTAAATGGAGCCAGCCTGCCTGCATATCTTGCTGCCCCAGATTCTGTGTCAATACATGTGTCCCAAGCCTCTGTGGGGCTCCAGACCCTGTGCTGGGCGCTAGAAACCCAGGGAGGAATCAAGCAAGGCCCCCGGCCCAGAGGACTTTTCTTGAGGTAGGGCAGATGAAGGAGGCACGCAGAGAACAGTGATGTTAGGCGAACACCAAAAATGAAGTATTTTTTTAGAAGAGAGTTTATTAATTCTATGAATATTTTGTATTTTTCTACATTTATTCACTTACTATTTTCTTCCTTCTAGTACACAGGAAGGGGAACAACAACAAACAGCCCCAAACAAATCCAACCACTACTCTCCCTCTACCTTCCTAACAAGCATCTTATCTCCACTTTACAAAAGTTGTCTTTCCTACCTTATTAAGGGTCATCTGTTCAGGAGTTTTTTGTTTTGTTTTGTTTTTGCGGTACGCGGGCCTCTCACTGTTGCGGCATCTTCCGCTGCAGAGCACAGGCTCCGGACGTGCAGGCTCAGCGGCCATGGCTCACGGGCCCAGCCGCTCTGTGGCACGTGGGATCCTCCCGGACCGGGGCACGAACCCATGTCCCCTGCATCGGCAGGCGGACTCTCAACCACTGCGCCACCAGGGAAGCCCTGCTCAGGGGTTTTAAAGATGACAAATGGCTAATTTGGTTGTTCATGCTCTATGCTGCTGGAACTGAGTGCTTGAATGATAATAATATAGGAAGGCAGGAAGTTACTCCCTACAGCATGAACCTTGTTCTTTTCCTGACGTGTTGACTGACCCCCAGCAAGCCACCCCGTGTACATGTGACCCGCACTGCAAATTAAACAAGAGTTCAGACAGTGGGGTGCATCTGAAAATAGAATGAGCTCCATTAGCTTAATTCCAAGCATGACAGGCTGTGAATCACCTCTTGTCTGAAGAGAGTACAGGGATTTTCCATCCCAACAGGTATTGAGCCAGGGCAGGCTGCCAGCAGAGCCCTCTGGACTCATACATCCCTGGCACCAGCTGTGGCCAGATGCTCTCATTATGGCCTTTGAACCACCACTACACGGCTTGTGAAAAGCAATCATGAAAGAGGGAACTCTGAGACAGTTGCCACCTTCCTATTTACAAACAACCACGAAATATATTTCTAAATCAATAATGGCAGATATTCAGCAAAAGAAAGGAAGAACGCTGCCTACCAGGCCACAATATACACAACAATATTTAAAGTATTACTTATAAAAATCTTTTTTAGTGTTTTTAAAAAATTTTATTTTTATATTGGAGTATAGTTGATTTACAATGTTGTGTTAGTTTCAGGTGTACAGCAAAGTGATTCAGTTATACGTATACATATATCTATTCTTTTTCAGATTCTTTTCCCATTTAGGTTATTATAGAATATTGAGCAGAGTTCCCTGTGCTATACAGTAGGTCCTTGTTGGTTTTCTGTTTTATATATAGCAGTGTGTATCTGTTAATCCCAAACTCCCAATCTATCCCTTCCCCCTTTAGTAACCATAAGTTCATTTTCTAAGTCTGTGAGTCTGTTTCTGTTTTGTAAATAACATCAAAATCTTAAAATATAGGAACTTGGTGTTAGAGTGGATGTGGGGAGACAGTGTCAAACATACACTGTCGTATTGGTGGCAAGGAAAACTGGCACAGCTAACTCGACCCCCATGAATTTATCTTCTAGAAACACAAGGGGGTATTCACAAAGATGTCCATTGAAGTGATGCGTGTACTAGTGAAAAGCTGGAAGCAGTGTAAATATCCATCTAGATATAAATGGTGGTGCACTCGTATTTGAGCACACTATAAATATGGTAACAAAAGTGTGGTATCTAACATTGGCCCTGTCCCAGGCACTGTTCCAAGTGCTTTGTGTGTATCAACTGGTTTAATCCTCAGAGCAATTTATGAGGTCGGTGCACTTTACAGAGGAGCAAACTGGGAGGCGAGAGGTTCAGTCACTTTCCTGGAATCACTCAGCTAGCAAGTGGTGGGGCTAGGATTTGAACCCACACAGTATGGCTCCAGAGTCTGTCCTTGAAGGAGCCCCCTAAGGAGCACTGTCTTGGGGCAGCCTTCTCCTGGACGGCCAAAGCTAAATTATTAGGCAACAAGAAACAAATTACTGACTAGTGTGTATAGCAGGATTTCAGTGGGTAAGAAAAGGGATAGTGTCCATGCCTGTGCTTGGTCAGTGTCGGGAAGGATGCCCACAGAATGCTAACAGGGTTCCCTTCTGGGAAAGGGCAACGTGACTGCAGGATTGGTGAGAAGGCAGGTTTTAAAATTTCACCTTTCATGCCTCTGGACTGTTCAAATTGTTCCCATGAGATTTTTCAAAAATTAGATTTAACGTTAAAGAATCTTAATTTTTTGGAAGAAAAAATCTTAATATAGCCTCTGAATTCAGAAATGGAGATCAGCTTTAGTTGGGGGGAAGCAGTGTGGGGTAGTAGAAAGAAGGAGCGTGGAGCGCTGCCACCGGATTAGACTTACACCAACAGGAATTTATTCTCCCACAGGTCTGGAAGGCAGAATTCTGAGATTAAGGTGTAAGCAGGGCCATGCTCCCTCTACTGCTGTGGGGAAGATACCTTCTTTGCTTCTTCCTAGCTTGCGGTCATTGCCAGTGATCTCTGGCATTCCTTGGGTGGCAGCTGCATCACTGTCTTCCTATGGTGTTGTCCCTGTGTCTCCCTGTGTCTGCACTTGGCCTTTTTATAAGGACATTAGGCATTGGATATAGGGCCCAACCGAATGCAATATGACCTCATTTTCACGTAACTAATTACAACTACAAAGAACTTATTTCCAAATAAGATTACATTTTGAGATTTCAGGTGGACGTGAATTTGGAGGATTACACTATCTGTATTAGTCAGCTTGGGCTGTCACAATAAAATACCAGACTGGGTGGCTTAAACAACAGAACTTTATTTTCTCCCAGTTCTGGAGGCTGGAAGTCCAAGTTCAAGGTGCCAGCAGGGTTGGTTTCTGGGAGAGCACTCTTCCTGGTTTGTAGATGTCCAGTTTCTGGCTGTGTCTTTCCTCTGTGCACAAGCATGCGTGTGCACACACACACACACAGAATGAGAGAGAGGGAGAGAGAGGGAGAGAGGTGTGGCACGTGGGATCTTCCCGGACCGGGGTACGAACCAGCGTCCCCCGCATCAGCAGGCGGACTCTCAACCACTGCACCACACGGTCTCCCTTCTTCTTCTTACAAGGACACCAATCTTATCAGATCAGCGCCCTACCCTTAAGACCTCATTTAACTGTAATTATCCCCCGAAGGGCTCTCTCTCCAAACAGAGTCACATTGGAAGTTAGGGCTTCAACATGTGGATTTCGGTGTATTTGGAAGGGGTGGGACAGAGTTCAGTCCACAGCACTGTTCAACTCAGTACCAGCTGTGTGGTCCCGGGTAGATTATTTGACCTACCTATCCAGCTGGGGCCCCAAGCTCAGACTCTTCAATTAGCACAGGAAATCTACTTGCAAGAGCCTAACTCCTGTTTTTAATTTAACTTCTTGTTAGTTTAATAAAACACTCTTAAATGCATAGGCGTAGAGTGCACTGCCCTCCTTGTGTTCTCTGTCCTGAGCTCTGAAAAGATTAGGGGTGGAGCTGCACTCAGGAGTCCCCTCTGGTTTCACCACACAGCCTGTCCTGCCATCCTGACTCCCTCATTGCCTCCCGATTATTTGGAGGATGTTTTTCTGGACCCCTTTTTTTTGAGCGGGTGGTAGTGGGGGCAGAGGGAGGGGCACAGTCTTTAGAATCAAGAGGGCTCTTGGAGATGATCTGCTTCACTCTCACGTACACCTTGACCCCAAGATTTCCCCACAGATGGAAAAACTAATGCCTGTGCTCTGGAGCCAGCAGCCATATGTGGTGATTTAGGTCTAAATCTAAATTAATTAAGAATTAAATAAAATGAATGTACAACTTCCTCAGTCATGCTGGCCACATTTCAAGTGTTCAATAGTCACATAGGGCTGGTGGCTACCAGATTAGAGATAGAGAAAATTCCCATCATCATGGCAAGTTCTACTGGATGGGGCTGAGTTATAAATCAGGTCTAAACCATCCAAGGGTGCTAAAGATATGACATCTCTCAGTTGTTTCTAAACACGTATTAACAGAGATGAGTTAGACGTCCTTTTCTCCCATTACAGCATTAGCTTAATGTTGCTTTTCCCAAACAATCACATCACATAAGAAAATTCAGCTAGTGAAAAATGCCAGCATATTGGAGAACTTCAGATACTTTACCACAAAAATTAAAAACTAGAAAAACAAAAGAAACTTTTCCCTCACCATCAAAGTTTCATGGTGATTTGCTTTGGGAGCACATGTAAGACTAAATTATAAAAGCAAAGAGCCCATCATTCTTATAGAATACTGAAGACATACCATTCATTTACTGGGGAGTGATTTTTTCCAAGATGACCTTCTAAATGTATCTTTGTGTCAAACAGGGTATCCCACTGTGATTCAAGGAGGGGACCAGATGCTCTGATTCTTTTGCTCTTTTTGACACAGCGCCCGGTAAGGTTATTAAATATTTCTGTTTAAACCCAGAGTCCCACACAGGATGTTCTAGTTAAAAAAGAAACATTTGGTAACATATCATACACAGCTAAATGAAAGCTACTGAGCTCTAAAAGGCATTTGTTCCTCTAAGTGAGTTTCGTTTTTTAGAATGTACCATTAAATATTGTTGGCTAGAACTGGTGTGGTCCTATTCAGCTTTCGTAGACATTATTTACTATCATTTCCATTCCTGAAAAGGTCTTCAAATATATGGAATTATACAACCTTAGAACTGTAAGTGCTGCTAGAAATCATAAATTGAAGTCCAGAGAGTGGAAGTCATTTGTTCAAACTGAATAGAGTCAGAAAAGAAGTCAGGTCCTTTGAGCCTGGGTTCAGTGCCCATTTACGTCATTTACAGGAGAAAAAGCTGGCAAACAAAGCCCAGAGAGGTAAGTAGAGGGTCAAGAGAGTATGCTGTCATGTAACGAAAGAGAACAGAGTGTTTCAGGAAGGAGGGAGTCGTCATCTGTATCAAATACAACTGTATCAAATCAAGGAAGAGAGATGTAACATATCCATTGAATTTAGCAGCATGGGGGCTGTTGTTGGGTGACCTTGCCAAAGGAAGTTTCAGCAGATTGGCAGAGGCACGTTCAGGTTACAGTGGGCTGAAGAGTGAAGCGTATTCCCATTTAGAGATGATAGATTGAGCTCTTCTGTTTATCTTCAAGCCCTAGTGAAACTCCACTATAAAAAATAAAAGGCAAAAAAGGATAAACCAACAATAACAAAGTCTCATAGTCTCATAGCAGAGAGATTCCAACGACTATCTGCAGGGCATCATGCAGATGAGAGTGGTAACTGACCAAACCAAGTGCACGAAACTGCCTCCTGGGGATATTGTTAAAGAGGGGAAGTCCAAGAGACCCTCAGGATTTGGGGATGCCAGAGGACAAGATATGGACAAAATGGAGAAGGGAATTATCTGAAAACCTGTACATAGAGTAGTTGGACCACTGCACTCCAGAATACAGGCATGTATTTCTGGGGAGGAAAACTCTCCTTACAGAAAATGAGAGAGTTTGAGGCTTTCCAGTTCCAGGGATATGGCAGGCTAGGTTAATTGGGCCAATTCATCTGTTGAAAACAACCAGAGAACTTAGGTAAAATACACATCTTTTTTTTTTTTGCGGTATGCTGGCCTCTCACTTTTGTGGCCTCTCCCGTTGCGGAGCACAGGCTCCAGACGCGCAGGCTCAGCGGCCATGGCTCACGGAGCCAGCCGCTCCGCAGCACGTGGGAGCCTCCCGGACCGGGGCACGAACCCGCGTCCCCTGCATCGGCAGGCAGACCGCCAACCACTGCGCCACCAGGGAAGCCCCACATCTTTTATATACATTACCAAATGTAAAATAGATAGCTAGTGGGAAGCAGCCACATAGCACAGGGAGATCAGCTTGGTGCTTTGTGACCACCTAGAGGGGTGGGATAGGGAGGGTGGGAGGGAGATGCAAGAGGGAGGAGATATGGGGATATATGTATACGTATAGCTGATTCACTCTGTTATAAAGCAAAAACTAACACACCATTGTAAAGCAATTATACTCCAATAAAGCTGTTAAAAAATAAAATCTTAAAAGCATGAAAGAGATGACAACAGAGAAAAGAATTACCAGCCTGAAATCTAATGAAACATGATAACGCAGAAAGTTTAACGGAATACAACCTTTGTTCTGAGGGTATTTGCTGATCCCGGCATACTTGAACTTGGGGTTGGACAGCTTCATGGGGAAAGGGAGACAGAAGTCAAAGACCAAGAGTGGACCGGGGTGAGAAGTCTTACAGGAAACGTTCTGCACGATAAACTGAGACCCCAGAGAACTATAACTTCAAGGTAAGGATAAAACAGAATTAAACCTGTCCCTTTCCTAGGTGACTGCAAGGAAAGTTACCTTGGCATTGAGCAGAGCAGGGGGAAAACCCTGAGGAGTTGTAATCACAGCCCTGCTGTAGATTTGCAAACCAAATTTGCAACAGCTAAGCAGTCCATAAAACTCCAAACCTGAATTTAGTTTAAAGTACTCCCAGACTGATAATGACTTTAGTCTCTGGCAGAAATTAAGTCAAATCCTCCCTGGAAGAAGGCGTTTTTATTCTGGGCTTCAAGGAATCCCCTCAAATAATTTTTCATGGACACAGTAAAAAAAAAAAGTCACATAGGAATCAAAATACCATGAGTGAAAAGCAGCAGAAGCAAGAGATGGGAGAGACCCAGATCCAGAAAGACTTCAAATAATCAAATTATTAGACAGGTATGAGAAAATAAATATATTCCTTATATTTAAAGAAATGAAATAGAAGCTTATACATTTCTTCTTGGTACACGTATTCAAAAGAAATAACCTAGGAGATTTAAGAAACATAACAAATATAACTTCTAGAAATTAAAAATACATTAACAGATTAGACAGAGCTAAAGAAAGAATTAAGAAGTATCCGGAATGCAGAACGGGTAAACAAAAGGGGTAGAAAATATGTAAATGAGACCAAGTGGTATTCATAATAGAGGGAGAAGGTCTACCATATGTTTACTTGGAATTCCAGAAGGAGAGGAGAGTGAGAGGGAATTGGGCAACTGGCAATATTTGAAGAGGAATTTTCCAGAAATATTAAAAGATAACAAGCTAGAGATTCAAGAAGGCTGGTGAAGTCCAAGAAAAATGAATTAAAAGAAATCTAACTTTTACACATTATGGTGGAACTGTAGTACTAAAAGATAGAATAGGAAAAAATTTAAAGCAACAAAAGAAGAAAAAAAGAAGTTATTTCAGAGTGTCAGTTATTGATATACTGATAGCTGATTTCCTAACAGCAAATTAAAAACACACAAGGCAGTGAACTGTAATCCTTAATGTGTGTTCAGAGTAAACAACTGTCCATCCAACAAAAATGATATCTTAGGAATCAGGGGAAAAAGGCAAAAACTAAGAGAGTTTATCATAGGTGATGCACAAGAAAGGAAATTCTATAGAATGTACTTCAGACAGAAGGATAGAAATCTGAGAATGAAAATCTGACTTGTTAGAAAGAATGAAGAACAAGAAAGTATTAAATTTGTGGGTAAAACGAAATGAACATTTACTAACTGAAATGATAATAATGTCTTCTGAGGTTTGAGATAAAAGTTCAAATTAAAACAGTTGAAAATAGTAATATATAAGTTGGGAGGGACTAAATGGAGCTAAAGTGTTCGCAGATCTTTACATCATCTGGGAAGAGGGTGAAGGTATTGATCAATTCCAAACTTCATAAATAAGTCATGCATGTTGTGAATCTAGGTTAGAATTGGAGATGATAACTTTCAGACTGGCAGAAGGAATAAAATGGAGTGATTCGAAAAGGTACTCAATGAAGCCAGTGATGTTAACTGCTGTACTATTTGGGGCACTCACTGATGTAAGTAACTAAACACTTCAGTTAAAAGACCATGAATATCAGTCTGGACAAAAATGATCCAACTAAATGCTATTTATGAAAAACTCATATAGAAAAGAAAGATACAGAAAGGTTGACATTTTAAGAGGCTAGAAAAAGAAATACCATGAAGTTGCTAACTAAAAGGAAGCTGGTCTGGCTATATTAACATCAGACAAAATAGATTTTAAGGCAAAAAGCATGATTAGGTATAGAGTTATTTTGTAACGATAGAAACTTCAGTAACAATTAGAAATGTGTATGGAATTAATAACACAAGGTCAAAATATATAAAGTAATAATTTCTAGAACTATTCAATGGAAATAGATAAATTCACAATCACAGTAAGAGATTGTAATACTCCTCTTAGAAACTGATAAAGCAAAAAAGACAAAAAGTCAATAGTGACGCAGAAGATTAAAATTACATGGTTTAATAACTTGGCCTAACACACATATGTAGAACACTGCATTCAGAAGTTGCAGAATACACACTATTTTTAAGCACACAGTTACAAACGTTGACCATATTTAGGGCCACGAAGCAAGTCTTGACAAATTTAAAAGCCTTAAATCATATACAGTATGTTTTTGATCACAGTGGAATTAACATCAACAGCAAAAGAATTTCTAGTATGCCTCTATATGTTTGGAAATTAAGAAACCTAATTTTAAATAACCCATGAGTCACAAAAGGTATTTTAAGGAAAAAAAGATATCTAGATCTTAATAATAATGAAAATGTTGTATATGAAAAATTGTGGAATGCAACTAAAGAACTGCTTAGAGTGAAATTCATAGCCTTAAATGGTTATACTAGAAAAAGAAAAAGGACTGGACTTCCCTGGTGGCGCAGTGGTTGAGAGTCTGCCTGCCGATGCAGGGGACACGGGTTCGTGCCCTGGTCCGGGAAGATCCCACATGCCGCGGGGCGGCTGGGCCTGTGAGCCATGGCCGCTGAGCCTGCACGTCCGGAACCTGTGCTCCGCAACGGGAGAGGCCACAACAGTGGGAGGCCCGTGTACCGCAAAAAAAAAAAAAAAAAAAAAGGACTAAAATTAATAATCTAGGCATCCATCTAAAAAATTAGTAAAGAACAGCAAATTAATCCCAAATAAAGTAGAAGGGATAAAATAATGAAGATATAAACCGAAGTTAATGAACTAGAAATCAAGCATGCAATGGAGAGGTCAAACAGGCCAAAAGTTGGTTCTTTGAAAGAAATCAGAAAATAAAACTTTTGGAGAAGTTGATGAAGAATAAAAGAAAGAATGAATTGATAACAAATATTAGGAAAGAAAAAAAAGGATATCACTACAGTTGTGCAGACATTAAAAAGATAAAAAGGATATATAAATAACTTTGTGCCAATATATTTGATAATGTAGATGAAATGGATAAATTCCCAGAAAACAATAACTCTCAAAATTGAATCTAGGAACACGGCCGACTGGGAAGGTCTAGGTTCTCATATTCCCATGGAAATACAAATACCTAGAAAGTTATTAAAATAACTTTATAGGAGCTCTGGAAATCAGTCAAAGGTCTATAGCAACCATGCAAATGCCCAATTGAGAAAAAAATGACATTTAAAATGGTAGGAGATATCATGGCATTTTTACTTGCCCTTTCCCTGAAGTTTAGGGGAGCAGCAATCCAGTTCCAGTGCCGTTACATGAAATGGAGAGAGCAGAGTGAACTGAATTTGCAAGCTCCTTGAGGGATTCATTTCTATCTGTCATATCAATGAGTTCAACCATTTAGAGAAGAATTAATACCAATCTTCCTGAAACTCTCCCCAAAACTGAAGATGATAGAACACTTAACAAACTCATTCTACAAGGCCAACATTAACCTGATATCCAAACCAAAGACAATATTAAAAAAGAAAACTACAGGCCAATAACCCTTATGAATATTGATGCAGAAAACGTTTAAAAAATACTAGCAAACCAAATCTGACGGCATATTAAAATGATTTTACACCATGACCAAGAGGGATTTATTCCTAGGATGCAAGAAACAGAAACCTGAACAATACTACAGTCCTTAAAGAAGTTTAATCAGTAATTAATATCTCCCCTTCCAGCCTTGGTAACAAGAAAGAGCCCAACATGCTCCCAGTTACATATGACCAACCAGGCGGCTTTCCAGGGCCTGCATGAGGCCTGGGATCTCGGGGCTTTATCACCAGCCAGGGAGAGGGAAACCATTTAACTAGCCAGTTCCCATCCAGAGCAAACCCTCCTTTTCACACTGACAAACCCAGCCAGTCCCCATTCCCCACCACAAGAGCCTGGGTCTATCCTGACTGGGGGTATCGAAGAGAGGGTGGAAGTTAAGGGAAGGAGAGGATGTACGTGATGGGAGAGAGGGTCTCCCCTCTCATAGCCTCCGTTTCCTCCTAATAATTCCATCCCTCTGGTTTGCGGTGAGGAAGACATGAGATGAGGCCCTGTGCCTGACACTTAGAGGACATTGATAAAGAAGAACTGTTGCCATTATCACTGCGTGTGGAAGGAGGGCTGCTGCGTTCCAGTCCCTCTGTTGAAGGGCTGGGTAGATGCAGAGGCCTTCCTACTCCAAGACCACAGAACATGGTAGCTGGGGCTGCAGGCTGAAGGAAAAGACTCGGTGATCACCTCAAAACTCTCTCCAAGCAAATTACTTGAGTTTTCCATTAAAGCCAGAAGGGGTGCCAAGAGGAGGGGAAGTCACAGAAAAGCTTTTTTTTTTTTTTTTTGATATTTTGTGAAAACTGATGTGGCTCAGGGAGAACAGGAAACATAACGGGAAGAGGAGGCTGGCAAGTAAGACAATTTTGATTAGAAAGTGGAACTTAAATATGGAATATCTGTTTAAGAGGGGCCAGAAGCATCAGAACTTCTAGCTTATTGTCAGGAGGTGTTCTGAAGATGAAGGACGGGAGGGGTACCCCTCAGATCAGAGTCTTGCAGGCCAGACAGAGAGGGGAGCCTCCCCAAATGCCTATGGTTTCTGTTCCAAATGAGAACTCAGTGGGACCAAGTGTCGCTGGAACACAGTAATCTGCTCGATCTAATTACCTGGGGTGTTAGGTCCTGCCAACTGATGCCAGCCTCAGCAAAGAGAAAACAGAAGCACCTGTGAGGTCTTAAGAATCTTTTTGACTTGGGCTAGCGACTCTACAAACAAATGGTCTTGTTAGGTTGTTTCTTTGCTGTTCGTCCTTCTGCTTGTTTAACATTCCAGACAGCCACGTCTCCTTATCTGGCCCTCTACACGCTCTCCTCTCCAGGAACGCCTAGCTTGAGGAGGTGGCGTCTGCCCAGAGCTCACAATTCCCCACCTTTCACTCGTGAACCTCCCTCTGCCTGGGATGGATACAGAAGTAACATTAGACGGTCCTGCCCTGACTCCATGGTTAAGGTGACAAACGTATGCAAGTGAGAGTAACATTTTTCCTGACTGCTTGTTGGTTATAACATCATGTAAAAATAGCTAGATGGAAGTTCACCAAATTTGGAGGTAGCTTGGAGATGACCTGACTTAGAATAGGTTACGTGGGGTGTACAAAGTTCTTTGGGAGGACTCCTGAGAAGAACACCCCAAACCTATGTCTTCTGGGGCATCTAAAACTGAGGTTCTCAAAGATAACTTACTACACCTTTAAGACATCATCTATAGAAAACATGCAATGGTTTCAAATACAGTATTAGCTGAAATCAAAACATAGAAATGTCAATACCTCAAAGGACAGGGGTCAACTTGCAGTTAAGCTGCTACTCGGCAGGGGCAGCTCGACAGTACTGTGTATCTCAGGTGAACAGGAGGCAAGGATTTCTTTTCGGGCGGCTCAGGAACCTCCTGTGTAGACAGAGGATGCTGACTGAAGCAAGTGGGAAACACGCACAGGCCAGTATCTACTGGGGGCAAGGTGATAGCCACAGGGCAAACCGGGATCCTCTGGTCTTGAATCAAGAGGCTCTGCTCCCAGAGTTGACCAGGCCCCTTTTGGGGGGAAAGTGTGAGAGGAAGGAAGGCAGGCTCTTTGCCAATCCATGCCAAGTCCTCATGTTTGACCAGTACTCCTCTGACGTTACCAGATCGTCTGCTGAAGCCACATTAGACCATTGATTGACACTTTAATATAGGAAGACTGGCAAAATGAGAATTTGGTGCAAATTTGGTGCAGGGGCCGTGGCGCTCCGTCATAGGGTTGCCAGATAAAATACAGGACACCCAGTTAAATTTGAATTTCCAATAAACAATGAATAATTTGTGGTATAAGTATGTCCAAATATTGCATGGAACATACTTATACTAAGATTTTATTAGTATTTATTTGAAATTCAATTTCCACTGGACATCCCATACTTTCAGCTGCTAACACAGGCAACTCTACTTGGGCAGGCCACCAGGCTGAGTCTCGCAGCAGGAAGGGGGCATGGTCAGGCCTCTGGTCTCTGGGAGAGCAAGGTAGCCCTGTTACCAGGGAGCTGAACAGGTCATTGTCAGGCATTGGGCCAGGATTCTAATCACCAGAATTGAGGTACAGGGTGGGATTCAGTCTGAGGACCAAAGCAAGAGTTTATGAACTAGAACAAGTAGATCAAGTCCCAGCAGGATCTCAGTCTCAGGAGCAGCTCAGGCACTGAGTCACTGACTGCCAGGTCTAGACTTCCTTCAATTGCCAGGGGCTAGGTGCAAGACTGGATTGTAAGAGCAGGGTTTCTGTAAGAGGGGTCCCTGGGAACCTTGAATCGAGAATCACCTGGGGCACTTGGGAAACATGCAGATTCCAGGGTTCCACCCAGACCTGCCGAATCAGCATCTCTAGGGGCAGCCCTTGAAAGCTGCATTTTCCCTACGTGCTCCTGGTGGCTCTAACTCGCACTCAGTTTGAGAACCAGTACCGTAGAGCCAGGAACAATGCGTGCAGTGAGGCATTTTGGTGAAGCCACAGACTCTGGAGTCAGACCACCCAAGCTAGACTTCTAGCTCTATCATATTATCTGTGCAACCTGGGACAAGTGACATAACCTTTCTGGGCCTTAGCTTCTTTATCTGTGAAAGAGGGATAGTCATTGTACCTGTCTCATATATATATATATATGAACAAAGCACTCAGAACAGTGGCTGGCTTCTAGGAAGGACACATACGTGTTAGCCATCATTAGGGGCTGAGTGGACCCACTGGGGAGGAAGAGGACGGGGTTGGGCCCTGATCAGTACCCATGTCCTATGCCTTGTAATAGAGGGGGCTAAAGCGGAGCTTCCGGGACAAGCTGTTTATTGCACCAGAAGTCAGAAGGTTGATTAATAAGAGGGACAGTCTTTAAACGCATGGGTGATCATGCTTGGCTTGAGTGAGAAACTAGGACAATGGATATTGTTCATTAAGCTCTAATTATCAGGTAAATTGAATAAGGGGTAGGGAGTCCATGTGTCACTACAAGTAATTAATGTGCTGCGTCTTTCGCTGGTAACCCTTTGATTTGCACCACCTAACCTGGAGTCTTTATCAGGCACTGGGATTTTGGAAATACTGGCTGCTAATTGTTTGGGTGAGTTCCCTGATCGCACTAAAGAAAATGGATGTGTCCTGCTCCTTCTAACGACTCAACCACAGGGGAAGATAAAGTGGTCCTAGCCATGATGAATTAAGCCCAGAGGGTTTGGAGAGGACAATCATTCTCTTGTTCATTTAACAAATCTGGAGACAGTGCCTCCAAGTTGGTAAAGTAAATGCGACCAGACATAGTCTGTTTAGGAAAAAAAAGAAATCACCTGTCCCAAGCTGCTCTTGAGTTGGTTGATGTCATGACCTGGCTGGCTCCCCATTCCAGTGGCTTGATTCCTGCCCAAATCCCTGCACAGTTCCTTTGAGGCCACAGCCTTGCCCCTGGAGTCCTGGCCCCCATCGTCGACCTGGGACTAGACCTTCTTCAACCTGGGCTGGTCCCACGCTCTGCTGAAACCCAGCTCCCCCAGCCCCCTGTGGACTTCAGGTCTGACCTGTCTCTAGACCAACCATCTTCCATGCTTTTATTCTGACTGATGTCAAGAAATCTGATTGTTCCTTCTCATGGAAAATATACAAATTGTATCAGTGAAGCATCTCAGGGGGGCACTGGAAATGCGAGTCACTCTGTATGTCCCTTTCCATCTAACACACTGTCATGTGTCATGGTGGCCTGGGATGCTGGTGAGTGCCCATTGGGTGGCTTCTGCCAGGAATTAGAGCCTAGAGGCGAGAGCCAGCAGGGGACAGAGTCTCTGATGTCTCAGAGAGCCTCTGTCTTCTACGGAAGTGTAACCAAATAGTTTAGAGTATTAGAAATGTTCAGAATAATAATAAGAAGAATAGCTAGTGATTGCTGAATGCCCACTCCATTCTTGAGAGTGTTCTAAGTGCTTGCATGTATTATCTCATCCAACTCCCCCATTCACCCTATGACGAGTTTTGAGGCACCATTATTATCTGCATTTTATAGCTGAGGAGACTGAGACAAAGAGGTTAGGTCACATGCCCAGGGTCATACAGCTGACCAGTGGCAGAGCTGGGTCCAATCTTGTTTTCATTTTCAAGAATTGAGCCAAATGCAGTCTCCTTGCATCAGGCATCTGCTCAGCGCTGGGGTAGGAGCAGTTTGCGAGGGAGCAGGGACTGGGTGTGCAAAGCACCTTCCAGACTCCTGTGTACTGTCCCAAGAAGAGATAAGACATCCCCCAAAGTTCAAGAACAAATGAAGAATGTTCTGCTTGTACTCAAACTGAAAGACTTTTTCACTCTTACTGGGTTTGCACCAAATTCTCGTTTTGCCAGTTTTCATATATTAAAGTGTCAGTCAATGGTCTAATGTGGCTTCAGCAGACGATCTGGTAACGTCAGAGGAGTACTGGTCAAAGAAGGTCGGAGTGACTGGGGCAGCCCTTAGCCGTCCTGCCCTCCCTCGGTGGGAGAGGAGGTGTGAACTGACACTTAGAGGCCCTCTGTCTCTCTTGGGCCAGTGGTTGCCTGGGGGCTGAAAGAGAACTCAAAATGTTCATAGCAGCATTACTCATAATAGCCAAAAATTGGAAACAACCCAAAGGTCCATTGATGGACGACTGGATAAACAAAATGCAGTCTCTTCATACAATGGAATACTATATGGCCATAAACAAGAATGAAGGACTAATACATGCTACAGTATGGATGACCTTGAAGATATTATGCTCAGGGAAAGCAGCCAGGCACAAAAGACCACATACTGTACAATCCTATTCATATGAGACACACATCAGGTTAGTGGTTCCTAGGAGCTGAGGGGCTGGAGGGAATGGGGAGAGACTGCTAGTGGATACAGGGTTTCTCTCTGGGTTGATGGGAATGTTCTGAAATTTGATAGTAATGATGGCTGTACAACTTAGGGAATGTACAAAAAAAACCCACACTGAATTGTGCACTTGAAAAGGGTGAATATAGTATGTGAATGTATCTCAATAAAAATAATCAAACAAAAAATAGAACAACAACAAAAAGGAGAACACAGAATCCACCCAATCAAGTCTCAGAGCAAAACGCTATCTTCCGAAGCTGGGCTGTGGGAGAGAGGCTCCTCCACTAACCTTGCCATGGCCTTGGGGACGCCCTTTGCCCTCTCTGCACCTCAGTTTCCCCACCTGTTAAATGGCATTGTTGTGAGAATATATCCCTGATGGGACTTTTGGAAACTCTAAAAAGCTTATTTAAACTTACAATGCACTAATTACAAGCGAGGTATCATTATAGTACTTGAGGGTGAACATCATTATAGTACTGATGGGATTTTTTGAAATTATAAAATTATTATTTAAACTTACAATGCACTAATTACAAGTGAGGTATCATTATAGTACTTGAGGGTGAACAAGAAGGATGATGAAAAGTAACCTGCCATTGCCGCTGTAATAAGAGGTCTGAAGATGTAGCACTATCCTTGCTCTCACTCACTTTGAAAGAGTGGCCAGCTGCCACCCTGACTGCCAGGCCCACCCTGATCTTCAGTTTTTCAAAAGATGAGTAATGCGGGGGGAGGCGAGATAAATTAGGAGTTTGGGATTAACATATACACACTGCTATATAAAAAATAGGCAAACAACAAGGACCTTCTGTATAGCACAGGGAACGCTACTCAATATCTTGTAATAACCTATAATGGAAAAGAATCTGAAAAAGAACACACACATACAAATATATATATCTGAGTCATTCTGCTGTACACCTGAAACTAAAACAATCTTGTAAATTAACTATACTTCAAAAAAAAAACCTTAAAGAAAAAGATGAGAAATGTGGAGGCTAAGATGAGAGGTTTCTGTATCAACAAGAAGAGGGGAAAAATCTTCTAATGTTTACCTTCCGTACAGAGCACCAGTCGGCACCACCTCTGCCTGGGATGTCCCGAGCTTTCAGTCCTGGGGGTCCTTTGGGGCTCCCTGGTCTCCCTAATCTCATAATAAGTGACCTAGGGGAAAGGACCACACTCACTGGGTTCCAGGACTGCAAACTCTCTATACATTCTCTGTCCACTATCCATCGCTTTTTCTCCTTCCCAACTTCCATATGGGTTTCCACGGTTTTCCTGGGATCCCCAGGGAACATCCTAGCTCTCCTCTATTTTGAATCTATACCTTAATAGCTTTCATATCCCCAATAAAGTGTTTCTTTCCATCGCCGGTTATTAGCACTTCGTAGCAGCCCTTTTAGAAAGACACTTAATTAAAAATCTTTTGGAAGCTTAAATAAACCATATGCACTGCACTCTACCCAATAAAAAGCTACTCCCTTAACTTCCAAAATAATTGAACTTATTGCCTGTGGATCCTGTCCTACTGGGGCAGAGCCTGACCGCTTTTCTTCCTCATATGCATCCACATAATGGATTCGATATCCATCTGTTTTTCTTAGGATAGGGACTACGTTCAGAATTTTTATTAAGATAATTCATAAAAATAAGAAAATTAATTTAACCAGATGCAGAATTCTCTGCCCCTCCATTATTAAAATAGTTGCTTCTCCCACTTGTCTAGTATTTGAAAAATACAAGCCCCATGAGGTCACGATCAAGCAGTGTTCAAACAGGGGCGGGGGCCAGGGGATTCAGGTCACCCTCTCTCCTGCTCGGCCCTCAGTCCCAAGGAAGTCCAGGCCGTAGTCCATCCAGAATTTCCAGTGTCCTGGGCCTCCGCCTGCTCTGGGGTCACGTCATCTAGGAGTACAGTGCACTGGATAACAGTTTGCCAGCTCTGTTTACAAGACTTTGGGTGGGGGGAGGTGGCTTGGGTAGGGGACACTCCAGTGTCTTAAGTCATTAGAATGCTGATTTCCTTTTCTCATTCCAATTTTTGTTTATTTGAATTAAAAACCGCTCTTTGCCACGAGTAAAAGGATCCAAACCCTCGGGGACCCAGCATCAGCAGCCAGATGTGAAGAACTGCTTCACGGTGTGGGCGGCCTTTCGGCTTTGGTCTCTTTCCGGGGCTCACAGTTGCCTAGGGAGGATAGCATAGCTGTGCTGCCTTTATGGTAAATCCTGGCTAAGTCCGGCCCAGACAGCGCGCGGCCGGGGATCCAGGCGACGGGGGGGCGATGAGATAATGAATGAGAAAAGGCTCCAGGCGGGAGATCGTTATTCATGCCGATTCTCTTCTCAGTAGCGTGCGCAGTATCGGGGTGAGGGGTTCATCTTCAAACAAGGAGACACATTACTAGTTTGGACTTTTCAGCGAGAGAAAGTGCATGCACTCTTGATTTTTCAGTCGTATCTGTCTTTCCGTTAAACGTCCCTAAATGTTGAAGTCCCTCGCGGAACGCGCCCCAGCCCCCAACCCCTGTGTCCGTCTCCTTCCCCGCGGGTCAGGAGGGCGGCAGTGTCCAGACGGTGGCGCTCCGGGACAGTGCAACCCCCTATCCCCCCACTGCAGCAAGAAGGCTAGTCTGGGACAAGTTTCAAGGTGCTTGCTGAAATTTTCTGGGAGGTTTCTCAACAAGAGTCATAACTTTTAGTAGCCGGCACAAAATCCACCCCCGTAACCAAGGTCGTTGAGGGAACGAGTATCCGAATCTCGCCCCTGTAGCCCGAATATTTCGGATTTCCCGTAGCCCGTGCGCTCCGAGAGCCTGGGCGCACCGCAGGGAACTGTGACGCCTGCGGAGGGAGATCCGCGGGGCAGGGGGCGGCCCGACCCAGTTGAGGTTGAAATGAGACCCCCCGCAAGGGAAAAGGACTGAGCTGAGTTATTCCTGGGGCGGGGTCCTCTGGTCTGCCGGTGGCTTCCAGGCTGCGCAGCCCAGCACCTCCGCGCCTGTCCCGCCGCTCCGGCACAGCTCCCCGAGCTTACCCGAGTGCCCCGCGCCACTCCGTAAGGCGTGCGGAGCACCTAGAGAGGGGACGGGAGTCGGAGCCGCTCGTCCCGGGTTTCTTTGAGGAGTGGCAGTCCAAGAGAAGGGCTTTATCCCCCGTTTTACTTTTTCCCAGAGCAGCCTGGAAGCTCCCGCAGCCAGGGCGCCAGGCAGCAGGGAAGGGGACGCGCTCTCACTCTCGCTTGCCCCAGAGTTGGGGGCAAGCGGCCACCATCTACCTCTTCTCACTCCCAGAGTACAGACACGATCCCTGCTCCCAGAGCCTGACGTAGGGGCCATCTCCTCAAGGAAAACACAAGTCGGGGACCGGATTGAGTGCCACCCGCTGCTGCTGCTAAGGGAGCCAACCAGCTCCTGCCAAGCACCAGAGTGGGAATAAATTCCCTAGAGACTGCTGTCCAGATTGGGGAGGGAAGCCCCCAGCAGCTGTCCCCTGCTTTCCGCGGAGTATAGAAGGCTTTGAAAAGGCAAAACACTGGGATGGGATGAACCTCTCAAGGAGACTGCAGAGGCGAATACCTAGGGTCCAAGGGGCCACTGGCCACTCCTCAGGCTCTGCTGGGGGCTTCAGACAAGCTTGGGTTGGCACTGGACCCCCAAGAGGGACCCTATAGCCCCGCTCTGCAATCTACAGCGCTTTGCCAGGTGTTTGCGTAAGAGAGGGAGGGAGAACTTGCTAGAAACGGATGCGCAGTGGCTGGTGGGGAGGAGGTGGATTCTGAGCTGGTCACGACGCAGGGTACCTGGGGGATGTGGTGGGAGGCGGAGCGGCTAGAGGGGAAGCACATACAAGGCAGCCGGAAGCAAGACGACACCTCGATGTGGATTTGTCCAAAAAGAGTTGGAGATCAAAGCGGGGGTGATCAGGGAGCTCTGATTGGTCGGGGGGAGGGATTTGGGGTGGGGCTAGCCACCTCTTGAGGCTTTAAAAGCTCATCGGAGAGGGGCGGGAGTGCTGTCATTTGCTCTCCGACTCTCGGAGGGGTGACAGCTTTCCTGAAGCTCCTGGCGACAGAGCAGGTGTTCGCTGTCCAGACCCGGCTGGGAGGACCTAACGGTCTCCAGCAGCAACATGAGGCCTACCCTGGCAGTTCCCAGCCCATACGGCTGTGTTGGCTGTAAACTGCCGCAGCCAGACTACCCACCGGCCCTAATCATCTTTATGTTCTGCGCAATGGTCATCACCATAGTCGTAGACCTGATCGGCAACTCCATGGTCATTTTGGCTGTGTCAAAGAACAAGAAGCTCCGAAATTCTGGTAAGACCCCTTTCCTTCTCCCTACCCACCGTGCAGCCACTTGCAACCCCTACCTAGGGTGTTAGTTTGGGCTCCTGCAATAGGGAACCCGTGGATGGATCCTGCTCCCCATTTCCCTGCGAGCCTGAGTGATGATGTTCCGCCGTGGGGGGGGGGGCCCATAAACTCAGAGCTTCTCCAGGCTGCGGAGGTTCGGAGCGTTGGGCAACCAAGTGCAAATCCCCGTCCCTGCGGTGCGCGGCACACCGCCGAGCCCGGCCCCGTCGGGAACCTGATGCAGAGGGAGCCGGCACCCGAGCGGAGAGTCCGGCGGCCGCCCGGGGACAGCACGCCGAGCCGGACGCCGCAGAGGTGGCCGCGCCGAGGCAGCGCGGGAGGAATTAACGCGGAGGGAGCAGCGGGGTTGCTACCCGCTCCGGTAAAGTTAAGTTCTCGGCGGCTGAGGCGGCGCTTGCCGGAGCGCAGCGCGGCGGCCGAGCCCAAGCCCGGCCGAGTCCCCGCTCGCCGCAGCCCTGTGACTCCAGGGTGGCTCCCGGGCAGCTCCCGGGCGGCGGAGCGCAGACCCCCGCGCCTGAGTGTGAAGCAGGGCGGTCTGAGCCCGCCAGAGCCGAGCTCCGTCCGCCCGTCCCAGGGCGCACGGCGGAGAGAGGCGAGCGGCCGGCTGGGCGCAGCAGGCGGTGGCAGCGACGGCGGCGGCGGCGGCGGAGACCCCGAAGTCCGTAAGCGGGGTACCGGGGGTCGCAGGGCGGGGCGGCGGAAAGGTTCGGGAGCTCGGCGTCCCGGGGGCACAGAAGACGGCAGAACCGGTGAGGATCGCGGGAGGGCTGCAGGAGAGCTCAGAGGGGATGGTGGGAGGCGCAAGGGAGACCGCAGAGCGCGCGGACGTGGGACGAGGTGGGGCGGCGAGCGAGACTCCCCTCGCGGACTGCCAGTGCCAAGGGGAGGGGGCCGGCTGCGAGCGGGCCTGGGGGACGGTGCTGGAGGCTGCAGGGCGCTGCGCCCCTTGCCGGGGGCGGGGGCGGCAGACGCTGCGGAGCCTTGAGCCGCCTTTGCAGGTTGGGCGGGAGAGGGCTCGAGAGGGGAGGTGGGGGAGGGGCCAAGGGGCCCAAACGCCCAGCTCGGGCCCCGGATGGGAAGGGGCGGCGCCCAGGGCCTCCGCTGCCTGGATCCCGGCCGGCTGGGGCCGGAGGGCAGAGGGGAGCGAGGGGGCGGGGTCTGAGGGGGTCGGGCACCCACAGGACCCGGGCGGGCGGGGTGCCGGGGAGTGGAGGCCGCCACTCTCTGGGGGATTACTTTGCTTGGACGAGGAATCACAAACACCACAGAAGTTTCCAAATGCAGTGACGGGCACACAGTCATTAAAAGTTTTCTTTTAAACTTTCGATGGGTGTGTCTGATTTCTCCTCGGTCCCCCGGAGACGTGGGGCCGCACACCTGGATCTCACGTGCGCTCCAGCAGTGCGGTCCCAAGGGGCCCAACCCCGGAGCCCCCGGGGAGTGGGGCACCTGCAAAGTCCATTTTCTCTTTTTTCCTTTTCTCCTTCATCTTCCTTTCCTTCCATAATTCAAATAAAGGTTTTTAGCGTTGTTGTGGTTTTGTTTTTAAGTCTTTGCCCTCTCTCTTCTCCTCTTTTCTTCTCCGAATTCATTACTTTGAGGGAAAACCCTAGAAAGAACCTCTTGGGTAGAAAGCGCCGAGGCCTGGCCTTGGCAGTGCTGGCGGAAGGAAGCAGAACGAGCCGTTCCTTTGCCCTTTTAAAAGTGCTCATTTTCTCCCAGTCCGAGATGAAGTGCAATATTTTGCCAAACCAATGCTAATTAGCAATGAGGTGTTTCCAGAGAAAGGGCTCCGCCTCTGCACTTGGCCTTGCAGGTTTTACAAACAGCGTTCCTCCCGCCGCCCTACAAAACAGGAGTGCCCCCCCCCCCCACCGGCACTTTCCTGTTTAGCCCACAGGCTCCAGTAAAGCCCGGGACCGGGGACCTGGAACCAGTGTGCAGGGTGGCGAACGTGCTGGTGCCCGGCTCTGCTCGGGGACCCGCGTGAAGCAAGCAATTCTGCTAATCCTTGCAGGGATTTTCCTGATTTTTTCCCCTCTTTGCTCACTTTCTCAGACTAAATTTTACAGGGCCTCTCCCCACCCTCAGTTTTTACTCTTAGGTTACCTCTGAAATGGTAAGTATTTACTGGGCTAAGTCTTAGATTATTGTCTGATCCCGCTGGGAAAGACCGCTTAAGAAAACGACATGCCCTTTCTCGGACAGTTCTCTTTAGACATGTTTGCGTTGTAAATGCGATGGTACGTTAGAGAAGGCAGAGGGCTAATTTTTTTTTCGGGGTTGGGGGAGGTTGAGGCTTCCTGACAGTCCTCCAATCTCTCCACCCACCCCAGTCCCTACCCTCCAGCCTGTTTCCGACAGACAGCTCCATCCAGCTCCCCTCTACTCCCTCCCTCCCCCCACCCATACTCCGCCAAAACTTCGCGTTTCGTTTTTGTTCAAAATGATGGCCACAGGTCTGTGTGTGTGGGAGTGTGAAGGGCTCCCCAACGGGCTTTCGTGTTTACTGCTTCCTGACATCACTTTTTTCCCAAAGCAGAGATGATGTTGTTTGAAAGGAAAAAAAGGTTGTCAAAGGACAGGTCCCCCAAACCTGCTTGTGCATCGGAATCATCTGGGACATGCTTGTAACTAAAAATAAAAACACAACTGTATTTCTTGAAAAGAATTCTAGAAGTCGAAATTGTCACGACTCCAGCTGGCCTTTTCTTCCAGCTTATATTTGTAGATTTCCAAATGTAACCATTTGTTCTTCTCTGTCTTCCTCCCCCGCCCCCACCCCCACCCCCGCCCCACCCCGCCCCGCCCCAATATGCTTTTCAGGCAACATCTTCGTGGTTAGCCTCTCTGTGGCTGATATGCTGGTGGCCATCTACCCCTATCCTCTGATGCTGCATGCCATGGCCGTTGGTGGCTGGGATATGAGCCAGTTACAGTGCCAGATGGTTGGATTCATCACAGGGCTGAGTGTGGTCGGGTCTATCTTCAATATTGTGGCAATTGCTATCAACCGTTACTGCTACATCTGTCACAGCCTCCAGTATGAGCGCATCTTCAGTGTGCGCAATACCTGCATTTACCTGGTTGTCACCTGGATCATGACCGTCCTGGCTGTCCTGCCCAACATGTACATTGGCACCATCGAGTATGATCCTCGCACCTACACCTGCATCTTCAACTATCTGAACAACTCTGCCTTTGCTGTGACCATCGTCTGCATCCACTTTGTCCTCCCTCTGCTCATAGTGGGTTTCTGCTACGTGAGGATCTGGACCAAAGTGCTGGCAGTCCGCGACCAGGCTGGGCAGAATCCTGACAACCAGCTTGCTGAGGTTCGCAATTTTCTAACCATGTTTGTGATCTTCCTCCTCTTTGCAGGGTGCTGGTGCCCTATCAACGTGCTCACTGTCTTGGTGGCTGTCAGTCCAAAGGAGATGGCAGGCAAGGTCCCCAACTGGCTTTATCTTGCATCCTACTTTGTAGCCTACTTCAACAGCTGCCTCAATGCTGTGATCTACGGTCTCCTCAATGAGAATTTCCGAAGGGAATACTTTACCATCTTCCATGCTATGCGGCATCCTATCCAGTTCTTCTCTGGCCTCATCACTGATGTTCGGGAAATGCGGGAGGCCCGAGCCTTCGCCCGCGCCCGCGCCCGCACCCGTGACCGAGCCCGCGAACAAGCCTGTACTGCTGTGGAGGAAATACCGATGAGCGTCCGAAATGTTCCACTACCTGGTGATGCTGCAGCTGGCCAACCTGAGTGTGCCTCCGGCCACTCCAGGCCAGCCTCCGGCCACTCCAGGTCTGCCTCTGCCCACCGCACATCTGCCTCTGTTCACCATAAGTCTGTCTTTAGTCACTCCAGGCCTGCCTCTGGCCACCGTAAATCTGCCTCTGGCCACTCCAAGTCTACCTCTGGTCACCCCAAGTCTGCCACTGTCTACCCTAAGCCTGCCTCTGTCCACTTCAAGGCTGACTCTGTCTATTTCAAGCCTGCCTCTAGCCACCACAAGCCTGTCACTGGCCACCACATCCCTGCTGGCAGCCACTCCAAGGCTACCTTCAGCCCTGCCACCAGCTGCCCTAAACCCACCACTGGCCACACCAAGCCTGCTACCACCCACCCCGAGCCTGCCGACTATCCCGAGCCCGTTGCCACCAGCCACCTGGAGCCTGCCATCGCCGGCCAGCCTGAGCCCACTGCTGCTGGCCACCTGGAGTGTGACATCACTGACCTCCCTGAGCCCGCCTCCAGCCCTGCCGCTGAGTCCCCCAAGCCTGTTGCCAGCCCGCTGGAGCCTGCTGCTGCCGCTGCCCCTGTTGACCCCTTTGTGGTCACCATTGCCACTGATGATTACCAGGAGGTTGTGGTTATTGATGTTGAAGCTGATTCTGATGAAGTGGCTGTGTGATCTTAGGGGCGGCCAAGCAGTGGTCCACTTTTGAGGTTGGCTAGCATATGTAATACAAGGTGAGATATCTTAGTGCATCCGCACACAGACACGTGCAGACACTGACAGAGAGTGTAAGCTACACCTACCTTTCAGGCATACTCCTTTCCATTATGTCTGCAAAAGTGTGAGTGTGTGTGTGTGCGCGCGCACGCTTGCTCCTTTAGAGACCAATTTCCCCTCAAGTTTGACTTCTGTTGTTCTGAGCCTCCCTTTCCTCCTGTGGCTGACTGTGAGCCCACAGTGATCCTTGAACTTGTGGACTGGTTTTTCCCCACTCCTGTGTAACCGTTTCTCCCCACTCCTCATTTCCTTCTCCTTGTTCCTGCTTTCTCCTCCCATTCCTCGGGGGGGGGGGGGGGGGGGGGGGAGGAGCGCATGCGCAATGGTAAAGGTGCGCTGTGGTAAAGCCTTCTGTAAAGTGAATGTGACCGCAGAGCTTTATGTGTTTAAGTATTTATTGTACATTTAACGGCAGTAAGAAAGGCAATTGCGATAAAGTACAAGTATTTGAAACAGTTTCCTTTCTAAATTCCAGCAACAAAATATGACCCCTATCTGAAGAACACAATTTACTGAGCTCTTATTAAAATAAATATTTATGCCTATGAGATCAAATGGCAAAAGGAAAGATATTGCCGCACCAAATACATTGGTGCTGATTTTCGTAGTCAAACACGAATGCAAATGATATGTGTTTACTTTATTCGTAGTTACTTTACCTTTTATAGTATTTGCCAGGATTTTCTTCCATTTAGTTCCTTAAAAACAAATCTATCCATAAACTGGTTTCTCCCCACATCCAAACTTATGGTTGCTAGGATCAGTTACAGTCATGCTTTTAATACTATACACAGCCTGATGTTTTTACGCAATCAGTTTTTACATTTTTCTTTTTCATTCAGAAGGGAATTTGAGGGAAGAATTGGTAGCCAGAAGTGAATGGAGTACTGCCTGGACTTGTAAACAAGTGCTGCTTCAAAAGCCGTTCCCTCCTGCCCCATCCCTCTGAGCCTCCCAGCTGTGTTGGGGATGGTGGGGGGAGGCTGAGGTCCTGTGATCCACCGTGTTAAGGTGTAGATGTCTTGTATCGTCGCACTTGACAGCCCAGGAAGTGATTTTTCTCTAGAATTCAAGAAAACGTTGTTTAATAAAAGTCTCGATTATTGATTCAAATTGACACTTAAAGTTTACTGTACAAAAGATTGTAAGGATAAGTGGAAATGTGTTATACTGCCTTAAGTTAGTTCTCTGTTTGTGGTAGCAATTAAATAAGTGTTTTTGTGTCTTTGGTGTGTGATCTGTGAATAAAATTTGCTTCCTCCACCAGATTCACTTGTGGGGAGGCTTGGGGGTGGGTGGAAAAGCATACCCCTTGGGGGATCAAGAGACTCAGATGCAAGTACCCTCCCTGCTGTACCCCAGGGCGAGTCACATGACCCCTCTCTCCACAGTTGCCTGGCTTAGCAAACTGTGGCCAGGTCGGGGCGGGCTGGAGGCAGAGGAGGGCTCCCTGGGTGTGGTGGGTTCTTCTCGCTAGTACTGCCAAGGCTTCTGAAACCGGGTCCTCTTTTACCCCCATGGAAGGAGTGGAGCTGGGCCCCAATTATGTCACAACTCCGGAGGCTACTGGGACCAAGTAACGGAGCCCACAATCCAGTGGGGGAGAGGCACAGGAGTGAGGGGCGGGCAGACAGGTGGGTTCCTCTCTAGCTGGAAGTTAGGTGGCAAGACCCCAGCAACTGGGCAAACGTCCTAGCCTCAGGAACATAGCCTCAAAAGAATCTCCAATGATGACGTAATGCTCCAAACAGACTACTCCATAAAAATAAAAGATTCAAAAGAATACATGGTAGGATATCAATTTGGTTAAGAAAGTATACACATTAAAACACGCACATATACATAGGCCCACGGAGTTAGGCATGTATATGGTTGTTCTATCCAGGTTTAACTAGACTGTAAGTATAAGCTGAGGTCATCTTCACTTCTGATGCCCAAATTACAGTGGTCCCAACAGAGTGGCTGCTGTACCTCAGGCTGATTCCTTGTCAACATTCCTGCCTAGTTTCCCTGGACATGCAAAAAGGATGCTTGCTCGTGTGCTCAAATCGCTTTACAGTTGCCACCCTCTCCCCATGTTTTCCACGTTCTCCCTGTCTGCCCTCACTCAAGGAGCTTTGCTTTGGGTAAGATTGCAAGTGTTCAAACCAAGGATGCTGCGTCTCAATGCTCCGAACTGGGTGCAGGGTTCTGAGAGGTGATGGGAGAGGTGAAGAACCTCTTGGCACTTTTTACAGCTTTGTTTCACGCTCTGCTCTGAGGTGCCCGAAGCAACACTGCTTATGCCCAGAGTCTTACAAAGTCTTATGAAAGCAGCCACTTCATCCACTCTGCTCACCTGCAAGGTGCGTTCATCATTCCTGCCTCCCCACCTCTGCCCCCATAACCCACTCCCATGGGAACAAGCAACGGTTGAAGCGCAGTGCCTCCTGTTTGTACATGGCCAAGAAATATTTTTCTCTGCCCCTCTTTCCCTTATCCTGTCCCTTTCCACCCCCAAAGTCAAGAAGCCTCATAAGCACATCTCTGACTAGCCACGCCCACTATGAGTAACCAAGGCAAGACACTGAATCTCTGCGGTCAGTTTTAAGGTGCTTTGTAGTTGTCTCCATGACAACGCACAGCTTCTGGTTTTATACAAGTAGAATCAGAAGGGCCAATCTTACCGACTTCCCCAAAGAGAGAATCTGCCTCCAGGTGAGCCGAAGTCTCCATGATCAAGGGATGAAGAAACGGAAGCAAATTTTAAACGGCGGTTCCCCCAGTTTCTATTCCTCTTTATTTTCTTTGTAAATGGAAATATAACGCATATACTGTAAAGTGAAAGTTTGACCATATTTTTACACAGGTATGCACCCGTGTAATGACCCCTTTGACCCTCCAGAAGGCTCCCTTTTGTATCCTTCCAGTCAATACTCCAACCAAAGGCAAACGCTGTCCTGACCTCTATCACCATACATTAGTTTTGCCTGTTCTAGAACTTCATATAGATGGAAGCGTGCAGTATGCATTTGTCCCGTTTCTTTTTTAAAATAGTGATAAAATATACATAACATAAAACTTACCATTTCAACCATTTGTAAGTGTGCAATTCTGTGGCATTAAGTACATTCACAATGTTGTGCGATCATCACCACTGTTCACTTCCAGAACTTCTTCATCATCCCAAACATAAATTCTGTAGCCTTTAAACGAGAACTCCCTATTCCCCCCTCCCCCAGCCCCTGGTAACCTCTATTCTACCTTCTGTCTCTATGGATTTGCCTATTCTAGGTACCTGATATAAATGGAATCATATATTATTTGTCGTTTTGGGTCCGGCTTCTTTTACTGAACTTAATGTTTTCAGGGTTCATTCGTGTTGTAGCAGGTGTCAGTACTGCATTGTTTTTACGGCTGAATAATATTCGGTTGTATGGATACACCACATCGTGTTCGTCCATTCATCCACTGATGGAATTTGGGCTATTTCCACTTTTGGGCTGCTATGAACATTGATTTACAAGTATTTGAGTCCCTGATTTCAATTCTTTTGGAAATATATCTAGGAGTGGAATTGTTAAATCATATGTTAGTCTGGCTTCTTTTGCTCAATTAGTTATGTTTTTGAGATTCAGTCATGTTTTTGTATGAGTAGTTTGGGGTGTGTTTTCATTTTTATGTAGTACTCTACAATATGAATATACCATAATTTACAGATTGATTCTATTATTGATGGACCTTTAGGTTGTTTATGATTTGGGACTGCTATGAAAAATGCTTCTATAAAGATTTTTTACATGCCTTTTCATTTAATTTTATATAAAGTTATAATTTTACATACAGTGAGGTGCATAAATCTTCGGTGTAAAGTTGAACGAATTTTTACTTATGTACACACCTATGTAACCACCACACAAATCAAGATATAAAACATCTCCAGCACTTAGAAGGTTCCATTATGCCAGCTTAATTTTGTTGGTTCTCGCGCTTTATTTCAGTGGAAGCATACGGAATATACTCTCTTGTATCTGGCTTCTTTCACTCATCATTTTGTCTGTGAGATTTATCCATATTACTTTGGGTAGAAGCAGTCCATCCTTCTTATTGCTGTGTAGAATTCCGTTGTACTGAGTATAAGAACTTCTTATCAATTCTACCATAGGTGGACATTCGGTGTGTATTCTAGTTTGGAGCTATTATGAAGAAAGCTGTTAATGAACATTCTTGTACATGCCTTTTGGTACATATATGAACTCATTGCTCTTGGAAATACACCTAGGATTGGAATTCCTGAGTCGTGAGTATATGTGTATTTAGTTTTAGTAAGCACTGCCAAATATTTTTCCAAAGTGGTTGAAACAATTTATATTCTTACTAGCAATGCATTAGAATTCAAGATGCTCTGCATTCTTGCCAACATTCAGCATTTTCAGCCCTTTTAATTTTAGATATTCTTCTGGATGTCTACTGCTATTTCATTGTATTTTCAGTTTTCAATTCTTTTTTTTTTTTTTTTTTTTTTTTGCAGTATGAGGGCCTCTCACTGTTGTGGCCTCTCCCGTTGCGGAGCACAGGCTCCACACACGCAGGCTCAGCGGCCATGGCTCACGGGCCCAGCCGCTCCACGGCATGTGGGATCTTCCCGAACCGGGGCACGAACCCGTGTCCCCTGCATCAGCAGGCGGACTCTCAACCACTGCACCACCAGGGAAGCCCCAGTTCTTTAATGAATAATGATGTTGACCATTTTCTCACATGGTCATCGTCCATTTGGATATTCTAAAAAGTGAAAAGTTTGAACAAATATTTTGACTGTTTTAAATCTGAGGTTCCTGTCTTCTTATTGGAAGTAGAAGTTCTTTATATATTCTGGATACAAATATATGTATTTCACGAATATCTTCTCGGTCTGTGATTTGCCTTCTCTCTCTCTTAATTGTATCTTTTGATGAGCAAAAATCCTTAATATTGTGAAGGGCAATTTATTAGTTGTTTTTTTTTTTTTTTTTGAGGTATGCGGGCTTCTCACTGTTGTGGCCTCTCCCGCTGCGGAGCACAGGCTCCGGACGCGCAGGCCCAGCGGCCATGGCTCACGGGCCCAGCCGCTCCGTGGCACGTGGGATCTTCCCGGACCGGGGCACGAACCCGTGTCCCCTGCATCGGCAGGCAGACTCTCAACCACTGCGCCACCAGGGAAGCCCTATTAGTTTTTTTTTAATGACTAATAATTTCTGTTTAAGAAATTTCTGACTAATATAACGACTATATTCTCCTAGTTTTTCTTTTAGAAACTTTATTATTTTGCCTTTAACATTTAAGTCTATGTTTAGTCTGAAGTTAATTTTCTGTGTTTGGTGTGAGGTAGGGGGACAATTTTCTGTTTTTGGTATGAGGTAGGGGGTCAAGATTCATTTTTTAATATAGTCAAGGTTCGTATTTTCATTTAATCACCATTTATTGAAAAGACCATCCTTTGCCCAACTGAACTGTAGTGGAGACTTTGTTGTAAATTGGTTAGTCATATAAAAATAAAAATTATCTATCATCTATCTATCTATCTATCTATCATCAATCATCAAGCTCTTTCTGAGCAGTTTAGTCTATTCCATTGGTCTGTTTGTCCAGCCTTGCACCAATGCCACATTGTTTTTTATTTTTGTTTTTAATTTTTAATTGAACTATAGTTTATATACAATGATATGCAAACATGTTAAGCATACAGATAAATGGATTTTTACTTATAGGCATATTTTTATATCACCATCTTCCAGATGAAGATACAGAACACTTCTAGTACCCCAGAAGGCCCTTAAATGCCCCAACTCAGTCAATAACTCCCCAAAAGTTGACCACTAGTCTAACCTCTAATATCACAGATCAGTTTTGCCCATTTCTGAATTTCATTAAGGGGAATAGAATAACATGTATGCTTTTGAATCTGGCTAATTTTGGTAAACATGCTTTTGAGAAGCATGAGTGTTGTTGGACGTATCAGCAGTTCTTTTTAAAACTGTCATAGGAAGATTTAATGATGTGGAATATCTTCAAGTCATATTAAGTTGAAAAAGCAGAGAATGGCATGTGATTTTGTTAACAAGACCAAAATGCATATGTGAAAAGACACACATGTTTTAACACTTTCTATAGTAAATACATAAACATTTTTATCGAGATATAATTCATTTACCATAAATTTCATCATTTTAAAGTATTCGATGTTGGGTTTTCTTAAACTTGAGGTATAGTTGATGTACAATATTATATGTTTCAAGGGTACAACATAATGAATCACAATTTTAAAGGTGATACTCCATTTATAGTTATTATAAAATATCACTATATTCCTTGTGGTGTACAATATATCCTTGTAGCTTATTTATTTTATACATAATAATTTGTACCTCTTAATCCACTATCTCTATCTTTCCCCACCCCCCTTCCCTCTCTCCATTGGTAACCACTAGTTTGTACTCTCTATGTGTGAGTCTGTTTCTTTTTTGTTATATTCGGTAGTTTTTTGTTTTTTGTCTTTTTAGATTACACATATAAGTGATATCGTACAGTATTTGTCTTTCTCTTCTGACTTATTTCACTAAGCATAATATGCTCCAAGTCCATCATGTTGCTGCAAATGGCAAAGTTTCATTCTTTTTTATGGCTGAGTAGTATTCCATCATATATATATATATATATATATATATATATATATATATGCCATATCTTCTTTACCCATTTATCTGTTGATGGACACATAGGTTGCTTCCTTATCTCTGCTATTGTAAATAATGCTGCTACGAACATTGGGGTGCATATGTATTTTCATTTAATGTTTTCATTTTCTTTGGCTATATACTCAGGAGTGGAATTGCTGGATCATATGGTGGTTCCATTTTTAGTTTTCTGAGGAACCTGCATACTGTTTTCCACAGAGCTGCACCATTTTACATTCCTACCAACAGTTTACAAGGGTTCTTTATCTCCACATCCTTGCCAACATTTATTATTAGCAATCTTTTTGATGATAGACATTCTGACAGGGGTGAGGTGATATCGCATTGTGGTTTTGATTTGCATTTCTTTGATGATTAGTGATGTTGAGCATCTTTTCATGTGCCTCCTGGCCATCTGCATTTCCTCTTTGGAAAATGGCTACTCAGGTCATCTGCCCATTTTTCAGTTAGGCTGTTTGTTTTTTGATGTTGATTGTTTTTTGATGTTGAGTTGTATGAGCTGTTTATATATTTTTGATATTAACCCCTAATGGGTAATATCATTTGCAAAATTTTTTCCTATTTAGTAGGTTCTCTTTTCATTTTTTTCGATGGTATCCTTTGCTATGCAAAAGCTTTTAAGTTAAATTAGGTCCCATTGTTTATTTTTGTTTTTGTTTCCTTTGCCTTAGGAAACAGATCCCAAAAAATATTGCTAACTATTTAAGTCAAAGACTGTTTTGCCTATGTATTCTTCTAAAAGTATTACGGTTTCCAGGCTTACATATAGGTCTTTAATCCATTTTGAGTTTATTTTTGTATATGGTGTTAGAAAATGTTCTAATTTTGTTCTTTTACGTGTAGCTGTCCAGTTTTCCCAGCGCCACTTATTGAGGGGACTGTCTTCTCCATTGTGTATTCTTGCCTCTTTTGTCGTAGATTAATTGACTATATGTGTGTGGGTATATTTCTGGGATCTCTGTTCTGCTCCATTGATCTTTATGTCTGTTTTTGTGCCAGTACCATAGTGTTTTGATGACTATAGCTTTGTAGTATAGTCTAAAGTCAGGGAGCATAATTCCTCCAGCTTTGTTCTTTTTCAAGATTGTTTTGGCTATTCAGAGTCCTTTGTGTTTCCATACAAATTTTAAAATTATTTGTTCCATTTCTTTGGAAAATGCCATTGGTATTTTGATAAGGATTGCATTGAATCTGTAGATTGCCTTGGGTAGTATGGTCATTGTAACAATATTAATTCTTCCAATCCATGAACATGGAATATCTTTCTACCTGTTTGTGTCATCTTCAATTTCTTTCATCAGTGTCTTACAGTTTTATGAATATAGGTCTTTAATATCCTTAGGTAGATTAATTCCTAGGTATTTTATTCTTTTGATGTGATTGTAAATGGGATTGTTTCCTTAGTTTCTCTTTCTGATAGTTCATTGTTAGTGTATAGAAATGCAACAGATTTCTGTACATTAATTTTGTATCCTGCAACTTTACCAAATTCATTGATGAGCTTTAGTATTTTTCTGGTGGCATCTTTAGGCTTTTCTATGTATAGCATCATCTCATCAGCAGACAGTGACAATTTTACTTCTTCCTTTTCAATTTGGATTCCTTTCATTTTTCTTCTCTGATTGCTGTGACTAGGACCTCCAATACTATGTTGAAAAAAAGTGGTGAGCATGAGTGGGCATCCTTGTCTTGTTCCTGATCTTAGAGGAAATGTTTTCAGTTTTTCACGGTTAACTATGATGTTAGCATAGTTATGTTATCGCATATCACCTTTATTTTGTTGAGGTATGGTCCCTCTATGCCCACTTTCTGGAGAGTTTTTGTCATAAATGAATGTTGAATTTTGTCAGAAGATTTTTCTACATCTATTGAGATGATCATATAGTTTTTATTCTCAGATTTGTTAATGTGGTATATAACATTGATTGATTTGTGAATATTGAAAAATCCTTGTATCCCTGAGATAAATTCCACTTGATCATGGTATATGATCCTTTTAATGTATTGTTGGATTTGGATGGCTAATATTTTGCTGAGGATTTTTGCATCTATGTTTATTAGTGATATTGGCCTATAATTTTCTTTTTTTGTGATATCTTTGTCTGGTTTTAGTATCAGGGTGATGCTGGCCTCGTGGAATGAGTTCAGAAGTATTCCTTTCTTGGCAATTTTTGGAAGAGTTTGAGAAGGATAGGTGTTAACTCTTCTCTAAATGTTGTGTCTAGTTCACTTGTGAAGCCATCTGGTCCTGGACTTTTATTTGTTGGGAGTTTTTTGATTACTGATTCCACTTCATTGATGGTAATTGGTCTGTTCATATTTTCCCTGTCTTCTTGGTTCAGTCTTGGGATATTGTATATTTCTAGGAATTTGTCTATTTCTTCTAGGTTGTCCATTTTATTGGCATATAGTTTTTTATAGGAGTCTCTTATTATCCTTTGTATTTCTGTGGTGTTGGTTTTACCTTCTTTTTCATTTCTGATTTTATTGATTTAAGCCCTCTCCCTTTTTTCCTTGGTGAGTTTGGCTAAAGGTTTATCAATTACGTTTATCTTTCCAAAGAACCAGCTTTTAGTTTCATTGATCTTTTTATTGTTCTTTTAGTCTCTATTTCATTTTTTTTTCTGCTTTGATCTTTATGATTTCTTTCCTTCTACTAACTTTGGTTTTGTTTGTTCTTTCTTTCTCTACTTCCTTTAGGTGTAAGGTTAGGTTGTTTATTTGAGATTTTTCTTGTTTCTTGAGACAGCTTTTATTGGTATAAACTTCCCTCTTAGAACTGTTTTAGCTGTGTCCCATGGATTTTTGGGTCATTGTGTTTTGTTTTCATTTGTTTCCAGGTACTTTTTTCTTCTTAGATTTCTTTAGTGATCCACTGTGTGTTTAGTAGCATATTGCTTAGCCTCCATGTGTTTTTGCAGTTGATCTGTAGTCTCATAGCACTGTAGTCAGAAAAGATGCTTGATATGATTTCAATTTTCTTAAATTTACAGAGGCTTGTTTTATGGCCTGGTGTGTGATCTATCCTGGAGAACATTCCATGTGCACTTGAAATGAATATGTATTCTTCTGTTTTTGGTTGGAATATTCCCTCTCTCTCTCTCTCTGTCTCTCTCTCTCTCTCTGTATCTCTCTCTCTCTCTGTCTCTCTCTGTCTCTCTGTCTCTGTCTCTGTCTCTCTCTCTCTCTCTCTCTCTCTCTATATATATATATATATATATATATATATAAAATCTATTAAGTCTATCTGGTCTAAAGTGTCATTTAATGCCACTGTTTCCTTATTGATTTTCTGATGTAAGTGGGGTGTTAAAGTCCCCCACTATTATTGTGTTACTGTCAATTTCCTCTTATATGTCTGTTAACATTTGCCTTATATATTGAGGTGCTTCTATGTTGGGTGCATATCTACTTAACAATTATTACATCTTCTTCTTGGATTGATCCCTTGATCATTATGTAATGTCCTTCCTTGTCTCTTGTAAGAGTCTTTATTAAAGTCTATTTTGTCTGATATAAGTACTGCTACCCTGGCTTTCTTTTGATTTCTGTTTGCATGGAATATCTTTTTCCATCTCTTCAGTTTCTGTGTGTGTCTTTAGATCAGAAGTGAGTATCTTGTAGGCAGCATATATACAGGTTTTTTTTTTTTGGTATCCATTCAGCCACTCTTAGTTTTTTGATTGGAGCATTTAGTCTATTTGCATTTAAAGTAATTGTTCTTTCTCTTCTTCTCCTGGGACCCCTATAATGGGAATACTAATGTGCTTAATGTTGTCCCAGAGGTCTCTTAAATAGTGCCCATTTCTTTTCATTCTTTGTTCTTTTTTTTGTTCAGTATCAGTGATTTCCACTACTCTGTCTTCCAGCTCACTCATCTGTTCTTCTGAATCATTTATTCTATTGCTGATTCCTTCCAGTGTATTTTTCATTTCAGTTATTGTATTTTCATCTCTCTTTGGTTGTTCTTTATATTTTCTAACTCTTTGTTTAAGACTTCTAACTTCCTGCTTTGTCCATCTATTCTTTTCTCGAGATCTTTGATCATTTTTCACTAACATTACCCTGAACTCTTCCTCAGGTAGATTGCCTATCTCCATTTCACTTAGTTCTTCTTCTGGGATTTTATCTTGTTCCTTCATTTGGAACATATTACTCTGTTGCCTCAGTTTGCCTAACTTGCTGGTTTTATTTCTATGTATTTGGTAGTTTGGTTACATTCCTCAGCCTTGGAGATGTGGCCTTTTGTAGGAGACATCCTATATGCGTCTCAGCAACACAGTTCCCTCTGGTCACAAGAACTATATGCTCTAGGGATGCCCCCTATGTAGGCTGCATGGCTTCTTTTGTTGTGATGGGCTGACTTCTGTGGGTGGTCTGGTAGGCTTGCTTGGTCTCCCATCCAGTTGGCTGCCAGGCCTGCCTGGTATGGAGCCTGCTGGCAACTGTTTGGTGGGGCCAGGTCACAAGGCAGCTGACTGCAGAATCCTAGGGAGCCCTGGGGCTAGTGCTGGCTCACTGGTGGATGGAGTTAGGGCCCAGGCAGAGCTGGGTCCTGGGTCATGGTTCCTGGGTCTTGGGTCCTGGCTGCAGGATCCTGGGGTCTCAGAGCTGGTGTTGGGCCACTGGTGGGTGGGGCAGGTTCCCGAAACAGCTGGTTGCAGGGTCTGGGATGTTTCAAAGCTTGTGTTGGCCTGCTAGTGAGCAGGGCAATGGCCCAGATGGTCCCAGGGCTGGTACTGGCTTGTTGGTGGATGGGCTGGGTCCATAGGCTGAGGGGCTATGGTAGTCCTGTGGCTGGTGTCTGCCTGCTAATGGGTAAGACTGTTCCTGAGGCTACAGCAGGCTCACTGGTGGGTCGGCCCAGGGAATCTGGGGTTGGTGCCTGCCCACTGGTGGGTGGAGCTGGGATCCCAGGGTCTCTGGCTGGAGGGCCCTGGGGGTATCAGGTCTAGTGCCGGTGCACTGTTGTATGGGACCAGGTTCTGGGCTCTCTAGTGGGCAGGTCCATGCCCAGGGGTGGCTGTGGGCTCAGGGAGTCTTAAGGCAGCCTGCTTGTTGGTGGGGAGGCTCTGTCCCTGCCTGGCTAGTTGCTTGACCTGAGGCATTCCGGTATGGGTGTCTACAGTCTGGTGGGCAGGGGCAGATGTGGGTCCTGAGGCTAATAAACTAGAAGGAGAATTCCAAAATGACACTTGCCAGCACCAGTATCTATATTCCCAGGGTGAGCTGCAGTTGCCTCCTGTCTCTCTGGGAGATTCTCCAAGATCAGCAGGTAGGTCTGACCCAGGCTTCTTTCAAATTGTTGCTTCTGCCCTGGGTCCCAGAGCGTATGAGATTTTGTGTGCCCCTTTAAGCATGGAATTTTTATTTCCCCCCAGCTCTCTGGGACTCCCAAAATTAAACCCCACTGGCCTTCAAAGCCAAATGCTCTGGGGGGGCTCATCTTCCCAGCACAGGACCCCCAGACTGGGGAGCCTGAGGTGGGGCTCAGACCCCATGTTCCTTAGGGAGAACCTCTGCAGTTGTAATTATCCTCCCATTTGTGGGTTGCCCGCCTGGGTTTATGGGTCTTGACAATATCATGAGTTTGCCCCACCTACCCAGCTAGTTGTTGTTTTTTAGCATAGTTTTCAAAGTGCATCCATATTGTAGCATAGATCAAAATTTCATTCATTTTTAAGGCTGAATAATATTCTTTTGTACTTATGTACCACATGTTGCTTATCCATTCATCTACCAGTGAAAGTTTGGATTGTTTCCACCTTTTGACTATTGCGAATAATACTGCTATGAAGATTGGTGTATATATATATATATGTTTGTGGATATGGGATACCAGAGAGAGAAGTGTAATATGAGTCTAAAACAAACAGAAGGAAAGAAACAATAAAGATCAGATCAGAAATCAATAACATCGAAAACAGGAAATTGATAGATTAAAATTAATGAAATGGAAAGCTAATTCTTTGAAGAGATCAATAAAATTGGTAAATCTCTAGCCAGGCTAGCTACAAAATAAAGAGAGAGAATACAAATTACTAATATCAGAAATGAAAGACCGGTCATCTCTAGTGATCCCAAAGATATTAAGAGGATAATAAAAGAATACTATAAACACTTCTATGCTCATAAATTTGATAACTAGATGAAATGCACCAATTCCTTGAAAGACACAACCTACTAAAACCCACGCAAAGAATTTTGTGCAACCCCAAACCTGTTAAGTCTCCTTCAGTGGCCACTAGGTTTCTGGTTTTCAGAACTGCTTTAGTTGTGAAGCTATTGCCTTTTCAAAGCTACGGAGGAGCTAAGGGAGGGGAATGAAATGAGTGCTAGTTAAAGCACCACCAAACTCACTGTTCTTACCAAAATGCAGTCATTTTTCTTAAATAAATCCTCCTTGGGTTGTTGCAAGACTTAGGTTAATTTCCAGACTTCTGAAAAAGTTGATTTTGACAGTTTTTGCAGTGTTCTCCTTGCTTTTATGGAGAAGCACATTTTTGGAACCTTTTTTTTTTGCCCTGCTGCACCTTAATTTTCTTCTCTTGGGCAGTATGTCATAGAAATCACTCCGTATCAGTTCTTCATTCCTTTTTACAGTTGTATAGGACTCCATTGTGCCAATGTTGCATAATTTATTCAAACACTCTCCTATCTATGGGCGTTTCAGTTGTTTCCAATATTTTGCAATTACAAACTATGCTGCAATGAACATCCTTGTGCATATGTATTTTTGGATTGTTGGAAGTTCATCTTCAAATATAGAGTCTTAGAATCGGGATTTCTGGGCTGAAAGGTTATGTTAGGTATGGCCAATTTCTCTGTGGAAGTGTTGCACTGATTTGTATTCTCAGCAGCAATGTATGTGAGTGACTGCTTTGCCACAGACTCTTCAACAGATTCTGTCATCACACTTTTTAATTTTTTGCTTGTCTGATAGGTATCTCAGTGTGGTTTTAATCAGCAGTTCTCTAATTATGTACTGAGTTTGAACATTTTTCATGTACTTAATGGGCATTTTTATATCCTATTTTTTTTGTTGAATTGTCTGTTTTTATATTTTCCTCACTTTTCGATTGAGTTTTTGGTCCCTTGCACTCAATTTTTTAAAAATTTCAAATTGCTCTTTATTTTTATAGAGGTGTTAATCACAAGTCATATCTGAGATTTGACATATTTTCTTGTGCAAATATTTCAGATCAAATTAAATGCCTTTTTTCCGGTGGCTATGGCTCACTTTGATTAAATTCAAGCTGTTTGACCATGTCATTAATTGACTGTTCTTAATTCTGGTGGAAGTTCTGGAGATCAGCGAGAGTTTCAGAAAAATTCAGCAGCCTGAGTAATTTCCATCACAGCCAAGCCAGACGGACTGAGATTCCACTGTTGAACGAAACTCCTGTGTGGGGTTGAGAGTGGAGATGGGAGTAGTTGTCAAGAAGTTTTATAAGAAAGTGTCAGAAATTAGGAAGCATGGGTCATCATTTGCCTGTAAGAGAGAGAGAGGGGGATATTAAGCAAAATAAATTTTGAGCAAGGAGAAGGGGTTATAACTATGAAAAGAATACTTTTAAAATGAAGGTTAACAGCCTTGGGCAGATAAGCAGGAAAAAAGAAAGGTCAAGCAAGAAACAATTATCATAGATTTGATACTTATTTATTGAGTATCTATTACGTATAAGACCCTCTTCTAGGGCGGGTAGGGTCTATGGGAAATACAAAGATAAACAAGGGCAAATCTCTTGTCCTAATTTAGAGGCATGAAACCAACAATGTTGCCTTTTGTTTAAACTATAGTTTACTAAGTTCTTACTATGTGATAGGTATCACTCAAAGCACTTTACCTCTCTTATCTCTAATTCTCATAAAAACGCTGCCAGGTTGATATTATTACTCTTTTTTTTTTTCCTGAGGAAGAGTCTAGAGTCACAAAGCTAGAAAGTTGTGCAGTTTGAATTCAGATCTGCTTAAAGAATGTCAATATATATTGTGAATAGTACTTTATAGTCGATTCTGTTAGGACAAATCAAACCAGTTTAGCCTGAAGTAACAACGACTAACCTTATTTCATAATTTCCGTGTGTGGAGGACAGCAGTGAAAATTTACATGGATCATCATATGTAATCCTGAGACAGAATTTAAATGTTTGCATTCTCTACATTCTCTGTGACACTAACATCTACCTCATTGCTTATGCTGAAATCTCAGGTTTCATCCAGGACTCCCAACTCACCCACATCTGTTTGGTTTATAAATCCAGTAAATTCTGCCTCTTCAATAGCTCTTTAATTCATCTTTCCTTCTTAATCCTCATAGTCACTTTCTTAGTTTGAGCCACCATTATCTCTTAGATTGATTACTTTAAAAGCTTCTGAACCCCTCTCCTTGCCTTTCTAATTCACTTGCACCAAGCCAATTTACTATTCTTCCTAAATTGCAGAGCTAAGTATGTCTCTCCTCCAGTGCTCCTCCTAACCCTAACTTGATAGTAATCCTCCCTTGACCCACTCTACGTCAGTTATACTGAATTGTCTGCTCTTTCTTCCCTGGTACTGCCTCTATGTCCTTCAATTTTCAAGAGTCCTTCACATATTAAATTTATTAGTCCTTCGCCTGTGGTATATGTTGCAAAAGTTTACCCATTTGTTAGTTGTCTTTTGACTTTGTTTATGGTGCATTTGCCATGCAAATTTTGAATAGGTAATCAAATTTATGAAATTAGTTAATTAATTGCCTCTGGAATTTGAGTCATAGAAAGTCTTTTCCTACACCAAGATTAAAGAGGAATTCCCCCATGTTTTCTTCTAATACTTGTATGGTTTCATTTCATACATTTAACTCTCTAATCTATTTGGAGTCTATTTTTTTGACTATGGAGTGAGATATGGATGTAGTTTTACCTTTTTCCTCTTGAAATCATCTGGGTCCAGGTTTGTTTGTTTGTTTCTTTGGTGGAGTTGTCCCCTAATAACTTTGTGTTGTATATTCCTTCTATAGAAACTGATCTGTTTCAGCATTCTAACTCTAACAGGGTCAATTTTGGTAACTTGGATTTCCTTAGGACATTATTCATTTCCTGTAGGTTTTCAAATTTGGTTTCAAATTTGTTTACCTAGAATCTCATATGAGTTTTAAAATTTCTTTTGTTTCAATGCTGATTTCACTCTTGTCATTTCTTATTTTGCATATTTGTTCTTCCTTTATCCATTTTTCTCTTGATAAAGTTAAGTCATAGTTTTTCTATATTGTTCATCTATACAAAACTGTATTTTAATTTTTAGACCATTTTTCTATCTTTCTCTTCATTAATTTCTGCTTTTACTTTTATTATGTCCTTTTTTATGCTTTCTTTTGGTTTACTTTTAAAATTTTTTTCTAGTTTTATGAGCTAGGATCTTAATTCAGTTTTCTGTTGTTTCAGTTTCCTGAATAAATATGTTTAATGCAAAAAAATTTTTTCCCTGATCACTTCATTAAATATATTCCATAGATTCTGATATGTAGTGCTTTTATTGTCGTTATTATTTTTTAATTCTGTAATTTCAGTTTGTAGTTCCCATTTCACACAGAAATTAATAGGAGATCCCTACATTTTCAGGTAGAAAGACCTTTCTATTTTTGTTTTTATTAGCATATTCTCATTGTGATTGCATTTTAATCAGAGAATGTTGCTTGTAATATTCACATTTTATGGAAACTACTGATATTTTCTTTGTGAGCTAATAAATGATCAGTGTCTGTGACTGTACCATAGACACTATTGTCATGGTGTAGACTTCACATATATTCAAAATACCTGTCCTATGGATTATTGTTTCCTAATCAATATGTACATTCTGTCTCCATCCATACTGTTTTCCACTTGATTTGTATCGTACTGAAAATGGTGCATTAAAGTCTCCTATTATTAGCGAATGATTATCTATGACTTCTTGCATTCTTTGTAGTTCTTGCTTCAAAAAGGTGGTTGCTGTGTCATTTGGTGCATAAATATTAATGTATTATCTGTTCATTGAGGACTGTGACTTGCAGTACAATTGTCCTTCTATGTCATGTTTAATACTTTGGGGCTTGAATTATACTTTGTGTGATATTGGGATCACTATGCTTTCTTTTGCTTTCCACTTGCTTGGTGAACTTTTGTCTATCCCTTTATTTTTAGTCTTTCTGAATGATTTTGTTGTAGGTGTGTATCTTGCATACAGCATATAGTTGTCATTTAATTAGTTTACTGAGGTATAATCTACCAAACAGAATTTGCCTGTTTTAAGTGTACTGGCCAATGATTTTTAGTAAATTCATAGAGTTTTGCAAACATCAACCACAATCCAATTTTAGAACATTTACATCACCCCCAAAAGATCCCATTTTGGGGGAGACTTCACATATCAATAAATGGAATTATACAATATGTGTTTCTTTTGCGTCTGGCTTCTTTCACTTAGCATAAAACTTTTGACGTTCATCTTTGAAGCATGTATCAGTTTTTCATTCCTTTTACTATTAAATAATATTTTCTTGTATGGATAGACCACATTTTGTTTATTCATTCAGGGGTTGATGGACATTTGGAGTTTCTATTTCTTGGTTACTATGAATAAGGCTCTTATAAACTTTTCTGTACAAGTTTTCATGTGGACATAGGTTTTTAATTCTCTTGAGGATATATCCTTAGGAGTGGAATTGCTAGGTGATATGCTAACTCTATGTTTAAATTTTTGAAAATATAAAGGTCCCAGTTTCTCCCTATTCTCACTAACAGTTGTAATCTTTCTTTCTTATTATAATCATCTTAACAGTTATATAATGATATTGTGTTTTTAATTTGGGTTTTCCTAAAGACCAATGAGGTTAAACATCTTTTCATGTATTTATTTACCTTTCCTATATCTTTGGTGAAGTGTCTATTCACATCTTTTGCCCATTTTGAAACTGGGTTATTGCTCTTTTTCTTTCTGACTTGGAAGAGTTCTTTAAATATTCTGTTAAAGTCCCTTGTAAGATACATAATTTGCACTTAGTTCTCCCATTCTGTGGGTTGTCTTTTCACTTTCATGCATTTTAATTTTATGTATTTTTGATGCTTTGGCATCTTGGGGCCTTGCTGACTCTAGAGGGACTGCTCCTCCTGGGGCTAGCCAATTCCTGAAGATAGCAAATTATTTCCTGTGAGCACGCCTTTTATAGACAAGCCAATTACTCCAGCGCCCACACCCCCAACCAACTCTTCTACGTGACTCCTATACTCTAAGATACAATATTCTTCTGTTCTAATCACCCCAGGGCCAGGTACCAGATAACTAGGGACAGCTCCTATGCCCCAGAGCCTGCTGAAATTATTTAAGATAGCCAATACTAAGCCTGCTTACCACATGCTTTGCCCATTCCTTCCTGTGGAAATGACAGCAAAGGCTCTTGACCATATGTTCTCCTGCTTGCCATGCCTCCTGACCAACCTCTCGCTTCCCCATGTGGCCCCTCCGCATGTCATGCCATGCCTCTTATTTCTAGAGACCTGTGAGTATAAACTTCTTCCTTCATGACAGTCATCTCTGTGTCCGCATGTCTTACCACATCTGATTGAGACAAATCCTGGGTTCCCTTAAAACATGATAGTGTCCTTTAAAGCACAAAAATTTTCAATTTGGATGAAGTCTAATTTATCTATTTTTTTCTTTTGTCACTTTTGTTCTTGGTGTCATATCTAAGAAGGCTTTGCCTAAACCCTTTCACATTTGGTATCAATATTGAGTTTGCATGATATATTTTTTCCACCCTTTTACTTTTAATCTATGTATATCATTATATTTGAAGTGAGTTTTCTTTTCAGAGTGAATATAATTGGGTGATATTTTTTCATCCATTCTGAAAAATTTTGTCTTTTAATTGATGTGTTTAGATCATTTAAATTCAATGCAATTATTGATAGAATTGGATTTAAGTTTACCATTTAATTATTTGTTCTGTTTGTTCCCTTCGTTTTTTATTGCAGTGTTTTGCCTTTGCTAATTTATTTGGTTTTGGGAACATTTTTAGTATTCATTTTATTTTATCTATTCTGGTTTTGACTATATATCTTTGTATACTTTTCTTAGTGGTTTATCTAAGATAGATATATATATATATATATATATATCCCTAGTATATAGAAATATACTATATTTCTATATATAGTATATATAGTGTATATATATATATTTCAACCATATAGTTTTCTTTCCCTTTTTCTCTTACTATTGTAATTGTCTCATGTATTATATTTATATACATTAAAAACCCCATCAGTAAATATTATAATATTTTCTTTCAACCACTATAGACATATTTTAAAGAGCTCAAATGACAAAAAAATCTATTATATTTAACATTTCTGTTACTTTCCCTTTATTTCTGATACTCTATATTTCCATCTGGTTTTATTTCTTTTCTGTCTAAGGAAATTCATTTAGCAATTCTTTTACAGCAGATCTGCTGGCATCAAATTCTCTTAGTTTTTCTTCATCTGAGACTGTCTTTATTTAACCTTTACTCCTGAATAATATTTTCAATGGATATATAATTCTGGATTAAGAGTTCTTTTCTTTTAGCATGTGAAAAAGTTGAGCCATGTTTCTCTGGCTTCTATGATTTCTGATGAGAAAATAATACCACATGATTCAAATTATTATTCCTCTCTATGTAATGAGAAGTTTTTTTCTGGCTACTATTAATATTTTTTTCATGTCTAGTTTTCAGCAGTTTGATGATGATTTGTCAGAGCATGATTTTCTTTGGGTTTATCGTGTTTAGGGTTCCTAAAGTTTTTGAATATGTAGGTTTATATCTTGGCCGAAATTTGGGACGTTTTCAGTCTGTATGTCTTCAAGTATTTGTTATGCACCACACTTTCCTCTCCTTATGGGACTTCAGTGATGTGAAAGTCATAACTTTTGGTCTTGTCCCATAGGTCCTTGAGCCTCTGTTCGTTTTTTTAAAAATCCTTTTATTCTGTCATTCATACTGAATAATTTCTATTGCTCTATCTTCATTGAGCCCATCCTGTGAGGGGTTTTTGTTTGTTTGTTTGGGTTATTTTATTTTTAAGTTTTATACTTTCCATTTGGTTGTGCTTTATAGCTTCTATTTCTTTTCTGAGCCTTTTTGTATTTCCTTTTATTTCCAGAATGTTTGCCCTTACTTCTTGGGAGTTAATAATAGCTACTTTAAATGCTTTGTCAGATAACTCTCACATCTATTTCATGTTGATGTTGGCATCTGTTGTCTTTTCCTAGGAGAGTTGATATTTTCTGGTTATTCATATTCTTTCTTTTCCATATTCTTCATTTCCAGTGATCATCATCTTTGTGTAAATCCAATTTTCTTCCACCATTCTCCTTTAATATTGTAAACAGCTTTATTGAGGTTTAATGGGGGCATATAATAAACTGCATGTATTTAAAGTGTACAAGTTGGTAAATTTTGATACATGTAGACACCTATGAAACCATCACTACAATCAAGATAATGAGCCTATCGGTCACCCACAAGTTTCCTCATGCCGTTTGTAAACTCTTCCTCCTACCCTCTAGCAAACACTGGGCTGCTTTCTGTCACTATAGTTTGCATTTTCTCATGTTTTAAGTAGAATCATAGAGTATATATTCTTTCTTTTTAGGATTCATCCATGTTGTTGCTGGCATCAATAATTCATTCCATTTTAATGCTGAGTAATATTTCATTGTTTGAATGTACCATTTTCCCATTCACATGCTGATGGCCATTTGGGTAGTTTCCAGTTTTTGTCTATTACAAATAAACCTCCTCTGAGCACAAGTCTTTATAAGAATGTATGCTTTCTTTTTTTTTTAACATCTTTATTGGAGTATAACTGCTTTACAACGGTGTGTTAGTTTCTGCTGTCTAACAAAGTGAATCAGCTATACATATACATATATCCCCATATCCCCTCCCTCTTGCATCCCCTCCCACCCTCCTGTGTCCCCTCCCACCCTCCCTATCCCACCCCTCTAGGCGGTCACAAAGCATCAAGCTGATCTCCCTGTGCTATGCAGCTGCTTCCCACTAGCTATGTATTTTACATTTGGTAGTGTATATATGTCAATGCTACTCTCTCACTTCGTCCCAGCTTACCCTTCCCCCTCCCTGTGTCCTCAAGTCCATTCTCTACGTCTGCGTCTTTATTCCTGTCCTGCCCCTAGGTTTGTCAGAACCATTTTTTTTTCCCTTTAGATTCCATATGTATGCATTAGTATATGGTATTTGCTTTTCTCTTTCTGGCTTACTTCACTCTGTATGGCAGACTCTAGGTCCATCCACCTCACTACAGATAACTCAATTTCGTTTCTTTTTATGGCTGAGTAATATTCCATTGTATGTATGTGCCACATCTTCTTTATCCATTCATCTGTCGATGGACACTTAGGTTGCTTTCATGTCCTGGCTATTGTAAATAGTGCTGCAATGAACATTGTGGTACATGACTCTTTGAATTATGGTTTTCTCAGGGTATATGCCCAGTAGTGGGATTGCTGGGTCATATGATAGTTCTATTTTTAGTTGTTTAAGGAACCTCCATACTGTTCTCCATAGTGGCTGTATCAGTTTACATTCCCACCAATAGTGCAAGAGGGTTCCCTTTTCTCCACACCCTCTACAGCATTTGTTGTTTGTAGATTTTCTGACGATGCCCATTCTAACTGGTGTGAGGTGATACCTCATTGTAGTTTTGATTTGCATTTCTCTAATAATTAGTGACGTTGAGCAGCTTTTCATGTGCATCTTGGCCATCTGTATGTCTTCTTTGGAGAAATGTCTATGTATGTCTTCTGCCCATTTTTTGATTGAGTTGTTTGGTTTTTTAATACTGAGCTGCATGAGCTGTTTATATATTTTGGAGATAAATCCTTTGTCCATCGATTAGTTTGTAAATATTTTCTCCAATTCTGAGGGTTGTCTTTTCATCTTGTTTATAGTTTCCTTTGCTGTGCAAAAGCTTTGAAGTTTCATTAGGTCCCATTTGTTTATTTTTGTTTTTATTTCCATTACTCTGGGAGGTGGGTCAAAAAAGATCTTGCTGTGGTTTATGTCATAGAGTGTTCTTCCTATGTTTTCCTCTAAGAGTTTTATAGTGTCCGGTCTTACATTCAGGTCTTTAATCCATTTTGAGTTTATTTTCATGTATGGTGTTAGGGAGTGTTCTAATTTCATTCTTTTACACATAGCTGTCCAGTTTTCCCAGCACAACTTATTGAAGAGACTGTCTTTTCTCCATTGTATATCCTTTCCTCCTTTGTCATAGATTAGTTGACCATAGGTACATGGGTTTATCTCTGGGCTTTCTATCCTGTTCCATTGATCTATATTTCTGTTTTTGTGCCAGTACCATATTGTCTTGATTATTGTAGCTTTGTAGTATAGTCTGAAGTCAGGGAGTCTGATTCCTCTAGCTCTGTTTTTTTCCCTCAAGACTGCTTTGACTATTTGGGGTCTTTTGTGTCTCCATGCTAATTTTAAGATTTTTTGTTCTAGTTCTGTAAAAAATGCCATTGGTAATTTGATAGGGATTACATTGAATCGGTAGATTGCTTTGGGTAGTATAGTCATTTTCGCAATGTTGATTCTTCTAATCCAAGAACATGTTATATCTCTCCATCTGTTTGTGTCATCATTGATTTCTTTCATCAGTGTCTTATAGTTTTCTGAGTACAGGTCTTTTACCTCCTTAGGTAGGTTTATTCCTAGGTATTTATTCTTTTTGCTGCAATGGTGAATGGGATTGTTTCTTTAATTTCTCTTTCTGAACTTTGTTTGTTAGTGTATAGGAATGCAAGAAATTCCTGTACATTAATTTTGTATCTTGCAACTTTACCAAATTCATTGATTAGCTCTAGTGGTTTTCTGCTGGCATCTTTAGGATTATGTATGTATAGTATCATGTCACCTGCAAACAGTGACAGCTTTACTTCTTCTTTTCCAATTTGTATTCCCTTTATTTCTTTTTTTCCTCTGATTTCTAGGACTTTCAAAACTATGTTGAATAATAGTGGCGAGAGTGGACATCCTTCTTTTGTTCCTGATCTTAGAGGAAATGCTTTTAGTTTTTCACCATTGAGAATGATGTTTGCCGTGGACTCTCATATATGGCCTTTATTATGTTGAGGTAGGTTCCTCTATGCCCACTTTCTGGAGAGTTTTTATCATAAATGGGTGTTGCATTTTGTTAAAAGCTTTCTCTGAATCTATTGAGATGATCATATGGTCTTTATTCTTCAATTTGTTAATATGGTGTATCACATTGATTGTTTTGCGTATATTGAAGAATCCTTGCATCCCTGGGATAAATCCCACTTGATCATGGTGTATGATCCTTTTAATGTGTTGTTGGATTCTGTTGCCTGGTATTCTGTTGAGGATTTTTGCATCTATATTCATCAGTGATATTGGTCTGTAATTTTCTTTTTTTGTAGTATCTTTGTCTGGTATTGGTATCAGGGTGATGGTGGCCTCATAGAATGAGTTTGGGAGTGTTCCTTCCTCTGCAATGTTTTGGAAGAGTTTGAGAAGGATAGGTGTTAGCTCTTCTCTAAATGTTTGAGAAAATTCACCGTGAAGCCATCTGGTCCTGGGCTTTTGTTTGTTGGAAGATTTTTAATCACAGTTTCAATTTCATTACTTGTGATTGGTCTGTTCATACTTTCTATTTCTTCCTGGTTCAGTCTTGGAAGGTTATACCTTTCTAAGAGTTTGTCCATTTCTTCTAGGTTGTCCATTTTATTAGCATAGAGTTGCTTGTAGTAGTCTCTTATGCTTTGCATTTCTGCACTGTCCGTTGTAACTTCTCCTTTGTCATTTCTAATTTTATTGATTTGAGTCCTCTCCCTCTTTTTCTTGATGAGTCTGGCTAAAGGTTTATCAATTCTGTTTTTCCTCTCAAAGAACAAACTTTTAGTTTTATTGATCTTTGCTGTTGTTTTCTTTGTTTCTATTTCATTTATTTCTGCTCTGATCTTTATGATTTCTTTCCTTCTACTATCTTTGGGGTTTTTTTTTTGTTGTTGTTCTTCTTTCTCTAGTTCCTTTAGGTGTAAGTTTAGATTGTTTATTTGAGAGTTTTCTTGTTTCTTGATGTAGGATTGTATTTCTATAAACTTCCCTCTTAGAACTGCTTTTGTTGCATCCCATAGGTTTTGGATCGTCGTCTTTTCACTGTCATTTGTCTCTAGGTATTTTTTTGATTTCCTCTTTGATTTCTTCAGTGATCTCTTGGTTATTTAGTAACGTATTGTTTAGCCTCCATGTGTATGTGTTTTTTACGTTTTTTTCCCCTGTAATTGATTTCTAATCTCATAGCATTGTGGCCAGAAAAGATTCTTGATATGATTTCAATTTTCTTAAATTTACTGAGACTTGATTTGTGACCCAAGATGTGATCTCTCCTGGAGAATGTTCCATGTGCACTTGAGAAGAAAGTGTAATCTGCTGTTTTCAGATGGGATGTCCCATAAATACCAATTAAATCTATCTGGTCTACTGTGTCACTTAAAGCTTGTGTTTGCTTATTAATTTTCTGTCTGGATGATCTGTCCATTGGTGTAAATGAGGTGTTAATGTCGCCAAATGTTATTGTGTTACTGCTGATTTCTTCTTTTATAGCTGTTAGCATTTGCCTTATGTATTGGGGTGCTCCTATGTTGGGTGCATATATATTTATAATTGTTATCCTTCTTCTTGGATTGATCCCTTGATCAATATGTAGTGTCCTTCTTTGTTTCTCGTAACATTTTATTTATTTATTTATTTATTTATTAATTTATTGGCTGTGTTGGGCTTTCGTTGCTGCATGAGGGCTTTTCTAGTTGCAGTGAGAGGGGGTTACTCTTCATTGTGGTGCACGGGCTTCTCATTGTCGTGGCTTCTCTTGTTGCAGAGCATGGGCTGTAGGCATGCAGGCTTCAGTAGTCGTGGCACATGGGCTCAGTAGTTGTGGTTTGTGGGCTCTAGAGCTCAGGCTCAGTAGTTGTGGTGCATGGGCTTAGTTGCTCCGTGGCATATGGGATCTTCCTGGACCAATCCTCGAACCCGTGTCCCTTGCATTGGCAGGCAGATCCTTAACCACTGTGCCACCAGGAAAGCCCAACATTATTTATTTTAAAGTCTATTTTATCTGATATGAGGATTGCTATTCCTGCTTTCTTCTGATTTCCATTTGCATGGAATATCTTTTTCCATCCCCTCACTTTCAGTCTGTATGTGTCCCTAGGTCTGAAATGTATCTCTTGTAGACAGCATATATATGGGTCTTGTTTTGTATCCATTCAATGAGCCTGTGTCTTTTGGTTGGAACATTTAATCCATTCACTTTTAAGGTAATTATCGATATGCATGTTCTTATTACCATTTTCTTAATTGTTTTGGGTTTGTTTTTGTAGGTCCTTTTCTTCTCTTGTGTTTCCCACTTAGAGAAGTTCCTTTAGCATTTGTTGTACAGCTTGTTTTGTGGTGCTGAATTCTCTTAGCTTTTGCTTGTCTGTATTTGTTTTTTTTTTTAATTCTTCTAGGTCTTTGTTAAGCATTTCTTGCATCTTCTCGATCTTTGCCTCCGTTCTTTTTCTGAGGTCCTGGATCATCTTCACTATCATTATTCTGAATTCTTTTTCTGGAGGTTGCCTATCTTCACTTCATTTAGTTGTTTTTCTGGGGTTTTATCTTGTTCCTTCATCTGGTACATAGCCCTCTGCCTTTTCATCTTGTCTTTCTTTCTGTGAATGTGGATTTTGTTCCACAGGCTGCAGGATTGTAGTTCTTCTTGCTTCTGCTGTCTGCCCTCTGGTGGATGAGGCTATCTAGGAGGCTTGTGCAAATTTCCTGATGGGAGGGACTGGTGGTGGGTAGAGCTGAGTGTTACTCTGGTGGGTGGAGCTCAGTAAAACTTTAATCTGCTTGTCTGCTGATGGGTGGGGCTGGGTTCCTTCCCTGTTGGTTGTTTGGCCTGAGGCAACCCAGCACTGGAGGCTACAGGCTCTTTGGTGGGGCTAATGGTGGACTCCAGGAGGGCTCATGCCAAGGAGTATTTCCCAGAACTTCTGCTGCTAGTGTCCTTGTCCCCACAGTGAGCCACAGTCACCCCCCACCTCTGCAGGAGACCCTCCAACACTAGCAGGTAGGTCTGGCTCAGTCTCCTATGGGGTCACTGCTCCTCCCCTGTGGGTCCTGATGCACACACTACTTTGTGTGCTCTCTCCAAGAGTAGAGTCTCTGTTTCCCCCAATCCTGTCAAAGCCCTGCAATCCAATCCTGCTAGCCTTCAAAGTCTGATTCTCTAGGAATTCCTCCTCCCATTGCTGGACCCCCAGGTTGGGAAGCCTGACATGGGTCTCAGAACCTTCACTCCAGTGGTTGAACTTCTGTGGTATAAGTGTTCTCCAGTTTGTGAGTCACCCACCCAGCGGTTATGGGATTTGATTTTATTGTGATTGTGCCCCTCTACTGTCTCATTGCAGCTTCTCCTTTGTCTTTGGATGTGGGGTATCTTTTTTGGTGAGTTCCAGTGTCTTCCTGTCAATGATTGTTTAGCAGTTAGCTGTGATTCCGGTGCTTTGAGTAGAGGGAGTGAGTGCATGTCCTTCTACTCTGCCATCTTGAACCAATCTCCCGTGTAAATCCAAATTTTATCTGGAAATAGAGGAGGAAGCCTGTGCCTTTTATGCAATAGTGGGTCTGCTTGCATTATCTTTTTAAAATAGATTGTAAGTCATGATTTCTACTCTTCTCATTTCTAGTACATAAAAGACCCATGTAATCATTCCTGTTTTCTCTCTTACACTGATAGGGTGAGGTGCTGACCTCAGTGATTGGGACTGGTTTGAAGTTTTAATAAAACTTAACAATTCTGGTTCATCCCTCTTGTTGCTCATGGCCCTCCTGTGCTTTTAATTGAGAGCCATGTAGGTCTCTGTTTCCTCAGCCCTAAAAGACTTAGGGGTGGTAATGTCAAAAGGGTGAAGCAGTAATATAAACCTTCTCACAGATAACAATGGTAGAGATGAGGTGATTTAAAACAATTGCTTAAAGGCACTGAAAAACCTCGAAAAGCCTCCAGAATACAGATGACAATTTACTCTAAAACTTGCAGCTGTAAAATTTTGATTTTCTTGCTTTCTGGCCTGAGAATGGTCCTTAAGCCCTATAGCTATGACTACTAAAGTAATACCTGAAAATGACAACTTTATCAGCTGAAGGTGTCAGAGTTCAGAGTTCAATGATGTAAAAACAACTTGAAATGTAAAGGGGAAATTCTGGAAGCACGATTGAAAATTTAAGATGATAATCCTGTTATCAAGAAAACTGCAGAAGAAATGTGACCCAAAATTTGAATATAAATTCTACCTAAACCCCTAAATATTAGCAAAAAGCAGCTTGACACCATAGAGAATTCTATTCTTAAGAGATAGAAGAAGGTACGGATTGGGGTTACAACAATCACCACAGAACCTTAGCGCTCTAGAGGAAACCAGTAGTTCTTTCAAGTGTCCCCAGAAACAAAGGATTCTTGTGGGGTGGGGCGGGGAAGTAGAAGGAATAGTGTTGGAGAGACTGCAGAATTGAGAATATAGGTTAAAGTGTGGGAGAATTCTCTCCATTTCTTGCCTCTTCCTTTTCAGACAGACCCAGGTTGATGTAGTGATATACCAAAGACAAATAAGTCCTTCTGTTGGAAAAATGAGTATCATTATAGCCATTGGCCTATCACTGGGTGGTGTTTCATGGCAATGGTGTTTTCCAAACATATTAAAATGGGGTAGCTCATATTTAGAAATTTTTAAATGAATGGCGAAGATTTTATTAACCTGAGAAGGAAAATGACATTCGAAGGAGAGGGCACAGCATGGCCAAAAGCTAAGAGGTGGGAAGATGTATGACAGGTTGTAGAATTCTGACTTGTGCAGTTGGATGAGGCATGAAGAGGACAGAACTGTAGAAAGAGAGGCCTGCATTCTAGAGCTGATTCAGTCCCCTCCTCCCAACCCACACTCTATTCAGAGCTACTGACAAAGGGGCAGCCTAGACAGGTATTTTATCACTTATATAATTCAGCTGTAAAATCCAATTCATTCTTTGGCTCATCATATAAAAGCAATTGTAAAAATCCCAGCCAATAGTTTTGGAAAGCTTTTATGTTGGAATAGACTGAAATTGATCTACTTCATTTAATTATTATGTTTTTTAGGATTCGCCAACCTTCCCTCAGACTCAATTAGCTTAAAACTAAGAAGGCTTTCTCCCGCCTCTGAATTCTTACAGCATTTCTTTGACCAGACCTCTTATTTGGCATTTGGTATATAGACTCATAAAATTTTAGAGCTGGAAAAAAGTTTAAAAGTTATATAATTGAGCTTAATACTCAGTATAGGGGTTTCTTCTTTCAGATACTTCTCTAGCTTCTGATTGAACACTCCTAGTGATGGGGAACTCTCTACTGCTTAAGGCTGTTCTGCAGTTGGATATCTAGATATTTTCTTGGAGCATGCAGAGGACAGGTCTGAGCGGGAGACTAGGAAGGAGCCACTAGACAAATAGAAGGGAAATGAGGAGGCAGTGGTGTCCTGGAAACAGGGCAAAAGAGAGAGTTTAAAGAATGAAGGGATCATTGCTGCCAGGGTCAATAAGATGAGAATTGATATGTGTCCATTGAATTTGGCCTTAAGAACAGTTTCAGGGAGAAGAGTGAGGGTGGTACTAAGAATTTCAATGGACTGAGCCATGAATAGAGAGGTAAGGTGAAGGAGGCGGTGAGTAGGAGCTATCTGTTTTTGAATAAATTTTATTAAGGAGGGAGGGAGATATGACAGTAGCTAGAACAAGGTACGGGGTTCAGAATAGGGTTCTTTGAAGTGGGGCATGTGGACTGGTGTGCCAGACAAGAAACCATAGCTCTGACAGGTGGAGGTCCTGAGGAAGTGACTAGAAGTGAATGGGCCAGATCCTTAGTGGGAGCATCTGTATGGGTAGGTGACTTCCTGGGAGCACTCCATTGTGCTGCTGTGGGAGTGAGAAAGGCACCAGTGGAATGAATCCACTTGTGGGCGCTTTGGGGATGGGACAAATCAAACTATGGACAGTGAGGCAAGGTAGTAAAGGATGCTGGCAAGAAATTACTAAGGAGATGGATCTTGCTCCACCGTTTCTCAGTTGTGTGACTTTGAACAAATCACTTCCCCTCTTTGGGCCTCAGGTTGCTTATCTCTGAAATGGAGATAACACCTACTGACAAGATTGTTGCAATTCCGAATATAATGGTATATGCAAGTGTCATCATAAATTATAGAGCACAGCATGAGTATGTTGGTTATTGTTCAGATTTCCTTCTTTATTCTGAAAGCAAGTAAGACAAGGCTATGAGTAAGAACACTGGGTACTTTAGCTGGTGTTGGTTATAAACCAGACACAATCTCTAGTAGGGTCTCTCTTCTTATAACTCATACTTCCCCTATTTTCACAACAGAAGTGCACAGTGGGAACTGAGGTTAGACAAATAAAGACTAGCTAGGGAAGGCCTCAAAACCTGGCTAAGGACTCAGGAATTGATCCTGAGGACAACAGCAAGCACTGGACATTTTGAGCCAAAGAGTGACATTAGGAATGTAATGTTTTAAGAAAGTTCATTTAAAATGAGTATACAAGGAGATATGGGGATATATGTATACATATAGCTGATTCACTTTTTTGTACAGCAGAAACTAACACAGCATAGTGAAGCAATTATACTCCAATAAAGATGTTAAAAATAAAATAAAGTAAAATAAAATGGGTATACAGGCTGGGTTGAAAAGAAAGGGAAACTGGAGGCAGGATGAGTAATTGGGAGGAAATTACAGTGATTAGTTTATAGGATGAAGATTTAGGGAATAGAAAGGAAGAAACAAATCAGAGAGAGATTTTGAAGGAAGCATCCTGTGAATGACTGGACATATGGAGTGAAAGAAAGTAAAAAGGGGGAGATAACTATGTTTCTAATTCAGGAGCTTAGGGGAACTGGGATATCAATAAGAGAAACAGAACCAAGAAAGGGCTCAGCTTGGGATATGTGTGTGCGTGTGCGTGTGCGTGTGTGTGGATGGGTAGAGAATGGGCAGATATGGGTCCACTAATAATGAGTCATATTGGGCATGCTAACCACCATTGGGCTCCACCTCTGCATAAGCTACATCTGCCATCATCTACCTTACCAGAGCCTTCCATTACAGGCAAGCCAATCTACATCACCCACCTCACTCCACCATCTCAGAGGTCTTTCACTGATGAATATCATAATTTAGTCATTTCCAAGTTGATGGATAATTGAATAAATTTTAATTTTTCACCATTGTAAATAATGTAACTGGGTTTTAGAAAATATGATATCAATCAACTCACATAACCTTCTTGAGGGCCATGCCTATTGCAAAATATGTCTCCCACAACCCATTTTATTGCATGGACACTAGGCAAATTTACCTGATTTTGCCGCCTGGACTCTCCAAGAAGCAGAGATGAAACGGCATGACGATGTAGGCATCTTCACCTCAAGATTCTGGCTTTTTGAACCCACCCCCGCAATAGCAACTTAGTCTGTTGTGGTTTCACTCAGTGCCCTCCTGGAGCTCTGATGTGTTCTGACAGTTGCAGTGCTAAGAGACCTTATCTTTTGATTTGTCAACATTCAACACTTTTCTTTTCTTTTAGGAATCAATTGGTTTTAGTTTAAATAATTTGGCTCCTTTGTTTTTAGTCTATTTATTCTCCCAAGAAAGAGAAAATAAAATGAAATGCTCCTCGTGCCCCTTCCTGCCCCTTAATTCTTCACCCTCTCCTTCCACCCTTCTGTTCCTAACTAGCTCTGTGACCCTGAGCAAGTCGCTTACCCCCTTAGGGACTTTATTTGTTGCAACAGGAAAGTTTCAGGTCTGCAAGATGAATGGTTTCTAGGGTAAATCTCATGTTGTGTTCTTACCACAAAAAGCAAAAAAGAAAGGACACAAGGACGCTTTGGAGGCATTAGGTACGTCTAGTACCTTGACTGTGGTGATGGTATCACAGGGAGTTGCGTAGTCCAAACTCATCAAATTGTACATATTAGATATAAGCAGTTCTTTGTATATCAATTATACCTCAATAAAGCTGTTTTTTAGTTTTTAAAAAAGGAGAGGAGATCGGGAGGTGGGCAGCCTCAATGGATGCGCCTTAGTTTTCTTATTCTGGGATCCATCCACTCCCTCATTTTTCCCTTGATTTAACAAATATTTATTGAGTCCCTGCTATATGCCAGGAGTTAGCTGCCCAAGATCCTGTGTACTATCTCCATGCTCGTGCTGAATTTAAGTGGGCAGTTAGCAGACTTGCTCATTTCTACTTGCTGAGACATAGAATCTCAGTGTTGTGAGGGTCTTGGAGAGACTTTAGTTCTACAACACCATTTTACAAATGAAGAAACCGAGGCTAAGAGACGTGTACTGACTTGCCTAGACTACACAGCTAATCCTTTGTTTGAGGAACCAAGAAGAGATTTTATAGGCCCTTTCCTCATTCTCAGACACCCCGGTGTCTCCCAATTCTATGCTCCTTCACTCTGCTGGATTATACTTCTTGTATTTGAACCCTATTTTACAGATGAGGAGACTGTATCCCAGAGAGTGAAGCAAGTCAGCCACCCAGCTAAGTAAGAGGCAGCCAGCAGCCAGAGCCAGATGCCCAGTTCATTAGGGGCATGGGAAGAACTCACTAGGAGTAAAGAGAGCAGAATAGCATGTCAGGGATTAAAGATGTATTAAAAAAGCACTGCTTCAGGAACAGCAAATGGCATCCACACCACTTATGGTCCATTCTTGCCAGCATTTTAACTTTGACCCGGAAAGAAAACAAAGCAACATGCGAGTTGAAGGCACACAAAGTCAACGTGAGAATTCCCTACTTACTCCTCTGTGCTGGCACCTTCACTAGGTTTTCTATGACATTCCACTGAAGTGAAAGAGAATATACTCCTTTGTAAAAATTAGAGACTGACTGTCCAACTGAATTTCTCTTAGGGGAAGATCTAGGTGGAATGTTTCCCAGAAGATATTATATTTTCAGGGAAAACCTTTATTCAGCTACCAAACATTTGATGGCAGCCTTGGCCTAAGAAATGAAGACAGCAATGGTAGAGGGAAAGGAATATTTGACTCCTGAGTCAAGAGAACCCAAGAATGTGTTCCTGGCTTAGTTACTCACTAACGAGCATCAGTTTCCTCATCTATAAAATGAAGCTTATGAAATCTTCCTTATCCACCTCATAAGGTTATTGAGAGCATCAAAGAGAGATGGTAGATGTGAGAGTGCTTTGGAAACTCTAAAGCACTGGATGCTATGATGGGTTAGCTGGGGTCCCTGGCAGGAAAGTGCTTGATTCTGTTCCCATCCCAGAGCAGGTTAGTACACCTTGAGCTCCTTGACAGTGGGTTAGCATCTCATATTTATCCTTTATCCTGAGAACACCTAGAACAGTGTTTGGCACGTAGTTTGTGCTTACTATATCTCCATTGAATGAATGAATTATCTGGAAATTAATAGTCATTTGTCCAAGGATTTGCCTCCGTGAAGATGAAATCAGATGCATTAGAGTATATCTGTCTCTATTAAACAAATTGTGGACACAACATCATAAGCTAATATATTTTTGGTAAAGGGTTAGAAGTAATTTATTTGTCTAATTTTGCCATTAAGATCTATCTGCACTCACCACACAAGCATGCTTGGATGCATGCTCACATGCTTATTCCTGTTGCCATTAGCTAATTGACAAATTTTCCTGTTTTCTATTTCACCTTGGAGAAAGAATTTTTCACTGCAAATTAACCAATTTGCCAAATTGGAAAGAGGGATTCTGTCAGAATGACTTCTGGGCAACTCGCTGAAAGAATACAAATGCCAGAGATTTTTCTTTTAATTCAATTTAAGTAAAGTCAGAGAAAGTCAGAGGTAAAAGGAACCTTTGAGATTAGTCCAAACCCACCAATTTCCACGTGTGAAAACTGAGGCCCAGAGAGAGTAAGGGACTTGCTCAGGGTCACATCTGTAGGTCCTAATGGTTTGAGAGCAGAGAGAATGATTGGGCAGAGCATGTCTTATTCCAGAGTCACAGAATTAGTCGTATGTTCTGATTTTGCAACTGTGTGAATTTGGCAAAGGACTTATTTCACTAAGCCTATTTTTTTTCACCTGAAAATTGGGTACAGGTCATACAAACAGTAACTCCCACTTCATAGGGTATTGTGAGGACCAAATGGAATAATATAATCCCTATCCCAGTATCTGGGACAGAGTAGGTGCTCAGTGAATGTGAATTCCTTCTCCTTCTCTTCCCTTTGTTTTCCCTTTTGATCAGCCTGGTGGCTAGAACATAATAGGGACTTTCATAATATTTGGTAATTTAATTGACTGTCACCCTGATGCCATGCAATGCTTTATGGACAGCACAACTGTCTGAACACTGGCATATCTGCTCCTTGGCACACTCATCTGCCATCAGACCATTGCAGAGTGCAGGAAGCTGGAAGGAGTCGGGGTGAGATCAAAACTGCCAGAAAACATATATCCAGACAAAACTATAATTTGAAAAGATACATGCACTCCTATGTTCATAGCAGCACTATTTACAATAACCAAGACATGGAAGCAACCTGAATGTCCATCCACAGATGAATGGATAAAGATGTTACACACACACACACACACACAAATACACACACACAATGGAATACTACTCAGCCATAAAGAAGAATGAAAAAATGTCATTTGCAGCAGCATGGATGGACCAAGAGATTATCATACTGAGTGAAGTAAGTCAGACAGAGAAAGACAAATATCATATGATATCACTTATATGTGGAATCTAAAAACATGATACAAATGAACTTATTTACAAAACAGAAACAGACTCACAGACATAGAAAACAAACTTATGGTTACCAAAGGGGATAAGTGGGGAGGGGAGGGATAAATTAGGAAATTGGGATTAACAGATACCTACTACTATGTATAAAATAGATAACCAATAAGGACTTGCTGTATAGCACAGGGAACTATATTCAGTGTCTTATAATAACCTATAATGCAATATATATAAAAAACTGAATCACTTTGCTATACACCAGAAGCTAACACAACATTGTAAATCAACTATACTTCAATTAGAAAAAAACTGCCAGAAGAACTACTTCCCACAAGGATAATTTCTCTTATCTTGGCAATTTCCCACCTTATCTCATAATGGCAAAAACCAGTGTATCTGAAGGCCAGCTCAAGTCCCATCTCCTATGAGACTCCACAGCACTTCATACAGCTCCGTTTTACAAATACAGAAATGAAAGCTCAGAAAGGTTAAGTAACTTACCCAAAGTCACGGACCTAGTAAGCTGCACAGCTGAAGGGTGAGAGAATGCTGAGCACTTATTGAGCACTTACTCTGTAACATAGCTGCTGCTACCATCTCTCCCATTTTACAGATGCTGCAAATTGGCTTACAGATCTGCAGGTACACTGCTAGTAAGTGACAAGCTGAGATTCACAGTAAGATTTGCTGAGTGAACAATCATCCCACCAGGACAGGATTTCTTGACTTCAGCACTATTGATACTTTGGGCTGGAAACTTTTGTGTGTGTGATGGAGGGTTGCCCTGTGAATTGTGGGATGTTTAGTAGCATCCCTGGCCTCTACCCACTAGATGCCAGTAGCACACCTCCCAAGTTGTAACCACCAAACATGTCTCCAAACATTACCAGACGTCCCCTGGAGGACAAAATTGCCCTCTCCACCTTCATTTGAGAACCACTGCTCTGGACCCCTGGTCATCAGCCCTTACATGGAACTTCTGCTGGGTTCCAAGCTTTGACTGATGCATTTGGAACAAAAGAGATAATCTTTCTTTCCAGGAAGTTCTCTCAGGGATGTTCTCAAACTCAGGTGTGACTTAGAGTTTTTAGTTTTGTCTAAATCTTCTATGAACACCCGTTGAGATAACCTAGAAGAAGTCTAACAAGTTAGTAGAAACATATAATTCAGAAAAAAGTGAAATAAATCGAAGATGGAATTATAGATATTTTTACCTTACTTTCCATTTCTGTTTGTTCTTAACTCAAACCCAAGATGAGCTGTACTCTTTGGGTTTGTTATTCAAACTCCATTTACCATGGGCTTCTGGACTTCTCATAATGGTGATCTGGCCAGGGTGTTCATTTAATCCTGAATCTAAGACAATGTATGTAGCTATTATAATGGCTGAAGATATCTTGGGATGGGATTGGTGGAGAAGGACATCACCTTGTTTTTTGAAAACCTTCGTCTCCCACCATCCAGAGTGTGTACCAAGCCTTCTTTGGCCTGAGCCCTCTTTTACTCCATTTAGGGCAAGACCATGATAAAGGGAAATTCTCCAGGGGAAGCAGATACGTATTTGGTCTTGAGGTCATAGAAAAATCTTTTCCTTCTCGGATCCTCAGTTTCCTTCCTGAACAACATGAGAGGTGTGCAACAACTGACTATGAATGTTACCAAGTCTCTTTGGCTAATAAACCTAGGACCGTTGTTAGCCCCTAATAATAGTCACTTGCATTGGTAAAGCATTTTACAGATATAAAAGAGATATATGATTTCATAGATTCGAAGACACACTATTTTTCATGTTTTAACATCTCCAAGATTGGGATGCATCCTAAATTGATGACATCTTAGGTTAGATGAAATATATTTTATTTTTCAAAAAATTGGGAAGGACTTCCCTGATGGTGCAGTGGTTAAGAATCTGCTTGCTAATGCAGTGGACATGGGTTCGAGCCCTGGTCCAGGAAGATCCCACATGCCGTGGAGCAGCTAAGCCCGTGCGCCACAATTACTGAGCCTGCGCTCTAGAGCCCGAGCTCTGCAACAAGAGAAGCCACTACAACGAGAAGCCTGCACACGGCAAAGAAGAGTAACCCCCGCTCGCCACAACTAGAGGAAGCCCGCGCGTAGCAACGAAGACCCAACGCAGCCAAAAATAAGTAAGTAAATAAATAAACATGTAGAGCTTTTAAAAAAATTGGGAAAGTGATATAGAATTGTCAGTATTTTATTTTTCAAAATAGGGACATCTGAAACAACTCCCATCTTAGCATCATTTCATTTAGAAATAGAAAGGTCTTTTATCAGAATGTAGGATAATCCTCCCCAAGAAAGGAAACTTTCAACTTTACATTGATGTAGTATCTAAAATAAATTAGAATTAAAAAATTTTAATGTCTATTTGGCATGACTTACCACATTAACACAATCCAGCATCATTTGGGAACAACTGATCGTTCTCCAAATATTTTCATATCCATTATCTATCTGGATCCTCAAACACACTATGAGGTGAAGGAAGTAGTTAATATCATCATTTTACAAGTAAGTTAGCTGAGGTCCAGGGTAAATAAACTGCGTTTTTCAAGATCATATTGCTAGAAACTCAGAACATGTAGTGTAAAGGCTCTTGTCGGGGAATTTCAGGCTAGATGCATGGTGGTAGTGGGAAAAGACTTAAAAACTGTGGGGCTGTATCCTAGGGGCAAATATTTCAAGTATAGTTAAGATTATCTTTCTAAAGTCACAAGACCATTGTAGGACTAAATATTACCTTTTGAGTTCACTGAAAACAGAGCTGTTCTTGTCATATCACACACGATTTTACTGGCTTACATAATCTACACAGAATACTTTATTACATTTGATTTTGATTATTTTCCATTAATTTAGTAATTTAGCCTGGTTGACTTGAGGTTTAGGATAAAAGGAGTTTGATTAATGAAACGGTGATGAACTTTGAGAATGCTGGTGATTATATTTTTATATAATGCTCCTCCCAGGCACAGGAGAAGAAGGAAAGACAATAGCCTCTGTTGCCTGGGCCGTGTTTCTGCTGGGGCAGGCCCTGGACCAAGCCCTTCAAAAAAGCAATTGACTATTCATGTACAAGTTTTTGTGTGGATATGTGTTTTTATTTCTCTTATGTATATACCTTGGAGTAAAAATTGCTTGGTCATGTGATAACTCTATGTTTAAACTTTTGAGAAACTGTCTGATTGTTTCGACGGGTGGCTGCATGATTTTACATTTCCACATCCTCATCAAAACTTCTTTTTTTTTTTTTTTTTGCGGAGCACAGGCTCCACACGCACAGGCTCAGCGGCCATGGCTCACGGGCCCAGCCTCTCCACGGCATGTGGGATCTTCCCGGACTGGGGCACAAACCCGCGTCCCCTGCATTGGCAGGCGGGCTCTCAACCACTGCACCACCAGGGAAGCCCAAAACTTCTTTTTGATCATAGCCATTCTAGTGGGTATAAAGTGGTATCTCATTGTGTTTGATTTGCATTTCCCTAATGACTTGATAATGTTGAACATTTTTTTCAAGTGCTTATTGAGCATCTTATTTGGAGAAATAGCTATTCAAAAGTTTTGACCTTTTAAATATCCATTAAACAGATTTGGTACATCCATACAATGGAATATTATTCAGCCATAAAAAGGAATGAGATTCTAATACACACTGCAACATGGATGAGCTGAGAAAACATTATGCTGAGTGAAGGAGCCAGACGCAAAAGTCACATATTGTATGATTCTATTTATATGAAATGTCCAGAATAGGCAAATCCACAAAGACAAAAAGTAGTTTGGTGGTAACAAGGGACTGAGAGTAGTAGGGAATGTGGAGTGACTACTAATGCGTACAGTTGCTTTTTGGAATGATAAAAAATGTTCTGGAATTAGATAGTGGTGATGGATGCACAACCTAATGAATATGCTATAACTACTGAATCGTGCAATTCAAAATAGTGAGTTTTAGGGACTTCCCTGGCGGTCCAGTGGCAAAGAATCCACCTTCCAATGCAGGGGACGCAGGTTCGATCCCTGGTTGGGGAACTAAGATCCCCTGTGCTGCAGGGCAACTAAGCCCAAGCGCCACAACTACTGAGCTCACATGCCCTGGAGAGAAGCCTGTGTGCCACAACGAAGAGCTGGCATGCTGCAACGAAAGACCCCGTATGCCTCAATGAAGATCCTGTGTGCCACAACTAAGACCTGATGCAGCCAAATAAATAAAAACAAAACAAAATCAAAAACAACAAAAAAAATCCTTCACAGATTCCTCAATGACTTGAGTGAGTTCTTTAAAAAAAAATGTATTTCATAGTATGTGAATTATATCTCAGTTTTAAAAAGCAAGTGATCACAAATGTTTTCATCTATTTCTGAGCTCTCCATTCTGTTCTATAGATCTATAGTTCTATCTATCCTTAAATACCATGCTGTCTTTTTTACTTATTTTTAATTTTTATTTTATATTGTAGCATAGTTGATTAACAATGTTGTGTTAATTTCAGGTATGCCATGCTGTTTTGATAATACTAGTTCTATATTGCCTCGAAATTAAGTAATGTGAATCGTTCAACTTTGTTCTTGTTAAAGATTGATTTGTAATTTTAGTATCATATTGCAATTTCTGCAGGAAAGCCTGTTGGAATTTTAACTGGGAATTTGTTAAATTTATCCAACAATTCATCTGAACTCACCTTGCTCTGAGAAGTACTCTTACTAGTGGTATGATGATCCTTCTCAAAGGATGCTAAATAAAGATTAATATGGACAAATGGATAAACTTAAGTTTAGAGAGATTAATTAACTTGCACAAGGTTACAATTGATGTTGCAGGTGTGACTCAAACCTGGATCTGATTCACAAGCCTGTGTGCTTTCTCTGACGCCATACTGCTAATTTCAATTTCACTGAAAATTCAATGTGACTCAGCAGTGTACTGTGGCTGCTAAAAGATGATCCTGATGATAAGCTACACTAATTGCTTTGTCGTTTAGAAAGAGGGAGGTGGGAATTTTGCCCTGCTCTGACCTATCAGAACAGTTCTCAGGTATTGTGTCCAGTTCTGGGAAATATGCTCTTAGAGGGCTTGGGGACAAACTTCACCATCACGTTCAGCAGAGAGCCAATACCAGTGTAGAAGCCTCCCAGAGCTCTGCCAAATGTGGAAGAGCTTCAGCTTAGCTTGGGAAGGGAGAAACCCGAGGAGAAATAATAAATAGCCTCAGAGATCCGAAAGGCTGTCCTGAGAAGCTTCTAGTGGCAGAACTTGTGAAAATATCTAGGATTTGGCTCGGTAAGCTTAGGGACCTTTCCAGCTCTCATAATCCATGAATTCGTGATCATTAGAAGTTGCTGTTTTTGCCTTATCAAAGTGCTTCCTATCATTCTAGTACTTGCGCAGGACCTTAGCATAGTAGTGACTCATTAAATGTTGGTTGAGTTGAATGGAATTCTTGCTATACAATGGAATCATTAGAAAATTGAACCTCAGTTATACTTAAGTTTAACTTGACAATAGAATTACCCAATTTTTCAACCCCTGAAACAAAAATCCTTTGTTAAGTGATACAATATTTATGTGAATTAGTACCAGTCTTTGGGAGGGCATTAAACATTCCCCATTAATAATTGCTTCTAAGTGATAGTGCATACTTGGCAGGGAATGGGAGCATTTATGGGTTTTCTCTCCCACTATTCACAGCCTCTTAATGAAAGCAGTGGCTCACTTGAGGTAAGGGAATAAAGGACAAGGGAGCACTTGGATTCCTCCCTCTGCTCGTCACATTGTGACTGGTGAACAAGGCTGACTTCATTCCACAGCTGGATTGATATGCAAATTTAGCCCGACTAATTGGCTTCCCCAGCTGTCTCCAGAGGGCGGATGTATTCTTTTATAAAGTGCTGTCTAGGGCGGCATTGAGAACATTAGAACTACTTAATTGAATATCAATGAATCTTTATAAACTAATAATGATAGGGAGCCTGGGAAGCTTGATGTAGGTTTGGTGTATTGAGGAGAGCCCTGACTTGAATTTGTGGGAAGTGAAAATTTCTCTGGGTTTTATAAAACTCAGTTTAGGCTTCTTTGAGCTGACGTCCTTGAAAGCCCCACTGGTGCCTTCTTGAACATATGATGTGGTGAGTGTCGGACATGAGCAAGTGTGTGAGTCTATGTCCACCCCACCCCATATATAGACACAGGCACACCCTCCCTTAATACAGGAAAACTTAATGATTGTTGTGCTTAATTCTTGCTCCTGCAAGAAGAGTCACTACTTTCCCCAAGTCAACTTTAGGCCCTGGGGCAGTGCAACCAAACTGAGTATACCTGGTCTCTCTCTGCACAGGTCAGTGGGGCATGTCTCCTCTGTCCCTGTAGAGCTGACATTTGGAGACTGATTTATGCCTTTAAATCTTACCAGGAAGTCCGCTGAACTAAAACAAACCAAAAGACCAAACCAAATAAAAACAACAAAAAATTATGTAAAAAATTGCTAAGATTACATAATATTTTAGGGAAACATGTTCTTTAGTTTATGGAATTTTATTTAGATTATTTTTATAAAGACTGTTGCTTGTGTTTTCTCCCATGGTTTACATGAGCTTCCTGCCATGTGTTTGTGATAAGATTATCTGTCCACACACCCCAATTTTGTTATTTTCTTGAGTTGGTCTATCGTCTCCATTGTACACAAACAAACTGTGTACATGTTTTTGTGTACACGAGACAGTCTTTTACTCCATGTAATGCTCATTTAGGATCCCTCCTTTCTTGTTTTCTCCTATTCATTTATCTGACCTGTACTGTATTATTTGGCTAATTCCTTTCAGATTTAAATAAACCTGAACATTGGAAAAAAAAAACCAAAGAGAGAAAAATGTAAATATTGCCTTTATTCTGCATTCTTTTGAGGGAGTAATATAAAGTAAAAAATGAGAGTGCCCACTTTAGTCCCTCCAGTCACATCAAAGGGGTAAGGCTCAGCCCTAAAATATTTTGGTGCATAAATATCTTGACCTTGTCTATGCTTGTAAGTACATGGTTAAATGTAAATAGATATAAATATATTCTTTTTTATTGAAGTACAGTTGATGTACAAAATTGTGTTAGTTTCAGGTGTATAGCAAAGTGATTCAGTTATATATATATATATATATATGTATGTATTTATTTTTAAAATTGCAATCATATTAGACATATGAGACTGCAATTTATTCTTTTACCTAACAAGATATCATGGGTGTCTTTACAGGACATATCAATCTACCCTTGCTTTTTTATGGCTACCTAGTGCTCCATTGTGTGGACATATTGTAATAAATTGAAGCATTCCCTATTGATACACAATTAGGTTGTCCACCTCCCTTTTTAACTACTAAAAACAAGGCTGAAATAAACATTTTCATACATATACCTTTATACATATATATATACGTGTGGTAATATTTTTGTAGAACAGCTTATAGGTTCTTGTAAATGGAATTTTAGTGTTGTGAAGCATATAGATACAAAATTTTATTAGATATTACCTAGTTTCATATATATATGAATGTATATACATATATATACACGTACACACACATATATACACATATGTATGTGTGCACATTCTGTTTAACAGTCCATGAATACCCAGTTCCTTTCATACCCACTAATACGTGATGTTACCAATCTTTTTAATGCTTACTCATCTGACTGGAAAAATAGTGTATTATTTTAATTTTATGTTCTTATTTAGTAAAGCTGAACATATTTTAATACATTTATTGGTTATTTGTATTATTTTTTAAAAATCGGTGAATGACTTCTGGTGTTCTTCAATCGTTTTTTTGATTGAATTGTTTGTAGAAATACTTTGTATAGAAGACCTATTAACCCTATGTCAGATGTGCTGCAAAAATTTTTCCTAGTCTACTGCTTGTCCTTTAACTTTGTATATATTTTACCATATAGTTTTAAATCTTCTATGTAGTCATATTGTCAATATTTCACTTTATGGCTTTTGGATTTGAATATCTTACTTAAATATTATTTCCTATTTTCTTGTAAAACTGCATAGTTTTTACATGTTGCTTTTTAATTCACCTGAGTATTTTTTGTATAATGTGTGAAATAAGGTTCTATATTTTATCCCAAATAGATAATGGTCCCTACACTCTATTTGTTGAATAATGTTTACTTTCCCCAATGATTTGTAAATATCAACCTTATCTTACATTACATTCATAGACAGATATGTATGTCTGTTTCTAGAATGCTTATTCTGTTTATTTGATCTACTTGATTCTTTCTGTGCTGGTATTCTGCTGTTTTAATAGATTTTGATATTTATAATAGATTTGTTTTTTTTAATTTTTAAAAATATTTTAAAATATTTTTTAATTTTTAAAATTATTTTTTAAATAGATTTTGATATTTAGTACATATGTTCTCCTTTATTCTTCTTTTTCAAAAAAATTCTTATTTATAATTACATTAAATCTCCCAGAAGAAATTCAGAATCAATTTGTAAAGTTCAAAAAATATCACCATTGATTCTTTGATTGGAGTCACATTTTTATATCAATTTTCAAAAAATCTGCATCTTGATGATATTGTCTTTCTCTCTAGGAATCAGGTGTGTCAAATCTATTCATTCAGGTCTTGTTGTGTGTCCTTTGATACAATTTGGATTCTTCTCTCTAGATCCTTCTAGATTTGCTGTCCATCAAGCCTCTGTTCTGGCATTTGGGCCAGACTGGATAAATTAGATTTTTATTAATGAGGGATAGGATATGCAGATCAGGGACAGGGAGAGGGAATGATTGTCTCAGAGTCACACAGCAAATTAATGACAGGGCTAGGGCTGTGGTAGACAGAGAGATGTGGAAAGAGGGCAAGAGGGAGAAAACAGGGACATTTTGAGCTGAAGGTAAACGATCTTTGCAAAGGGGGGAATTGTGATAAACCCACAAAGTGGGTGGAAGGAATGGTAAGGGCAAAGAGTGGGGGGACCATCACGTCCCTCTTCTGCTCACGGAACTTACTGTCAAGAGGGTACAGAATGTGCATAGGGTGCTTAATACACAATTATTAGCAGTAGGTCTGTTATTAAAAGTTCAGAAACTCTGGGTGGGAGCTCAAGTCATTTAGAGACTGTTATCTGTAACCAGACCCTCAGTCTCTTGGTGGTAGGCATGGTCTGGGAAATGAGGGTCATTCATAGATGGCTGGACTAAGTCAGAAGTTATTTAGGTAATGCATCGTGGCAACATCTACTAGACAGACTACCCAGCTAAGAGCTGGGAAGCCTGAGTCATAGTCTTGCCCCAAACACCAACTCACCAAGGGAGTTTGGGCCAATCATGAAAGCTCTCTGGGCTTCACCTTTCCTTAATGCAACATTGAGATGCTACCTGATCGCTGCCCTATTTTCCTAAAAGGGCACTGGAAGGTTAGAGCAAGTGTCACTTGTAAGTAAACAATGAATGCAAGGAAGAAGACAACATGGCCACCACGAAAAGGAGTGCCAAGTAGCTCTGAAGAAGTAGCAGTTCAGGCTGCCAGACCCAGAGGGAGAAGAAGAGGATAACAGACAGGGTAGGCATAAATCATGGTAGGGAAGGAAACTTGACTACAACACCTGCTTTGGAGCCAGCCACAAGCAAGAACCCTTTACAAGAGGTGAGACAAGGAAAACCCCAAGAACTGCGGCAGGTTGGAAGGAGGGAGGTAAATGTGAAGAATTTCTTTTTTTTTTATTTTATAAATTTATTTATTTTATTTTTGGCTTCATTGGGTCTTCGTTGCTGCTCGTGGGCTTTCTCTAGTTGCTGCTCGTGGGGGCTACTATTCGTTGCAGAGCACGGGCTCTAGGGGCACAGGCTCAGTCGTTGTGGCGCACGGGCCTAGTTGCTCCGCAGCATGTGGGATCTTCCTGGACCAGGGCTCGAACCCGTGTCCCCTGCATTGGCAGGCGGATTCTTAACCATTGCACCACCAGTGAGGCCCAAGAATTTCAAGGATAGCATTGCTGTGTTTGCAGTGTCCTGATGAAATGCATTGAGAGGATGGAAGGGCCATGGGAAGTGAGAAGCAAGTCTCCAGTTTGCGCAGGGTGGGTGAGAAAAGGTGGAGACCTCTGCAGGGGAAGATTTGTCCAGAGGGAGGACTAGAGCAGCTGTTCAGTCAGAGACAATCTGGTGGGGACCCTACTTATTAATATGATTGCAACTGACCCACGAGACGGATTAACAGTAATTCACATCCTGGGGAGTGAGAGGTTTGATGGCAGCTTCAGATGAGCAGAGAAATTTGATTTGTGGTGGAGACTATATCAGGAGAAAAGGGGCCAGAGTGGTGGTGGGATGATTCTACCTGGCAGGCCATAGCCAGGAAATCTGTTCATTCTCTGCAGGAAGGAAACACTGACCTGATTACCGAGCCATTGTAGACGTATTCACAGTCTCAAAGAGCTGGAGGGGCAAGCGGGGGCTCTCCGGCCTGAGTCAGGCAAGAGTTGGGTCTGAGGAAGGAACCCTGCTTCTCTGGGGTTTATTTCCCAAAACATACACATGGAACACATCCTAAGAACTCAGTGGAATTTGGTCTCTCTTGCTTTAGAGGAGACTTCATAATTGCAAAGCCCAAATCAGAAAAAAAGCCATCACCGTTTCAGTTTTGGTTGGGAAATTGTTTTCAGTGCAGGTGTTGGGGACACCCGAAGACAGGACATGGATATTGCACAAGAAGTTGCTGGTGGAACAAGGGGCTTCGGAGACTCAGCTGTGCCACTGGCAGAAGGGCATTGCATGTAAGCTTTGTCTAGGGAGAGAGGCAGGACCACAAGGCCAGCCTTGAATGGCAGAGAGAAAGGAGAAAAGGAAGAACAGAGTGGCCTAGGCATCTCTGAGAAGGAGACGACAAACAAGAAGGAGGATGCTCTTCAAGTTTCAGTGGGAGAGAAACAGAACTCTACTGGAAAAGGAGCTGTGGTGGACAGATGGGTCCCAGGAAACGATAGCTGCCCCAGAGACAACAGACAAGGAGCCAGAAGCCTCACCCCTGCCTCCTCAAAAGAGGCTGCTTTGCAGCAATCCACTGAGCAGGAAAGGCCAGGACGGAGGGGGTGGCAGAGGTAGGGAGGAGGGCTTCCAGGGTCCATTGAAGGGAAAGAGCAAAGAGAATGAGCTCAGCAGACCTAGCCTAGATGGAATGAGAATACGAGAGGTCGCCCCCAGCCTGAGATAGGGGAAAGCAAAAGAACTGAAAGGGGGGAGGGAGTGCAGGGAGTTCAAAGGCAGCCTGGAAGGACTCATTAAAATGACACAACACAAATCACAACTTAGCGTAGGAACATGTACCACAAGTGGGCTAAGAATGCAGAAGGCCAGAGAGGTAGTTGCTGGGGCCCTGGGAGAAGAGAAAAGGGATGTCACTTCAGTATAAGGACAAGGCTGAATACAAAGAGGACAGTGTATTGTGGGGGGAGCCCGAGGCGGCCGGGGGCTCTTCACAAGGGGCAGCGGGGAGGAGAGCCAGAAGGGGAGGCTGGGTTTCTCATGCAGTTTGCATTTTCTAGGGTTTCAAGATGTATGATTGTGAATGTGAATTTGGGAGGGAGAAAGCAGCATTGTGAAGATGAAAAGGCAACGGTGTATATAGCAAGCTACACTTTTCTCCCCCAAAAGGTGAAATATAGGAGTGCAAGGAGATTTCCACTGTACCTACGCTGCAAAGATGGGCTGAAAGCAATTGGAGAGTGGTCCGTCATACCCAGTAGTCAAAATTAGTCTGGACAATGGTACGCAGCTTCGGTTTGGGAAGATGAAAAAGTTCGGGAGACAGATGGTGATGGTTGCACAGCAATGTGAATGCGCTTAATGCCACTGAACTGTACACTTAACATGGTAAATTTGGGGCTTCCCTGGTGGCGCAGTGGTTGAGAGTCCTCCTGCCGATGCAGGGGACATGGGTTCGTGCCCTGGTCCGGGAAGGTCCCACATGCCGCGGAGCAGCTGGGCCCGTGAGCCATGGCCGCTGAGCCTGCGCGTCCGGAGCCTGTGCTCCGCAACGGGAGAGGCCACAGCAGTGAGAGGCCCGCGTACTGCAAAACAAAAAAAAATGTAAATTTGATGTTACGTGTATGTTATCACAATAAAAAATTTAGTCTGCAAAAATACAGAGACCTGTGTATACAAGTCACTCTATGAAGAGATACTGTTACTGACCAAGCTAGCTCCAGGAGAAGACAAAAGGCTGTCAGAATCTAGGACATCTGACCACCAACCAACCATAGCTTGGCAGGGTAGCCTGATGGTAAAGTGTGGTCTCTGGAGCCACTTACTCCCTGTGTGACCTCAGACAAGAGGTTTTCTCATATGTTAAACTGGCATCACCATCAACATCACCACCATTGTCATCACCATCATCATCACTACCCCACAGCTGCTTTCCAATAATAAACTCTTAGTTTGGGACCAATTTATGTAAAGCACCATGCACAGTGCCTGGAACAAAATACATGCTCAGTAAAATTTTGTTTTCTTTTGGCTTTTTAGTTTATGAAGTATATCATATTCATTCTCTCGACAGTCACGACAAATCAAAGACAAGAATTTTTCCAGTCATGTTATGGAAAGAATAAAAATCAATTATATAATAAGAAGGGTGGTGACTGAAGGGAAGGAAGGCTCTCCCTTCTTTTGAAATTTAGAGCAAATTTTCTTAAAGTGAGGTCCTGGGACCACCTGCCCCAGAACGACCTGGGTCACTGGTTCAAAGTGAAGACTCCTGGCCCCTTCCAGGCTTATGGAAGCAGATTTCCTGAGGTGCAGTCCAAGAATATGAACTAAGAAGTACCTCAGGTGATTTTTCTGTACACTCAAGTCTGAGAATAGCTGCTTTGAGCCATTTATTGGTTTTTGAAACTCTGCTTGCCTTGGGAGTGGTCAGCCGTATGTCAGGCTTAATCTTCTCAAAATGGGGACTAGGGCCCTCCAAGCACTGAAACCTATCTGCCCGATTTCCCAAGGTGCATCTCCCCCAAGATGCCTTAATTCTTCCCTCCCTACTGCTGAGAAATCCCAGTGCTTCATCTTGCACTTGGGACCAATTACTTGCCTAGACTTCCATCTCTTCTTGCTGTTCTCTTGGCAACTGGCCATGCATCCCCATCCATCTCAACAGCCATCACCTGCATCTGAGCTGTTAAATCCCCAAACAGCTGTCCTGCTGCCAATAGATGGATCAAATTCTCTTGCTACTCTGTGCTACTGTGTGACCCAGAAGATCATCTTTGCTTTAAAATATTTGCTTTAACTAAAGGAGAGAGGGGGATAGATGAAGTATGTTTGGTAAAATATTGGTGTTGTCAAAGTTGAGTGGTGAGTGTATGGAAGTTCATTATACTATTCTATATATCTACTTTTTTGTATATTTGTAAGTTTTCATCATGAAAAAGAAGCCATGGGAATCAGAAAACACTGTAATTCAGGGCTTGGTTTATTGTCAAGACTTAAGAAAGAATTGGTGAAAATATTAATAATGTAAATGAAACTTAAAAGTGTGTTGTGTTTGTAACCACTACATTTGTAAATAGCATAAAAAATAAGGGAATATTCTTCCAGTATTTGAAAACTATCATCTGATTCAGCAAAAAGTCACTCACATCGTTGATAAACAAGTGAATGTCTGCTATACATAATGCAGAAACTGAAAGATGTTTCAGTTTAATGAATACAGTTTGGACAATGGTGAAATATAGCTTATTTGTAATCATATATCAGAGTTAATGACAATAAATTTATTGGGAAAGAGTTAACAGATTGAGATGCAGTTATATTTGTCAAATCGTGGTTGACTCTGATTGCAGCCATAGGTTGGTTATGGAGGCAAGAGCTTGGCAAAAATCAGCGAAAGTATTCTGGAAAAATCAATTGGACATATGGAATTTACAAAAAAACCAGTATTGTATATTTTATTATTGTTTGTAAATAGTGTGGTACACAGCATTTGAATCATATATGTATGCACTAACACACCACTACTTTAAGGAAAAAGGTATTTCCTCTAGCAAACAAACTCAGAGTAAATGTTTAAAGACAGATTTATTTTGTAGGCACAGTTCTCTGCTTATCTCAATCTAAAGACTCAATTTCTAGATAACAAAGTGAAACTCTTTATCCTCATTCTGCTTAATTGTTGTACATTCCATAGAAACAAGCAAGGAACAGGGCATCAATGCCTCAGAGTTAAGGCAACTTTCCCCCTTGAGACTCTCCAAATGTCTTTAGAGATGACCAATGAAATATTATGGTCCCTTGGTTGAAAAGCAACCAAAGTAGAACCATTACGAAAGAAACATCCAAAGGAGGCCAGGCATAGAAGAGTGTGGAGACTAGGGTTTCAGAGCCAAGACATAGGATGCCACTAGTCCCATACTTTCACGTCCTCAAGTTCCCTGTGGGCTTAGTGCCTTAACAATTTCAATTTAAGGAGCTGGTAAGTGTACTATTCCTTTTCTGAGGACACATTCACTTCTGACCTATAACAAGAAAATGCTTTGCTTTTAATACCCAAAGTGGAAAATATTTTGTTTTTAATACCCAAATAGTTTTTGGTCTAAAAGCTATCCTGCTGCATTAGAGACTGTTAAGAAAATTTTGATTGCTCTGAAATACAGACATACATACATATTAATTTTCATATGAAAATATTCAAACATGCATAAAATAGAATAATATAATGAATCCCCACATGTTCATTCTTCAGCTTCAACACTTAACAAGATTTTGCATTTGTATCTCAGGTTATATTATTAATATAATAAAGGAGCTACTTATTTAAAGGGAATTTCTTACTGAAGTTTTCTGTAAATGAAAGGATTCTTCCCCTTCTTCCCCATTCCCTCTCTACCTGTCCAAATTCTACTCATCTTCAAAGTGCAGCTCCATTGACATCTCCTTCAGAAAGTCCTCCGTGAGAGCCTTTCCCCATTCCTCAACACCTGTAAACATCCCCCAGTCCTCTGAATTCCTATAACCCTACTTATACCTCTCATATGGCTCTTTGCATTTTCCAATGATATATGTTCTTGTCTCAGCCCTTCTGTTAAACTCTCTTGTTTACTTCTGTATCTATCACTACCCAGCCTAAGACATTATTTCTTTCTAGGTATCCTATAGCCCATTGTGAGTGTATTAGTTTCCTCAGGCTGCCGTAACAAAGTACCACAAACAGTACTAACTACAGAAATTTATTTTCTCAAAATTCTGGAGGCTAGAAGTCTGAAATCACGGTGTTGACAGGGTTGGTTCCTTCTGAGGGCTGTGACGGAGAATCTGTTCCAGGTCTTGTTTCTTACCTTCTGTAACCTTAGGCTTTCCTTGGCTTATAGATGACTCCTCTTCCTTTGTCTTCACACTGTCTTCCCTCTGTAGGTGTCTGTGTCTAAATTTCACCTTTTTAAAAGCACACCAGTCATATTGGTTAGGGCCCATCCTAATGACTTCATTTTAACTTGATTACCTTTGTAAAGACCATATTTCCAACTAAGGTTACTTTCTGAGGTATTGAGGGTTAGGACTTCAGCATGTGTTCTTTCGGGACAAAACTCAACCTACAACAGTTGGCATCCATAATTGTTAGTCAGATGTCTTCATGGATGTAAGAACTTCTTTTTTGGAGTGAATTATCATTCCTAAAGTAGTTGCTAGTGAGAATCCAAATCACCCTCCTTAGAACAGCACACCACTGTGTGCTCCCTTTTCATCATTAGAAAAGTGGGCAAAGCATAGCAACATGATGACACATTTATTTTTTCTCTCTTACTTTCTAATTTTGCAATCTGTTAAGCCAAGGCTTTCTAGCGAGACTGTCTAAAGTGTAGCTCTGTTGTTTGTGTTACATGGTCTAGAAGAAAATAAGTTAATTTATCAGTGATCAAAGGATTTCACTTTATCCAACAGAAAAAAAATACCTTTCCCATTTCATCTTTGGGCAACCACTCAGTCATTCACTCACCTATTTAACCAATATTTATTGAGCACCCATTATGTGCCAGGTTCTAGGTTGGCACTGCGAGTACAGTGGTGAACAGCCACAATTGCTACCCTCACAGGGCTGAGTTACAATTGAGGGGCATGCAATTTCTCAAGCCCAGTCTACCCATCAGAAGTTGGCTCCTTCTCTAGGGCTTCCTATTCCTGGTCTGGCCAGATTTCACAGCACAGTCGTCTGGCTATCAGCATTTGGTAGTTCCAACGACTTCCAGTTACTAATATTTCTTCTCTCCTCTCTAAAAATGGCTTTAGGAATACTCCTTTCTTTGTGGTGCCAGCTATCTTCTCAGCCCCTCTTCCAAGGCATTGGAGAGTCATCATGCTTTTTGTTTCCTTTCAAACTAGACTTCAATTTTCCCTTGAGAGTTTTCTTTAGGCTGTTTCCAAACTGTCCACCCGCTCTCTAGACCGGTGGTTCACCAACTTTAGTGGGCAATGAACAAGTTTAGTGACTGGTCCACCAATCCAAGCAAGGAATTGGAGTAGTATGGACTTAAATGTTGGTAGTAGAGAATTGGAGAAGTAGGTGGTTAAGAGGAGCGGTTCACCAACTTTAGAATCACCCAGGATGTTGGTTTAAAGCACATATTTCAAGATTTTACCCTGAGCAATTCTGATTCAGTAGGAAGCCAGTAGCCCTGGGAGTGCACTTTGCGAAACACTGAGCTAGAGCACAGGGTGCTTGTGGGAAGGCAATGTGTATTAGGGCTACAGAGGGCAGGCCCAAGTCACTGAGAGCCTTCAATGCCAGGCTGAACAGTCTGGACCTTAGACTTTCTGCTCTGGGTGATTGATGGGAAGCTATGAGAGGCTGTGTGGCCCGGGAGAGAGCCACCATTAGAACTTGGGTCTGGTGGGAGCATCTACCTTGACAAAGAGGGGAGGAGAAACCAGCGTGGAGTCAGGGAGCCCAGCAAGGGCACTGGTGCAAGAGTCCCAGGGAAGGAGTGGTGATGAATGAGGGCCTGGACTAGGGACAGTCTCCATCCAAATGCATTCCTTCTGGACGCACATGGAAAGGAGAGAGTCATTTCCAAAAACCTGGGCCAAGAAGGAAGAAAAGACGTTGCTCTTTCCCCAATGGCATGTGGGATTTTGCTGATGATTTATTGGAATTCTTCCCAAAGCCGGAATTACCCAAATAACTCAATGAAGCCACTCGGAAGGGATCTGACACTGTAGTATCCCAGTTTCTAGGGATTAAAAGTGAACATCTTTGTGTGTGGGGGGGCATTATGTTGCTTACCACAGCCACTGGTGGGAGAAAGCTGAAAGGGGGTCTTATTTTACTTCAGAGCTGAAGCGCAATGTCGGAATTAATAGTGCCTGGCTGTTGTGCAACAACACTATCTCTGCTTCATAGGAGGGACTTGTCTGCAGAGACTAGCAATTTGTCACCTCCAAGATAGATTTTTCTTTTGTATCCTTCACCAGCCCAGTCAACCAAAACCCATGTTTGAGTACTTACTCTTTAGAAGATATTATGGAGAGTAGAGAATGGAGCTTCCTGGTAGAATGAAAGTACCCATCATTTAAAAACACTTTTTATTGTGGAAAATTCCCAACTTGTACAGAAGTAGAGAGAACAATGTAATGATTATGCGTGTACCAATCACTCAGCCTCAACAATGATCAATGTCTGTGCCAAACTTGCTTAATCTCTATCCTCAACTCACTTTCTGACCACCCTCTTTTGGTCTTGGATTGTTTCGAAGCCAACCCCAAAGCATCATATCATTTCATCTGGAAATACTTCAGTTCATATGTTTAGCAGATGAGTCTCTGCCCTAGATTTTGTGAGGACTGACTTTGCCATCAACTACTTGTATAATATTGGACAAGAAATGCCCCCTTGGAGCGTCAGTTTCACTTTTCTATAAAATGAGCAGTTTGGGCTAGATGAGTCTGAAATTTCCACTAGTTTTTCTTCTGGGAGTCCAGAGTTATTATTTTTCCTATTTTTAGGTTTGTAGTATAATTTTCATTATTAAATATACCTCCTAGAGAGAGAATATATTTCTATATTTAAAAAAAGAGATTCCATACATGCATGTCCTGTGGCATATACCTAAAGTTACACAATCGAATGAGTCTTTTCCATCTGTTCTGAAGCCTCTGGAAGAGAAATAAATTTGAACACTTTAAGTCATAGAGAATAGTCTACTCTGCCTTTCTTCAGTCAAGTGAGAAATAATTCCTATGGTGGAGTAAAGAGTCAAACATCTTAAGTTAAAACTTTAAAGAAAAATATCTGTTATTTAAATTATTTGACTTCAAGAATCATTCTTGAGATGGAATGAAGCAAGGCAAAGACTTGCTGAAGTAAAGCCCTAATTATCTGGATGACATTTCACTTAATCCTTAAGCCAGTAACCTCAACTTTCCAGAACATAGTCAAGAAAAAACAAATAAGAAAAAGAAAAATATTTTCCAGCCTCCACCTTTCAAAATCAAATATGTATCAGTAATGAAAATGGACGTTACACAATTCACACACCAAGATGTATTTCCCTTCCCGAAGTGCCTCAGAGGCCGTGGGCAATGGCTTGGCACTCCGTTTTGTCTACAGACGCCAAAAGCAGACCCAGCATCCCAGACTGTAAGACCAATCCCAAATCCAGGGACAGTATACCGGGGGACCACTCAGAAGCCTACACAACAGGCTGCATGTCAAGGCCCAAAGCACCTGCTGGAGGTCTGGCAGAAGGCAAGTTAATTACACACACACACATACACACACACACACACACACACACACACACACACACACTGACCTCTTGACTTTAGCTTGGTTACTCCCTTAGTAAGCAGGACCACTGTGAAGGACTCATTTACCCGTTCACTAAGGAAGCCTTTGGTTAATCAGCTAGAGAAGAATGTTCCTCTCCATGGGTCTAGATGTGAGAGGAAGCTCTGAGGATCCAAGTGCTTGTAGAATGGAAGTGAAGGGTAATCTGGAGCCAGAGACACATATCTGAAGAGCAGATCTCAATGAAAGTTCACAGGAGAACTGGTTGATGACCCCACTATACCTGACAGCTGCCTAACCTGAATCTGCTCTAGGTGGCAAGACCCAGTATTTTGGTTCACCATCTGTCCTCCAGCAGGCAACCTAAAGAAAAGGGTCTAAGAGGTTGGGTGCCTTCATAAGTTCTTCCAGAAAGAGAATCATGGACAAGTCACTAAAGTTAGGATCAGACACCTGCCTTCTGTGAATCCCACTATTTCTCTGTTCTTCGATTTGTGTCTGCATTATTTTCTCTGTTTCAGCATCCTTCTCTGAAAAATGCCTAGCTTCCCTCAAATGACCATCCGTCAGGATGGAGAGTGAGAGAAATCAGTCCATTGCTGAGGTACTGGCAATGGATTGGATCATTCTTCAAAGTCCAGGTGCCTCCTAGTCAGACATCAGGGAACTCAGGCTTGACTCTCACAGAAGGTCAGAGACTAGACCCGTGAGGTAGAAGAGGGGTTTTGTACATGACAGGATATGGTGTGAAGCAAGGTTGGAAAGCAGATGGGAATCAGTTTGGGGAAGCCCTGTGTGCCAGGTTAAGAAACGTGTATATCATTCTCTACGCAATGAAGAGCCTTTAAAAGTTACCCTTGGGAAGTAGCTCAGGTGGGGTACACCAGGTGGATGGGGGAGGGGCTAAGAATGGAGAAGGGTAGCCCAGTTAGGAGGCCACTGCAGCAGACCTGCCATGAGTGCAAGTGTCAGGACTCTGCTTATTCAAATAAACCCCCATCGTCCCTGAGAAATTCTTTGTCAATCCACTTGGGAAGTGACAATGGAATGTAACTTTGAGGCTTAGGAAAAGAATTAATCTATCTGGATGGACAACAACGAATTTGAAGAATTTTGTACCTAAACCAAACAGGAAATATCAGAACAAGATATTGATTAATCATTTGCTTTTATAGCATATTAATTACTGGAAAACAGAACAAGAAAGAGATTGCCTTAGTGAGATGCTAACAGTGCAGCGAACCGCCCGCCTCATTCCCCTCTCCATGCATAGCTCTTAAGGAATTCCAGAGTCTATTATCAGCACGGTTTAAAGGCTAATGAAGAAACAATCTTTTTGTAAAGCAACAAAGAACAGAGTTTGAAAGCAGGTCCAGGAGAATGCAAGAGGAAACACTTGGTTCAGTGAAAGGCAAACTTTCCTATGGACGTGCAATTTTTTTTTAAAATACCATACGTTGCTTCGCAACCTCTAAAGCCCGTGTTTTCAATGCCTGTTCTGTGGGCAGCACTGCTAAATGCACCATGTGTGGTTAACTGGGGTGATTTAGTGCAAATAAATTCTAAGAAAAATGAAACTCAAAGCAAGAGAGTTCAGAGCAGTTTCACTACGTACTTTCTAGACTTTCGAGTAGATGCTGAGGTTATTCTCAAATGGAACGCGCTGTACTCCTTTGTTTAAAACCTGCTGGGTGAGGTGACTACGGTGAGTGTTCAAGAGAATTACTTTATACAGGAAAAGAGGAGAGGGAACCCAAATCCAGACAGTTCTCCCAAAAGGGTGATCTTCATGCCATTTAGGAAGAGAGAAAACTTGGAATCCTGCCTCTGATGCTTATAAACTCTTGTGACCTTGGGCAAGTCGGTTCATGCTTCTGAGCCTACTTTCTCATATGCAAAATTTAGATAATAAATCCTTTCCTTGTCTACAGAGCAGAATGATTGGTCGGCTCCAACGATATAATGTAGGGGAACACATTCTGCTTATGCTAAGGTTTTAATAAATATGAACTGTCATCTTTTTTCTCTCTTACTAACCTCTGAGCAGCTTGCATCTTATTCATTTTTTTTTCTTTTTTAGATTGCCAGCACCGATAGTCAGTCTGATGCTTGTTTAGTCATTCAACAAACATTTGATTAGCCTCTGCACCTAAAAAGTACCAAATCAAATGGGAAAGAAATGTTAATGCTTTGTTTATATATTATATCTTAGGCACTTCATAACTGCTCATTAAATAAGGGGATGAAAGATTTTACTTTTTCTTTAGAACCATTAACCTGGAGCTATGGAAATTGGAAGCACTGCTGCCCTCCTCAGTACCATCTCTTATATCTTAACAGCTCTGGCCCCACCTCTTGTAGTCTTCCTGTCCATCCCAAACATTTCTATCATCTTGAGTGACCTTGGCATTTATGAGAATGATCCACTCAGCACCCAGGCCTCAGCTTCCTGACCTCCTTATCTCCAGTCCCTCATTCACTCCAGCGCAGCCATGAAGACTCTGAAAGTTATCATCACTCACATCTGTTCCACCTTTGGAATCAAATTCATATGGCTTACTACCAGATCTACTCCACTTCCAGCTTGCTAATTCATTTATTTCCCGTATATTGGTTATTCAACTATCTCAGTACTTCCAAGCAATAATGCTTCAGTTTTCTTATCCATTGGCTCTCTCCTGTCATCTTCACTTTCCCCTTCTCCAACTTCACCCCCAAATACTCCCATCACTTCATCCAGTACTGTTCTTAGTCCATGGCAAGCAGGATTAAGTAGTAGCCCTGCTCTGGCTTCATGCCTCAAGAAGCTCTTGATACATGCTTTGGGGCTAAGGCTGGGTAATGGTTCTAGGAAGGAGGCCTGGTGAGAAGATGCCTCCCACTAAGTGGTACGGCATTGAGCAAGATACAGTACCATAATGGTGCTGATATGCTGATTCGTGTGACGCTCACAGTGGACACAGGATGAGTTCAGGACTCTGGGCTCCTGTTGGCCCACCACTGAACCTGGGGCTTATGGAGTATGTGCACATTCAGACCATGGTGCCACTTTCTGTCTACAGCAGCACTCAATGGTGGGGGAAGGTGGTAGCAGGCATCATTTGTTCTGTGCACCTCTTCCACCTCCACCAACCACTGCAGGCACCCAGAACATCACTTCACCCCTTCTGTAGGCTTCATGCCATTTGTCAAGCTGTCTTCTGGGGACCATTGCTCTGTACCACTGACGGAACTTTCCAGTTAATATCCTTTCTTGCTCCTGATCAATATGATGATGTCTGCTCTCCCAGGTTGGTATTAAGCTCTGCCAGAAGATGGACAGACATTTCTCACATGAATGGGACCACTCTTCATTTTTATGCTCTGCCAGTGGGCCCCTTGCCTATCCACCCTTCTGGTGTCAGTGTGTGGAATGCAGGGTGTAGTCAACATGGAAAAAGGTCCCATTCTAGGAATGAAGTGATTACATCTTAGGAAGCTCAAGAGAAGACATAGATGGAAGATGCACTGTTCTACGTTTACACTACAAAATGCCAAGAGAAAACGACTTATCGTTCATGCTTCACTGCATGATCTGGGGAAGGCTTGCATCTGAGATCATCATCCACGAATCACAGTCACCATGTCTGAAAGTCAGTTCAAAGCCGGTGTGCACAGGTGGCCCAATGGATCATGGCAGCGTCATGAGTAATGGTGTAGCCAGCGTTGAGCTAATGACATCACGGACCTGCAGAGCTGAGAAGATCTAGATTGTTCCAATACAAGCAGGTTCTGAAGAGCCATGACATGTGAGTCACAACAGCAATATTTCCTTTTCTTCTCGGTGAGAGATGCTTAGTTACCCATGCTCCGTGCACCAGACCATAAGGACAGGAAGAGATGGTTCCTGGACGTGAACAGGAAGACATGGAGCCCGAATCCTACATGGACCCCCCCACACACACATGTACTGATGGGACAAAGAAGCGGACAGGGAGCTCTCTCTTCTCTCCCTATTGTTCTAAATCTTCAGTGACAAAGCCCTGTACATCACATGAACCCGGGAATTTTGTTACATACGTTTTCATTAAATTGTTTATAAGGGCCCACAAAAAATATTTGCCTGGGCCCTGCACACCCTAGGGTTAGCTCTGACTCTGTTTACTCTTTTACCAACCTTCTTGGCACCCCCATTCCATTATCCATCTATGGCAACATATTGAAAAGTTCTAGACTTGAGGCAATCCAACTTTAAGTTTCCTCTTGGACTGCCTTTAAGCTGCTGAATGATACTAGAGAAAAAACCCCACATAATATAAAGATTGGGTACATATGATGTGGGTACATCATATAAAGAGGTATCATAAAAGATAGCTCATTTATTTTTGGTTTTTTAAAATTGTGGTAAATACATGTAATATAAAATGTACCATTTTAACCATAAGTGTACAGTTCACTGGCATTACATATACATATTCACATTGTTGTGCAACCATCACCACTTTCCAGCTCCAGAACACTTTTCACCTGCCCAAACTGAAAATTTGTACCCATTTCCTCCCCATTCCCCTTCCCCTAGCCCCTGGCACCCATCATTCTATTTTCTGCCTCTTAATTTTACTCATCTATGTACCTCATATAAATGGTACCTCATACAGTATTCATCCTTCTGTGACTGGCTTATTTCAACTAGCATGCCTTTAATGTTTATCCACATTGTAGCATGTGTCTGAATTTCCTTCCTTTTTAAAGCTAAATAATATTCCACTGTATACATACACTATATTTTATTTATCCATTCATCCTTCAGTGAAAACTTGGGTTGCTTCCACCTCTTTTCTATTGTGAATAATGCTTCTATGAACATGGGTGTACAAATACCTCTCTGAATTTCTGCTTTCAGGTCTTTTGGATATATACCCAGAAGTGGAATTGCTGGACCATATCATAATTCTATACTTAATTTTTTGAGAATCTGCCATACCATTTTCCACATCTTCACCAACACTTGTTATTTTTGGTTTTTTGGTAATAGCCACTGTAATGGGTGTGAGACAATATCTCTTTGTGGTTTTGATTTGCATTTCCCTAGTGATTAGTGATGTTGAGCATCTGTTCATGTGTTTATTGGCCATTTGTATACCTGCTTTGGAGAAATGTCTTTTCAAGTTCTTTACCCATTACATTTTAAATTAATTTTTATTGGAGTATAGTTGCTTTACAATGTTGTGTTCGTTTCTGCTGCACAGCAAAATGAATCAGCTATACATATACATATATCCCCTCTTATTTGGATTTCCTTCCAATTTAGGTCACCACAGAGCATTGAGTAGAGTTCCCTGTGCTATACAGTAGGTTCTCATTAGTTACCTATTTTATAAATAGTATCAATAGTGTATATATGTCAATCCCAATCTCCCAATTCATCCCACCCCCCTTTCCCCCTTGGTATGTTCTTTACTTCTGTGTCTCTATTTCTGCTTTGCAAATAGGTTCATCTGTACTATTTTTCTAGATTCCACATATATACGTTAATATACGATATTTGTTTTTCTCTCTCTGACTTACTTCACTCTATATGATAGTCTCTAGGTCCATCCACGTCTCTACAAATGACCCAATTTCGTTCCTTTTTATGGCTGAGTGATATTCCATTTTATATATCTATCACATCTCTGTTATCTATTCCTCTGTTGATGGACACTTAGGTTGCTTCCATGTCCTGGCTATTGTAAGTAGTGCTGCAGTGAACAGTCAGGCATACCTCATTTTACTGTGCTTCACTTTATTGCTCTTCACAGATATTGCACTTTTTACAAATTGAAGGTTTATGGCAACCCTGTGTTGAGCAAGTCTATAAGTGCCTTTTTTCCAACAGCATTTGCTCACTTTCTCTACCACATTTTGGTAATTCTGACAATATTTCTAACCTTTTCATTGTTATTATATTTGTTATGGTGATCTTTGATGTTACTATTATAATTATTTTGGGGTGCCACGAATGGCACCTGTATAAAACAGGGAAGTTAATTGGTAAATGTTGTGTGTGTTCTGACTGCTCCACCTAACAGCCATCCCCCCATCTGTCTCCCTCTCCTCAGGCCTCCCTATTCCCTGAGACACAAAAATATTGTAAGTAGGCCATTAATAACCCTACAATGGCTTCTAAGTGTTCAAGTGAAAGGAAGAGTCACATGTTTCTCACTTTAAATCAAAAGCTAGAAATGATTAAGCTTGGTGAGGAAGGCATGTTGAAAGCTGAGATAGCCCAAAAGGTAGGCCTCTTGCACCAAACCATTAACCAAGTTGTGAATGCAAAAGAAAACTTTTTGAAGGAAATTAAAAGTGCTACTCCAGTGAGCACAAAAATGATCAGAAAGTGAAACAGCCTTATTGCTGATATGGAGAAAGTTTTTTGTGGTCTGAATAGAAGATCAAACCAGCCACAACATTCCTTTAAGTCAAAGCCTAATCCAGAGTAAGGTCCTAACTATTCAATTCTATGAAGGTTGAGAGTGGTGAGGAAGCTGCAGAGGAAAAGTTTGAAGCTAGCAGAGGTTGGTTCCTGAGGTTTAAGGAAAGAAGCCTCTCCATAACATAAAAGTGCAAGGTGAAGCAGCAAGTGCTGATGTAGAAGCTATAGCAAGTTATCCAGGAGATCTAGCTAAGATCATTAATGAAGGTGGCTACACTAAACAATAGATTTTCAATGTAGACGAAACAGCCTTCTATTGGAAGAAGATGCCATGTAGGACTTTCATAGCTAGAGAGGAGAAGTCAGTGCCTGATTTTAAAGCTTCAAAGGACAGGCAGACTCTTTTGTTAGGGGCTAATGCTGCTGGTGACTTAGTTGAAGTTGAAGCCAATGCTCATTTACCATTCTGAAAATCCTAGAGCCCTTAAGAATTATGCTAAATATACCCTGACTGTGCTGTATAAATGGAATAAGAAAGCCTGGATGACAACACATCTGTTTACAGCTTGGTTGACTGAATATTTTAAGACCACTGTGGAGACCTACTGCTCAGGAAAAAAAAAAAGATTATTTCAAAATATGACTGCTCATTGACAATGCACCTGGTCACTCAAGAGTTCTGATGGAGATGGACAACGAGATTCAAGTTGTTTTCATGCCTGCTAATACAAAAACAATTCTGCAGCCCATGGATCAAGGAGTCATTTCAACTTTCAACTCTTATTATTTAAGAAATACATTCCATAAGGCTATAGCTGCCATAGTGATTCTGCTGTTGGATTTGGACAAAGCAAATTAAAAAACCTTCTGGAAAGGATTCACTATTCTAGATGTCATTAAGAACATTCATGATTCATGGGAAGGGGTCCAAATATCAAAATTAACAGGAGTTTAGAAGAAGTTGATTCCAACCCTCATGGATGACTTTGAGGGGTTCAAGACCTCAGTGAAGGAAGTAACTGCAGATGTGGTGGAAATAGAAGAGAACTAGAATTAGAAGTGGAGCCTGAAGATGGGACTGAATTGTTGCAATCTCATGATAAAACTTCAATGGATGAGGAGTTGCTTCTCATGGATGAGCAAAGAAAGTGGTTTCTTGAGATGGAATCTACTCCTGGTGAAGATGCTGTGAAGATTGTTGAAATGACAAAAAAGGATTTAGAATATGACATAAACTTAGTTGATAAAACAGCAGCAGGGTTTGAGAGGATTGACTCCATTCTTGAAAGAAGTTCTACTGTGGGTAAAATGCTATCAAATAGCATTGCATGCTACAGAGAAATTGTTTGTGAAAGAAAGAGTCAATCTATGCAGCAACCTTCATTGTCTTATTTTAAGAGATTGCCACCCCAGCCTTCAGCAACCGTCACCCTGATCAATGAGCAGCCATCAATATCGAGGCAAAAGCTTCCACGAGCAAAAAGATTATGACTCACTGAAGGCTCAGATGATAGCATTTTTTAGCAATAAAGTATTTTTAAATTAAGGTATGCCCATTATTATTTTAGACATAATACTATTATCCACTTAGTAGACTACACTATAGTGTAAACATAACTTTTATACACACTGGGAAACCAAAAAAGTCTTGTGACTTGTTTTATTGTGATATTCACTTTATTGCACTGGTCTGCAACCGAACCTGCAATATCTCCAAAGTATGCTTGTACTGCTATATATTCACTCACCCCAACTGGGCCTGCTATTCTCCTAATGTGCTTCAGTTTTCAATTCTTCATAATTATTTCTTTGAACATCCATCTTTTGCAAGCCTTCAACCACTCCCCTCTACTTCCCCTTCACTTTAGAATGACCTACTTCACAGAGAAAACTGATGTCACCAAGTGAGAATGTCCACATTTCCAGCCACTAAACCTGCAAGCATGTGCACCCACCTCCTTCCCTTCACTTCCAACAGAAGTGTCCCTTCTTTCTGATCCAATCCTGGGACCTGTCCCCCAGAACCCAGTCCTCAAGGAATCACTGAGTTATCTTTGTACTTGTGTATTTTCTATCCTTTCTATCTACAAGACTCTTCCAAACAGCATTTAAATATGCTCAAGTCTCTCCTATCTTAAAAAAAATCCTCCCCAAACTTCACATTCCCTCTTAGCAACTACCCAAGCTCTCTCCTTCCTATTCACAAACTTCTCTAAAGAGTTATCTATAGTCACGTTCTCTGCTGCCTCATCTTCAACTCCTCAACCCTGTTTAATGAGCTTTCCACTCCTATCACCCCATAGAGTTGTTCTAAAAAACATCATCAATGACCTCCATGTCACTAAATTCAAAAGACACCTTCATGCCTATTTTTCTTGACCCCCCCAGCAGTATTGACCAACACTGACTGATCTTTTTTTTTTTTTTTTTGGTACGTGGGCCTCTCACTGTTGTGGCCTCTCCCGTTGCGGAGCACAGGCTCCGGACGCACAGGCTTAGCGGCCATGGCTCACGGGCCCAGCCGCTCCGCGGCATGTGGGATCTTCCCGGACCGGGGCACGAACTCGTGTTCCCTGCATCGGCAGGCGGACCCTCAACCACTGCACCACCAGGGAAGCCCCTCTTTGTTTTTCTTCTTAGACACACTTGGTTTGGTTTCTGTGAGGGGAGTGAGAGGGTACTTGAAGCATGAGGAACAATAGTGGAAAAGAAGCTGTGGGCAAGGTGGTTCCGAGACCAGAATGCAGGTGATGAAGACAAGGATTATAGGGAAGCTATGAGAACCTGACTGAGGCTCTGAAGTCTGGATTTATAATGGGTGTATTCTGCACAGTGCTAGGCAACAAAGGGAAAGGAAAAACTGCCAGGAGTTGGGGGATGGGCACTGAGGGGGATTTCTCAGAACTGGGGATTGGAAAGATGAGAAAACTGAAAAGGCCTTGAAGGTGACCTCCCTGAACTAATTGAAAAGTCTATGTTTGGGGCCCCAGCTAGGGAGAGAAGCATTAGTGGGGGAGGGGAGCTTGGTTGGGAGAACCCTGAGGCCTTGAGAACCCCGAGGGACCATGGAGGTGGGAAGGGCAGGTTCTTAGGTGCCTGGAAAGGGGAGAGGTTGGGCTTCTGGCCTGTAGTTCTTGAGAGCAGAACAGAGTTCTGGGATTTGGGGGCCTCATGGGGTAGCTGTATTTATGGGAGGCAAAGGGAGAGGGGCAAAGGGGTCAACACATCTGAGAAGATGACAGAATGAGAGGCGAAGTGAGGTGAGGCCATCAAAAGGGCCCAGGGGGTGGGAGACAGGGAGAAGGGGAGACGGAGTCAGGGCAGAAGGGATGAGTACTGAATCCCAATGAAGACAAGGGAGGCCAAGCACTCTCAGACCAACCTTCTGTAGAGTTGGCTGAATTTTAGGTAGGGAACTTCACTGCTCTGGAGCCAGTTTCCTATTGGATGACATCTTAATTGCCACAACATCAACATCAACAAGAACTTTAGGGAGTAGAGTATAATCTGGGCTTAAGTTGAAGGCCTGGGGACATGGGTGCTGTTTCCACTACTTCTTCAAGATTTTAAGAAGATAAACTCAGGTACGGTGAAGTAAACCATCATCAAAATGAAAAAACAAGCTACCAAATTGGAGAAGGTATTTCAAATCATATATATGCTATATGATATCATATATATCCAAAATATATAAACTAGTCATATAACTCAACAACAAAAAACAAACAACACCATTTAAAAATGAGCAAAGGACCTGAAAAGACATTTTTCCAAATAAGACATACAGATGGCCAACAGGCACATAAAAAGATGCTCAACATCACTAATCATCAGGGAAATGCCAATCAAAATCACAATGAGATAGCACCTCACACCTGTCAGAATGGCTATTACCAAAAAGAGAAGTAACAAATGTTGGCGAGGATGTGGAGAAAAGGGAACCCTCATACAGTATTGGTAGGACTGTAAATTGGTACAGCCCCTATGGAAAACAGTAAGTAGATTCCTCAAAAAATTAAAAATGAAACTACCATATGATCCAACAATTCCACTACTGGGTATTTATCTGAAAAAAATGAAAACACTAGTTAGAAAAGATACATGCACCCCCTATGTTCATTGCAGCATTATTTACAATAGCCAAGATATGGAAGCAACCTATGTGCCCTTCAGTAGATGAATACATAAAGAAGATGTGGTATGGATATACCATGGAATACTACTCAGCTATAAAAAAGAATGAAATCCTGCCATTTGTGACAACATGAACAGACCTTGAGGGTTTTATGATAAGTGAAATAAGTCAGATGGATAAAGACAAATACCGTATGATTTCACTCATATGTGGAATCTAAAAAAACAAAACCAACACACAAATAAAATAAAACAAAAGAAAACTCATACAGATTTAATCATACAGATTTAATGTATGATGTAATCATACATTATGATGTATGATTAAATACATACATTAAATGATGTACATTAAATGATGTACATCATGTACATATGTACATATGTACATAATGTATGATTACATCATAATGTATGATGTAATCATACATTATGATGTATGATTAAATACATACATTTAATGATGTACATTAAATGATGTACATCATCATACATTAAATGATGTAATTTAATGTATGATGTAATGTAATCATACAGATTTAATCTCTAATCACACAGAACAGATTAGAGGTGACCAGAGAGAAAGGGGGGTGGACAAAAATGGGTGAAGGTAGGGGCTTCCCTTGTGGCGCAGTGGTTGGGAGTCCGCCTGCCGAGGCAGGGGACACGGGTTTGTGCCCCGGTCTGGGAAGATCCCACATGCCGTGGAGCGGCTGGGCCCATGAGCCATGGCTGCTGGGCCTGCGCGTCCGGAGCCTGTGCTCCGCAACAGGAGAGGACACAGCAGTGAGAGGCCCGTGTATCGAAAAAAAAAAATGGGTGAAGGCGGTCAACTGTATGGCGATAGATGGTAACCACACTTGTGGTGGTGATCACATTATAGTGTATACAGATAATGAATTATAATGCTGTACACCTGAAAAAAACCCAAGAAGCTTGGAAAAATAGAAGAGAATCTCAGCTGCGGAAGTGTTTTGGTGGTGTGAAGATACAATTTCCATTTCTCTGCTATGGCTAGATATTTGAATGTTTAGAGATAACCCCATTCTCCGTGGCAATTTATTAAAGTGGTGATAAATTAATGCTATTAAATTATTCGTTGACTATCAATTTCCCCCACTAGAATGGAATTTCATGAGGTCAAGGACCTTGTCAATCTTCTCATTGTACTTAGGACAGTGCCTCACAGTGGGTTGGGCCTTCTATTAATGTTAGGTCAGTGAATGAATGCCTGGAGACTTATTGCTCTAATCAGGAGGGCATTAAATAAAAAATAGCAAGGGATAGAGATGGAATGCTCAAATTGTTCCATAAATATGGGCACCTCGGAGGACTTTGAATATGGTAGAGAAAAAGAAAAATAATTACAAAGATGCCCAGTAATTCTTAGGAGAAGATTATCGGAAAGGGGGTAAAGAACAAAACATACAGTGCCAAATGTCAATATACCAATGGAGTATGGGACATGAAGAGAGTGGCATTGATACTTAAACACAAGGTGAGAAATACAATCTCATAGGTGTCACCATGATTTGCAAGGATGTGATTCACAGCTGGAAGCCACTCTGAAATGCATACTTTGTCAAAAAGAAGCAGCTCTGGTACACAAGGAGGCAAGACAGCATTTAAAGCAAGCCAATATCCAGAGCCCTAATGCTATAGCTCCATGAAAGGCCAATGGGTAGGGACAAAAGCCAGACAGTGCCTTGCGTATACTGCCTCAGTCAGTGTTTACTTCACGAATGAATGAGTAAATAAGTGATAAAATCCTGTTGTGGGGACGGAGCACCAAACATCTAGCCTGTTGAGCGATGATAGTCATGGATTTCAAAACAGACCTAGAGACAAGGTCGACCAGTGATTAGTGACTAACGAATCCTCAAGCCCTATATGCTACATGTTTCATATGACTATGCAGCACTCGATCCAACTGATTACTTCTTTCCATACCACCAAATTCCTCCTCACATCTGCTCTAGCTATCTTCCTAGCTACCTTCTTGGACCTGACGATCCTCTCCAGAACTAGAAAGTTCCAGAAGGTCCAGCTTCTGGAAGTTTTAGGGTTCCTTATCATACTTTAGCTGAGCTGGAAGAAAGTAGAGTTAGCTAAGTACCTAGAATTGTGTCTAGCTCCGAATTGCCATTCAATAAATGTTGACTGAATTGAATCTAATTCATCCCCTCCACCCCAACTGCCCTCTCACACTCACACTTTAAAGGTGGAGAAATCAAGAACTAGAGAATAGAGGGCACTTGTCTAAGTTCCATGTGAAAGACCTGGGAACAGAGTCCCAGGTTCCCAACTCCTAGCTTAGTACTTTTCACCATCTCTACCTCATTGCTTTTGGCAATTGCTAGTCTTCTCTATTTACTCTGGCTTCTGCTCCTTGAAGGTAGATATTTAAAAGTTCTCTCACTTGTCACTCATTTCCTCCTTCCTCCTCCATACTACCCATATCAAACTTGTAGTGGATTCTCCTTAGGCATATTATTTGTCCCCTGTCCTCCTCTTCTCTTTCCCCCATGGAATATTTTCCTCATAATAAAAAGGCTCAGTATCCTCAGTAGGAATAATCAGCAAAGTCAGAAAAAAGTCCTCAAGTTAGTGAAATTCTATGTAAAGATGGTCAACAGGCTCTACAATCACTAGTAGCATTTTGTGTGCCAGACTGGAAAAAGTAGTATAGCTCTCTGGAAGGTGGGCTAAGATGCTAGTCAAGTTTTATGTTACATTTTTCCTTCAGAGATACAGAAATCCTCATTTGTACTCATTCAAGAATTGAGTATGTTAGTAATTGAATGCCAAAGATTTGAAGGATTGGCTTAAATACTCTGGAAATATACCAGAGCAAATTCCAGGTTGGCCAGAGCATTAAATGTGAAAAATAAAACTATAAATATGTAGCATAACATACAGGTGGAATATTTTTATACTCTTGAAGTGTAGGAGGCAACCTTTTCTAGTGTGATTTTAAAGACATGAACCATAAAATAAAAGATTGATAGATTTCATTAATTCTAAAATGAAATCTTTTGCACAACACACAGGAACAACATGTGAAAAAATTTGCAACATATATGACAAAAAAAGAGTTAGCAGTCTCAATGTTTTGAAACTCTTAAAAATCTATAAGAAGATAAACAAATTTACAGAAAAATGAGCAAAGAACATGAATGAAAAAGTTACCAAAAGTTAATTAAGATTTGAAAAGATGTTTAATCAAACTATTAATAAGGGAAATGTATTATTGGTGTGAATACAGATTGGTGCAGACTTTCAGCAGGGCAATCTGGAGAAGTGTGTGAATCAGACAAGAATGCAACAGATTAGAAAAATGCCCATTAGTGAGATTTAGTCAACTAAGTTACTGGTGTACCAATGCAAAGGAATATTATGAATGTGTTAAAAATGATGATGTAAATCTGTATTTACTGACGTTAACGACATTAAACGATGTCATCAGCATATGATTAAGTGAGAAGCTCAGATTACAAAGATAACATGCCTAGAATAATCTTTCTTTTCCATGAGAAAAGTTTTATTTGCACACGATGAAAGCCTACACCTACATCAAAATTTTAATTATGGTTTCTCTAGTGTGGGACTAGATGTGATTTTCACAGTGATTTTATATTTTTTGAATTGTCTGAAAGTTTTTTGTCTGAAAGTTCTTAAATGATAATAATGTCTACTCTATTTGATTTATTTAACAAACACCCTTTTACGGCTTATATATGTCAAGCATTGTTCTAAGAACTTTACAAATATTAACTCATTTTCCCAGAGCAGAAAAATGTAAGTAAGAAAATATTTCCATGTGTGTGGGGGGGGTAGAGTAGAGGGGGAGCGTCTCAGAAGTGAGAGGATGCAGGATAATATAAGACTCTTATAGAAAAAAACCACGATGTTTTGACTCAAAGCTATCTCCTTTCAATGACACAATAAGGGCAGCAGGTCATGGGAGCCCCATTCCTTTGCCTTTCTCTGATTCCCTTTAATGATGGGACAACTAATTAGTCATTAAGGATTAGCCAAAGAGGGCTTAAGCAGAGGAGCATGCTGGAGCTGGGGGAGGGGGTGTTCCAGTCACACAGTCCCAGCTTTGATTCTGGGCTCCACTACTCAGGAGCTGTGTGATCTGGGTCAAGTTGCTTCATTTTTCAGAATCTCAGTTTCCTTATCTGTAGGGTGGGGAAGGCAGCTAGAATGTTTATATCATGAGACCATTATCTCCTAAATGTGAGCTCCCTCACTTTCCCCTCTTCTTTGAAGAGCTAGGAAGGCTGGCCTCCATCCTTCTGAGATCATCCCAGGACTCTGGTCTGGGCCACCTGGACTGTAGAAAGTGCTATATTCATTTGATGGCTGGATTACCTCCAGAACAAGCTGTGAAGGCAAGTTTGGCTTATCTGCTGGGCTCTGGAATTATTGATCCTTGGTCTTGGTGTTCTGAATGTTTTGCATTTTCAAATGTGTTTGCTATCCTTTCTGTTAAACCTGCCCTGGAAGCACCACCAATAAGCAGGGTGTTTGATTACCACATGGATAGTCTACTTGATACATTTATTCTCTGGCTAGAAACACCTCTAAGGATGGTTCGCTTTTGCAAATTACAAGCAAACATCAAATTTTTCTCGGTCCTCTCCATCTCAGCTCCAAACTGCCAAGGAACATCTCCTCCCCAACTTCCCAAAGTTTTAACTCTTCCCCTCTTCACCACTCCCGACTTATTATCTCATACTTTTGAATATAACACCAAGATTTGGAGCATAAATGACAGGGCTTAGGGCCAGGGGCTTGGTCATGCCATAGGTTTGGCCTGACCCTACATGGACGCTTGGATTTAGTGATGGTGGAGGCTTCTAGACTGTCATATATGGTAGGTCCCATACCTTCATTCTATAGATGGCAAGACTGAAGTCCAGAAAAGGGCAGAGTCTTAACAAAGTTCATGGGAGTTAACGGTGGAAACAGGACTGGTTCTAAAGACAGGCATACTGGTTCTATAGACAGCACAGGATGATTTTATCAGTGTCAGTTCAGCCCAACTCTATTTGTTCATTCATTCAAAAATATTTATTAAATGCCTACTTTGTATTCAGTACTAAGGATACAGCAGTTACCAAGGTAGACATGGTTCCTGTCCCCATGGAGCTCACAATCTGGTAGAGGAGACAGACTTGAGTCCCAGAATAGTTACAAGAGGTCGTACAGCATGGTATGTAGAAGCACAAGCTCAACTGCTCTGCCCAGTGTTCTGATCATCCTTCTGCCACTTAATAGCTGTGTCAATTGGGGCAATTTCTTTTTCTCTGGATCTTGCTTTCCTCATCTCTAAAATCGAGATGTTAATAGGGCTTTGTAGATAAATCGTTAAAAGCAAAGTCTGCCACATAGTAAGTGCTGAAAAGTGTTAGCTGCTACAGTATCATCACTATGAAATCCCATAGGGAAATGTGCTAAGAAGTCCATTTTGAGTACCCAAAGTAGGCGTTCAGCATCATAACTGGAGCCATCAGAAGGTGGTGGAGAGTGAGGGGCTAGCAGGAACAGGGTCCATTAAAGCTCCTTCCTCTATGGCCTATAGGAATTTGGAAAGGGTTCCGGCACTGGCTCCAAATCCCAGGTGACCTGATCAAGCGCTTCCACCTCTCAGGCTCCAGTTGCCATGGCTTTGATAGGAGGAAGCTGGGTGACCTCTGTGATTGCTGACAGCTGGGTCAAGGAGCATTCTCACTGCCCAGTGTTAAAACATTATGGAAGAAACCATTACACAGATTTACTCTCCAAGTTGTCCAGGGGCCATTCTTGTTCTTTCTTATTTAATGAGTTCTCTTATACAGCTTGATGCTTTTCAAAGGATGCCTGTGAAAGGCACTAAGGCATAGTCTTCACAGCTTTCAAAAATTAAGTCTTGTTATTTCTTTACTTCCAGACCACCTCTGCAGCTGGTTTCATAAAGGCAACTGGATTAGTAAATAAGCTCTCTCTCTTGCTTGAACCATCCTGGCATTATTTTTCTGCCTTTTTAGGATGCCTGTCACTCCTCTGAAATCCAGTTTTGCGCTTATGTGGCTTGCCTTGGAGACTGGGAACAACTTGAGGGTAGGGACTTAGCTTCTTTCCTTGTGAACCCCTCAAAGTGCTTAACACAGAGCCTTGAAAAGGCAAAGCCAACATAACTGTGTGTGTGATTAAAAAAAAGTTCTATGGGGCAATGATGCTTGAAATGTGGATGTTGACCACTTGCATTAGAGTCACCTGGGGGAAACTGATTTGGAAATGTGGATTCAAGGTCTCCTCCCCACCTGAATGAATCAGAATCTTAGAAGAGAAGGAGTAGTAATCTGAACTTTTAACAGTTAAAATCATTTGAATGCATCCTACAGTCTTAAGACCACTGGGTTAGATGTTCTAATTATTTAGTTGAAGGCTCAGTGGGACAGCAATTCATTTTCCCAGTTGTCAGCTGGAGAACTGATCTGAGTTTTAAAGTCCTGTTCAGCACTAATGTGTTCAGCTTCCAAGAATAAAATTTTGGAAAATTTCTTTGTTTTTCCAACTACAACAAATTACCTCCACGTACATCTTGGCAGAGTTGACTTATTAAAGCAAACTACGGTATCAGGTCCCTTCCGAGTGGCTTCAGTGAGTTATTTGGGTAATTCCGGCTTTGGGAAGAATTCCAATAAATCATCAGCAAAATCCCACATGCCATTGGGGAAAGAGCAACGTCTTTTCTTCCTTCTTGGCCCAGGTTTTTGGAAATGACTCTCTCCTTTCCATGTGCGTCCAGAAGGAATGCATTTGGATGGAGACTGTCCCTAGTCCAGGCCCTCATTCATCACCACTCCTTCCCTGGGACTCTTGCACCAGTGCCCTTGCTGGGCTCCCTGACTCCACGCTGGTTTCTCCTCCCCTCTTTGTCAAGGTAGATGCTCCCACCAGACCCAAGTTCTAATGGTGGCTCTCTCCCGGGCCACACAGCCTCCCATAGCTTCCCATCAATCACCCAGAGCAGAAAGTCTAAGGTCCAGACTATTCAGCCTGGCATTGAAGGCTCTCAGTGACTTGGCCCTGCCCTCTGTAGCTCTAATACACATTGCCTTCCCACAAGCACCCTGTGCTCTAGCTCAGTATTTCTCAAAGTGTGGTCCTGGAGCTACTGGCTTCAGAGTCACCTGGAAGTGTTTTTGCATTTGTGACCCTGTAGTGTGGCATTCTCACTATGAGAGTTCTAAAAATCTACAAGCTCCTGCTACTCCAAAGTTGCCTTTGTTGCTAGACAGTACTATGTAGTTGCTGCCAAAGCCTCCATCATTTCACACAGACTCTGGGAAGTTGTACTGCCTTTTAATCTATTTCTCCTGACACCTTCAAGTAGAGCCAGTGGATGGTCAGTGGACCAGGTTAGCATAGCCAAGAGCTCAACATCCTATCCCAAGCAGTCCAAGATTCTAATGTGTCAAACCAGAGGGTTAGGTCTGAGACACAGATCTATGGGAGAGCTGAGTGATGATCTGAGAAGATCAGCTGCAAAGGTCATAGGTAGGATTATATATAGAAGATGGACCCTAGGAGGATTGGAAGAGGAATATGTTGTGAAGCACTGAAGTTGCCAGCAAAGTCAACAGTGTTGGGTTATACTTGAGCCTTTGTTATTATGAGGTGTGTGCCATATATATATATATATATATATATATATATATATATATATATAATATCAATACCCTTATCCTTGCTTACAATGCACTCCACTGTGTGCTCCCTTCCTACGTATTCATCCTCACCTCCTTCCTCTCTCTTTCTCTCTCACTCTCTCTGTGTGACCTGATCAGTTGTACGGTCTTACTGGGCTCTTTGCAGTTCCCATACAGACCATCGCCTTTCCATTCTCCACATCTTTTCAATTCTCTCTCCACTTCCTGGATGCCATTGATTTCTCTTGTCTGTGTCCTATGACCATCTGTGAGAGTGGCTCAGTCAACTCTGTTCCCCTCCACATCATCAGAACTGGAATTTCAAGTGAGCCTCAGGGTGGGGATGTCATGGTCAAGAGATCCTTTGCAGAGGAGAAATACACCCAGAAATGCCTCACTGATGGGGCCCCTGCTTTCAGTAGGGTCCCCCACATGTCGACTAAGGTCACCATCCCAGTGACTGACTCTTCGATCAAGTCTGTTTTGACCTGGTGTTAGAGCCATATCATATCAGTCTAACTAGTAAATCTCTAACCTGCTATACCCTGAGAATTGTGAAAACCCAACTGGTACTTCATAAAAATCCTTATTAAGTTCCAAGTTTGGTAGAAAATGGTAGGTACCACAAAGGCATTTATAGGAAGAAGAACAAAAACCACAGCAAAAACAATTTTTAAAAACTTGGCTTTGTGGATGCTGACTTTTTTTCATATCTTGACCAGTCCAAATTTTAGTAGTTGCTACAGTTTTACATTTGGTTCAAAACAGTGAATAGGTTCCGGGCGCCAGTGGATTCCCCTTATGCACATAAATAGTGTATGATACAATCAACTGAAAAATGAGACTGTAACAGATTGGTGGCATATTCAAATTCATTTCATTGGTACAATTTAATAGGTTTTATATTAAATATGATTGTGCCAAAGACCACATAAAACATATGAGTTATAAAGAGCAAGATCAAATATTATGCTACACAACTGCCTCAAACTTCACTTAATTAATAGACAGGACTGTAAAGGTGAAAGCCAAAACTAAATCTCAATTGCTGCTTATTCCTGGAGCCAGCAATTGACACATCTTCCTGGCAGCACTTCCCATTCTCCTCAGAGAAATTGTAGTAGTTCCTAGCCTGTCTTCTTAGCTCCTAGGAAAACAGAGGCTAGGTCCAGCCTTTCATGCCCTTCATGAAGAATTTGGCCTTATATGGGCCAGAGGCTCTTTTTAAATTGGAAAAATAACATTGGTGTTCCCCAGGGCTATGTACTCTACTCATACTCTCCATGAACATTCCTGTTCAGTCCTATGGTTTAACTACCTAGGGGGTATTAGAATAGACCAGATTTTATTGCAGTTACAAATATGCCCTCATATCTCAGTAACTTAAAATGATAGTTTTTTTCCTGGACACTCAAAATACAACACAAATATTCCTGATGAGGTGGCTCTCCTGAGTAGCTCCCCTCCGAATGGCGAATCAGAATTAACCAGAATTAATTCTAAGATCCTTCCATCCAATGATTCTGCCATCTAAAATACCTCTGAAGGGAAGGAAAATGGCAAGGGAAGAAAAATGTGGAGATAACACACCCAATACTTCACTACCTTGGCCTGAGAGTGACACATATGACTCTTCTTCACATACGACCCCACTCAGATGTAAGGGGTGACTGGGTAATGTAGCCATTGGCTGAGAAACTACAATACTTCCCATTCTATACTGTGGAGTGAGAACACAAATAGTTACCAGACCATCTTTGCCTCAGGCCTCCAAATCTGTGTTTCACCCAATATTTATTTATTTATTCATTAAAAAAACTTGTATTGAAATTCTACTCTACAATATGCAATGGAAACTTGAAAATAAATCAGATAGGATCTGTATCCTCAAGGAACACACAGCCTAGTGGGGGACAGAGTCATACACAATTCACCCTGTTCCTGCTGTCAACAATCACATGATGTCCAATTACCCAAGGACACAGACTTCTCAGTGACTAATCTGGAGACTCTTCATACACGTGTGATCATTTTGTCCCTCATGTACAGGGGGTCAAGTGCTTCCAGAAGAACATCAAACCTCAAGGAGGTCCCTCTAGAACCCCACTTAGGGTCCTCTTAACTCTCCTATTCTTGCTATTCCTGATGATCTTCTTGGCTCTTTCCTTGCCTGGTATTTGCTCTCTGAAAGCAAAGCCTTAATACAACTCAGTTAGAAACAAAACCTTTGGGCTTCCCTGGTGGCGCAGTGGTTGAGAGTCCGCCTGCCGATGCAGGGGACACAGGTTCGTGCCCCGGTCCGGGAAGATCCCACATGCCGCAGAGCGGCTGGGCCCGTGAGCCATGGCCGCTGAGCCTGCGTGTCCGGGGTCTGTGCTCTGCAACGGGAGAGGCCACAACGGTGAGAGGCCTGCATACCGCAAAAAACAAAACCTTTGGTTACATCATGCTTACATCATTCTCTGCTTAAAACCTTTCAAATGGGTTCCCATAACTCTGAATAATCTCTACTAGTTCCCCTGACCCTTAAGGCCCTTCATGATCTGGCCTTTGCGATCTCATATCCTGCCATTCTCATCACACCCCAGCCTCGCTGGCCTTGCTGTTCCTCAAACATGCCAAGCTTATTTTTACCTCTGAATTTGTTATACCTTCTGACTAGAGTGCTTTCTCCACTTATCTTTGCCTAACTTGTGCCTTCTTGTCATTCAGATCTCAAGTCAAATGTTACCTCTGCAGAGAAGCCTTCTTGACCACCCAGTCATGGCACTTACAACTATTTGAAATTATCTTTCTTGATTATTTTTATGTCTTGACTTAAAGGGCAGCTCCATAGCAGCAGAGACTTTTTGTCTTGTTCATTTCTCACCCCCCGTCAGTGGAATAGTGACACATAGCAGTTTCTCAACATAGGCTTGTTGCATTAATGTGTGCATGCATGAATAACTGAACATTGTGCCATTATCGAGTTCTTGTCACCACTCTTGTCACTAACGTCACTGCCTTCACCAACTCCATTGCCATCGAAGAGTAGTCACAATGTTGATATACTTGAGTGCCCATATTTTACTCATAGATTGAGTCTCTGGACACAATTCTAAAAAGTCAACAGGATTTTCTCTGAACTCATTGCTGGCTCCTCCTCCCCTCATCCCCTAAACACAGATTTTTTTCCCCACTAACATTCTGTCCTTGGCACTCTTCTTTTCTCGCTTTATATTCTTTCTCTTGACAATCTCACACGGTTTCAATTATCATCTCTATGGTACCCATTAACAAACGTTTTAGGTAGAGTCACAATATCTCTAAGGAGCTCCAACTGCCTACTGGGTAGTGAATGCCATCCAAGTGTCCACCTTTAACTCTCAAACTCAATGTACTCAAATTGACTCTCATTCATCTCCTTTCTCTCATACCTCCTCCCACCAACCTGCCCCCTACTACAATATCTCTATTTTTTGTTATAGCCAAATGAACCTTGAAAACTCAGAATCAAATGTTACCTTTGACTGCTCTCTGTGCCTTGTCCTGTCTGTACAATCTGTGGACATTTCCTGTCAATTCCACTTCCCTAATATCTCTATTCTCAACCCTTGGTGCCATGGCCATTGTTCATATCTTATTGCTGATCACTTGACATAATCATTTTGATTGCCAGGCTCTTGGTCAACATCTTGAGTGGCTCTCTATTTTCTACAAAAATACTCTTAATTCTTCAGTCTGCCATTCAAGGACTTCCGCAGTCCAGTACGACTTTCCTTTCCAATTTAATCTCCCCTTTAACTACATGACTACATTGCCTACATTCATTTATTTTTGGCAAATATTTATTGAGCACCTGTTATGTGTTAGACCTTGATATTTTGCTCATAGTTCTCTTTCTGCCTGAAATGCCCTTTCCAGCTCCATATTTCCAACCCTATCATTTTTCAAGACCCAGCTCCAATGCCTCCACCCCTAAGTAGTCATCTCTGATCCCCCAGCCATTAGGTGATTTACCCCTTCTCAGAATGCCCTTAACACATTATCTGTGCTGCTCTTTCAGAGTGTATTACTCTGCGTTGTATATGTGCACACAGCTGTTCTTCACCACTGGATCAGAAGCACCTAAAGAATGGGATCAATGTCTGATTCCCTCCTGTGGTCCCCAGTTTGTGCATATTGGGCATTCAAAGTACTTAATGAATGAGTAAATGAATGAATGAGGCTCGCTTCTCTGTTTTCCCATCTACGCCACTTTCGAAGCAGAGGGCAGTGCTTGAGGAAGCAAACAGGATAAGACTTGGTGTGATTGATGGACTAGTTAGGAGAAAACTTAAAGAAAACCTACATTAAGCTGACACAAAAGCTCAGAAACTAGTGTAAGACCATCAAGAACATGGGGGAAAGTAGGTCCTGACTGCTTCCCTGTGTACTGCCCAGCACGATAATTTTATTTCAGAATGATGAACCTTGAGCAGTGCAGAAAGTGGGACTTTGAATATCATTCTCTTTAAATAACAGGCAAGTTTGTAAACCTTCTTGCAGGATTTCATCAAAAATGATTAAAATTATTTTTAAAGTGTTCCTTGTTTTAAAAGGGGTTATGTTAAGTTATGTGCAAAGTTCACGTCTGAGTAATACCTCATTTCCAGCAATGCTGGTGATTAAATGAAGCATCACTCTAATAGATTAAACCACATAGTTTGTATATCTAATTTCTCTTTCCATTCCCTTCCCTCCTCAGTATGTTCTGCATAGTGAAGGAAAAACAGAAACATGCTTGTTAATCCTCTAATTAAATGTCAAACCATTACCCAGGTAGCCACAGGACAGTGTCCTCAGCACATCTGTCAAGGCTGCTATCCGTCAGCCTTCCTCTTCAAGGCAGAAATGTGATGACCTCTTGGAACGACGTCAATAATTTCTAACTGCAGACAGTTGATCTAGTTTGAGATTACTCATGATGGGATGTATTACTGGAAATATGATGGATTAAAAAACTATATTCTGATTGTTTTTTGGTTATGGATCAGAAATCAGTACTCAAAATGTTAAACTTTCTTTCTTCTTTCTGGGCCTCTGGTACACAAATTGTATTAATTGTGTTAATCATAAGTCTCCTTTCATGACACTTCATCATCCTCAGATTATGCAGGACTTTGTTTACTTTTATTTTATTATTATTTTTCTTGCAGTTATATCAATATATAATTGACATACAGCACTGTATACGTTTAAGGTGTACAGCACAATGAGTTGACTTACATACATCGTGAAATGATTATCACAATAAGTTCAGTGAACATCCATCATCTTGTATAGATATAAAATTAAAGAAATAGAAAAAACTATTTTTCCATGTGATGAGAACTCTCAGGATTTACTCTTAACAGCTTTCATATGTAACATACAGCAGTGTAAATTATATTCAGCATGTTGTACATTCCACCCCTAGTACTTATTTATCTTATAACTGGAAGTTTGTACCTTTTGACACTCTTCATCCAATTCCCTCTCCCCCTTCCCCTCACCTCTGGTAACCACAAATCTGATTTCTTTTTCTAGGAGTTTGTTTGTTTGTTTTTGAAGTATAATTGACCTAAAACACTATGTTAGTTCCTGGTATACAACATACTGGTTTGATATTTCTACACATTTCAAAATGATCACCACCATTAGTCTAGTGACCATCTGTCACTATACAAAGATATTACATAGTTATTGACTATATTCCCCACATGGTATATTTCATACCTGTGACTCATTTATTTTGCAACTGCAAGTTTATACTTCTTAATCTCCCTCACCTATTTCTTTCCTCCTCCCACTCCCTTCCCGTCTGGCAACCATCTGTTTATTCTCTGTATCTATAACTCTGTTTCTGTTTTGTTATGTTTGTTCATTTGTTTTGTTTTTTAGATTTCATGTGTAAGTGAAATAATATGGTATTTGTCTTTCTCTGACTTATTTCACTTAGCATAATATTCTCTAGGTTCATCCATGTTGTCATAAATGGCAAGATTTCATTTGTATTATGGCTGATAAAAATTATACTGTGTGTATATATATATATATATATATATATATATATATATACACCATATCTTCTTTATCCATTCTTCTGTTGATGGGCACGTATGTTGCTTCCATACCTTGGCTATTGTAAATAATGCTGCAATGAACATAGGGGTGCATACCTTTTCTAATTAGCATTTTCATTTTCTTCAGATAAATACCCAGGAGTAGAATTGCTGTATCATATGTAGTTGTATTTTTGATTTTTAGAGGAATCTCCATACTGTTTTCCACAGCGGCTACACCAATTTATATTCCCACATTGCATGAGGGTTCCCTTTTCTCCACATCCTTGCCAACATTTGTTATTTGTTGTCTTTTTGATAATAGCCATTCTGACAAGTGTGAGGTGATATCTCATTGTGGTTTTGATTTGCATTTCCCTGATGATTAGTGATGTTGAGCATCTTTTCATGTGCCTGTTGGCCGTCTGCATGCCATCTTTGGAAAAATTATTCAGATGGTCTGCCCATTTTTTAATCTGATTGGAGTTTTTTTGATGTTGAGTTGTATTAGTTCCTTATATATTTTGGATATCAACCCCTTGTCAGATATATCATTTGCAAATATCTTTTCCCATTAAATAGGTGGCTTTTTCATTTTGTTGATAGTTTCCCTCACTGTGCAAAAACTTTTTAGTCTGATGTAGTCCCATGTGTTTATTTTTGCTTTTCTTTCCCTTATGTGAGGAGGCATATCCAAAAATATATTAATTAGACCAATGCAACAACAGAACTACATAGAACTGCCTATATTTCCTTACAGAAGTTTTCTTGAATTTAATTCTTTAATCCATTTAAAATTTATTTTTGAGCATGGTGTGAGAACATAGTCCAGTTTGATTCTTTGGCATGTAGTTGTCCAGTTTTACCAACACCATTTATTGAATGGGCTATCTTTCCTCCATTGTATATTCTTGCCTTCTTTGTTGTACATTAATTGCCCATGTAAGTGTGAGTTGATTTCTGGGCTCTTTATTCTGTTCCATTGATCTATGTGTCTGTTTTTGTGCCACTACCATGCTGTTTTGGTGACTGTAGCTTTGTAGTATACTTTGAAATCAGGGAGCATGATACCTCCAGCTTTGTTCTTTCTCAAGATTGTTTTGGCTATTTGGCATTTTTGTGTTTCCATATAAACTTTAGAACTATTTGTACTAGTTCTGTGAAAAATGCCACTGGTATTTTGATAAGTATTGCATTGAATTTGTAGATTGCCTTGAGTAGTATGGTCATTTTAGCAATATTAATGCTTCCAATTCATGAATACAGTATATCTTTCCATCTGTTTGTGTCGTCTTAAATTTCACTCATCAGTGTCATAGTTTTCAGAGTATAGGACTTTTACCTCGTTAGCTAGATTTATTCCTAGGTATTTTGTTCTTTTTGATGTGATTGTAAAGGGGATTGTTTCTTTAATTTCTCTTCCTGATAGTTCATTGTTAGTGCATAGAAATGCAATAGATTTCTGTATGTTCATTTTGTATCCTAAAACTTTGCCAAATTCATTGATGAGCTATAGTCATTTTCTGGTGGCATCATTAGGATTTTCTATGTATAGTATCATGTCAACTTCAAACAGTGACAATTTTACTTCTTCCTTTTCAATTTGGATTCTTTTCATTTTTCTTCTCTGATTGCTGTGACTAGAACCTCCAATACTATGTTGAAAAAAAGTGGTGAGCATGAGTGGGCATCCTTGTCTTGTTCCTGATCTTAGGGAAATGTTTCCAGCTTTTCATGATTGACTGTGATGTTAGTTGTGGGCTTATCATATATTACCTTTATTTTGTTGAGGTATGTTCCCTCTATACGCACTTTCTGGAGAGTTTTTATTATAAATGGATGTAGAATTTTATCAAAAGCTTTTTCTACATCTATTAAGATGATTATATGGTTTTTATTCTTCAATTTGTTAATGTGGTGTATCACATTGATTGATTTGCAGATACTGAAAAATCCTTGCATCCCTGGAATAAATCCCACTTGATCATGATGTATGATCATTTAAATATATTACTGGAGTCAGTTTGCTAGTATTTTGTTGAGAAATTTTGCATCTATGTTCAATAGTGATATTGGCCTGTAATTTTCTTTTCTTGTGATATCTTTGTCTCATTTGGGTATCAGGGTGATGCTATCCTCATAGAATGAGTTTGGGAGTGTTCCTTCCTCTGCAAGTTTTTGGAATACTTTGAGAAGGATAGGTTTTAACTCTTCTCTGAATGTTTGGTAGAATTCACCTGTAAAGTCATCTGGTCCTGGACTGTTGTTTATTGGGAGTTTTTAAAATCACAGATTCAATTTCAGTAGTTTTAATGGGTCTGTTCATATTTTCTATTTCTTCCTGGTTCAATCTTGGGAATTTGTCCATTTCTTCCAGGTTGTCCATTTTATTGGCATATAGTTGCTTGTAGTAGTCTCTTATGATCCTTTGTATTTCTGTGGTGTCAGTTGTAATTTCTCCTTTTTCATTTCTAATTTTATTGATTTGGGCCCTCTCCCTTTTTTCTTGATGAGTCTGGCTAAAGGTTTATCAATTTTGTTTATCTTTTCAAAGAACCAGCTTTTAGTTTCATTGATCTTTTTATTTTATTTTAGTTTCTATTTCATTTATTTCTGCTCTGATCTTTCTGATTTCTTTCCTTCTACAAACTTTGGGTTTTGTTTTGTTTTTTTTTTCTCTAGTTGCTTTAGGTGTAAGGTTAGGTTGTTTATTTGAGATTTTTCTTGTTTCCTGAGGTAAGATTGTATTGCTATAAATTTCCCTCTTAGAACTGCTTTTGCTGTGTCTCATAGGTTTTGGATTGTCATGTTTTTGTTGTCATTTTTCTCTAGGTATTTTTTGATTTCCTCTTTGATTTCTTCAGTGATCCATTCGTTGCTGAGTAGCATATTGTTTAACCTCCATGTGTCTATGGGTTTTTTTTTTCCAGTTTTTTTTCCTGTAGTTGATTTCTAGTTTCATAACCTTGTGGTCAAAAAAGAAGCTTGATATGATTTCAGTTTTCTTAAATTTACTAAGGCTTGCTTTGTGGCCCAGCATGTGATCTATCCTGGAGAATGTTCCATGTGCACTTGAAAAGTATATGTATTCTGCTGCTTTCGGATGGCATGCTCTATAAATATCAATTAAGTCCATCTGCCCTAATGTGTCATTTAAGGGCTGTGTTTCCTTATTGATCTTCTGTCTGGATGAACTGTCCATTGATTTAAGTGGGGTATCCCCCCCCAGTATTATTGTGTTACTGTCAATTTCTCCTTTAATGTCTGTTAACTTTTGCCTTATATACTGAGGTGCTTCTAGGTTGGGTGCATGTATATTTACAGTTGCTGTACCTTCTTCTTGGATTGATCCTTTTATCATTATGCAGTGCCCTTCTTTGCCTTTTGTAACAGTCTTTATTTTAAAGTCTATTTTATCTGATTTAAGTATTGGTACTCTGGCTTTCTTTTGATTTCCATTTGCATGGAATACCTTCTTCCATGCCCTCACTTTCAGTCTGTATGTGTTTCTAGATCTGAAGTGAGTCTCTTGTGGGCAGTATATATATGGGTCCTGTTTTTGTATCCATTCAGCCAGTCTATGTCTTTTGGTTGGAGCATTTAGTACACTGACATTATTTATATGTATGTTCCTATTGCCATTTTGTTAACTGTTTTGGATTTGTTTTTGTAGGTCGTTTTACCACCATTTTTCTTTTGTTCCCTTCTCTTGTAATTTGATGATTATCTTTAGTGCTATTTTTGGATTCCTTTTTCTTTTTTGTGTACATATCTGTTATAGATTTTTGTTTTGCAGTTACCATGAGGTTTTTTAATAGCAGTCTATATACCTATATCTATGTCTATATCTATATCTATATCTATATCTATCTGCTTGTTTTAAGTTGCTGATCTCTTAATTTCAAAGGCATTTTAGATACCCTGCATTTGCACGCTCCTCCCCTCATGATTACTGTTATTGATATTATATTTTACATCTAACTGTTTTATGTATCCCTTAACTGCTTATTGTGGATACAGATGATTTTATTACTTTTGTCTTTTAACCTCCCTATTAACTTTGTGTGTGAATGATTTCTTACCTTTATTGTATGTTTGCCTTTACCAGTGAGCTTTACCATTTCATAATTTTCTTGTTTCTAGTTATGGCTTTTTCTTTTCCACCTAGGGAAGTTCCTTCAGCATTTGTTGTAAAGCTGGTCTGGTGGTGCTAGATTCTTTTAGCTTTTGCTTGTCTGTAAAGCTTTTAACTTCTCCATGATATCTGCCTTGCTAGGTAGAGTATTCTTGGTTATAGGTTTTATTTCTTTCATCACCTTAAGTATATCATGCCATTCACTTCTGGTCTGCAGAGTTTCTTCTGAAAAGTCAGCTGATAGCCTTATGAGAGTTCCTTTGTATGTTATTTGTTGCTTTTCCCTTGTTGCTTTTAATATTCTCTCTTTATCTTTAATTTTTGACATTTTAATTACAATGTGTCTTGGTGTTTCTCTGTGGGTTAATCCTGTATGGGACTCTCTCTGCTTCCTGGAGTTGGGTGATTGTTTCCTTCTGCAGGTTAGTGGAGTTTTCAGCTATTGTATCTTCAAATATTTTCTCAGGTTCTTCCTCTCCCTGTTCTTCTTTTTCTGGGACCCCTATAATGTGAATACTAATGTGCTTGCTGTTGTCCCAGAGGTCTCTTAAACTGTCCTCATTTCTTTTTGTTCTTTTCTCTTTTTCCTGTTCAGCATCAGAGATTTCCATTACTCTGTCTTCCAGCTCACTGACCCGTTCTTCTGAATAATTTAGTCTACTGTTGATTCCTTCCAGTGTATTTTTCATTTCAGTTATTGTATTTTTCATCTCTGTTTAGTTGTGCTTTATATTTTCTAACTCCTTCTTTAAGACTTCTAATTTCCTGCTTTGTCCATCTATTCTTCTGCCAAGTTCTTTGATCATCTTTACTAACATTACCCTGAATTCTTCCTCAGGTAGATTGCTTATCTCCATTTCACTTAGTTCTTCTGGGGTTTTATCTTGTTCCTTCATTTGGAGCATATTTCTTTGTTGCCTAATTTTGCCTAACTTACTGTTTTTATTTCTATGTATCTGGTAGGTTGGTTATGTTTCTCAAACTTAGAGATGTGGGCTTTTGTAGGGGACATCCTTTGTGTCTCAGCAGCACAGTTCTCTCTGGTCACCAGAGCTATATGCTCTAGGAATGCTCCCTATGTAGGTTGCATGGCTTCTTTTGTTGTGGTGGGCTGACTGCTGTGGGTGGTCTGGTAGGCATGCTTGGCCCCCCATCCAGTTGGCTGCCAGGCTCTGCCTTGTATAGAGCCTGACAGCCACTGTTTGGTGGGGCCAGGTCACAAGGCAGCTGACTGCAGAATCCTAGGGGGCCCCACGGCTAGTGCTAGTGTTCGGTCACTGGTGGGTGGGGCAGATTCCTGAAACAGCTGGTTGCAGGGTCTGGGATGTTCCAAAGTTTGTGTTGGTCTGCTGGTGGGCAGGGCAATTGCCCAGTTGGTCCCAGGGCTCTTACTGGCTTGTTGGTGGATGGGCTGGGTCCATAGGCTGAGAGGCTATGTGTGTCCTGTGGCTGGTGTCTGCCTGCTGGTAGGTGAGGCTGGTCCTGAGGCTAGCACAGGCTCACTGGTGGGTGGGCCCAGGGATTCTGGGGCTGGTGCCTGCCCACTGGTAGGTGGAGCTGGGATCCCAGGGTCTCTGGCTGGAGGGCCCTGGGGGTATCAGGTCTAGTGCTGGTGCACTGTTGTATGGGACCAGGTTCTGGGCTGTCTAGTGGGCAGGTCCATGCCCAGGGGTGGCTGTGGGCTCAGGGAGTCTTAAGGCAGCCTGCTTGTTGGTGGGGAGGCTCTGTCCCTGCCTGGCTAGTTGCTTGACCTGAGGCATTCCGGTATGGGTGTCTACAGTCTGGTGGGCAGGGGTAGGGCTGCGTCCTGAGGCTAATAAACTAGAAGGAGAATTCCAAAATGACACTTGCCAACACCAGTGTCTATGTCCCCAGGGTGAGCTGCAGTTGATTCCTGCCTCTCTGGGAGATTCTCCAATATCAGCAGGTAGGTCTGACCCAGGCTCTTTTCAAATTACTGCTTCTGCCCTGGGTCCCAGAGCATATGAGATTTTGTGTGCCCTTTTAAGAGTGGAGTCTCTATTTTCCCCAGCTCTCTGGCTCTCCTGAAAGTAAGCCCCACTGGTCGTCAAAGACAAATGCTCTGCGGGCTCGTCTTCCCATTGCAGGACCCTAGGCCAGAGAGCCCAATGTGGAGCTCAGACTCCTTGCTCCTTGGGGAGAACCTCTGTAATTGTAATTATCATCCCACTTGTGGGTTGCCCACGTGGGCATATGGGTCTTGACTATATCGCGACTCCACTCCTCCTACCCATCTTATTGTGGTTCCTTTATACTTTTAGTTATAGTAGATCTTGTCTGCTAGTTTTCAGGTCATTTTAATTGATAATTTCTCTGTAAATAGTTGTTATTTTGGTGTGCCCATGGGAGGAGGTGAGCTAAGAGTCTTCCTACTGTGTCATCTTGGCCACTCCCCCCTATTTATTTTTAAATATATAATAAACACCTGTGAACCCACCACTCATCCTAAGAACTAACCAAGAACTACCAAGGACTTACACTTAACTATGAGTTCCTCCCCCTTCCATTCACCCTGCCTTCCAATGCCACTCAAGAGAAAACTGCTACCCCAAATTTTCTGTTTATCATCCTGTTGCTTTTAAAAATTTCCCTTGTTTTTTATATAGTTTAATCTCATATATATTAACCCTTGAAAAACTTGGAGGTTAGGGCTGCAGACCCTCTGTGCAGTCAAAAATCTGTATATTGCTAAAAACTTCCCTCTTAGAACTGCTTTTGCTGCATCCCATAGGTTTTGGGTCATCGTGTCTCCATTGTCATTTGTTTCTAGGTATTTTTAAATTTCCTCTTTGATTTCTTCAGTGATCACTTCGTTATTAAGTAGTGTATTGTTTAGCCTCCATGTGTTTGTATTTTTTACAGATCTTTTCCTGTAATTGATCTCTAGTCTCATAGCATTGTGGTCGGAAAAGATACCTGATACAATTTCAATTTTCTTAAATTTACCAAGGCTTGATTTGTGACCCAAGATACGATCTATCCTGGAGAATGTTCCATGAGCACTTGAGAAAAATGTGTATTCTGTTGTTTTTGGATGGAATGTCCTATAAATATCAATTAAGTTCCTCTTGTTTAATGTATCATTTAAAGCATGTGTTTTCTTATTTATTTTCATTTTGGATGATCTGTCCATTGGTGAAAGTGGGGTATTAAAGTCTCCTGCTATGAATGTGTTACTGTCGATTTCCCCTTTTATGGCTGTTAGTATTTGCCTTATGTATTGGGATGCTCCTATGTTGGGTGAATAAATATTTACAATTGTTATATCTTCTTCTTGGATCGATCCCTTAATCATTATGTAGTGTCCTTCTTTGTCTCTTCTAATAGTCTTTATTTTAAAGTCTACTTTATCTGATATGAGAATTGCTACTCCAGCTTTCTTTTGGTTTCCATTTGCATGGAATATCTTTTTCCATCCCATGACTTTCAGTCTGTATGTGTCTCTAGGTCTAAAGTGGGTCTCTTGTAGACAGTATATATACGGGTCTTGTTTTTGTATCCATTCAGCCAGTCTGTGTCTTTTGGTGGGAGCATTTAATCCATTTACATTTAAGGTAATTATCGATATGTATGTTCCTCTTCCCATTTTCTTAATTGTTTTGGGTTTCTTATTGTAGGTCTTTTCCTTCTCTTGTGTTTCTTGCCTAGAGAAGTTCCTTTAGCATTTGTTGTAAAGCTGGTTTGGTGGTGCTGAACTCTCTCAACTTTTGCTAGTCTGTAAAGGTTTTAATTTCTCCATCAAATCTGAATGAGATCCTTGCTGGGTAGAGTAATCTTGGTTGTAGGTTTTTCTCCTTCATCACTTTAAATATGTCCTGCCAGTTCCTTCAGGCTTGCAGAGCTTCTGCTGAAAGATCAGCTGTTAACCTTATGGGGATTCCCTTGTGTGTTATTTGTTGTTTTTCCCTTGCTGCTTTTAATATGTTTTCTTTGTATTTAATTTTTGACAGTTTGATTAATATGTGTCTTGGCGTGTTTCTCCTTGGATTTATCCTGTATGGGACTCTCTGTGCTTCCTGGACTTGATTAACTATTTCCTTTCCCATATTAGGGAAGTTTTCAACTATAATCTCTTCAAATATTTTCTCAGTCCCTTTTTTTTTTCTCTTCTTCTGGAGCCCCTATAATTCGAATGTTGGTGCGTTTAATGTTGTCCCAGAGGTATCTGAGACTGTCCTCAGTTCCCTTCATTCTTTTTTCTTTATTCTGCTCTGCAGTAGTTATTTTCAGTATTTTATCTTCCAGGTCACTTATCCGTTCTTCTGCCTCAGTTATTCTGCTATTGATCCCATCTAGAGTATTTTTAATTTCACTTATTGTGTTGTTCGTCATTGCTTGTTTCATCTTTAGTTCTTCTAGGTCCTTGTTAAATGTTTCTTGTATTTTCTCTATTCTACTTCCGAGATTTTTGATCATCTTTACTATCATTATTCCGAATTCTTTTTCAGGTAGACTGCCTATTTCCTCTTCATTTGTTAGGTCTGGTGGGTTTTTACCTTGCTCCTTCATCTGCTGTGTGTTTTTCTGTCTTCTCATTTTGCTTATCTTACTGTGTTTGGGGTCTCCTTTTTGCAGGCTGCAGGTTCGTAGTTTCCCTTGTTTTTGGTGTCTGTCCCCAGTGGCTAAAGTTGGTTCAGTGGGTTGTGTAGGCTTCCTGGTGGAGGGGACTAGTGCCTGTGTTCTGGTGGATGAGGCTGGATCTTGTCTTTTGGTGGGCAGGTCCACGTCTGGTGGTGTGTTTTGGGGTGTCTGTGGACTTATGATTTTAGGCAGCCTCTCTGCTAATGTGTGGGGTTGTGTTCCCGTGTTGCTAGTTGTTTGGCATAGGGTGTCCAGTACTGTAGCTTGCTGGTCGTTGAGTGAAGCTGGGTGCTGGTGTTGAGATGGAGATCTCTGGGAGATTTTTGCCATTTGATATTATGTGGAGCTGGGAGGTCTCTTGTGGACCAGTGTCCTGAATTTGGGTCTCCCACCTCAGAGGCACAGCACCAACTCCTGGCTGCAGCACCAAGAGCCTTTCATCCACATGGCTCAGAATAAAAGGGAGAAAATGAAGAAAGAAAGAAAGAAAGAAAGAAAGAAAGAAAGAAAGAAAGAAAGAAAGAAAGAAAGAAAGAAAGAAAGAAAGAAAGAAAGAAATTAAGAAAGAAAGATAGAAGAAAGAAAGAAAGAAAGAAGGAAGGAAAGAAGATAAAATAAAATAAAGATTAAAAAAAACCAAACAGACGGATAGAACCCTGCAACAAATGGTGAAAGCAAAGCTATACAGAAAAAAATCTCACACAGAAGCATACACATACACACTCCCAAAAAAGAGGAAAAGGGGAAAAAAATCATAAATCTTGCTCTCAAAGTCCACCTCCTCAATTTGGGATGATTGGTTGTCTATTCAGGTATTCCACAGGTGCAGGTACATCAAGTTGATTGTGGAGATCTAATCCGCTGCTCCTGAGGCTGCTGGGAGAGATTTCCCTTTCTCTTCTTTGTTCTCACAGCTCCCGGGGCTCAGCTTTGGATTGGCCCCGGCTCTGCGTGTAGGTCGCCAGAGGGCGTCTGTTCTTCGCTCAGACAAGACGAGGTTAAAGGAGCCGCTGATTTGCGGACTTTGGCTTACTCAGGCCGGTGGGAGGGAGGGGCATGGATGCGGGGCAAGCCTGTGGTGGCAGAGGCTGGCGCGACGTTGCACCAGCCCGAGGCGCACTGTGCGTTCTCTTGGGGGAGTTGTCCCTGGATTCCGGGACCCTGGCAGTGGCGGACTGCACAGGCTCCCAGGAGGGGCGGTGTGGAGAGTGACCTGGGCTCGCACACAGGCTTCTTGGTGGTGGCAGCAGCAGCCTTAGCGTCTCATGCCTGGCTCTGGGGTCCGTGGTTTTAGCCGTGGCTTGCGCCCATCTCTGGAGCTCATTTAGGCGGCACTCTGAATACCCTCTCCTCGCGCACCCTGAAACAATGGTCTCTTGCCTCTTAGGCAGGTCCAGACTTTTCCCCGGACTCCCTCCCGGCTAGCCGTGGTGCACTAGCCCCCCTCAGGCTGTGTTCACGCGCCAACCCCAGTCCTCTCCCGGCGCTCTGACTGAAGCCCGAGCCTCAGCTCCCAGCCCTGCCCACCCCGGCGGGTGAGCAGATAAGCCTCTCGGGCTGGTGAGTGCTGGTCGCACCGATCCTCTGTGCGGGAATCTCTCCACTTTGCCCCCCGCACCCCTGTGGCTGCGCTCTCCTCCGTGGCTCCGAAGCTTCCCCCCCAGCCATCCGCAGTCTCCGCCTGCGAAGGGGCTCCTAGTGTGTGGAAACCTTTCCTCCTTCACGGCTCCCTCCCACTGGTGCAGGTCCCGTCCCTATCCTTTTGTCTCTGTTTATTCTTTTTTCTTTTGCCGTACCGAGGTACATGGGGAGTTTCTTGCCTTTTGGGAGGTCTGAGGTCTTCTGCCAGTGTTCAGTAGGTGTTCTGTAGGAGTTGCTCCACATGTAAATGTATTTCTGGTGTATCTGTGAGGAGCAAGGTGATCTCCGCGTCTTATTCTTCCGCCATCTTCCCCTATTCCTCCGATTCACTTTGTTATACAGCAGAAACTAACACACCATTGTAAAGCAATTATACTCCAATAAAGATATATATATATAAAACATCCTCTCTATTGCCACCCCCCCCAAATATCCACATTTAAGTGGACCTGCACTGTCCAAACCCATGTTTTTCAATGGTCAACTGTACTCCTAAACAAGGTATTGTTTAGTTTGGCTTATTCCATTTAATAACCAATATCAGATAGTGTTTTCAGACTTACTTTTTATTACTCAACTTTATGCTATATTCATCTATATTTTTTTGGAAAGTGCAGCTCATTATATTTCACTGTTATAGAATATTTCAATGTATGAATAATTATGTTTTCTTCTGTTACTGGGGATTTGAGTTGTTTGCAGATTTTTTTGTTTTTGTTTGTTTTATTTCTATTACAATCAGTGAGGCTATATATATTTTTATATATCTCTCCATATGCACATCTGCAATAATTTCTCTTTTGAGCCTTGGGCATGCAAAATTTTCACTTTACCAGTAAATAACAAATTGTTTTCCAAAGTTGTAGTCTTATGTATATCAGCAATTTATCAGAAATTCTGCTGCTCTTAATGTTAGTGTAGTGAAATTTACTGATCTTTCCTTTCATCCTTTTTTTCATCTTTTCCTAGCAATCTTTTCCTTAGTGCTTTTTTTGTGTGTCTTATTTAAGAAATGTTCCCTTACCCTGAGGTCAGAACAGCATTCACCTCTATTTTCATCTAAAATTCTTCGTTTTTTCATTTAAAGTTTTTAAAGTTTTGTTTTTGACATTAAAGTCTTGAATCCATCTGAAGTTGATTTTTCTTTCTTTTTTTTTCTTTTTTTTTTTTTTTTTGCGATATGCGGGCCTCTCACTGTTGTGGCCTCTCCCATTGCAGAGCACAGACTCCGGACGTGCAGGCTCAGCGGCCATGGCTCACGGGCCCAGCCACTCTGCGGCATGTGGGATCCTCCCGGACAGGGGCACAAACCCGTGTCCCCTGAATTGGCAGGCGGACTCTCAACCACTGTGCCACCAGGGAAGCCCTGAAGTTGATTTTTCTGTATGGTATAAGATAGAGATCATGTGGATAACTTCTTTTTTTTCAGTTTCAGTTGTTGACTAGACTTGAATGCCTTCATATCTATTCTTCTGAAATTGTTCTTTTTTCTTGAGCCTCCTAGTAAATTTCCTCTCTAAAAATGTCTACTTTGTCCTAAGTAAGCTAAGGAAAGCTGGAATTTTGTACACCTACAACAATTTAAGGAAAGTGGGCAGTGGTGGTGATAAGAATGTATGACTCCAGCCACTTTTCTATATGTGCTGATGAGATTGGGGCTAGAGTTGTACCATGTACTACTCTAGAGAACTGACTCACAAGTCAGACAGCCCTAGTTTTAAATCTCAGCTCTTCCAGATAGAAGATGGGGAACCTATGGTAAGTTAACCACTTTGAACCTCCATTTCCTTGTCTAAAAAATAAGAGTAAGGATATACTCACCTCCTAAGACCAAAGTGAGAATTAAATGAGAAGACACATGTAAAGGGCCCAGCTGAAAACCCAGTATACATAGTTGGCTTGAGTAAGGGAGAGCTGGGATTATTATTAAGGCCTTTAGTGCAGCTTGACTGTCCCCATCACTTTCAATCCTATTTGCAAGTATAGTTATGGTAGTGGATAAGCACCTTGGTATCCTAGATATATATATATACCTATATATCTTTATATACCTAAATACCTTTTAACACCTATACACCTACATGTATGTATATATCTCTGCATCTTCACTATCCAGTGCTTGGCTGGGAAAAATTGTGCTGGTGACTGAGAGATTGACAGGAAGCATATGTAAGAGGATGGTCACAGCTAATATTGAGAGTGATTGATATGGATTCCTTTCAGATTTTGCCAAGGCCCATTACTTATCTTTTATTCATTATCAAAGCTTGTAAACCATATACATTTCTTAAGCGAGGATGGCCTTTTCAACTGTGGCCCACAGCCTGATTATTTCGCACTTTCTCAGCACTATTCTAACACTGTTCTCCTGTCTTCTTTTATCTTAGCCTTTATCTTTCTTCCTGGTTCAAGGTACTTGATTACTCTGTTTTCTAATTTTCCTGTTGCAAGCTCTTCTGATGTATTTTTTGCAAGTTGAGAAATAGAACTCTTATGACTTTTTATTTACTTTATGTCTTATGCCTTTGAGAACTGAACTGTGCACTTTGCACTTCTCTAGGTGCTCATTTTCCTTTCCATTGTACATGGGATTCTGTTTATTGGAGCAGTTTCATACATATGAGCTGTGATTGTAGTGTATTTTTCCATGGTCATTAAAAATAGACTATTAAGCCATGTAAAAAAAAGATGTCCGCCCTTATTTTCAAGGTGCTGCAGTGAAGCTTTCAGCTGCTGAAGTCATTCTTAATATTATTTGCTTTATTTTTCTCTTTTGAACTTCCTTAAGAATCATCCCCTCAGGAACCAGTATAGGAGGAAAAGGGCAATGGGGATCTGTGAACTTCACAAAGTCTGCCCATGTACTTTTCCAGAAGTGTCCTGCTGTTTTACATGTCTTCCAGCTGAGAAATAAAGTCCTTCCTCACCTATATGCTTTCCAGAATTTATTACTGGTATTTTTCTATATTGGTGCAAGCATATTAGTGGATAATTATATATTTTTACAAATTTAATTTGCATCTCTTGCAGGTACATGAGATTTGTAAATCACACTATTTCTGCTGCTATAATGATGTCAGTGACCAGTTTGATGTCCTCAGGGAAGAGCAGGGGCTATTTTCTTGCTTTTAAAAGCATTATACTCTGTTAGTGAGTAAAGGAGTTAGATTTTGATAAGAGAGCATATTTTTCTTGTAGATAAGATATGTGAAGGTAATCCCTCTCCCTGTGGTGACAACAAGGTACACTGAAAAAAGCCCTGGATTCAGAATCCAAAGCCCTGGGTACCAGCGCTCCTGCCACCCTCAAGTAGCTGTGTGACTTTGGGTGAATCCTTCACCTCTCTTTACCTCAGTTTCCTTATCTGTAAAGCAGGGATATGCATCCTTGCTTTGGCTACCTCTTATGGTTAGTCTGTAAGCTATGGAACACAATGTGAGTGGAAGCATCCTGACACTCGTAGTGTCATAATTGCCACTGCCAGCATTACCAGCACCATTATCATTAGTGTATGCCCAGGTGTTGAACAGGAAGAAAGTCTTCCAAGGCTGTCAGTAGACAAACCCACAATTCAAAGTCTAACAACAACAGTAACAACACCTAACATTTGATGAGTGTTTGCTACGTGTGCCAGGTGCTATGCTAAGTGCCTTCCATGTTTCATCTCATATAACCTCATAACAATCCTATAATATAAGAGCTTGCATTACCCATATTTTATAGATAAGGCAACTGAGACACAGAGAAGGTAAAGCAACTTGACCTACATCAGAACTGGGTCTGAATCCAGGCAGCCTGCCTCCTAGCCTGTACACTGATTTCTCCACTCTATTAGGGATTGCCTGGGCCATAGTAAGTTATGAGGAGGGCCCTGCCCATGTGAAGATCACTTCTACAGCTTGCAGAATATTTCCTTAAGTATTATCTTATATAAGCCTCACATCTGAATCATTTTTATAGATTGAGTAAAATAGCTTAAATATCTTAGTTAAGATTATCCAGCTACTCAGTGATAGGGATTACCCATACTCCAGCCATATATCTTTCCACTGCAAATCACTGCCTTTTTGGGTGAACTGATTGGTGCTTAGTGGCAATCTCCTCTCACCTCACCTCAATGCCCGCCTTTGCTTCATTTTGAGGATAGAGGAATGTCTAAACCATAAAGTTACATCCATGATGAAAATCTTCTAGGAAAATTGGTGTCTTATTTGATGTTTTCAACAGTTGGTTTCTCAGAGAATCTTTAATCAATACTGCTGAAAGGGGTCCTAACCCTTACCTATATTAGACCTTTGACTGCTCATTGAATGATTTCACAGGTCCCCATGTAAGAAAACTGTTTTTTTTTAATGTAGCCTGTGGCTAAAAGTAATCCAACCAAATATTTCAAAGATATTAAAGATGCAGTTATCTTGATCGTTCATTTTAGACATGTCCGTAGCCATGTCGCACTGTTACCCATGGTGGGTTTATTTGCCAAAGACTTGGCATCTAGTAAGAGACACTTGACTAATAAGATAAAAGACAGTCTGCTAATGAAAAGACTCATGCTTTATCCATGTCAGATCCCAGTGGTGATGGTCTCTGTTTATCAAAGAACTGATTCAATGTCATTTCTTATTTCCCAGCTTCTCAAAGACCACCTGTAATATTTGGACTTCCAGTGCCCTTTCTTTTCCCCCTCCAGTTTGATACTTGCTTTTTCATCTCTGCAAATTGGGAGTTTTCAAATACAACTTGAAATTTGAGTGGAAAAAGCAAGACTCTGAGAGTTGTACGCCTAAGGCAAATTAGTGGAGCATCTCTAGTTAATACTTAGGTGCTGAAAATTAATGAGTCACTGCCTCTCAGATCTTCCAGAACACACCCTTAGGCTGCTGCATCATTAAGATTTTGAAATCATCCATTGCATTTTACTCAGGAAATATCTTAGCCTTTTAAAGTAAGCTGCTTCAGTTGTGGGAATGTCCTTTCTTCCTCCCTGTGCATCCTCAAAACAGACTTGGCACCATTCTGGTTCTGTGGATTCTCTCTTTATCCTGGTGACTTTTCCCCAAGAAAGCTGCAAGCTGTGGAGATGGCTCAAAATGAGCTTTTAAAAATCCAAACCTGAAAGCAGAAAGGGCTCTCAAAGGCCTATGTGTGGAACCTTCTATGAGCAAGGTTACCCAGTTTGTAACTTTACTAGGGGAACTCAGTTTTTTTCTTCCTCAAAGAAAAGCTACTGTGGTATCAGAATGTCAAAGCTCCACTGACCCACGAATCATGGTTTGGAAGGACTATTTCAATCAGCACAGGATTATAGAGTCCAGCTCTTTGCAAGGAATAGCTCAGTAGCAGTCAGAGCCTTTGGACCTCAACTGAGGGGACTGTTTCATGAAATAGTGAGTTCCTAAGGATCTCTGGGGACAGTCAAGTAGGGGTTGGATGACCTGTTGGTTGGAATGCTGTCAGAAGTTTAGAGTGACAGAGATTTGAGCTTGATGGCTGTTAAAAGTCTCAAGCAGCCTTAAAAGTTTAGGACTTTATGTATTTCTCTAATGGCAGATCTATGCGGGAAAGCAAACTCGGCAAATGATTGGATAATGTGAATGGTGAAAATAGCCTATGAATTTTTTCAGGCAAAGTTCTCCTAATATTATTTTTATTGAATTAAATCTGTATAGTTCTAACAGCTAAGGACTGATCAAGATCTGAACCTAAGAGAATATCTTGGTAAAGTGAAGTTCCATAGGAAAGTATTCAGTAGTTGAAATCTAGATACCTCACTCACTGGTCTTTTCTGTCCATAACCAAATTCCACTGTCTTTTTGTCCCTTGGATCCCCCTTCAAGGAAGAATGTGCCTTTTAGCCACAAGGAGTGCAATGAACTGACAGCTTGTGAGCTAAGGCTATATTCTTCCTGGGCAGCTCCTAAGCAGTAACTGTATACAGTGAGGGCACCACCAGAGACAGTTTCGGCTGAGAGTTTGTTATCTCTGCATTGCAGTTTGTGGTTCTCCCTGCTCCGTTCTGCTTCCTTTCCCCATTCCTTTCTTCGAGGTCAGCTCTGCACTGCCCTCTGAAGGCCCTCCCTGCCCATCCTATTTCTGCCCTCCTTTATCTTTCACAGGCGTTACACTCCTAACTCCACCTCACATCTTGTTCCCAGAGGTTCCGAAGTAATGCAGTCCCATATGTGCTCTCAGGCACCATGCTGCAATGTCACAACCTCCACGCACTATTTTTTTTCAACCACCTTATTCAACAGCTTCTTAGCCAATAGTATCTCTTTTTGTGTGATTCTGGGCAAGTCTCTTGGAACCCCTGCCTCCCAGAGTGTTCAAGCAGAAAGGAAACTCTCCAACAGACCACCTCACTTTACAGAGGAGGTAATTGAGGCCCAGAGATTAGGGCAGACTTGCCAAAGGTCATAGAACAAGGGAGTAGCAAAGTTAAAATCAGTTCGGTGCTCTTCTAGTGTGGCACTTCCAAAAATTCTGTCCAACATGGTCCTACATTTGCGACAAGGGATCTGCCTTCTTGGCCTGAGTAGACATTTTTTTTGGAAGTTCTGAAACCCTTGTCCAGAATCAGCATCTTTAATCTCTGCTCAATTTGACACATTTAATAGCTCATTAAAGCTGAACTATGCTCACTATCCAGCTACTTAGGAACTATGTCCAACTCTTATTGTGTCCAATTTCTGAGTCTAGTGACTAGGCTTCCACCATAGAAAACTTTGCATGAAATAAAGTGTCAGGGACCTCCCTGTATCTTTGTATCTTTCCCTCCCTGTATCCTTGTACCCTTGCTGTTCTGGGTTTTCTATGGGGAGCCAACTTAGTGCATCTTTTTATTACTGCCCAGGGCTTCTGCCCTGTTTTTCTGCCTCCCTTCCTATCCCAGGAAACAAGACCAGAGAGTAACTAAGAAGGAAACCTGAGGGCTTCCTCATCTTGCTCCTTGGACCCTTGGTCAGTGCTAGCAGAACATATTATTTAAAAGGATAGGTTTTGAAGGCAACAAAACCTCTCTGTGCCCAAGTCCCTATCCTAAAGGGTTAAGATGGTGATGATTAGAGATAATGCATGTAAAACACATTAAGCACTTAATAAATGCTAGCCAGTCTAGGGGCCAGTTTCCAGGACATTTCATCCATGGGATTTCTCCTGTCCGTCTTAGCTCTACAGAGCTAAAGAGGGTTCCTGAGCAGAAGGCAGCCATTCTCAAGAGAGCAAAATGAGGCCCTTGAATATTCCAACAGGTCTCATTTTTTTTTAACATCTTTATTGGAGTATAATTGCTTTACAATGGTGTGTTAGTTTCTGCTTTATAACAAAGTGAATCAGTTATACATATACATATGTTCCCATACCTCTTCCCTCTTGCATCTCCCTCCCTCCCACCCTCCCTATCCCACCCCTCTAGGTGGTCACAAAGCACTGAGCTGATCTCCCTGTGTTATGCGGCTGCTTCCCACTAGCTAGCTATTTTACATTTGGTAGTGTATATACATCCATGCCACTCTCTCACTTTCTCACAGCTTACCCTTCCCCTTCCCCATATCCTCAAGTCCAATCTGTAGTAGGTCTGTGTCTTTATTCCCGTCTTGTCCTTATGTTCTTCAGGACCTTTTTTTTTTTTAGATTCTATATATATGTGTTAGCATATGGTATTTGTTTTTCTCTTTCTGACTTACTTCACTCTGTATGACAGACTCTAGGTCCATCCACCTCACTACAAATAACTCAATTTCGTTTCTTTTTATGGCTGAGTAATACTCCATTGTATATATGTGCCACATCTTCTTTAACCATTCATTTGTCGACGGACACTTAGGTTGCTTCCATGTTCTGGCTATTGTAAATAGAGCTGCAATGAACATTTTGGTACATGACTCATTTTAAATTATGGTTTTCTCAGGGTATATGCCCAGTAGTGGGATTGCTGGGTCGTATGGTAATTCTACTTTTAGTTTTTTAAGAAACCTCCATACTGTTCTCCATAGTGGCTGTATCAATTTACGTTCCCTCCAACAGTGGAAGAGCGTTCCCTTTTCTCCACACCCTCTCCAGCATTTATTGTTTGTAGAGTTTTTGATGATGGCCATTCTGACTGGTGTGAGATGATATCTCATTGTAGTTTTGATTTGCAGTTCTCTAATGATTAATGATACTGAGCATTCTTTCATGTGTTTCTTGGCAATCTGTATATCTTCTTTGGAGAAATGTCTATTTAGGTCTTCTGCCCATTTTTGGATTGGGATGTTTGTTTTTTTGTTATTGAGCTGCTTGTAAATTTTGGAGATTAATCCTTTGTCAGTTGCTTCATTTGCAAATATTTTCTCCCATTCTGCGAGTTGTCTTTTGGTCTTCTTTATGGTTTCCTTCGCTGTGCAAAAGCTTTGAAGTTTCATTAGGTCCCATTTGTTTATTTTTCTTTTTATTTCCGTTTCTCTAGGAGATGGGTCAAAAAGGATCTTGCTGTGATTTATGACACAGAGTGTTCTGCCTATGTTTTCCTTTAAGAATTTGATAGTGTCTGGCCTTACATTTAGGTCTTTAATCCATTTTAAGTTTATTTTTGTGTATGGTGTTAGGGAGTGTTCTAATTTCATTCTTTTACATGTAGCTGTCCAGTTTTCCCAGCACCATTTATTGAAGAGGCTGTCTTTTCTCCACTGTATATTCTTGCCTCCTTTATCAAAGATAAGGTGATCATATGTGCGTGGGTTTATCTCTGGGCTTTCTATCCTGTTCCATTGATCTATCTTTCTGTTTTTGTGCCAGTACCATACTGTCTTGATTACTGTAGCTTTGTAGTATAGTCTGAAGTCAGGGAGCCTGATTCCTCCAGCTCCATTTTTCTTTCTCCAGATTGCTTTAGCTATTCGGGGTCTTTTGTGTTTCCATACAAATTGTGAAATTTTTTGTTCTAGTTCTGTGAAAAATGCCAGTGGTAGTTTGATAGGGATTGCATTGAAACTGTAGATTGCTTTGGGTAGTAGAGTCATTTTCACAATGTTGATTCTTCCAATCCAAGAGCATGGTATATCTCTCCATCTATTTGTATCATCTTTAATTTCTTTCATCAGTGTCATAATTTTCTGCATACAGGTCTTTTGTCTCCTTAGGTAGGTTTATTCCTAGATATTTTATTCTTTATGTTGCAGTGGTAAATGGGAGTGTTTTCTTAATTTCACTTTCAGATTTTCATCATTAGTGTATAGGAATGCAAGAGATTTCTGTGCATTAATTTTGTATCCTGCTACTTTACCAAATTCATTGATTAGCTGTAGTAGTTTTCTGGTAGCATCTTTAGGATTCTCTATGTATAGTATCATGTCATCTGCCAACAGTGACAGCTTTACTTCTTCTTTTCCGATTTGGATTCCTTTTATTTCTTTTTCCTCTCTGATTGCTGTGGCTAAAACTTCCAAAAGTATGTTGAATAATAGTGGTGAGAATGGGCAACCTTGTCTTGTTCCTGATCTTAGTGGAAATGGTTTCAGTTTTTCACCGTTGAGGACGATGTCCAACAAGTCTCATTTTTATAATTCCTTCTAAAAGCATCACATCCCATTCTCCCATGTTTTGGAGTGGGATTCCTGCCTGTTATTCTCTCTGCCCTAGTGCAAAAGACTCCTTTACTTCTTCCCACTCTTTCTCTGTCTGTTACTAACTGGTGATGAATTTGTTGATACTTTGGGCCCATCTCCTCCCCAGTGTTGGTTCTGTCTGGCATCCCCCCAGCAGCTCTTTGTGCCTTCCTCCATGCCTCTCAACATTTTTGGTCCCCTTGAGGAGGAGGGTGGGTGGGAAGACTCCCTCTCTGCTCTTCAGACATCCTGGTGGTAAAGCTATTTGGGCACATTCAATGATCTCTCAAGAAAAAGTCATGGGATTCCCCTCAAATTCCTTATTTCCATCTCCAAGGGTTGGCCAGAAATGCCTACAGAAAATGACATGGGAGCATGAAAGAATCCTGTGTCCTTACCTTTCTTCTATTCCTCTTGGACTGCTTCCCCTCTCACAGTTCCCTGAACCCATGGTTCCAGTAAGGGTGATGGGGGATATAGACAGAGGGTCTTCCATTTCCTCATTGATGTTGCAGCCTGATGTGAGGTCAAGGCTAAAGAAGTGGTTCAAAACATTTCTTTTTTCTGTTTTTAAGCTATTTTGATCTTGCAACAAACACAAATCCAAGAATAAAGGTAACATCCCATCATATAGTGTGATAAGGCAGCAACATGTTGAGAAAGAAAGGGCATCTGAACCCTGGTTCAACTTGGGGTCTGCCTCTAAGTAGCCCCTTCTGCTCTGTGGACCAGTTTTCCATGTATACAATTAGGAAGTTGGACTAGATAGAGAGCTTCATGAGGGTAGGCCTATGCCTCAGTGATCTTTTACTTTTCCAGCATCTACTACAAGTCTTGGCACATAGTAGGTACTCATGATATGTTGTCTGGCTTTCAAGACTTTTCCAATGCCAACATTCTATGATGAGTGATTCAAAGATGTCCCCTGTGATACTGAGCTAAGAAAGCCAGATTTCAGCAAAGGGAGGACTGAGAAGTAGTTGATGAGTCTCCCAGGATCACTGATCCATCCTTTGGGGGCTCTTATCTATTTTTGGCATAAGATAACAGGACTGCGAGACTGTTGATAATTACTTTTGCTGCCCCAGGCCTGCCCTGTCCTCCCCTGCTTCCTCTTCACCTTGCCTGATCCAGGTACTCTTGCTTTAAAGTGTATTTAAGCATTCGTATAATATTGTAAATGAGTGAAAATTCTGATTTAAGGGATCAATTTGATACGCAAGGTGTATCCACTCTAAACACGTTCTGGTTGAAATTTGGTTTCGAAATCCTTGTGGACAAGCATCTTGTTTAACACTCCAGAAGCCCTGGGAGATTTCCCAGTTGAACCAGGAGGCATTCTGAATAGCTAACTTAGGGTCCGGTTTGAGGGGGAAAAATTCATCCCAAGTACCCATCACAGAATGAGGTCATAATATCTAGCACATTTTTCCAGTGTTATTTTAGAACTTATTGCTAATAAAATTAGTAAATCTATTGAATACATAATCTGTATAAAATCTTGTTATATTCTAAAATGTGCTTTTGAGAATAAATTGTTTCTTTCCCATCAGGAACACTTATCTATTTTTTGTAGTGCTACACAATGGGAAAATATGATATAAATATAATATAATGTGATATAATTCTATAAACAGATTTTCCCTTAACACAACTCTTTATGACAACATCAGATATATCAATCAAAGAAATATTAAGGAAATTGTTCTTGTGTGCAAAAATGAACATTCAGTCTTGGGCTTTTTTACATGACTCATGGATATTTGTTGCCAGTGTTTTAATTCAATCTCTATTCAAAGGCCTCCAATAGTCACAAAAAGTAATTAGTGATAATATATCAGGAGAAGCATCAAGATTTACACTCCAGTTGTTATTGAGCAACACACAGTTTGAAGGAAGAAGGGCAGGTATGTTCTGGAATTGTCCAGAAACCTCATTAAATTAAGAGAGTTTTGCCAATTACCGCATGAAATGTGCTTTGAATGGGTTAATCCACCATGAGTTGGAGAAAGAATATTTAAGGCAGAGAATGCGAGAATACAAGAAAATGTGACTTTGGAAGACTTTAGCAAATCCCTAGGCCTGGGGCAACATACTTTCACACAAAAGTTTAAACAGAACAGAAACTGTTTATCACACACGGATTGCTTTATCCTCACACAATTATAACAAAAACTCATAGAAGTATATGCCTTTTTGCAGCCCCCTTTTACCTGCCTCCACGCCATAAGATGGAAGGAACTGCAGATGCAGGCAAGGTGAAAAGTTAATGACTATTGCCACATGCCAGTAGGTCAAGTCTAGTTTTAAGGATAAAGGTACTACTCAGGAAGACAGACATAAACACATACTTTATGTTTAAATGACCATGAAGAAAGAGGGTCTGCAGATGCTACAGCCTTTTTCCTCCACCTCATATTTCTTCAGGGGTGACTTGGGGCATTTGGAGCCTGGGCATCATTCTTATTGCTCAGCATTAACTCATTGGCAGCCCCAGGAAGCAACTTCTGTGTTATTTCAGACATTTCTCAAGGGAAACAAATCAGTCTTCCCATATTTTGTCTCACAGCATCCTCAGGCCGACCCTGAGATTGGGCAGAGATTCCTGTCCTGATTTTTCACATGATGTAACTGAGCCTCAGAGAGGTTAAGCGACTTGCCCAAGACAAAATAGTCAGTGGTGAAAGCTGAATTTGAAAGTGGTTCTGATTTCACTCTTGCCTTGATAGTAGCTCACGCAATAGACCCATTTTCCGGAGTTCATCTGCTTCATCCTGGGCCTCAGACACAAAATAGTGCAGCAAATAAAATGGAATCAGTGGACTTAGAACCTCTCTTAAGATAACTCTTTTTAATTTTTTTTTATTGAAGTATAGTTGATATACAATGTTGTGTTAGTCTCTGGTGTACAGAAAAGTGATTCAGTTATACATGTATATTCTTTTTCATATTCTTTTCCATTATGTTTTATCACAGGATATCGAATAGAGTTCCCTGTGCTGTACAGTAGAACCTTGTTGTTTATCCATCCTATATATAATAGTTTGCATCTGCTAATCCCAAACTCCCAATCCATCCCTCCCCTCCCTGCCTCCCCCCGGCAACCACAAATCTGTTCTCTACGTCTGTGAGTCTGTTTCTGTTTCATAGATAAGTTTATTTGTGTCATATTTTAGATTCCACATATAAGTGATATCATGTGGTATTTGTCTTTCTCTGACTGCCTTCACTTAATATATAATCTCTAGGTCCGTCCATGTTGCTGCAAATAGCATTATTTCATTCTTTTTTATGGCTGAGTAGTATTCCATTGTATATATACACCACATCTTCTTTATCTTCTTTATTCATTCATCCACGGGTCCCCAACCCCCAGACCATGGAACGGTACTGGTCTGTGGCCTATTAGGAACCAGGTTGCACAGCAGGAGGTGAGTGGTGGGCAATCATTGAAGCTTCATCTGCCACTCCCCATTGCTCACATTACCACCTGAATCATTCCCACCCCACCCCCCGTCTGTGGAAAAATTGTCTTCCATGAAACCGGTCCCTGGTGCCAAAAAGCTTGGGGACCACTGCACTCATCTGTCAATGGGCATTTAGGTTGCTTCCATGTCTTGGTTATTGTAAATAATGCTGCTGTGAACATTGCGGTGCATGTATCTTTTTGAATTAGAATTTTCTCTGGATATATGCCCAGGAGTGGGATTGCTGGATACCATGAAAACTATTTTTAGTTTTTAAAGGAACCTCCATACTGTTCTCCATAGTAGCTGCACCAATTTATGTTCCCACCAACAGTGTAGGAGGGTTCCCTTTTCTCCACACCCTCTCCAGTATTTATTGTTTGTAGAGTTTTTCAAGATGGCCATTCTGACCGGTGTGAGGTGGTAAGATAACCCTTATGTTGAGCAAGTTGATAGACTGTCCAGATTCCCTCTTCCTACAACTCTTGGTTCAAAATTTTTCATTGGACATTTTATTTCTAGGCCTTAATCTTAGAGGTATGGTCGTTTTTCTGGCTCTGAAGACTTTCTTTGTCAATATCCAGAAAAATTACCAAAGCTCTGTAAATTCGATTGATCCACTTATCTCAGTTTGCACTGGGAGCTAGCTGTTACTTGGAGAGCTCTGGTATCCCAGGGCTGATGGGCAGGCCAGACCTGCATAAATCCTTTTGTGTTTCAAGGGGGTAGGGTGGGAAGACCTAGTTGTGTAAGGTGTAGAGGTCCCAGGGAGCAGGATGACTGTCCTGGTGGCAAACTCTGTTTGCCCAGAGCCTCCAGGCCAGCTCCTGTTCCATATCCCTGAAGTGTGGGCTAGGCCAAGTCATGGAAAACTCCAGAGGAAGATAGAAAAGAAGGAAGAATCTGTTCCCAGGACACTGTACAATATGAAGGGGAGAAGGTAGTGCTCACACCAAGACCCATAGTGTGCAAGAAGTTGGTGGTCCCAGTTCTGCACTGTGAGTGGGTGCATGTTATCTTGCCATTTAGGCATTTAACAAGCTATTGCTCTCTCCTTGACAATATCTATACACGGAAACAAGAATCAGTCACTTCCAGCTTCTTGGTGATGTTTGCTAAATAATCCATCAAATGGCTGAAAGGCTAATCCAATTTGGTGGGTATGATGATGAAGTATAGTTGTCTGAGTCATTTGCGTCATGTACTGAAGAGTTGATGAGGACCAAACTGCCAAAATAATTGACTGAAGAAGACAGATACGTTGTGGTGTGACTTTCGGGCACAGAAAAGGGAACAAGGTCCCAGAGACATGAAGAAAACAGATTCTAGCTCGACCCTGGAAAGATCCTACCAACAACGCTGCAGACATTGGTATGGACTGACTCCATGAGAGAAGCGGCACCTGCCATGTCCCAGGCAGTGCTTATAGATGCTTGGCCCCTCTGGCAAGGACTCCGTGGAGCAGATTCCAATTTCAGGTGAGAGGCTGAGCTGAGTTCTGTTTCCTCAAGTATCCTACGGTTACTGTGACTACTAAACTATGCCAGCTTATCCTCTATCCCAAGGACTGCCCAAGAAAAGACCATTATGAGGATTCCAAGATATGGAACTGGTTTTGCAAGTGGCAAATATTGTGTTCTGTGTAAATAGGGTCTGAGTTTCTCCTTGGAGAGAAATGATGTATTTAGGTTGGTGATTGTAAATTTTTTGAGGTAAGGGACAAAGTCTTTTTTTTTGAAGTATAGTTGATTTACAATGTTGTATTACTTTCAGGTATAAAACACAGTGATTCAGTGATATATATATATATATATATATATATATATATATATATATATATATATATATATATATACACATACACACATATATATATTCTTTTTCAGATTCTTTTCCCTTATAGTTTATTACAGAATATTGAGTATATTGAGTAGAGTTTCCTGTGCTATACAGTAGGTCCTTGTTGGTTATCTACTTTATATATAGCAGTGTGTATATGTTAATCCCAAACTCTTAATTTATCGGCCCCCCGATCATGTCTTATTCATCTGCTTTGTGTAAGACGCTTCACAGTGCTCTTAAAGGGGATATGAAGGTGAGCAACGTCTGTCCCAAAAGTCACTATGGCCTTTGGGAGGAGGTGGTCAGCACACTCCATAAAAATCTTGTAAACAGCACGAATCACTTTGCCTTCTTAATTGCTCACAGCTTAATGAGGCAGATCATAAAAATGGGAGCATTTTTCATAAGTAAAAGTGTCAGAAGAACACAAGTCATCCCCAATTTACTAATAAGTAGGCTGTGTACCAAAAGCTTATTGATACGTCCCATGTTTGGAACTCTGAAGATGTTCCTCCGTGGAGGCACTGTATTTGGTTATGGCTGGACCAGTCCATCAAAAGCTACGTAAGCCACGATGGAGCAAACATCCAGGCCTAAGGAGTTCTAGAATGGAAGCCAGAAGTTCCTTTCATGGAGTGGAAAGAAAAGGAGACCCTTACCCAAAATTAGTAATGGGACAAGTCACTTCAATTCAAGTACCATTCCTAAGGAGCCCACTGTGCTTAGCACTAGAGAGGGATTTTAGACAGGAGCTTGTCTGGTATTTTCTTTATGTTATAATTGACTGGGTTGTCTCATTCTGCCCTCTTTCCTGGTCTTCAGTGGTCTCAGGCTGTACTAAGTGACCTTCACTTCTTTCTTTAGGGTTGCTCCCTAACTATCTCTAGTGAAAAAAACTCGGGGCAGTTACAGTGCAACCCAGTGTTAGGAGGCAAGAAATCAAATTGAACAAATTCACCTTGAAAGTAGAGCTAACAAGTAGGCAGCTCAACTCACTCTTCCATCCACTCCCGGGGTGCCCCTCTTACTCTACTATCCTGCCAAACCTACATGCTCTGAGACAACATCAAGTTATTTTCACAAAAATTTTCACCACAGCTGAATGGGACTGCAGCTAGGGCTCAAGGGCAAACGTGGAGTGAGAAGGCATTGAGATCATCATTTGTAAGTCAGGGACTAGATTTAGTCTGATGCATCCATTGTATCCTTATCTTTTCTCTCTCTGTCTCTGTCTCTCTGTCTGTCTCTCTGTCTCTCTCTGTCTCTGTCTCTCTGTCTCTGTCTCTCTGTCTCTCTGTCTCTCTCTCTCTCTCTGTATATATATATATATATATATATATGTATGTATATATATATATATATATATATATATATATACAGAGAGAGAGAGAGAGAATAACCATGACTGACCTTGATCTCATTGATCCTACATAAGCTGATAGGCCTAGCAGTTGACCCAACATCATTCAAGATGTGGAAAAGTGGGATTGGTGACAAGCACATAACCCCAGTTCTGGGATGTGTTGCCCCCACCCCCTCCCCTCAATGGGCTCATAGGAAAAAAAAGTCTTCTCCCAGAGGTGATGAAAATTTTGACATGGCCAAGAAAGTTTCTGTTGCAATGAATTTATCATAACAAAGGTGCTGAAATTAAAAGCTATTCTCTAGGGTTTCTGATTTCAAAATAAGCAAGTCTCTGGTTATTGTCATATATCAACACCATGTCATAGACAGAGGGAGAAAGATTGTTCTGCAAAAGCTAATGCAGACAGGCAGCAAGTTCCCTTTTAGCTAAACTTATTTAAAAACTCTCAAGAGAACAAATCTGAATTGATCATGGAACAATTGATCATTGATGACTAAGTGTGACTCAACACTGATTTGTCTTGCATACCAACAGAGCTAGCTGTCCAAATGACAAATAATCCCCAAAGCCACCCACTTCAGCAATATGTGAGTTCAATTCCAACCTTGATTCTTTTGACTTGCTCAACCTCTACATTGCATTGTTTTTTTTCTGGAGAGAAAACTTTTGTTTCTTAGAGTAGGTGGAAGGTGCTACCTAGTGAATGGTCACTGTGCTTCCAAATGTAACTGGTAATTTTTTAAAGAGAAGTGTATATTCACTTTTAAAATGTAGAAAACTGATGAAGGCAAATGAATCCTCAAATCCATTAGATGAAATCACTTTTGTTTTCCAGTTTGTTAAGACAGAATATTGGAATCGCACAGAAATAATATTAGAGAGAGACAATAAGAGCATCTGAGTCAACAGAAGGAAAGAAATTTTTAAATCAAATGTTTAATCAAAGTTTTAATGAAACTTTCCCTGGTGGCTCAGCAAGAGAAACAATATTAGATGAACGTAAACTATATTTTGTTAACAATATTGATAGCATTTGCAGTATGTCTGGGGGTAGATGTGTGGGGTGGGGTGATTTTACTGGCCCTACAGTTCCTAAACCTCTCGTATGCACATTCACCTGTGGTTTGTGGTATAGCATTCAGTGCTTCCTTACTGTTGACCTCAGAACATATGCTGTGCTTCTGCCATAGCGTGTGGGGTTAGGAACAGAAGGATCCATAGTGAGTGCAGGCTTCTTCTCCTGTGCTTAAGTCGTTAATGCCAAAGTTTCTAAGGTTTCTTCTGCCCTAGACTGTATCCTTTCTCCAGACCATACATTCTACAGGGCAAGCTCAGTCTTTTTTTTTAAATTGGAGTATAATTGCTTTACAGTGTTGTGTAAGTTTCTGCTGTATAACAAAGTGAATCAGCTATACGTATACATATATCCCTATATCTCTTCCCTCTTGCGTCTCCCTCCCTCCCACCCTCCCTATCCCACCCCTCTAGGTGGTCACAAAGTACCGAGCCAATCTCCCTGTGCTATGCGGCTGCTTCCCACTAGCTAACTATTTTACACATGGTAGTGTATGTATGATTAGGATTGACGTATATAAGCTCAGTCATTTTTAAATCTTCACTTATGAACTGCTTGTATGACCTTGTATACCCAACTGCCTACTAGTAATCTTTATCCAAATGTCCTGCAAACTCAGCATGTTTTTCCCCTAAACGTTTTTGTATTTTTTTATCCTGATTAATGGCATCTCCTCTCTTTCTCACACACCCACATGCAATTTATCATCAACTCTTATTGATTCTATCTTCTGAGCAGGCTCTCTAATCTGTTAACTTCTCTATTTCTCTACTGCTACTACCTTTAATCCAAGGCACCCTGTTTGTTGCCTGGACCTTCACTTTCTCCTTACCCCCTTACAGTCTATTCTTCACACTGCAGCCTGAATGGTGCTACTAACAAAACAAAACAAAACAAAACCACAATCTGATCATATCACCCCTTCTTTATAAACATGCATTGCTTCCCTACTGATTATAGAATCAAGTTCAGTTTTGCCCCCCACCACTAGGAGACTTCTTATTTCTGGAACAAGTCATCCTGGTTCTTTCACACTTCTCTGCTTTTGGACCCTCTGACCAAATTCCCAATATACTATAATAGTAGCTAAGATAACAGGCTTTGGCATCAGATAGATCTAGATTCAAATCCTGGCTCTGTCTTATACTTGAACTAGCTGTGTGAAGTTACCTAATCTCTCTGAATCCCAATTTCCTCATCTTTTAATTGGTAAGAATAGAGGTACCTAATGCACAGGAATAAATGTGATAGTATCTGTGAAGCACTTATGATCAGTCCCTGCTTCCTCTACTGAGTGCCTATCTAAGACCCAGGTCAAGTACTACCTTCTCTGTGAAGCTTTTCTTGGCTACTGGTGTCATAGTCATCTCCATTCTCTCCTTTGTATTTCCATAGGTCCTTTTGTTCAGATGTAGTTTTTGCTGCGTGCCCTCTTGCACTCTGAGTATTTATTTGTGCCTCTGCCCCCTCCCTAGCACCTGGCACAACACCCAACACAGTGAGCGCACAGTAAGTGTTTGCTGAATGCTGAATGAATGAGGAAGACTTTAGGAATGTTATATCTGTCCTCTAGATTTGAAGGTATAATATATCACAGGATAACCTCAGCTATGAGGAGAAAGGAATTCTCTTAGTATTCTAGTGTCCCTTCAGTATTTTTATTTATGCCTTAGAACTCTTTGCCAAGTTTTTGTTTATCTATAGCTCTGAGTTTTTCTCCCTCTCTGTCCTGTGAAGGGAGAGTTTCCAGTGATAATTCCACCTAAACTCTCAGAGCTGTCAATGTTTGCCTATACCCCTCTGCTCTGCCAGAGACTGCATCTGGGGAAGGCAAGGTCAAAGCCATGTTTACCCCAGACTATCTTTCCTTCACTCAGTGATCATCATTTGTATTGAAGGAAGAAAGCAAAGGCACCTTCTCGTGATGATTATCCTACGCATGTTCCTTGCCCTTTCTGGGTCTCGGTTTCCTCAACTCTTAAGTGAGGCCTCACTAGATGATCTCAAAACTCCTACTACTCAGGGAGAAACTTCTCTGAGGATAAGCAACATTGTCCTGCTGGTTTGTAGAGATTATACAGTGTTTTTACACATATTATCTCCATTTAGGTACATATTATCATCACCTAAATAGTATCATTTACGTACTATTTTTCAAGTGAGACTGGGGCTGAGGTGGGTGCATGGAATGACTTGGCCCGTTCTACAACTCCTGTGAAGTCAAATCCCTGGTTCTATCCTGTTGTTATAAGGTCTTCCATGTAAGCTGAGCTGGGCAGAGTACCTCTCTGTGGTGTGCACTTAAAAAAGTGATGTGCCTGAGGGGCTTCCCTGGTGGCGCAGTGGTTGAGAATCTGCCTGCTGATGCAGGGGACACGGGTTCGAGCCCTGGGCTGGGAGGATCCCACATGCCGCGGAGCAACGAGGCCCATGAGCCACAACTACTGAGCCTGTGTGTCTGGAGCCTGTGCTCCGCAAAAAGAGAGGCCGCAATAGTGAAAGGCCCGCGCACCGTGATGAAGAGTGGCCCCCACTTGCCCCAAGTACAGAAAGCCCTCGCACAGAAAAGAAGACCCAACACAGCCCTAAATAAATTAATAAATTAATTAATTAAAAAAAAGTCATGTGCCTGTTACCACGCATGTTCTCAGGGTTGCTATGGTGGAGGGTAGGGCACGCAGCGGTGATGAAGAGCCCAGATGAATTAGGGGGAGAATGCACCTAGTCAGTAGCTGGCCTTTGGGAAGAGGTAGCTCTGGATCTAATTCTCTCAGACAACTCCAGGGGCAATGAAAATACAGAAAATGATGGAATAAAATTGAACACTGAGATCTTCAGTTCAGCTCATAGAGGCAGAAACTATTTTTTACAGAATTGGGTTCCATCGATACAAGATGTCTGAACACATCTTGGCTTCATAAGTTTTATATTGCTCCATATCCTCAAAAGTGGATCACCCCAAACTTAAGCAATATCTTTTTTAAAAATAATTCAAATTATTTTATTTCTCTGTCTTAAGAGAACTAATGTTATTCCAGCTACTGATAAACTGTTATCAGTTTATCATATATTAAATATATATGCTAAATGCTAAATATATATGTTAGGGAACATATATGTTAAAGAGTATATATTTAATCATGCTATTATTTAAGAAATAAATGACCTTCTTTCTTTATCACTAATCTAAAGTTTCTTTCTCCAGTGAAACAAAAAGTTCCCAAGTTTGTATGGGGATATATGTATATGTATAGCTGATTCCCTTTGTTATAAAGCAGAAACTAACACACCATTGTAAAGCAATTATACTCCAATAAAGATGTTAAAAAAAAAGTTCCCAAGTTTGAAAATAAGAGCACCATTTACAAAAGTAGTAGAATGTGTTTGTTAAGATTCACTTTACTATAACACCACATTTCAGAATAAGATCTATCAGTTTAAATGCCAATGCCAACTTTTTCCTGTTGAGTAGAAACAAGCAATATCATCTTTGAGAAAGGAGTCAGGTTATATATTCCATTGACACATGAATTTTTTTTGATCTGGAAGAGCTCTTAGGGATCATTTAGTCTAACACCCTTTATTTTACATACATGGAAACTGAGGTATAGCAAGGTGAAGTGAGCAAAATGAGAACCTGGGTCTCCAGACTCCCAGACCAAGTCTTTCTTTATTGTACTTTGTATCACTTACTTATATTCAGATGCTAAAAGTATGACAGTACCTCAGTGGACGAGAAAGGTAAAAAGTAAAAAGAAAAATACATCTATGTTTCTGTTTAAAGCAGAAGCAAAAAAAAAAAGGTACTAAAACTGAAATGACTCAGATTTTAGCTATTGATCAGTTAAAATAATATAAAAATATCAAAATACTATCACCACCAAGACCTCCTCTTCCCCACCCCTGCCACCCCATACCCACATAAACACACACCCTGCTTGCCACGAAAAACTCAGATCTGTTAGTGATCGAAACCAGCCCTGGGTCTGGAATAGCCTTTTCTGGGAATATATATACAAACTTTGGCAGGAGTTCAATCAGTGCAGCTCAAATACCCACACCCACACCAAATCCTGGGCAATATCAGTGTCCTGTCAAATGCAGACATTTTCTGGGAACTTGGGAATGATGGTCATGGCAAACTGTGGCCCTGAAGACTCACAGGCTAATCTAGGTGAATTTGATTAAGCAAATGGGTGTAGTGAAATAAGATTTAACATTCTATCATTTTCATTATTCATGAAAGTTGATTAAGTATCAAAAATGACCTCATTAGGAAAATTGTTCTATTTTTCATATCTTTTCAAAAGCTGAAATTCAGACTTAGAGGATCAGTTGCTTTGTTTCCTATATTTCATGATGTTCACATACTTGTGAGTATAGACCTCCCTGGCTTGTGATTTTGAGCACTCCAAGAGGACTATTTCAAAAACAAGGTAAAAGTACTGATGTGGGACCACTGTTGTGTAAGGTGAGGAGTTTTACTATGGAAGCGGGATCTCAAACAGTAGTCGTACTGCTGAGAGTTGAGTCAATGGAATTCTTAACCCAGGCATATGGTGCCTGAAGGGCCCAATGAATGGGGCAACAAGACTACTGTTGACCCTTGAACAACAGGGGTTTGAACTACACAGGTCCGCTTACACATAGATATTTTTTCAACAAATATACAGTCGACCCTCCATGTTCTTGGGTTTCACATCCATGGATACAGAGGGCTGACTGTACTCCACCATTTTATATAAGGGACTTGAGCATCCCTGGATTTCGGTATTCACAGGGGGTCCTGGAACAATCCCCTAGGGGTATCGAGGGACGACTGTAGTTCCAGAGCCTACTTGCTGCAGGGAATGGGGCAGGTGGGGAAGGTAAATGGATAGATCACCTCCTCCCACACCAAGATTGGCTCTAGGGTTCAGGGACTGAATGGGGTCAAACCTAGGAGTGGAAGGTCTTCAGTTCTGTGGCTGAGTGGAGCTTGACCAGTCAAGAACTGACATCAACACTCAGTAAACATGTAGAGGGGAATTTGAAAGAATGGAGAAGACGGATGAGGACACAGAAATGAAAAACCATGAAAGATCGTGCAATAAAATGGAAGAAGGAATCATGGTCCAAAAGGGGAGTTGGGAACTGATAGAGCTGAAGGTAATTCCATAGAATTAGTACTAGGGCAAAGCAGAAATACTCTGGGAAATGTGTTGCAGACCCAGTCACTGGGTTACAATCCTAAGTTTACCAATAGAAGAAATAATTCTTCCCCCCCTTAAAAAAAGGCACCAGAAATATGCCTCAACTTTTGCTCTCAGAGACTTTGGAGCCAGTGGATGAGGGTTATACAAAAGAAAGAGAGTGCAAGTCCTCTGTGCAAAGAGCTTATTGAAAGGAATTAAAATGATAAAGATAAAAGAATTGGGCTGTTGGGGAAAATGATTTCAAATACTGAACTTCAGAAATGTGCGAGTGCATCAGCAGCCCAACTGGACAATAGGGCCAAGTATATCACAGAAAAGAAAAGGGATAAGCAAAGCTGAACTGCAATTCTGCCTGTACTCAAATGGAAAAGAGTCCTATGTGAAGTTTCTTGTAGAAGCCACTGGGCAATGCAAAGGCAGCACCAAGGCAGCAAGAATGAGCTTCACTCCCTCACCTCCCCCTCATGTCTTCATTCATGCAATCTGACCTGACACGCTTCCACTCTCAGATCGCTCTATTAAAGATCACCATTATTTATTCATTCATTCATCCATTCAGCAGGTATTTAGTAAGGACCTACTCAGTGCTTGGCACTGACCTGGGCACTTGACATCCAGACAGGATGAGACAGGGTCTAATCTGCCAATCCAGAACACTAAGTCCAATGCTCTCTCATTCCCTACATCCAACCCTTCACCACATTCTGCCTATGCTACTATCTAAACATGTCATGGCCTTGCCTCTGCTCTCCATCATCCCTCGCACTTAGTCCCAGCCTCATCATCTGTCTCTTGGATTGCTGCAATGTTCTTCATTGGGCTTCTATCACCAAACTCTCCTGCATATAAACCATCCGCCACACTACCACCAATTACCTAACACCTGGCTATTCTTGTAATTTGTATACTTTAAATTTTTCAATGGCTCCCCCATTTTCCTCCAGAATGATTTTCAAAGTTCTTAGCCTTCTATTCAAGGCTCTACTTAATTTGATCCCTCTCACCCAAACATTCTAGCTTTACCTCCTATCACTCTCCCCAACAAACACCATGCTCTGGTCATGCTGGCCACTTCCCCTTCCCTGAATGGCATTGTCCCCAGGCACTTTCATGCCTCTGCATCTTTGCCGCCTCCCATTCATCCCTCAAGGTCTTGCTCAGATACCACCTTCTCTGAATAAATGTTTTCTCCACGTTTATAACTTTTCCTCTTAACTATTTCTAAAGATCTCTATGAGATCATATTAGTTTACTTGTTTGCTTAAAGTACCCCCCTCTACTGGAGGGAGCTAATTAAGGCATTTAATTTATCTCTGCATCTCCAGTGCTCAGTATACACTTTGTAATGAATGAATGCACGCATGATTGAATAACTTAACTAATGAGTTTAACCACTGTAACACTAGTTAACTAAGTAACTGCCTCTCAATCCTCCCTTACCTCGTGGGTGTTCCAGGGGAGTTTGGTGTGTGTGTGTGTGTGTGCATCAACTGTTATTCTGTTGTTGTTTGTTAGCCAAGTTATTAAGCTGTCACCTTTGCGCCCCATCTTTTTCTGGTTCTCATGGAGGTGGCTGGGAAAGGTGGTCTGGTGGAACTGGTCTGAAGACAGCAGAGTATCAGCAGTGCCCCATCATCTAGGGCTTAAGCAATCTGAAGAAAAACTGACCCTCACAACTGCTGCTCAACCTGCCAGGGTACCCACTTGTGGACCTTAGAATCTCAAGTTTTTGTCACCATCACACTTTGGAACAATGAGTTTTTATCCCCTTATATCCTAGCATGTTGTCAGGAGGTTTTTCACTGTTCTGTTCCTCGTTCTCTCTTACAGACACCTCTTTCAATTTCTTCTGTAGATCTCAGCACATCTCTGTGTGTAGCAGTTTATCACAACGTCTTCCTCCAATGTTTTGTTCTTCTATTATAGCAGGACCCGTTCAATTTTTGTATAGGTGCTCAGACCTAAAGATTAAATCTCTTGCTTCACACTGGACACTAGTCATTCTTTACCTAAAGATAAAACATTTTTAAGAATATAATTTTGGGAGTTGTTTCTATCATTTAGTTAGATCTTGTGGTGAGCACTTATCATGTGCTAGACATTGTTCTACGTGCTGTGGCTACAGTGCTAGATAAAACACATTACATTACCTGCCTTTCTGAAGCTTACAGCCAGTAACCAGTCAAATACATAAAATAATTATAATTTGTCAATAGATGCAATGAAAAGAGTGATCAAATTTAGATCTTCCAAGGAAGCACATTTCAAGTCATACAAAAGTTTCTGTAGTCGCTACCAGACCATCACAGAGTGGTTAGAAGAAGGAAGGAATGAAGAGAGGAATAGAAAAAGACACCTGGAATTTTATTGTGGTTGAACCAGTTTCAGATGTTCGTTGAAGGTACTTCCCAGGGGAGACAATGTTATTTCTAGAACTTCCTGTTCTTCCCTACCTGCCTGTTTCCACCACTTAGGAGAACTGCCTGAAAGGCCGCTTAGCCACTGGCTGTCAACGGACCTTCTCAATGCTTCCCCGGTTACATATCCCTTGGCTATGGGGCCCCTGTTGCCTTGAAATCATTTCCTCTCAAAGTTCAATTTGGTGACTGTTATTAGACAAGTTGTGCCCTACGTTTGAATACTTTGTTGTCCTCCCTTGAAGAATTATGATGAAGGAAATAAGGGGGAGATGGTGCGCTTGGTGAAGTGAGCATCAGATGGGGAATGGAGATACCCATTTTCTAGTTCTGGTATAGCCATTAACTCACTCTGTGACCTAGGAGGGACCATAGTATATCTCTAGGCCTTGGTATCTCCACCAGAACAGTGGAGGTGGTGGTGTAAAAGTAGGAATCAGCAAAACCTGGCAAAACAGTACAAGGTCTATTCAAATAAACTAACCTAATGCTTGGCCACAAAAGTATTCACAAAACCCTAGTCCATCACAAAGCTGTGGAAGAGTCCTTACAAATCATGCCCTGCAACACTGGCCCTAGAGAGCAGCTGCACTGCTTTCTAGGCTGAGACTCTATTGGACTGTTACACACGCCTAGTAATTATGAAATTACTGAAGTACCTCGGTAGGTAAATAGCAAGGAGAACCAGTTATTTTGGCCGATGATTTTCTTACAGGTGCTCATCCCCATGTGCAAGTGATTTCTGAGTGTGCTCAGCCTGGAACCCTACCCGAGAGAAGATGCGCAGCTCACTGTGCTCTTAGAGAGGCTGTTTGCAGACCTCTTACCTGTGTAGGGAAGGAAGTGTGTGTTTTTCTTCTTCCTACTTCTGTATAATAAATTCCGAGACTACAACTAAGCTGTTCAATAAATATTTCTTTTTATTACTGCAACTACCAGAGACCCAGGGCTTGGTTCCATAATTTATGATGGTGTTTGCTCTCTCACTCTCTGCTAAGGTTTTCAAGATATAAAAAGTTTTGGCAGGCTCTCTTAGGTCTTATTTGAAAGCCAAATCCCATTTCTTCTATCTGTAGTGTCTCCCAAATTCATCATCCTCTCTTCTCCAATTTCAATGTCTCTACTCATGTGTAAGCCTTTATCATCTCATATCTAGACCCTTGCAGTAGCCTCCTAACTGCTCTTCTTATGGGACTCTTTTGAAAGCAGAACTCTGATCCTAGTACTCTTCTGATCAGAAACCTTCCACTACTCCCCATGTGCTACAGAATTAAGTCTAGATTCTTCTATTTTTCATTCCCAATTATTTTCCTAAATTATCTCCCACCATTCAACTTTCTTAACCCTTTTTTAAAAATATGAGATATATCAAGTATATAGAAAAATATGGAGACATACATAGAAAATAACCATATGCCCACCACTTGGCTTTTTCAGATGCTAAGATTTTAACATATTTGCTTCAAATCCTTTTTTAAGACACAAAATATTGGAGATCTAGTTGAAGCATTGGGAATCCTCTCTCACTCCAATTTCTCTCTCTCCCAAGAGTTAACTACTATCTTATTTTTTAATTGAAATATATTTGACAAATAGCATTATATAAATTTAAGGTGTACAACATGTTGATTTGAAACACATATTGCAATTTGGTTGCCATTGTAGCAATAGTGAGCACCTGTATCATGTCACATGATTATCATATCTTTTTTTTTTTGTGGTGGGAATAATTAGGATCTAGTTGGCTATTATAATTCCCATGTATGTTTTCCTAATTTTACTACAAGCTGACATATCCATAAACTATATATAATACGTTGTTGTATGCTTTTAAACTTTATGGAAATGGCAATACTCTTTAGCCTTTGCAGTGCATTTTCTTTTTTTTTTTACGGTACTCGGGCCTCTCACTGCTGTGGCCTCTCCCGTTGCGGAGCACAGGCTTGGGACATGCAGGCTCAGCGGCCATGGCTCACGGGCCCAGCCGCTCCGCGGCATGTGGGATCTTCCAGGACCGGAGCACGAACCCGTGTCCCCTGCATCGGCAGGCGGACTCTCAACCACTGCGCCACCAGGGAAGCCATGCAATGCATTTTCTTCACTCAATGTTATCTTCTTGTGATTTTTCATGTTGACTCATGTAGCCTATATATAGTTCATTAATTTTTATTGCCCTAAAGTATTCTGTTTTATAAATGTGCCTCAATTTATTTATCTAATCTCCTGTTTCTTATTTCCATATTTTTACCCTTACAGAAAAAGTTGCAATGAAAACGCATGTGTAAGTATCCTTGTGCACTATGGAAAAGTGTTTTTTTCTAGAGTATTTCTTTCTTAGATCTGGAAGCTTTACCAGATATTGCCATACTGCTCTCCTAGGTTGTACCATTTTATGCTCTTACCAGTGGTTTATGAGAGTTCCTGTTCTTCTACTTCCTTGACATTAGTATCACCAAACTTTTAAATATGTGTCAATTATACAGTGTGAAGTGGCATTTTATTGCTGTTTTACTTTTTACTAGTGGGTTGAACATATTTTCATAAATTCAGTGGCCATTAAGTTTCTACTATTGGTAATTACCTGTTCATATTCGTTGCCTATTTTTTTGAGTCGTTTGTCTTTGTCTTATTGCTACTATGAGTTCTTTATACTACTTATGAGTTCATTCTACTTCTTTCTGAATATTTGTCTCCTAGGTTTCCACTGACTCTTTTCCCTGATCATGGGAGATCTGATCATCTCCCATGGCATCAACAACTCTATGAACTGAGCCTATATAAAACTTCATCTCAAACCTCTATCCTGAGATCCAGACCCATAGATTCAATCACCTACTGGAATCACTCAACATATCGCAAACTGAACTCCACACTTTCCCCTCTCAATCTACTTTTCTTCTTGTGTTCCCAATATCAGTGAATAACTCCATCAGCCACTCAGGTATTCAAACCAGAAACTTGGAAGTCATCCTTGACTCCTCCATCACCCTCATTTTGGCACACTGCACTTTAATACAGCAGTCAGGATGAACATTCCAAAAGGCAATATGATAATACTTTCCTGATTAAAACTCTTCCACGTTCCCTATAACTTTTCAAGGTCTTTCATGTTTCAGTCTTGCTTATGTTAACACGGTTTTCCCCAACTAGGCCGTTGCCTATCTTTCCAGTCTCCTTTCAGCCCATATCCAATTCTCTTGGAAATCCTATCAGGGTTAATGACACCCAGTTACCTAGGTCAGAGACCCAGAATTGATCCTTGATTCCCTCCTCTTTATTCATCCAATTGGTTACAAAGTCCTATGCATTCTTTTTTTTAAATGAATTTTTATTGGAGTATAGTTGCTTTACAATGTTGTGTTAGTTTCTACTGTACAGCAAAGTGAATCAGCTATATGTATACATATATCCCCTCTTTTTTGGATTTCCTTCCCATTTAGGTCACTGCTGAGCATTCAGTAGAGTTCTCTGAGCTATACAGTAGGTTCTCATTAGTTATCTATTTATACATAGTATCAATAGTGTATACATGTCAATCCCAATCTCACAATTCATCCCACACCCCCCTTCCCCACCTTGGTGTCCATACATTTGTTCTCTATGTCTGTGTCTCTATTCTGCTTTGCAAATAAGATCATCTATACTGTTTTTCTAGATTCCACATATATGTGTTAATATACATTTGTTTTTCTCTTTCTGACTTACTTCAGTCAATATGACACTCTCTAGGTCCATCCACATCTCTACAAATGACCCACTTTCGTTCCTTTTTATGGCTGAGTAATATTCCATTGTATATATGTACCACATCTTCTTTATCCATTCATCTGTCGATGGACATTTAGGTTGCTTCCATGTCCTGGCTATTGTAAATAGAGCTGCAGTGAACATTGGGGTGCATGTGTCTTTTTGAATTATGGTTTTCTCAGTGTATATGCTCAGTAGTGGGATTGCTGGGTCAAGTGGTAGTTCTATTTTTAGATTTTTAAGGAACCTCCATACTGTTCTCCATAGTGGCTGTATCACCTATGCATTCTTTATCCTAAATATCTCTCACATTTACCCTCTCTTATAGTCTTTAATACCAGTACCCTGATTCAGCACACATTGGTCTCCCCTTTGTGCTCTTGACTCCATGCACACAGCTGACTACTTGCAGCCCTTAAAACCATCACACCATTTCATGTCTTCATGTTTTTTGCACATACTGCAGTTTTCCCTCTTCCATAATTGATCTTTCTTCTTCTCAACTTAGTTGCCTGGCAAATGCTTCTTAAGTCTTCAAGGCTCAGCTCAAGCATCCATCCTCTAGGAAGGTGATCCTGATTCCCTCAAATAGAGCTGATCTTTCTCTTTTTGTGTACTTGCACTCTATTAGACTGGGAACAACTTTAGAGCAAGGGTTGTCTTATTCATCTGTGCATCCTTGGAATTGTGCACAGGACTTGGTACGTAGTGTAGACTAAAAAATATTGGTTGGAAGGCTTGAATGATCAAATGTTTCCCCTGTACATACTTTATGCACCCTCAGACTGACTACTTGAGCTTCCCTGAATACATGATGGACTTTCCTGCCTTGTTAATCCTATTGTCCTATTTGTCTGCCTTCTGCCATCAACAGTGGCCCAGTGAGCTTAACATTATCACCATGTTACAACCTCTTTAAAACAAGTTTTATCATGCCCATGGCACAGAATTGGAGAAAGCAAGGTTGTGGTATCTGCAACTAGACAAGAGTGATATAAATGTCTCAAGAATACCTTGCTCCTATACTAACTGACTTTTCTATTCATCCATTCACCTATCCCCTCATTAAATATTTGAAGTGACTCCTGGAAGGAAGAACATTATTTCCCTGTTTGCTGGAGGCTCCCCTCAGGGTGAGCTGAAAGTCATGAAGATGGGATCTCAGACTGCCAAATTTGCTCAGAGAGCCTGCGTTCATCCTCCTTGAGGTGGCTGTAGGCTAGGGTCAACTGATATGGTAATTCAGACAGGTGTCTGACATCAGACCTAAATACTGGCCTCTAATCAAACACTCTTGTGTCAAAGAGTCATGGATGGAGAAAAACTTGGTTGAGCCAGAAGGTGGTCAGTAAGGTGTTATAGAAAGGGCATTAAATCAGGAGTCAGAGAAACCAGACTAGTCCCTTCTCTACCAGCCATCAGTGTTGTTACATCTCCGAACTTCAGCTTCCCCAGCCACAATTTAGTGAAACAAGTAGGGGTCTACACAGCCTGTTTCACAGGACTTCCTAAAAGTGAGAAAAGAGATAGGAGCTTGTGTTTTAGTTAGCTGGGAACTGATCTTATCCTCCCAACCAGAATGAAAGCTCCTTAATTTCAGGGACTGTTACTTTCATTTATTCTTTTCATCAGTCAACAAATCTTTATCAAGTGCCCACTTTGTGCCTCTAAGATCAGTGTTGGATATATTGCAGTTACCAAGGCAGACAAAAATCCCTACCTTCTTGGGCCTCACTATTTGAAAAGGCAGACAGTATAGAAGTAACCGTGAAACTGATGAGGGTCGTGAAGAGAGGTGTACAGGATGCTATGGGAGTATGATGAAGGGGCTGGAGATACAGTGCTGATGAAAACTGCCCTGATGGTCTCCCAGTCCTGCTCAGCAAAAGGCAGGGTGACCTCTCTGAGACCGACCCTACCAGAGAGACTTGGTTTGTCCCACATGGCGTTCCATACAAACTTGACATGAACACGCACAAGATAGCAGGAACAGTCCTCATGGTCTACAAACGTAAAAAGCCCAAACGTATAAAGTCAAGCTTTACCATTTGATAGACATTTATGGCATTCCTTGTTTGTACCATGCAGTGTACTAGATGGATAAGGCATGTTTTCTACCCCACAGAGTTAACAGCCTTGTGGATTAATTATGGATTCTTTTAACTGGTGACACACAGAGAAATACAAAGTGTTGATAACTATGATTACTTTTGAGCGGTGAAACTAGAGATGTTTTTGGTCCTAATGTTTCTGTCTTTTTCAAATGTTCTAGAATGAGCATTTGTTACTGTAACTATGGAAAAAATAAACTTTATTAAAATTTAAAACATAAAATATGGAAAAAAGGAACCCATATGTTTTACAGCTATATGCCAAAATAGGTCATTTTTCAAAATGATCTTAGAAGCTTGATTTGCTGTTGGAGCCCGAGCCAGTGCCATCCATAAATTCCCAGTTTCCAGCCTGTGTTTTTTAGTTACCATGGAAAAGTACTAGGCAATTAGAAATACACCTTTAAAACTTTATGGAAATATGGACTCTTGTGTACAAATCATGAAAAGTCAGAGTTCATAAAAATGGTGTAAGAAACACCCAGCTATATAAGAACAATATTTTGTCTCTTTTATCCTAATAAGAAAAGGATTAGAAGAAAGGTAATCATTATAATTATTTTAGAAATAGGATGAGAAAGAATATAGATGAAAAGAAATCATTGCCTAGAAGGAGCAAAGATCCCTAAAGAAAAGGAAAAGAAATAAAGGAGAAAAGAGCAGGAAGGGGGACGGGAGAGATGGGCTAAGAGACGTTAATGTTCAGAAGGCGACACAATGACAGAGTGTGTGTTGAATGTGAAAGCGAGTAAATGCCAATTAGCTAGCTTTAGAGCTTGGGAAGAAATCAAGAAAGATGCAGAACCTAAAGCAGAAGAGATGGCTGCTTAAAGGCAGGCTGTTGAAACATTGGGGCACAGCAGTGAAAAGGCATTGAGCCCCATGCTTGGCCTGGGTGGGGGTAATCACTTACTTGTCATTGAGTCCAGGAATGGGAAGGGTGAGCCACTGTGCAGGGCACTGGGGGGAAGGCTGCACATTGGGATAAGGTCTGGAATTTGCAAAGCGGGTTCACACTCCCTAGATCAGTATCTTGTTAGATCCTCCTAACTCTCCCTGAGGTGGTTAGGATACTATCTGCCCCCGTTTTACAGGTGGACAAACAGAGTGGTAACATGGCTTCCGCACAAAAATCTGTCTCTGAGTGTATTAGCCCTGCCCCTGCACACTCATTTATCTCAAAATGAATTGATCCTGAGAGGGGCTGCACCTGCACCCAGGTAATTAACCACTCACCACAGCACAGCACAACACAGTGAGGAGACTTACTGAAGTCCCCTCACTCCAAGCCTACCCTACCATAACTACACACACACACACACACACACACACACACACACACACACACACACACTCACGTACACATGTACACAAAGGGAGAACTGACTCAGATCCAACCTTGAGCTCTCCTAGGCCCAGGATGAAACTAAGATTCCGGTGTGTGTCCCTCAGACAGAAGGCACAATTCCCCAGGGACAGAAGGGGCCCAGGAAGCACCTCTTGAAGAAGCAACAGGACTGCTCTGAGCTCCCCACCTTGGGGATAACTGTGTGAGCAGGACAACATTGAACATCTGGGGACCTGAGAAGGTAGTCTGGGCAAAGAGGCCTGGCACAGGGCTTCTAAGTGTCTCCTCTGTTTTTATTTAGGGAAGGGAAGCACTGACTGCAAGCCTGAACCTTTTACTAATTTGTAGAGAAAGGAAAAACCTTGTTCAGAGATGCAGGTCATAGAGATGTCACATCCAAGGTAAATGCAAGGAGAGGGGCAAGACCACAGGGCCAGTTTCCCTCCAGTGGGCATTCATGTTCTGAGACTGCGAAGAATCTGAACATATTGGACAAGAGGCTTTGGGGAGAAGAAAGTAAGTTTTTTTCTTATTTTTGCTTGAAAACCATTTGCACAATAACCCTGCCTCAGCAGCTCTTCCCTGCCATGTTCTTTCCTAGGGAAACAGCAGAGTGGGGCGAGAGGGACCCAAGCCAGGAGAGGAGGCCCAGAGCCCTGCAATCTGATGCCAGTCCAGCCACTGAGCCTCTAGCAGACATTATGACTTAACACCTCCAAGCTTTCCTTTCCTCATCTTCAAATGGGACGGTCATGCCTACCACTTAGGGTTATTATAAGGACAGGAGAAAATGTGTTAGGGTCCCTTTGGGCTGAAAGATTGCTGGGGCAGGTGAGCGGGCAGGAGCCTTAGAGCTCCCTGGCTCCAGGGAGGTGGGTAAAGTGAGGTCCAAAGAGGGAAGCACTTGCCCAAACTCACCAAGGAAGTCAGAGGCTGGACACAGGCACGTGAGCCCAGGCTGGGTGTCCAGTACCTGGTGAGGCTGCCAGCAGGGCCCTGGGCTCTGAAGGCCTCTGAGCAGCCCTGAGAGTGTCGAGCCAAGGCGGGGCTGGACAGCTGGGGTGTTGCCGGGGCAGCTGCTCACAAGAAATAAAGAACTTCTGCCAACACCTTTCCTTTCCCTGCCAGGGAAGGAAACGCGAGAACTGGGCTTCATTTACCTATTTCAGGTTCCAAAACATTCAATGGTGTTTAGGCAGTAAAGGAGCAGCTAATTTCTTTTTGATTGAAGGGAAAAAAAGAGACTTCAGGACACATAGCCTTGACCCCACATCCTTAATTGAGGGGAGAGGACATCAGGATGACAGCATCCTGTGGCAGACCACAGACAAAGGCACCTCAGCTACAAAGCCCTTATTTCTTGAGTCTCTGCCCTAAGAGAGGAATGTCACCATGTCATGCAGAGCCCCCTTCTGTGAGGCCCAGAATTCCATTTGTCCACTGGAGAGTATAGGATTTTGGTCTCAATTATCATAAGTGCATATTTATTGGGTTATTTTATTTAAGAAGTAAAGGAACAAATGAGCTATGGAGCAATTAAGATAATCAATTGCTTTTGGCATTTCTATCCACACAACTTCCTTGATTTGTCCCCCTAACCTCAAAGTTCCCTGTGCCTTAGGGGCCGGCTTCCAGAAAGATTTCCACAGCTCCTTATTAGGCTGGTGTACCCTGCCCATAGCTGCTCCCAGCTCCACTACCCTTCTACCTGGGCTGTCTTGCGATCTTCCTTGGGCAGCGGCAGCAGCTGTGTCCCCATGAGTGACACACTTTGAATTTACAAGGTTCTTGCACATATTAGGTCATGTGACCTCTCAACAGCCTGGGGGGAGTGGCAGAGTGGGAATGCTGGAACCACCTGGAGATTCCAAAGGACTTGTCTTTTGTTGTTGTTGCTGTGATCAAGGCTTCCTTGGAATCACAGCGTGTCAATGTTACATGATAAAAGAATACCTTGATATTTTCACACCCGTGTTCATAGCAGCATGATTCACAATAGCCAGAAAGTGGAAGCAACTCAAGTGTCCATCGACAGATGAATGGGTAAACAGAATGTGGTCTATCCATACAATGGAATATTATTCGACCTTGAAAAGGAAGGGAATTATGATTATGCTACAACATGAGTGAACCTGGAAAGCATTATGCTTGGTGAAATAAGGCAGATGCAAAAAGACAAAGACTGTATGGTTCCACTAACATGAGGTCCCTAGAGTAGTCAAATTCATAGCGACAGAAAGAATGGTGGGCACCAGGGGACGTGGGGAGGAGGGACTGGCAGTCAGTGTTTAACGAGTACAGATTTCAGTTTAGGAAGATGAAAAGAGTTCTGGAGAATGGTTGTGCAACGATGTGAATGTACTTAATGCCACTGAACGTAAAATACACATTGAGTGTCCACATCTCTTTCTTCCTCTCACTACATCATGCCCTGTTCAAAACTTTCAGTGCCAACTCACTCCACAGAGATGAAAGGTCACACCTCTGAGCTCAGTCTGCAGACTTACCCACCTCTTTTCCCTTTTGTGCATCCAGCCCATCTGCCTTTTCCAGCCCTCTGCCTGGGAAGGTGAGGGTTTGGGTGTCAGTGCTGTGGAGCTGAAGCCCCTGCTCTCAGCTTTGGCATTGCGTACGTTCATAGAATCCTCTGTTTTGGGTATCGACTACTGTCCTCAACTGTTTCTGGTATCCTTCGGCGCAGAAATCCTGTTTACTCCTCTCCAGAGCACAACGTCTCCATGCCCCAGTTCCAGAGGTACCTGGGGATGCCTATTCTTGAGCCAATTGAGGATTCTGTGACGTGGGTTAGATTGGTTCTCAGTGTCCCCACTGCTGACCTGGATTCAGCTTCCTTGGCTCTGCTAAGTCTGCTACCCCTGGTGCATCTCTCAGTGTCAAAAATGTTACTATGGTGGTCTCCCTTTTTATTCTTCCTGCCATTGTAAGTTTATTGTTGAAAGAAGGGAGTGAAATGAGATGTCCATGACAATTCCTCCATCTTTACCTGAAGCCTGAGCTGAGTAGGAAATGGCTAATAGAAACCAGCCAAGGAGGAAAGCATTTCAGACAGAGGAGGCAGCATAAGTCAGACCTGCAAGCTATGAAAAAGGGTGGTGTGTGCAGAAAACCTAGGTCGTGGAGGCCCCGTGCTCTACTAGTCCCCTATGGTGACCTGCTTTTGACAGCCTTAAAGTTGGTCATGAGGGGCTTGGGAAGTTGGGATGATGGCTGGTGGGGACCAGACCTGTACTGTGCTTTGCAGCACATGCACCCACTGCCATCTCAGTGGCCAGGAGTCCTCGGTGGCTGGCACGACTTGAGCTGCAGCCAGAACAGTACTAGCTGGGCCATCAGTTCCTGGAACAGGGGATTCTGTCTGCTTTGATGGGCCTGCTTTGAACCGCCTGGAGATTCAAAAAGCCATGAGCTGATTCCTTCACTTACTTGAAATTTGACATGAAAAACTTTTTTTTTTCTAATAATGTCTCAATTTAGGATTGCTTTCCTGAACAGATAGCCATGAAATTAGAGAAATGGTTTAAAAGGCAGCAGGAGGGATGCCTATTTGTATGTTTCCTTCACCACACCTGCTGCCCTTCGCCATAAAGAAAAGTAGAAAGTGAGAATATTAGCTGTCAGCAGTGGTAATCTGAAAAGGCCCTTCCAGTTCTTTTTAAACTTCTGCATAACATGACACAGCATTTCAGATGTGACCAACATAAATTTTTTTTTGCGGTACGCGGGCCTCTCACTGTTGTGGTCTCTCCCGTTGCGGAGCACAGGCTCCGGATGCGCAGGCTCAGCAGCCATGGCTCACGGGCCCAGCTGCTCCGCGGCATGTGGGATCCTCCCGGACCGGGGCACGAACCCGTGTCCCCTGCATCGGCAGGCGGACTCTCAACCACTGCGCCACCAGGCAAGCCCCAACATAAATTTTTAAATTTAATTTTAATTTTATATTGGAGTATAGTTGATTTACAATGTTGTCAGTTTCAGGTGTACAGCACAGTGATTCAGTTATGCATATGATATATGTGTGTGTATATATATATATATATATATATATATATATATATTCTTTTTCAGATTCTTTTACCTTATAGGTTATTAAAAAATATTGAGTATAGTTCCCTGTGTTATACAGTAGCTCCTTGTTGGTTATCTATTTTATATATAGTAGTGTGTATATGTTCATCCCAAACTCCTAATTTATCCCTCCCCCACCCCTTTCCCCTTTGGTAACCATAGGTTTGTTTTCTATGTCTGTGGGTCTATTTCTGTTTTGTATTTAAGTTCATTTGTATAATTTTAAAAATATTCAACATATAAGTGATATAATATGGTATTTGTCTTTATCTGGCTTATTTCACTTAGTATGATAATCTTTAGGTCCATCCATGTTGCTGCAAATGGCATGATTTCATTCTTTTTTATGGCTGAGTAATATTCCAATGTATATATATACCACATCTTCTTTATCCATTCCTCTGTCGATGGACATTTAGGTTGCTTCCATGTCTTGGCTACTGTGAATAGTGCTGCTATGAACATAGGGGTGCATCATCTTCTTGAATTATAGTTTTGTCTGATATATGAATGGGATTGCTGGATCATATGGTAGCTCTATCTTTAGTTTTTTGAGGAGCCTCCATACTGTTCTCCATAGTAGCTGCACCAATTTACATTCCCACCAACAGTGCAGGAGGGTTCCCTTTTCTCCACGTTCTCTCCAACATTTATTGTTTGTAGACTTTTTGATGATAGCCATTCTGACCAGTGTGAGGTGATACCTCATTGTAGTTTTGATTTATAATGCAACATTTTTAAAAATTTGAAGCAGCAAACAAACTATACCTGTGAGCCAGCTGCTTGTTTTTGTAAATGAGATTTTACTGGACACAGGGCCCGGGTTAGGCTGAATCAAGTGCGGGATTGGATCTGGTCTTTATCTTAAGTTCGATGTTTTGTTCATGATGGCTTTTTTGCATTCATTTTGATTTTTAGCACATTGCATTAAAGTACTATTTACTTTGATTACTGAGCTTTGGGTGCACCTTTAAATTTTGCACCTCAAGTAAGTGCCTCATTTACCTCACCTTAGTCCTGGCCCTGTTTGGTTGAACCTAACCGGGAGCTGTTCTCCTCCAAAGGCTTCCATTCCTCACTGTGAGCCACAGGATCGTGATTGTAGAAAAGGGTCTATAGGCATGGGCTCTCCTTAGTTCAAACCATGGGCTTTCCCCAACCTGTAATTCAAAGGCATAAATTAATCCCTCCTCAGAAACAGCTAAATGAGCGGAGTATTGGATTATGACTCTTGCCTGCGTATGGTACTTTTAATATCCATCAATCTTTCCTTCTTCCTTTGTTATAGCCAAGTCCTAGCTGAAATTAAAATTTGGACTTCCAAACCATTAAATACAAAGATCAAAGCCTAATTGAATTATGACATACATATTAAATCCAACCTGAGAGATAGACAAATGGGACAATTTGAGTAGTAAGTGCGTATATACAGATGTGTCCCCACCTAGCTTTTTGGCACAAACTAGCTTAAGACTCAGGTGAAATCCCGTCTCTATGTCAACATTTTTGAATTTATGGTATTTGATTATTTTCTAAAGAGATTGGCCTCTTGAAAGTATGGCTCTAGCAATAAAAACCTACTTTCAACTCCATACGGCTCAATTTTCATTAACCCATATTGTGCCAAAACAAGGCTTTGGGGCTAGAGTTAAATAGAGGATTTTTACAACCCCTGCTGTGAGAACAGCAGCATACTTGAGGTTGGGGGCATTGGTGCATCCTATACACGAAAGAGCTGATGCGTCTCCTAAGACACCTGGAGGTGTCTTTAAAATGTGGCTGATAATATTTGCAGTGATGGACATACATCCTTTTCAGAAGGCACACAATTGCTTTATCAGCTCCGATGACTTCCTTAGTGCCATTGTAGTCTACTAAATAAATGAGCGCTTTTTATAAAAAGCAATTCGTCTAATGAGCAGGGTTGGCTAGGCACTGTGGAAACACAGCATGTGATTAAAATACACTAGCAGAAGAAAACATACCAAGTGAGTTGTTGGCAGCCTGCCCCCCCGCCCCAATAATCTCATTTATGTCTTTGTCCTTCCTCAGAATAAGACTCTAACTGCAAACTGGGTACAGCGGTATCAGGCGTTGTCATGCCTTCTGATGGCTCCCAGCCAGGGCCAATGGGGCTCACTGGAGTTTCAGTCCCCAGAGAAGAGGGATGAGGACAGGCCCAGAAACAGAAAGATGGAGCATCGTACCAGGAGAACATCAAGCCATGTATACTGCAGAGGCAGATCCCAAGTAGTTGAAATACTGCAAAAAAAAGCATGGCCTGGCAACAAGAAATTTAGGAACAAGTCAATTCAGGACAAACTGACAGATTTTCCTTAACAGTGATGTTTGAAGCTAAGATCTGGGGAAAGGGTTAGTGGGGAGAGAAAAAACAGATCAGGATTTGAGATTTTTTTGCCTGAAACATCTACCCTGATGTTTTAGAGGATGTCAAAAACAAAACTAAATAGCCAGGTAGCTAGTAAAATAGAGGGGGTGTTCCAATCTTCTAGTTGGTAAATGGAATTAAAGAGTTTACCCAAATCAAAGTATAATTTATTCTGGACTATAGCCAAATAAAATGCATCTGGTCAATTTGTCAGCAGGTAGAAGGGGCTCAGTCATCATGTTGATTTTGAAAGAAGGACTCAGGCCATGGGGTGGGGTCTGGCAAAGGACATGGTAAGACTCCTCCTTTAGAGGAACTGGGCTGCATTCTAAGTCAGGGCCTCAGCCCTGGACACAGATTCAGTTGTAACAACTAGGACAGGAAGTGGGGCTTGCTCTCCACTGGCACAAGGCTGGAGGCTTGGCCATAAGGTGGGAGGGAGCTGGAGTCGGAGCAGGGAGGTCTTGGTGTTGTAGTCTAGCTGCTGCTGTCTCCCTGCCCTGGGACATCGGTGACCCGCTACCAAGTGTGCGCCCAAGGGGCGCACAGCTCTGGGCAGGGCACAGCTTCTGAGGCTTCCAGACAGGCACCTGCCCCTGTGAGTTAGTTTCCTGTGACTGCCATAACAAAGTCCCACTTGTGGTTTAAAACAATGGAATTTTATTTTCTCAGTTCTGGAGGCCAGGAGTCTGAAATCAAGGTGTCAGCAGAGCCATGTTTCCTCGGAGGGCTCGAGGGTACAATCTTTCCTGGTTTCTTCCAGCTTCTGGTAACCCCAGGCATCCCTTGGCTTGTGGCTGCATCACTCCACCCTCCACTTTCATCTTCACATCATCTTCTCCCCTGTGTGCCTTCTCTTCTATCTCTTATAAGGACATCCTAAATCCAGGATGATCTCATCCTCAGATCCTTATTACATCTGAAAATGTTCTTTTCCCGAATAAGATCACGTTCACAGGTTTGGGTGGATTTATCTTTTGGAGGGCCACCATTTCATCCGCTCCACCCTGGATTTTGAATCCCCCAATCTTCACACATTCCTCTGTGTGAAGGATGAATTGGTGCAGTGTGGTACGACTGCACAGACCCTTGTAGAGTGTTCAAAAGCCTTGTGGGGAATCAAGGGCACTGCTCAGTGGCCATGATGTGAAAAGAGGCCAAGGGCCCAGACCTTTCAAGACAATTAGCCTTTAGGTGCAGATCAGTGAATTTGTCTTCCTTCTATTTGTCTTTATCTCTGAGTTTCCACAAAGGAGCCGCTTAGAGTTTGCCCTACTTTAGCCACCTTTCCAAGATTCAGCAGACTTTGTCCTGGGGAATCAGTTGAAGGAGACCAGCCGCCATGCGTCACTACATCTCTTTTACGAGTGGTCTCCTGGTCCTCCAGCCGTGCTCACAGAGCCTGGCACAGAGCAAGCATCAAGAAACGTTTGTGGAAGATGAAGAAAGGGACGAAGGAAGGTAGACAGGAAGACAGGCAGTCTCCATTTGCCCCTCCAACCTTCAACCCTTCAAGCTCCCTCCTAGTGCAGGTCTCTCCCGGACCATAGCTCTGACAGTCTCATCATACTGCAGCTGGCATGTTTGCTATAACTGATGTGAATCATGTTGAATGCTTTTCAGATGGCTTTACAGTCTTCTTGTGGAAGAAGAATCATTCCTTGACTCATGACTAAATGAGTGTTTTCTCATTTTCTTGTACCACATACATACGGTACAAAGAGCCGTGGCTTGGGAGTCAGAAGATCTAGGTTCTAGTCCCAGCTGGGTCACTACCAAGGTATGTGAACTTGACCAAAACCCTTTCCCTCTCTGGCTCCAGTTTCCTTTTTTTTTTCCATCTAAAGCAGTGCTTTTAAATTTTTTTTTTGATCACAGTCTCACCTACAAAACTAATGACAGTAATGGTTCCCTTCCCAATACAGGTATACATATGCATATACACACAGAATTCTGCACAAAATTTCAGGCTTTCCAAACTCCCCAATCTTGACTATGATCCCAAGGTTAAGAACTGACATTTAGCTGTTAATACAAGCCCATATCTCTGATGGAATCATAAGAGATTTGTACTACAGAAATGATAAAAAATGTGTTCACAGACATATCCTTAAGCAGTGATTGCTACAAGGGACAACATCTGAATAGGGCAGGAGGTGGCTGCTACAGATAAAAAGCCTGAGTGGATGGGGGGCAGGGGGTATCTCACTGACCACACTGCTCACTTACTTTCCTGACATCCTCCAGGGAGGGGAGAGGTGCAGTACAAACATCCCTTCAAAATCTGTCAGCAAATGCTGCGATCTTTTCTGAAGCCTCCTTGACAAGCTAAGTCATTCCTGCACATGAACTTCCCAGTGTGAGTGATTTATATGGTCCTGCGGCAAAATTACAAATGACCACATGCTCTGGACCTTTGGCTTACATGCAGTGTATATGAAATTTCAGATGTTGAATCCATGAGTGCTAAAGGTCTGATATTCTTGACGACTACTAGCCCATTTGTTCACTATTCTGGGATTGACAAATTTCAGCCTCTAAACTGAAATCTCTTCCTCCAACCCCTGAGCCAGAAAATTACTAGAAGTATGTGGCAAAGGTATACTCTAATTAGTTTTTTTAATTCACATCTTTTTTTAAAAACATTTTTATTGGAGTATAATTGCTTCACAATGGTGTGTTAGTTTCTGCTTTATAACAAAGTGAATCAGGTATACACATACATATTGGCTCTGGTTTCTTTGAAGGTAAAATAGAATTAGACAAATTGAAGCCCTTTCCACAGCTGAGGCTCTTCTCCATTGTGGATGCTTCCACAGAAAATGCTTTGCACAGGTCAAAACCAAGCTGAATTTAAACCAAGATGTGAATTTCAACATCTCCCACACCAGGAATTGTTGACCTCACTCCACTCCCCCACTCCAGATCCCCAGACAAAGTGACACTCATTTGGGATGAAAAACCAGCCTCCACAGTGGGCTGCCTTAAGCCTCAGTCCCAGGACTCCAATAGCCTTGCTTCCTGAGACCCGGGGCCAATGATCAGACCTTTCCTCTGGGAGGGAAAGAGGAGAGACTGAGGACAGAAGAGCCATGTGTGTGAATCCAGTGGGCCTCGCCACACTCCAGACTGTCACACACACCCATACACATGCCACATGCACGCACCTTTCTGGAGCCACTTCCTAGAGATGGTTTATAATTATATGTCCGCTTACCTGAGCTACATTCATCTCTTTTAAAATAAATAGATGTTTTCTCGTGGCTTATTTTTGTGAGTATTCTTTCCAAATGGAAGTAACTAATATATGTTCACCAAAGAGGGAAACAAAATTTATCTTTTACAAACTCCTACAAATTACATCAATTAATATCGATGAGAGAGAACCAAGATTCTGTCAATATTTTCTATATAAGGAAACCATAAAATGTCTTTCTTTAAAGCTGTCTTGGCAGTCTCCTTGGCCTTTGCATGTGGAGGGTGCATTCTCTTCCACAAATCCAGAGGGCTCTGGGATGAGTAGAAAGTGGTACCAGGATTCCACATCAACTCCCACCACTTACCCGCTTCAGGACCTTGGGCAAGTCATTTCCCATCTGTGAGCTTTAGTTCTCTTCTCTGAATCAGGGTCATGGCATAACTGGCCTGGCTACCTGCCCAACTCACAGGACCACCAGGATCATTAGAGGGTAAGGTCACCACTAGGGAATCACTGTGTCAATTGTTCATCACAACACTCTGTCCTATGACCCTCAAAGGGAGGGCGCTCGGCAGGGCCTCTGAGGTACATGGCTCAGGGACACCATTCACATCAAATATAGTATGAACAGTGACCCCTGGAGTTGTGCCACTGGGAGGAGGCCTGGCCTGTATCACAATTTGATGTGGACAGAGCTGCTTCTGGGATCTGACTCTTGGATAGCCTTTGGCTCTCTGTAAAGTGGTTTCAAATCAATTATTTTATCTATGCAGGCATCCTACAGGGAAGAGATTATTTTCATTATTATCTCCACTTTCTAGAAGAGGAAAGTAAGGATCAAAGAGGTTGAATGACTTATCCAAAGTGTACAGCTTGTAAGTGACAAGTGTGGGAGCTTACGCCCAAGTGTTCAGGCTTCTGAAAGCTCTTCTCATGATCCAAATAAGCTTTGACTCGGGGTTGGCAAGGACAAATGTGTGGACGATGCAGTTTTTCACATGTAAACTGAGAGGAAACCTTACCCATATGTTCGTTCATTTATTTATTCATCTAATATTTATTTAGTAAATATTAACTGGAGGCTTCTGCTGTACCAGGTGCAGCACTGAACTCTTCATATTCTTCATGTAAAATGGGGGTCAGTCAAATAAGATGTCAGGTTTGCCCTTTTTTTTTTCCTTCGGCCAGCATATAATCTTGCCGTCAGTTTCAGGACTTTGTTTTAGGATAACATCAACATCTGTTTGCAAGGGAAGGATTCTCTTCCAATTTTTCATCCTGTTTTCTTTTCTCTCTGAGAGCCTCTCCTAATCGTGATTAAGAGCACAGACTCTGGACTCAAATTGTCTGGGCTCAAATCTCAACTCCACTACTTCCTAGCTGTGTGACCTTAGGCAGGTTACTTACCCTCTCTCTGCCTCTGTTTTCTCGCGTGTAAAATGGGGTTTATATCAGTACCCACCCCATAAGGTTGTGAGGAGAATTAAATGAGTTAGTATTGGCAAGGTGCTTAGAACAATGTCTGGCCCATGGTAAGTGCTATATAAGTACGTGCCATTATTACCATTATTGTCCTTGGGATGAGAAGGTGGGAAAGAAACGTGGAAATTCTCAGGAAAAACTCAGGGCAAGTAGGAAGTGGAGCAAACTGGTGTAATTGGATATAATCAGACAGCTTATTAAAGTATCTGCAAATATCCCAACCTCCACTGTAGGATACTGTTCCACTGCGGGAACAGATCCTGTAGAAACACAGATGTTTTCTGTCTGTCTTGCTTTTCATTCTTCAGTCATTGAAGATGAAACCCACCCATTGATTCTTTTCCATTTTTGAAAGGAAACAATCAGAAGGGGCTGCTTTGGACACATGCTGTGCAGAGAGGAATAGATCAGCTCAGCAGGAGAACTGCACCTGTAACCATCGTGCCTAGGGAGACACCTTGCCTGCCCTGCTCCTGCCCATCTGAGACATACATACATATGTATGTCACATAAATGTTCCCTTGGTCAAGGACACAAACTTAATTCATACAAGGAAGTACAACTCTTTTCTTTCATCCAGACTTTTAAGTCCCAGCTCAGTTGTTATCAGCATGATTTCTTCTTCTTGAATCCACCACCCCTGTGGAAATGAAGTGAGAGAAGTAGACTGCCCACGAGTGAGACGATTTGAGATTGAGTCCTGGTTACAGTACTGTGTAACCTTGAGCCAATTGTCTCCACTCTCTGCACCTCTGTGCCCCATCCTAAGTAGAACTTAGAGTTTACGCTTAGCTCTGATGTTGGGGATAGTGGTGATGGGGCCGTTCAGTTCGCTTTGGGGAGGAAGGCATCTCCCATCCAGACTCACTCCAGTCTCCTGTAAGGCCGCAGTGATGACTCACTTCAGTGGACCGCGCCCCATCCCTGTGTCTGTGTGTGTCCCAGCCATCTCCTCTAGTCACCTGGGAGTCCCCTGACAATAAGGGCTACTCTGACTCCTCCCTCTGCCTTCACCTTCTCCTAAGTACTTGATAAACATCTGTGGCATAAATGACTGGAAGAGCTAGGAGGAGGGTGTACTGCGCAAGCCTAAACTGCGCCACAGTGCAAGGTTCCCCGGCCGGGAGCAGCAAGTTTAGCTGCCGCTGTTGCTTGTTGTCTGTGTGACTTTGAGCCGAGGCTGTCTCCCACTCTGGGGCTCAGTTTCCCCACTTCTGGCATCCTATGACCCTAGGGATGCTTCTATAATAACTCTTCTATGTGTGATACGAATCCATGTCGACTCTTCCAGTGGCCTGGAAAGTCCTTTGTACGCACACGGAGTGTCATCTGGAGGAGACTGGCACTCTCTTCTGAGGTGACCATGTTCTGCTCTTATTCTGCTAGAGAGAGACTGACTCCTTTCTTGGAGTTCCACCACTTGACAGCAGCTCCCAACCCCCTGGACACATCGGCCCCATAGGCTCAGGGCATCTCCCACCCAAAATCCATTCTTCTTCCCTGACCTCTGACCCAAGCGGCTGAGTTGGGGGAGGCTGACAGACCAGTCAGTGACTGCATGTCAGAATCCCTAAGAACACGTGAACAAAAATACACAAAACTAAGCAAACCCCAGTCTCCACCGAATCCAACGTCCTGGTGATATGAACAGAGATCTGTATAACATTCATAATGAAAGCTTTTTCACCCCAGTTGTTCTAGAACAGGGTAGAATATAGTCTTCCCTTCTCTCCCATGCCATCCCCTCAGAGTTCACTCTTGCCAAGACATGGCAACTGTGTTCTGTACTCAGAGACGAGGCCCTGCCACCCTTCTGGGGAACCAGGTAAAAGAAAGTTGGGTTAGTCATGAATGTCACACTCTATTATATAACAGCTTTGGTCTTCATGCTGGTGGTCTCAGGTTGCAGAGGGCTGAGTTTTCACTACACCCCTGTGCAAAGTTTAATTAAAGTTTCCCAACAAAGACATTGTCTCCTGCTACAGTCCATGGAGATGTCTGCACCGGAAATTAATGGGAAGTTTTTTTTAAAAAACTGTTTATGAGAAATGTACCACCTTCCTCCCATTTCAGGATGTCTAAGATGGATGTTTTCTTTGGGGGGTGGGAGAGGGGGGAGTAGGAAGAATTTGCGTGAAGAGGATTTTGGAATGCTCAAGAAGAGAGAGGTGACGTTGGCAACCCTGGGCATGAGGGAGCACAAAACCAGGAGTCTGCAGGGCTGAGCTCCAATTCTAGCTCCACAGCTAGCTTGTTGTAAGGCCCTGAGCAGGTTCTTTGGCTTTTTCAGCCTTTGATGGTCCCATCTGTAAGTCTCTCCTGCATGAAGTCTAAGGGAAAACACCATTTCCGGCAGAACAGTCTGTGATCTGTCATGTGTACTTATCCCCTCTGCAGGCCACCAATTTCATGGGGACAGTGCACATTCTCATTTCAGAAACAGCTCCTCTTCGGTCCTCAACTGGAGGCTTCTTGAAAGCTTATGAGGTACGGCAGGCAAACAGCAAAATGGGAACTCATGGGTGCCCCCTAAATTGCCTATCAACAAAAAGGACGTTGCTCATACACACTAAAGCACAGACGGAGAGCACCTGTCTTCCGTTCCCTAACCCTAACCCTAACCTTAACCCTAACCCTAACTCTGCAGAATGAAACGAAACAAACAAAAACCATCCACACATCAACTCTCAAAACAGAAGCTATCCTAAAAGTGACTTCTACTAGAGGGAAGATTTTTCCATTTTTCTGTTTGGTGGTGGAGGCGGGGGGGCAGGGGAGGAGGGTGGCACATTCTCTAAATACTCTCCCGTGATGGGCAGTGATGGTTCCAAATGTGAGCAGCCTGGAGGGCTGGACAATGGGCCTGACTCATGTGCAGGAACAACCTCAAACTTCTTGGCACCCAGCAGTACCTCAGCAGCAACCCTCACAGCAAGCACAGTGAGGGCCACCTTCAAAAGTGCAGCCATTATCCCCAGATGGAGTCCTGAAAATGGCCCGGAAATCGCTCCTCTTAGACGGGAAGGCATCCAAGTGGAAAGGGGGTACTATGAGCCACACAGCTTCTGCACCTTTCTGTGTCAGAGGCCACTCTTCCTTCCACTTTTCCCTCTCTCTGCCCTCTCTGTGCCTGGAATTAGATGCCCCAGGAAGATGGGTAGAGCAGAGGTGTTATCAGAGCATTTGCTTCATCTGTTTTATTCTCAAATTAGTACAGAACATGATAACTCAAGTGCTACCTTTCTAGTTAGCCAAGGAGGTTCTTCTAGAAGTGCCCATTTTATTATTAAGTCAATATTTGGGCTGTGTTGAAGTTGGCACAAACTGTAGGATGACTACTCAGCTTGAAGGAATCTATTAGGTTTTTTATTTTCCTAATTGATCTACGGGTGACACCAGGTTCATATATTTATACTCCTTTTTCTTCTGTGTGAAGCATAAATAATAGACTGTGATTCCCTGACTAAAGTTGAGAGCTAAGCAGGAAAGCAGGGCAAGTAGCAGGAGGAAGACGTGCTCAAGTTAGCGCTGTCGAGACCCGTAAGGAGGGAAAGATTCCAGACACTGCTCATACCTCAAAGCACTGACCTTTTGCTATGAATTAATCGTTTGGAGATCATATTTCTCATGTGCTTTACTCACAGGAGGAATTGATTAGAAGCTGAAATTAGTTGCAAACTGGGATTAACCATTTGCTTTTATACCATGGTTGAAATTTATTTTTTAGCTGTAGTTGCCTTAATGCTTTTATGCCAAGGTTTTTCTTTACTGTACTGCTAATTCCAGGAAATTCCCCACAGTGAATGGACATGTCTGCCCACTCAGTCACTCAAAAAAACATGAAGCCTGAAAGGCAATAAACTAAACACTGCCCTGGATTAGCAGAGCTTGGCCAGAGTAGAAAATGTTTAATTCCTAATCAGAAATGGATTGAATCACTCAAGAGGTTCAGGGATAAAGGCTGGAGCCGCTACAATGAGGGGTATTCACAGTCTGAAATGCAAACAACAACAGCAACACAACTGAAGGGGCTCAGTTCACAGCCAATTTAACCTGAAGCAAGAAGGCCAGGTGGTCACCCTGGAGTGGATGCACTTTTTGGCTGTCTTGGTATTGATGATGCGGAGTGTCCAGTCAGGGGAAGGCTGCACCCTCTGCACTGGCCAAAAGCCATTTGGAATATTGTGGGGTGTGCTATGAGCCACCCTTCTGGGGTGGGGAGCAGCCAGATGCAGCAAAGGTCCAAGAAAGTGTTTCTGAACATGTCAAAAAGGGTGAAAGATTCTGTGGGAAACCCCAAGTTGATTTCCACCCTTCTTTCTTTCTAAAGAGCTCATAATTTGTGCATGAGTTACAGGAATTCAGCATAGTGATACTGAATAGTACAAGGGAGGCCCAGAGAAAGTGCTGGGTGCACTCAGGGAGGGGTGCTCACTTCCACCTGGGGTCGTGGGGCTGGGGGCCCGGCCAGCTGCGTGGAGAAGGGGCTTTGGTAATTGCTCTCTCCTCTGACCTCACACAGCCCATTGTTTATTCCTCTGCTCGGGCGCTCAGCAAGCTGGACTGCAATTGTCTGTTTATGTGTCTGTCTCTTCAATTAGACCTCGAGCCCTGAGAGGGCAAGGGGCACGCTTTGTTCAAATCCCCATTCCCAGGGCCAGACAGTCTCTGCACACAGAAGGGTCTCAGGAAAGCTTTGCTGAAAGAGCAGCACTTTGATTTTCTCCATAAGAAAGGAGGTGATTCATTCCACCCAGAGAAGCAGAGGATAGAAATATCTGTGTGCGTCCTTGGGCCATCTCCCCAACTGGACTGTCAACTCCTTTAACGAGGATTGTGCCCTCTTGTCTCTAAATTCCCTAAGTGCCCATCCTTGTGCCTGCCCAGGTCAGGAGCTCACTAGCATGGACTTCCAAGCTAATGGGATCCCTCCTCTTCCCACAAATTCAGAGAAACATGGATAAAACAAAACCAAATTCTGCTTTTAATACATAGTCAGCACCTCACAGATTACTTGCTTGTCGCAAGAGGAAAAATGTAACTTTACAACAGAGGTATCAGGTTCACATTACCTTAACGTAGATCCCTAATAATGGGGCAACCAGACCTTACGTTCCTTCTAATGTGATGCAACAGGAAGAATACAGCATCCCCTATGAAATATTCTTGCCAAAAATCAAGCCATTAAATGTGGCTTTCAATTTATAGAAAATAAGGAAGCAGAGGATTAAGGTAAACAATCACAAGGAAATAATCAGACAAAGCCAGAATATTAGAAAATCTACAACACAACTAGCCTGGTTTCTTCCAAAAATCAGTCTTATAGGGTTTCTTCCAGATTAAAACAGAATAACAAGACTTAACAAAAATATAATATGTGATTCTTGACAGGATCTTGATTTTTTTTTACAAATCTCAAACTTATTTACACATCTGGGGAAGATACACCTGGATTGCATAAGAGGATCTTGACTCCTTTTTAAAACCAGGTATAAAATGTAGTTTGGAAACAATTTGTGAAATTTAAATATTATTTGATAATAGGTTGATTTTCTTAAGCATGATGATGGTATTATGGTTATGTAGGAGAACATCTTTATTTTTAGGAGATGCAAACTGAAGTAATTCAGAGGAAGACACCATGATGACTGCAACTTATTTTGCACAGGTTCAGAAATCTAATAGATGAAGTAAACGTGGCCAAGAAAACACACTAAATCTACGGTGTAGGTCTTTGGGTATTTATTATACTATTCTCTCTACTTTTCTAAAAAAAAAAAACCAAATGAAATATATGCCAAACTAAAAAATATACATGGAAATCTCCAGGCACCCCAAATATAGAGAAATATTAAACCCAGAGCTGTACAGATAAGCTAATCCTGGAGTAGCCCTCAGAGAATTTGAACATGATATAGGTCCCAGGGGCTCAGTATTGGGTCCCAGACATAGAGAAGAGACATGGCAAAGAAGACACATCCATGTTAGGTAGGGGAGTTAGAACAGAGCCCTTTACATAAAGCCCAGAGTCTTGAAGTAACATTATTCTTCACAGACTAGAAAATACATGACCATTCCAGAGAAGAAGTGAGGGAGCTTAAAGTCCATCCAAGCTTTGGATGGGGAAAATTGTTCCCCATGAAAAATCAAAACTCCAAATTCCACACTTTTCATAGATATGGGGGTCAGAATTTATACTATTTGCATGGGACAGGGACCACAAGTCAAGACATTATTATAAAACTTGGTCTGGAACCATTGAAACCCCTGGGGCCCTGGGCAAAAGAAAGCACCAAGCCAGTCTGCAGTGACTCTTTTACAAACCAGGACACATTATCCTCCAACATAATAAATAATGGCTTTACCCTAAAATGAAAATTACAAACTACACCAGAAAATAAACCTTCATAAGGGAGAATCAGCAGACATAACAGATAAAAGTATCACTCTAAAATCTTGAAATATTAGAACAATCTGAAAGAAATGGTAAAGTAAGCGTGTTTAAAATAATTGCAGAGATGAAAAATAAGCCATAGTGAAAGAACACGGCAATGTGGTAAAAGAAAAGTTGAAGAAGAACCAGGTAGAACTTCTTGAAATGAAGAATATAATTACTAAATTAAGTGTGTGAGATAGCAGATGGGACACTGATGAAGAAAGAAAAACTTAACTAATTGCCCAGAATGCCAGACAGAGATATAAAGAAATAGGAAATATGAAAATGTCATTAAGAACTTTAAAGAATAGAATAAGAAGGGTCAACATATCAAATGGGAGATCTAGGAGGAGAAGACATAGACAAGGAGATCTAACTATCTATCTATCTATCTATCTATCTACCTACCCATCCATCTATCTATTACCTATCATCTATCTATCTATTGAGAAAAGTTGATGTGATAAAGGCCAATAATTGAAATAAGATGCAAGTCATCAGATGGAAGAATCACACTGAGTCCTGAGCAGAATAAACAAAAACAAATTTGCCCCAAGACACATTATGATGAAATTTTAGGACATCGAAGAGAAGGAAAAAATCTTAAAAGCTTCCAGAGAGAAAAAAATAAATCTTGCCCTCAAGGAAATGACAATTAGACTGAATATACACTTCTCATTAGCACAAATACATGTCAAAAGTCAGGTGAATATCTTCAGGGAAAAAATATCAAACTTATTTCATACTCAATTTCATACTCAACTAAATTATCATTCAGAAGTGAAGAAAAATAAAAACATTAATTAGCAAATCAAGCCTCAATAGAATTAGCAAATCAATTCTATATACAAAAGGGTAATATATTATGCCCAAGTGGGGTTTATTCCGGGAATGAAAGGCTGGTTCAATATTCAAAAATCCATCAATGTAATTCACCACATTAACCAAATAAAAGGGAAAATAATATTATCACCTAAATAACTTTTTAAAAAAGCATTTGGAAAATCCAACACATATTCATTATTTAAAACAACAACAACTCAGCAAACCAGGGTAACATAGAATCTGATAAAGCCTATATATTCAGAACCAACAACAAACACTGCATTTAATGGTAAAATACTGAATGCTTTCCCCCTAAGATCAGGAACAAGGCCAATATGTCCATTCTAACCATTTCTACTTGATATTGCACTGGAGGTCTTAGGCAGTGCAAAATGGTGAGAAAAATAAAAAACAAAAAGAATAGAAAAGTAGCAAAACTCTTTTTATCCACAGGCAGGAAGATTGTGTACACAAAAATTTCTAAGGCATCTAAAAAACCTCATTAGAACTAATAAATGAATTTAGCAAACTCACAGATGCAAGACCAAAATACAAAATTGTAGCAGCAGACAATACATAATAAACTAGCAACAAACAATTGGAAAACTACAATTTTTAAAATACCTTTTATAATAGTATCAAAAACCGTAAAATACTTAGTAATAAATTTAACAAAGAACTATGCCAGTCCTCCATGTTGCAACTATAAAGCATTACAGAAAAAAATTAAAGAGATCTAAATAAATGTAGAGATATACTATGCCCATGGATTGGAGCATTTAATATTATTAAGATATTATTTCTCCTCAAATTGATCTATAGATCCAACACCATCCTAATAAAAATTTTGACAGGCTTTTTTGGGTAAAATTTAACAAATTTATTCTAAAATATATATGGAAATGTAAAGTACCTGGAACAGTCATACAAATAAAGACTGAGAGAGTTTACTGTTCATTCTTCACTTATTGAGAACATACTACATGACAGGGTATTCTACACGGTGGACACAAAACATTAAGACAAAGACATAGATCTTTGCTCAAAGATCTACTAAAATATGAACTTCAGCAAGAAAATTAAGCTTAAGAAGAAAGGGTGGAGTTCAAGAAACAATGATAAGCTAAGAAACTGGTAAATATTTTGGTATAAAAGTACAGACTACGCAGAGTAATAGCAAATGAAAACGAATTGTGTTGCACTCATACGTTGGATCCTACATTGGGCAGGTCCAGAAAAAAATTGGGAAGATTCAAGGATGGAAGGCCAAAAAGGGATTCTGGTCCAGTAGAGGAAATAAACAGGTAAACAGAGAAGTCCATTGGAGGTGCCCTGGTAGATCTCTACATACACATAGAGAGCCCGTAGGAGAAGAGGGTCTGTGCACCTGGAAAGGCACATTCAGTGAGGGCTTCATGAAGAAGTTGATGCTTCAATACACTTAGGGAACTACAAGTTACTTAGATACAGCTGGAACATCAGGTTTGATGATAGTGGGGTCAGGAGAAGAGAAAAGGCTGCACAGGAAGTAAGAGACCATACCATGGGGTGTTTTCTGTGTCAAGACAAGGGAGTTGCCCTTTAATCTTTAGTCTGAAAAGATTGTCTTGGCTCTCTGCTTTTGTGAATTTGAGATAAGGGTGGTTATATTTTGACCTCTAGAATTCAAAATAATAATGAACACACACATTGCTTTAGAGTTTACAAAGCGCTATATACACAGTCTCTTACTTGATCTCACAGCAACACTGTGAGGTATAGAGTCCTCATTTTTGTGGTGAATAAACAGAATTACAGCAAAGTTATAGGATTTGGTCAAGGACATGGAATTTGTAAGTAGGTGATTTTGTCCTAGACTCTGGCATTTTAGATTCCCCCAGTCAGTGGGGGACAGTTCAGCACTGTCCCTATACTAAGGTGCCCCCCCCCTCCTAAACAACACTTACTTCAGGAAAGTGACAGGCTGAACCAGCAAGAATGTGTGAAGGACTGTTTCTGTTTTGAAGATGTTCATAGCTGAAGAATTCATGATCTCTTTAGGGGAACTTTTTAGAGTTCTTGGAGAAAGTTCTCCTTTATGTCTAATCAAAATGAGGACTGCTTCAGTGAAAGCTCATTTCCTCTTATTTGATTTCTCATTAACAAAGGGAACACCTTGGTCAGGATCCTCCTTCTACCCAACTGCAGGAAAAATGAAGCATCGATGCTCTCAAGTGGACAGTTTCTCTTGCTATCTCATTGACTTTCTTCCCTTTATATCTGCACTTTGTTTTTAAACTGACTTCCAAGGCACTCTTCCCCCTTGTCATCTTTCTCTACGTTTAGGATTTGACATGTTCTTTCTTGGAGCAATTTCTGCACATCAATCAATCAATCATTAAATATCTCTGAAATACTCACGCTACGCTTAACACTCCACATTCCTAAAAGAAGAAACTGACTTATTGTTAAGTGGCAGGAAGTATTAGACAAGTGGTAACAGACGTGTCACCACACACTCTAGATCAATTCCAGGTACTCTGAGTGGGTAAAAATCTCTCCTCAAGTTGGGGACCCTAAATTGGATAAAGTTGGATCCCAGGTGTTACATTAATGGAGCAGCAAACCATTCTGTATGATTTTCCCGCTGTATAATCAAGGATTCACAGTCACTTCTACTTGTAAACTGGCACTCTTTCATTTTCTTACAAAGTTCAGGAGCATTTCTTCTTGCAGAAAAATCGGTCACTTCTTCCTCCTCCCACCTAAACTAGTTTCTTTTTTTTAGCTCTCCTGTTTTGGGGAAGGATGGGCACTACCCTTGTCCCAAACCAAATGACAGAATCCTCAGGTAATCTTTTTTTCCCTCCTTTCACCTTTCTTTTTTTTCTTCCCTGTCTCCCTCTGTCCTCCCATCCCTCCTTCCTTCCTTTCTTCCTGTGATTCATTCATTCATCACACACTCATTAGGCACCATGTTCGAGGTATTAGAGGTACAGAGGTGGATCAGACAGGGTCCCTGCCCTTAATTTGCTTTTAGTCTATAGGATAGACAAACAAGTAAGTAGACAGTGAGGATGTGATATGGTAATGCTGTGACTGGGGAAAGCTTGTGGGAGCTGTCAAGGTGAAGAAGGCAGAGTTCTTCCTTCTTGGGGCTCATAAGCTATTGAGGGAGACCACCAGGGACACAGGCAACTGGGATCCCTGGCAGACTGTGGGAAGGGCCGTTAATAGGGACACAAACAAACAATGTGCCATGGAACCCAGGGAAAGCAGTGGTTCATTCCTACCAGGGGGAAATGGGAAGTCTGTAGCCCATAACACATTTCCGCTTTCTCTTTTGATGTTGACATATATTTTATTCCAAGATTCAGCAAAGTCTTGAAGAAATGACAAAGTGTACCTGATTTGAGACAGCCTTTGTGGGTCGCTTTCGTGGAACACTATTCTTCACTTTATCTCCTGCTGTCATCTACTCATTCCAGCCTACACACAGGGGTCAGCTAAGCTGTGAGAATTGAGGGAGCCTGAGAGCCACATTTTCATAGTGGTCCATGTGTGGGGATTGGGGGAGCCTGGAAGTGACTCTCAGGGTAGTTGAAGCCTTGTTACAGGGATAATCTTGAGAATGGAATTTCTCTCTCTGTTACTCATCTGTCAGATAGCATTTCTTGCTTTCTTGTCATTGTCTTATCCCTGAATTGGATCTCAGTGACAGATGCCTGTCTCCATCAGATGCAATAATAACATAATTAACATGGCAACAGGCAACTGGCATGGTGAGAAGCAATATGGTGCAGCTGTCAAGGCACCAGACTTCTGACTCTCACAGACCTGGGGTCACATCCCAGCTTCATCCCTGGCTGGCTGTGTGACCTTGGGTAAGTTACTTGACCTCTCTGTGCCTCATTTTCCTCATCCATCAAGAGGGGGTATTAGTGTCTACCTTAGGCAGTAATTGGAAAATTCTCTGAGATACACATGCAAAATCTTTAGCAGAGTGCTTAATACATAGTGTACACAAGCTAGTGTCACCATTATTAGAACTATTCACAATCCAGGGTGCAGCTGCCTGATTTTTTACTTATTCAATTCTCACATTGTTCAGAGCTAGCCAACAGACCTTTCTGGCACTGGAATACAACTTTTTCACGACACACACTCCTCTTCTTGGTCTACATACTCTCCCTGGACAATCTCTCTCATCTGCTCTCAGGGTATCAACTACCATCTTCACGCTAGTGACTCTCAGATCTGTATTTTCAGTCCAGACCTCTCTTCTGAGAACCCAGATCCATATACTCAGCTGTCTTCTGGTCATCTTAACTCATGTGTCCCTTAAGCACCTCAAGCTCTTGTGCTCAAAGCTAAGCCCTACTTAAGGACTTTTCAGTCACTAGGGGAAACCTCACTTAAAAATTTTTTTAATTGAAGTATAGTTGATTTACAATGTTTCAGGTATACAGCAAAGTGATTCAATTATACATAATTTTTCAGATTCTTTTCCATTATAGGTTATTACAAGATATTGAATATAGTTCCCTGTGTTATACAGTAGGTCTTTGTTGTTTATCTATCTTATATATAGTAGTGTGTTTCTGTTGATCCCAAACTCCTAATTTATCCTTCCCCTACTTTTCTCTTTGGTTACCATAAGATTGTTTTCTATGTCTGTAGTTCTGTTTCTGTTTTGTAAATAAGTTCCCTTGTATCATTTTTTCAGATTCCAGATATAAGTGATATCATATGATATTTGCCTTTCTCTGACTTACCTCACTTAGTATGGTATTCTCCAGGTCCTTCCACGTTGCTGCAAATGGCATTATTTCATGTTTTTATGGCTGAGTAATATTCCCTTGTATGTATATACCACATCTTATTTATCTACTTATCTGTCAGTGGACACTTAGGTTGCTTCCATGTCTTGGCTACTGTAAAGAGTGCTGCTATGAACACTGTGGTGCATATACCTTTTAAAATTAGAGTTCTTGTCTTTTCTGGATATGCCCAGGAGTGGGATTGCAGGATCTTATGGTAGGTCTATTTCCAGTTTTTAAAGGAACCTCCATACTGTCCTCCATAGTGGCTGAACCAATTTACATTGCCACCGACAGTGTAGGAGGGTTCCATTTTGTCCACACCCTCTCCAGCGTTTATTGTTTTTGACTTTTTGATGATGACCATTCTGACTAGTGTGAGGTGATATCTCATTGTAGTTTTGATTTGCATTTCTCTGATAATTAGCGATATTGGGCATCTTTACATGTGTCTCTTGGCCATCTGTATATTTTCTTTGGGGCAATATCTATTTAGGTCTTCTGCCCCTTTTATGATTGGGTTGTTGTTTTTTTTTGATATTGAGCTGTACGAACTGTTTGTGTATTTTGGAAATTAAACCCTTGTCAATCACATCATTTGTGAATATTTCCCCTTAGCCCATAGGTTGTCTTTTTGTTTTAAATCCTTGCTTTTTACTGAGGCAATTAAGTGAGAGCTCAAAGAGGAAGTGGCTTATGAATTGAGACTTCAGATAAGGATGTGATTTGATTTAGACTTGGTGAGAGGAAAGGGAAATCATTCAAGTGAAAGACAAGTGCGCAGAAGCAGGAAAGCTTCACGGTGTACAGTAAGGAGCCAGGCTTGGTTATGTATCTCCAAATCTTCCTTCTTAATATTCTATTTCACTCTTTAGCAAATACCTAGCTCCTGATAACTGTCTCCACCTCTAGATGTTTGAAAGCTGCATAAAATCATAGACTGATGCTGAGATGGCTGGGGCCAGACTGGAATGAACCAGTTCTTCCCCAACTACGATTCATCGTCTAAGGACCTCATGGGCCACACTGTCATCCCCCTTCCCTGGTCTAATGACATTGAGGTTAATAGAAAGACCTTGTCCCCGTGTCTGTGCAATACCATCCATGAATAGCACTTAATAATCCTTGCTGAAGTGAGTACCCCATTTTAAAAGAAATAAGTATGGAAATTGGGTTGTATTTCTATGAACCTCATGTATAAAGTGAAGGACAAACTGCTTGAGTGATAACTACCGTTGTTTACCACGTACCTAATAAGTACCAAAGCTGCCCTATCTTTTACAGTGATGCGTATGGTCTCAGGCACAATGGTAATGCATAAGCCAGGTGCAAATATTTTTAATTGTTTGAATTCCATTAAGCCATATACTATTTTGCAAAGAACTGACTTGGGACCAGCCTGGAACTGATTGCTGTTCAGTTGGTTGATGAGACAGCCTGACAATGCTTTGGAGGTACATTGCTGTTACACATACAGATGAGCTACAGAGGCCAAGAAAGTCCACGGCATTCTTTCCAAGAGGAAGAGACTAGTCCTTTCACTGTTGGATGAATACACAACAAATGACTATAGTTCTTTCCATATCAATGATCCCCAAAGGCTAGAGTTATCTGGCTAGCTAACTCCAGGGAGTGGTGAGCTCCCTGCCATTGAAGAGATCAAGCCCAGGTTGGTGAACCACATGGTAGGAATCTTAGGAGGGGACTCAAGCATCTGAAGGGTATGACCTTTTGTTTACCTAAGACTGTACAATTATGTGACTGCATTAGTTTCTAACAATCAATTGCACACTTGTGAAAATCTCCTCCTCTAAAGAAGAGCATCTGTAAAATGGTTATTAGCTGTTTTATTTCAGGTCCAGACACAGATTGAAACAGGGCTTCTGGGAGCAATTAGACAAATGGGGGAATTCTTGTGTGGCTTAGGCCTTAAATCCTTTGGGATCTCACTTCTTGGGCCTTTTCTTTTTAATATTGTGTGCTTGTTTGTGTCCTTTTTATTTGGCTGAAGATAGGAGCAAGTTGGGGCCAGTTCATCCCCCAGGAGCAGGAAATTAGAAAATTGGGTGCTGGCTTTAGGATTAACTGTCTCTTGAGGCCCAGATTCCCCAGCATCTCATCTATCTCTTGGCCATGCTGCTGGCCTCCTACCCAGGAGTTCTTCCAGAGGAAAAATCTGTCTGACAGTGAAAATTGGAGAGCTGTGCCACAAGTTTTCCAGCTGTAAACTGGGTATATCCCCTCCAGCTTTGTCACTCTGTGGTTCTATATTTTTAAAAAATTTGCAGGGTTTCAAGCTCCCAGCAGCTCTATGATTCTGCCTGGTTATAGTACAAATCTTAAAATACCTCTGTTCCTATGTTCCAGGTGATGGATGCTATACTGTAGCAAATTGGTTTGCTTGTTTCTTCCCTTCCTCTCCTCCCACCCCATCTCTTGCTCTCTCTCCTTTACTCTCTCTCTCCCTTTCTTTCTCTGAAGATCAGTATTTCCTTTGGATGTCAACAATTGGTTTACAATTTTAATTTCATGTTTTCCTTTCAGATAGTACATGGGAAAGAGAGTCTTGCGTCCTTCAAGGAATTCCCCCTAATTGACTGAGGGGTGGGTGAATTCAGGCTGTCATTGCCTGACATATGCCACTAAAAAGCCAAGGACGAGACAAAAAACCCAGTAGATGACTGACATCTCTCCAGTGGTGCAGATGAGGAATTATACATCCAAGCAGGAAAGACACACCTGTATGAGAAGTCCGAGTTATTCCATAGGAAAGGATCTAAAACTAACATGGAGGGATTTAGGTCCAAAAGATTGAAGCAATGGGAAACACAGTAGTGAGAGAATAGAATAGCCTCTGTGAGTGGTAAGCACCTCTCTCCACCCAGCCACCTGTTCCACTGACTCTTATTGAAATGCCCATATGTTTTACTCCTTGAAGCCAATGTTCTATTTTGTTCATGTTATGAGCATATATTCCTGCTACATGAAGCCATAGAATTTCAGAACTACAGGGATAATGTCCTCTACTCCAGCGTTTTTCAAACTTTGCATGATGACCCACTAAAGGATCGTAAAATTAATTTAGTGGGCGATGATCAGCAATTTTTAAAAAGTAAAATATAATGAAAGTATCAGATTGATGTTATTCGGTTTCATGGAATTTATTATATTTTTACATACATATATGTATGTGTGTATTGGGTCATGATGTACAATTTATTTCTTACAGTGAGTGGTGTATCAGTTATTATTGCTGCATAAAAATTCAACAAGCATTTGTTATCTCACCATTTCTGAGGGTCAGAAATTTAGGGGTAACTGAGCTTAGATGGTTCTCATTCAGGATCTCTCATGAGGTTGCAGTCAAGTTGTCAGCCAGGGCTGTGATCACCTGAAAACTTGATTGGGACTGGAGAATTTGCTTCCAAGATGGCGCACTCACATGGCTAGGAAGTTGGTGATGGTTAATGGGCTGACGGCCTCATTCTTTGCTGGGTGGTCCTTACTATAGAGTGGCTTTAGTGCCCTTGCAATATGGTGCTGGCTTACCCCAGAAGAAGCAATCCAAGACAGCAAGGAAGAAATGGCAATGTGTCTTATGACTTAGCTTCAGAAATCACATACCATCATTTTTGCCATATTTGGCTGGTAATACAGACCGACATTGATACAATGTTGGAAGCAACTATATAGGGGTGTGAATACCAACAGATGAGGCTTATTAGGGGCCATCTTGGAGATGGCTACCAAAATTGGGGTCAAAAAAGTTTGAGAACCTGACTGTCCAAACACCTACTTTATGCAGAAATCTCTAATTATCAACAAACCCTGAAGACTGACCATTCATACGTAGGTTTTCCTGTTGTACTTACATGATACTTACAGAGTTAACGTGGCATGTATTCAGCGATTAATGAGCACTTACTGAGGCCACTTACTATAAGCACAAATAGTAAGTGGCCTAAATAAATCGTTATAATGAACATGACTTTTAGCCAGTGTTTTATAGCTTGATTATTACAGTGGTCTCCTAACTGGTCTCCCTGCTTCCATCCTTGCCCCCATCAGTCTCTTCACAACACAGCAGCCAGAGCAACTTACCTACTTAGTTACCTATTTATTTTACTTTTTGTGATGAACGTTTTCAAACACATAATGAACCCTCATATATCCATTACCCAGCTTCAACATTTATTAACTTCTTGTTGTTCTTGTTTGCAGACACCTTTCTCTCTTTGTGTTTCCATGTCTGTCTGTGTCTGCCTGTCTGTCGCTTTTGGCGTGTGAGTCTCTCTCTCTGTCTCTCTCTCTCTCTCTCACACACACACACATATACACGGGTTTGTTATTATTGCTGTTGTTGCTTGGCTGCAGTATTTTAAAGCAAATCTCAGACATTATATCATTTCACTTGTAAGTACTTCAGGATGTCTCTCTAATAGATAAGAACATTTTTGAAAATCATAACCACAATCCTGTGATCACAACCAATGAAATTAACAATAATTCCTTATTATTATCTAATACTCCATTCATATTCATTTCTCCTCGATTGCCTAAATGTCTTTTTTACAGCTGGTTTGTTCAAATCAGGATCCTACTATACTACATTTAGCTGGTATTCTTCTTAAGTCTCTTTTAATCTATAATAGCTATCTGTCCTTTTTTCATGTTATTCACTTATTTAAGAAACTGGGTCATTTATCTTACAGAATTTCCTGCTTTCTGGGTTCAGTAGATCATGCATTTTAAGGTGTTTATTCTTCTTATTTCCTGTAAATTAGTGATAAAGCTAGAGGCATGATTAGAATTGGGATTCATTATTTTTTCAAGAGTATTTAAGGGATTTTATCATAAATTTGTGAGATTTTATTTATTAATGTTTCAGTCCATTGCAAGTAATTAATTTTTTTATGTTAAAAGCGTCCTAGTTTTGGTCAATGGGAACCTCTTCAAGTTGGATGTCTGTAGAATTTATAGTTCCCTTTTTCATTCCTGATATAGGTTATTTGTGCCTTCTCTCTTTTTTTCTTGATCAGCCTTTATTCATTCTGTCCACTGTATGTTTCTTTTCTGCTTCATTAATTTCTTCTTAACTTTATTATTGCTTCCTTCTATTTTCTTTGCACTTGATTTTCTCTTTATTTTCTGGCCTTGATGCACGTTTAATTTCTAGACTTCTTTTGTAGTATGTGCACTTAAGGCTACAATTTTCTTCTAAGCATGGCTTTAGCTGCATCCCACAAGTTTTAATATGCCAAGTTTTAATAGTCACTCACTTAAATGTTTTCCAATTTCCCTCATTATTTATTTTTTAAATTCAGGTTATTTAGAATTGTGTTTCTTAATTTTTAATCATATGGGGACTTCTTTTTTTTCATATCTGGCTTAATTCCATCATAGTAAGAGACCATATTCAATATTATTTCAAGCTTTTGAAATTTTTTGAGATTTGCTTTATGGTTCTACACATGGTATATTTTGGCAAATATTTCACGTGCACCTGAAAAGAATGTGCATTCTGCAGTTGTGTAAATTGTTCCACCTATGCCAATTATGGCAGGTTTTTAACGCTGTCATTCAAATCTAGTATACTTTTATTGATTTTATTTTGTTTTGTTATTCCATTAGTTGCTGAGAAATGTATTAAATTCTCCCGCTATGACTGTGGATTTGTCTATATCTCCTTATAGTTCTATAGTTTTTGCTTTGTATATATTTGAGGCTATGTTAATAGGTACATGCAAGTTTAGAATTATGTGTTATGCTCTGCATAGTGTCTCTTTTTCCACCCTTTTATTTTCAATCTTTCTATATCCATCATTTTAAAGTGTCGTTTGTGAGCAAGTTTTTTTTTCTCCCATTCTGACAACTTTCATATTTTAATTGGGGTATGTAGACCAACTAAATTACATTTAAAGTAATTGCTGATATTTTCAGGTTTAAATCTTGCTATTACTATTTATTTTTATTTGTTCTGCTTTTTACTCTCTTGTGTTGTCCTTTTATAAAACAGGTTTTTAATTAAAACACAGCCTACATACAGAAAAGATTACACCCCATAAGCTTAATGAATTATCATTTCATACCCTTGTAGCTATCATCCAGGACCAAAGAAACTTACCAGCAAACCAGAAGCTGCTCTCATGACCCCTCCTAATCACCATACCTCCTCCTTTCTCCCCCAAAGTAACCACTATCCTATTTTCTAATATCATAGATCAGTTTTGCCTACATTCGAACCTTAAATATATTAATTAATAACCACTCAGCCTAGCTTCTTTTGTTAAATTTTTGTGAGCTCAGTGATGTTGTTCTGTGTAGCCACAGTTTATTCATTTTCATTGCTGTATATCAATACATTTTTGAAATTTTCCTTATCTGTGAAATTCTGAAGTCTTGGAAACACTGATCTATGCATTCTTGATATAGGAAGACTTTTTCCCCCTTAACTTTTTATTTTTATATTATTTCAAACTTACAGAAAAATTACAAGAATAGTTCAAAGAATTCCTGTATACCCTTCAGCCAAAGTAACTAATTGTTAACATTTCATCACATTTATTTTATCACTCTTGTTCTCTCTCTCCCTCCCCATCTCTCCCCTTCCCTGTGTATTTTTATTAGTTCATTTCCCCCTCTGAAGTTTGTAGATGTTCATTCACTACTCTTTTTTTATTGTGGTAAAGTATACATCACAAAAATTTACCATTTTCACCGTTTTTAAGTGTACGGCTAAGTGGCATTAAGTACATTCACATTGTTGTACAACTCACTACTCTTTTAGTGGTTGCCCTGGAGCTATCACTTTGAGACATCAAAGACTAGCATTATTGCCTACTTGTACTACATTCTGGATAAAATAATGACCTTAGAACACACTAATTTTATTTACTCTTGTCCCACCTTTTGTGCTACTGCTGTCCTATATTTCAACTATGTACATGTTTTAAATGTTGTAGGATTTTGCTATTACTGTTTTATAGAGTCCATCTTAATTTTGATTTATCCATACATTTACCTTTCCTGTTGCTCTGTATCTCTGTGTTTCCATCTGTGTTCAGTTTTTCTCTGCCTAAAGTATTTCCTTTAGGTTTTTCCTTTAGTGCATTTTTGTTTGTGATAAATGTTCTCAGGTTTTTTTTTAAGTCTCCATTTCACCTTCATTTTTTCCACCTTCAGTTTTGAAGGAAACTTTGTTTTATATCAAATTTGAGGTTGACAGTTTTTTCTTTCAGGGCTTTGAAGATGTCGTTCCCTTTTCTGCTGGCTTTCAGTATTTCTGTTGAGAAGTCTACTATGAGGCTTATGATAGTTTCTTTGAGGCAATGCATCTTTTTTGATCATTTTTAATATTTCAGTTTGTCCTTGGCTTTCAACAAAAAGAAAATCAACAGAAAGAAAACTTGGTTTCAAGTTTTATCATGATGTGCTTAGGAAGGGTTTTCTTTGTATTTTTCCTGGGGTCCGTGGTGCTTCTTGAATCTGTAACTTGATGATTTTTGTCAGCTTTGGAAAATTCTTAGATATTATTTCTTCAAATACTTTTTATGTTCCATTGTCTCTCTCCTTCTGGAAAATAATGCATAGAGCCTTTTAACCATGCCCTGTATTTCTCTTACACACTTTTCTGTATTCTTCACCCTTTCATTTTTTGTGTATGCTTCAGTATGAATTTTTTTTCTTCTAATTTTCCTTCCATTTTACTGACCTTCCTTCAGCTATATCTAATCTGCTGCTACACCTGTGAATTGCACAGTTAATTTTTTATTATTGTATTTTTTAGTACTAGAATTTCCATTTAATTCTTCTATATGATTCTCAGTTCTCTGTTGATAATCTTTAGTCATGTGATGACACTTAGCCATGTGATTTCTTGGACCTATTAATCACAGTTATTTTAAAATCCACATCTGGTAGCTCTGAAACCTGTATCTTCTGTGGATCAATATCTGTTGTTTATTTTTTTCCACTTGGCCAGGTGATTTTTATCTCCTTGTATACTTGATAATTTTTTATTGAATGCTAGACATTATATATGAATATATAAAGAGAAAATCTGAGGAACTGGATGATGTCATCTTCCTGGAAAGAGGTCTACTTTGACTTCCTGCAGGTAGTGTGTGTAGGAGCAGATCAGTTAAGCCTAGAGAGGTACTGAGCCAACTCAAAGCTGGCCTTCAATATTTGTGAGGATTGGTAACTTTCTTGTTCACTCCTAATCCTAATTTTAGCCCTTTGGGGATCCCAACTTAGAGCCTGTTTACAAGACCTCTCCTCCTTGGGGGGCCCTGACTGACAATGTTTTTTCCTCCAGCCCCGAAAGACTATGGGTATCCTACTCAGCGCCCCAGTCTCTTAGCCACTGCTTGGAATTGGCAAATGCCTTGAGGGGAAAAGTGGTGCCCAATATTGGGCTCACCCCTGTGTGTGTGTCCCTTCTCTATGGTATCGTGGTTTCTCAAATCCTCACTGCATGGTAGTTCCCCAGTGTCTTCAAAGAAATTGTTTTCCATATTTTGTTCAACTATTCTAGTTGTTCTCTGCAGAAAGGTTGGTCTGCAAGAAGCTAATCTGGCATTAGCAGAAGTGAATTTCCTCCTATGACCTTTTGACTCAACTCTAAGTAACCTTTGATAATTTTAGGCACCACAAGACGTTTTCAGCTCATCTTGCATATTTTCTGCCACGGCCCTGAAATCAACCATTTCTCCAATGATCCCTGGCATGTTTCAGTGGGAAATAATATTTAAAGACCATAAGCTGGACATTAAGAATGTTCTTTACTACTGGATTGCATTGTTTCTTTGCCTTTTCAGTGGATAGAGTAAGGAAATATGCACCTTTTCGAAAGCAAAACTAAAGAGTTCATACTGATCATTTCAATACCTGAGAAAGATTATAGTGAATTTTACTTAAATTATTTGATTTTACAAGATCTCTTTTCTCTTATGCTGAAAATCATTGTTCCTAATAACATGAATAATTTTACTTATTTGCTTTATATATGTATGTATATATATACATATATATAATTTGTTTAAATATACATAATGTGTTTTATTTTAGTATGTATGTCTGTGTTAAAATAACAATACCATCATAACCACTAACAAAAGACTGAATGCAATTTAATACCTCTTTCCGTTTATTTGTCTTCAGTATGTATTCCACCAGGGATATGCAGTCAGCATACTGTGTTTCAGAATCTTCAAATTATTCTGTTTTGTATGATTATGCCATCAACTTGATATACAGATAGGTTTACTTATTTGAATTTGTTTTCAATTTTAAGGGATTGATTTTTTCTCTTTGATTTAATTTTGTTTTAAAATTATGTGAAATATTAAAGGATTCTCAATCTAACACTATTAAGCAAGTTAGATTTTGAGAGGTGTAACTTTCATCACTGTCTCCTCTCCCCATTTTCTCTCTTCACGTACAGGCAACCACTTTTTGTTACTTTTTCATTTATTCTTTCACTACTGTGTGTGCCTGTGTGTGGGTATGCTTTCACTACTGTGTGTGTGTATATATATTACTATATACTATACATCACTATCTATATAAATATATATGTATATGTGTGTGTGTATATATACATATATATACATATATATATATAACAGAGACATGGAGATACAGAGAGATATATTTTGAAGATATATAGATATATCTGCAGATCCTCATTTTCTTTACATGAAAGATTTCATACCATGTACATTCTTCTTCACCTTGCTTTCTTTACTCAGCTACATATCCTCTATAGATATCTCTATAGCAGTATATCAAGATCTTCCTTATTCTTTTTCAGTACAGCTTTATGTAGATGGACTTCAGTTTATTCAACCAATCCCCCACTAATGGACATTAGGTTGTTGCCAAACATTTGATATTACCAACAGTGCTGCAATAAAGAGCCTGTGCACATATAATTTCATATTTTTGTCAGTGTACTTTTGTGATGGAATCATAGATGTAAAATCGTTGGCTCGAAGGGTAAAGGAATATGCAATTTTGCTAAATATTGCCAAATTTTTTTCCATAGGGGTTATCCTATTTTAGAATGAACCTTTTAGAAATAAAAATGTGACCATATCTGCCCTCTGTCTGAAACTCTTTAGTGGGCTTTCTGTGGTCCTGAGGATATGATCTAAACTCATCACCAAGGGCAACAAGGATGGGCACAACCTGGCCCTGGGGGCCTCCTCAGCCTGACACCACTGATCCTTTGTGCAACATGCCCCCTGATCTTACCTTGTTCTCTCTCTCCATTGTGCCTTTTCACATGCTGGAATTCTGCTCCCACAACTCCCTGGACTTCCCTGATCACAGAACATATCATCTGCATGCATGGAAAGTGGCTATTCAAAAGTCCATCCTCCCCAGAGGACTGTGACCTTCTAGTACCTCTATTTTTAGCTTTTTAAGGAACCTCCATACTGTTCTCCATAGTGGCTGCACCAATCTACATTCCCACCAACAGTGTAAGAGGGTTCCTTTTTCTCCATAATTCGAAAAGATACGTGTACCCCAATGTTCACTTCAGTACTATCTACAATAGCCAAGACATGGAAGCAACAAGGTCCTACTGTATAGCACAGGGAACTATACTCAATATCTTGCAGTAACATATAAGGGAAAGGAATGTGAAAAAGAATATATATATATATATATATATATATATATATATATATATATATATACACACATATGCGCGTGTGTCTGTGTGTATAACTGAATCCCTTTGCTGTACACCTGAAACTAATACGACATTGTAAATCAACTGTAAATCCAATAAAAAAGGAAAAATAAACATTTACTGAGGCCTCTTTTGGTTCCAGGAGACATACATACCCATCACAGCCACCATTTCAGGTAATCCTGTTATCTATCTGTGTTCTGGACCTCTCCACTTGGATGTCTAACAGGCATCTGAAATTTAACCTGACCAAAACCCAAGTCCTCATTCCCAAGCACCTTAGTATGGAGAGATAGCATAGCATGGTAGTCAAGAACACTGAACCTGGAGTAAATCAGTTGGTTTCATATCCTGTCTCTGCTAACTTACTGTATGACTTTGGCAAATTATTCTCTGTGCCTTAATGTCTCATCTGTAAAATGGGCATGATAACAGTGGTCCCTAGCTCATCAGGTTGTTAGGAGTATTAAATCCATTACTGTACATAAAACACGTAAACAATGCCTGGTACAGAGAAAGTACTGTAATTTTTTTCCAATAACACTCCCAAATCCACTCCTCCCCAGGTATTGCTGGGGAGGCCACATTCAAGCGAAAACCTAGATACCATCCTCGAGTCTTCTCTTTTCCTCGCTCTACAAATTCCATCCATCAATAAGTCCTAGGGTTACTTCCAAAGTATATCTCAAATCCCAGCGGAGCTGCCTTTTCTCCTGCCTGGACAATTGCAACAGCCCTTAGCAGCCCTCAACTCATCCATTCCTGTGCCCCCCAAAGCTGGCACCCTGCTGCAGCCAGAGAGAACTTTCCAAGGCACTTTTCAAAAGCAGCACTAATCTGCTCCTTTGCCTTCTGGGAACCTCCCACATCCAGCACGGTCTCGTTCCAGCCTTCTCCTCCCTAGACCGCTAGCCACGTTGTAACCTGTGCCTAGATACACATACGTTCTCCCAACACTCCCGAGAACGTGCCAGATCTTCCCGTCTAGAAAGCTCTTCCCAGGATCTCAGCTTGATGAACTGGCAGCACCGTAATGTTTTTAAATCCATCAGAGAGGAAGAGGAACTTGCTCAGGTTCCCGTAAAGGGGTTTTTCCACTTGTTCTTCTAACACTTTTTCTTTAGCTGTATACCAAGCCCTATCCTTAGATATTTAGAAAGCAGAGATGATTTAGCCTAGAGCTGCCTTCCCTAAAGGAGATCTTGGCTGTGAAAGACCCTGTAAAGTAACGCAGAACTGTGAAGATGTAGGTGTTGCCATGAGCATCTCACTGAACATCTGTTGGTATCCCTACCAATCTCACCCCTTTCTGGTCCCTGCCCTTCCCCCATCTGGCCTGGTCCTCAAGACAGTACACTAGGCAGTGAGCTGTCCCTACTGCTGCTGCTGCTGGGGTGATCTATAAAGGGCATTGGCTGTTATGCCTTGTAATGGCCTTGCCTCTGGAGCCTCAGTCGTGCCCGCCTTTTTAAAGAAGCAGCACGGGGTCCCGTGCCAAGGACAGCAGCGAAGCCAAGTTGGTAGCCTTGGGGAGCAGCGGCCTTTCACTGCATCCTACTGCCCAGGGTCCTGGAGCCCCACAGGGGCCAGGGTGCCCAGATAGTCTGGGAGCATCTTCCTCCAGCCTGCACCCTCCAGGCGACACAGAACAGCTCCATAGTGCCACCCAGAGGCCGCCAGAGCCAGTCGGTGGAAAGAGTTTTTGTCTCTGAATGGGGGACTCTGGGGGATTGCAGTAGCTGGTACTTTGGAGGTTTGGAAGTGTGATTGGCTGAACTATATTTGGAGAAGATCATTTCTGGGTGTGTGGCTGTACATTCAGTCCTCTCAGAGCCTGTCTCCTGTAGCTGTCACCCCACCCCCAATGCATCCTCTTATGGCCACCATGACATAGAAAGCTCAGGAGACAGCCAGGAGGCACCCCCAAACCTCTAGTCTTCACCAAATAGTAGAAACAGGAAAACACGTCCTGCAAGTCACCCCCATGCAGGAGTTGTTCAGAAGATGAGATAAAGATAGCATTGCCAGGAACCGAAGTGGAGGGACAGCCAGTTTGGGTGTTGGGACAGTTAGGTAGCCATTTCAAAAAAGGCCATTTGAACCTCCACCACACACCATGCTTTCAAATAACATCCAAACGGATTGAAGAGTTTAATGTCACTGTAGAAGAAATTATTGGTAAATGTTTGTAAAGACTTGGAGCGGGAGGACTTTCTAAATATGACACCAAACACAGAAACTATAAAGGCAAAGACTGATACATTTAATTCAAAGTTTAAAAACTTCTTTTTATTAAAAAAATCATAGATAAAGTTAAAAACCATAAGAATGTACTGGGAAATAATGACATATATGAAAAACAGTGATGAATATCCTTAATATATAAGGAGCTTTTATAAATCAAGGAAAAAAGACAAACACCCCAGTGGGAAAATTGGAAAAATACATGATAAGCAACTCATCAAAAGACAAACAGGTGACTTAGAAACATTAAGAAATGGCCAGCCCTAGGAGTAATCAAGGGAATGATCATTAAAACGACACAGATTTTTTTTTCAACTACCAAATGAACAAAAATTTCAAAGAGTGGAACTAACTCGTGGAGGGGAAAGATTATGTGGAGACCAGGCTGGCCCACATGCTGCTGAGGGATGGAGCAACGGCAAGGCTTTTCTGGAAAGCAATTTGTTGTCATAGATTAAAATCCTTGACAAGCTTTACACATCCTTGTACCCAGCAGTTTCATTTTTAGGAACTTATCCTAAGGACATAATACTAGATGCATGCAAAAATTTAACTGCCCAGGGGTGCTGACAGTAGCCTTTTTAAAAATAGAGGCATAGGGCTTCCCTGGTGATGCAGTGGTTGAGGGTCCGCCTGCTGATTCAGGGGACACGGGTTCGTGCCCCGGTCCGGGAGGATCCCACATGCCGCGGAGCGGCTGGGCCCGTGAGCCATGGCCGCTGAGCCTGCGCGTCCCAAGCCTGTGCTCCGCAACGGGAGAGGCCACAACTGTGAGAGGCCCGCGTACCGCAAAAAAAAAAAAAAAAAAAAAATAGAGGCAAAAAATGGTACAACCTAAGTATAACAACCATTGAAAATGAAAAGAGATGCATTTTTTTCAACTTAGAAAGATGTCCATGCTATATTATTAGGTGAGAAAAGCAGGTTAAAAGAGAATAGTATGCATAATATAATCTCTTTTATGTAAATAAAAGTACTGTGTGTATAATATGAATGAAGAATAGATTAAGCTATGCATGAAAATATTAATATTGATTGCCTCCAGGTGGGGAAGTAAGAATTATACATGACGTTTTTCCTTTTGGCTTTTGATATAATTTTCTTTCTATTTCAATGTAGAAATATCCATACTAGCTCTTCTCTGGCCTTTCTTTTTCTTTTACTTTCTTAGATTTTTGTTTTGAATTACAAGAGTAATACAGGCTTGGTTTTTTTTTTACATCTTTATTGGAGTAAAATTGCTTTACAATGGTGTATTAGTTTCTGCTCTATAACAAAGTGAATCAGTTATACATATACATATGTTCCCATATCTCTTCCCTCTTGTGTCTCCCTCCCTCCCACCCTCCCTATCCCACCCCTCCAGGCGGTCACAAAGCACCCAGCTGATCTCCCTGTGCCATGCGGCTGGCTGCTTCCCACCAGCCATCTATTTTACGTTTGGTAGTGTACATATGTCCATGCCACTCCCTCGCTCTGTCACAGCCTCCCCCTCCCCCTCCCCATATCCCCAAGTCCACTCTCTAGTAGGTCTGTGTCTTTATCCCTGTCCTACCCCTAGGCTCTTCATGACATTTTTTTTTCATCTTAAAAATTCAAACCAGACAGAAGTATACAGAGGCTTTTCCTCTCACCTCTACACTCCCCAGACAGAACTGCTGTGGACATGTTGGTATATGTTTTTCCAGACATTATGTATGTACATATAAACAGATATATGTGTATTTTAATACAAATGGGACCACAATATATACACTGTGCTGTAACTTGTGTTTTTCACTAAACTATATGTCGTGAACATCATTCCATGTCAAGACATATAGACCTACCTTAGGCTTAAAAAAAATGCATGCCTTTCGACAGCTGCATATTATTATCATGTACAGATATACCCAAATCTTTGCTTTCTGATTGCTCTGCAACGAGTATGTATTACACATGTAATGGAAATACAATAAAATGTTTTCTTGAAAAAAATAGGAAAAAAAAGATCAAGAAAGGAAGGGAGAGAGGGAGACAATTTTGTTTATTCACTTTCACTTTCATATGCATTTGGGCTCCCTACTACTAGGGAGATACCTTAATTCTAGAGAGCTGTCGGGGCTTGATGAGGTCCGGAAGAAAAGATGCACCTACTCCATGAGTAAAGAAAAGAGATCCAGGGACTTTGGGATTTCTGGTGGGCTTGGAGAGGAGGCCAGCGTCAGAGCAGAAGGTCTAGCTGGGACTCCAGTGACATTTAGAGAAGACGACAATCAAACTAGAAACGAAATCAATCATAACAGCTGTTACGGCAGCAAACAAACTGCCTTTTGATCACTTGCCAAGACGCAGGACAAAGCTCTCCGTCCACCTACACCCCAGTGATGTGTCCTCTGGGTATGATGACCATAAGCTTGTTGTACGGTGGCCCAGTTCACCTGCTTTCTTTTACAGAGGTAGGAAAGGAGGCCCGGAGAAGAAAAGGGCCAAGGCCAAGGCCAGCAGGGAGCTGGGGGCAGACATGAGCCTAAGACCCAGCAAATCTGATCCTGACTCACTGATACCTTAACTTTCCCTCTTTTTTTCCTTTTCTTTTTCTATTTACTGAGACTATTTCCATCATAAAACGTATACATACTAATTATGTAAAATGTGGACAGTAAACATAAAAGCAGAAGTAAGGAAAAGACCCAATTCCACCACTTATCTGTGGCAGAACGTTCCTGGGTCTCTCTGTGGCTCTTGTCTGTCATCTGTCTTTTGGCCATCTTTCCATCTGGGGTGCATTGAGAGCTGCTCTTCTTATTTCCAAGCAGGCCTCTGTCTGGGTGTGGGCATCCTTCTCTCTGTCCCTGCACGCCTGTGGTTCCACTCAGGGGTGCCTTGCGGTATGTCGAGTTGGCATCTCTCAGCCAGTGTTCATCTGGCATCATTTCCACGGCAGCCCCAGGGCCAGATTTCATCTCAGGGATGGCACGCGATTATCAAGAGGTTTGTGGCTCAACTCTGGCCCCAGGTGCAATATGGAAGCATCGGGCATGTTTGCTGTATCACTCAAGCCTTGCTTCGTGCTTGGACTGAGTTCTGTAGCTTTGAGTTCCAGAAGAGAAAAGACCCCAAGCGAAGGCGTCACAGCTGCAGCCACACAGCATTTATCTGCAGTAAAGGAAGAGCTCCCCACCCCTGTGAGAGTCCCTCTGGGATCTCCGAGAGCTGCTTCTCTTTACTGGGGGAAAGCATGGGTAGGCGGGTCAGACCAAGTCAAGCAAATCAAGAATGGGCCGTGGGCATGTGGAGAGACTAGGATTATAAGAGTGAGAAATTAAAAAAAAAAAGAAAAAGAAGAAATAAGATTGTAAGAACAGGCCCTTACTGTGTGCAAGGTACTGTTGTAAGGCTATTCCATGCACTAAGTCATTTCTCCCGGTGACACTGTAAAGTGCATGCCGTTTTACAGGTGGGGACAGCTACTGGGAATGCCACTGCCTGTCTCTAGAAGCCATGGGCCACGGCGGGGGGGCGGGGCGCGGAGGGGAAACAGCATTCATTCGTTGATTGATCCCTTCAAGGCACATTGATGAATGCCACGATGGATCGGACACTGTGCGGGGTGCGGGCAGGGTGGGATGGGCGGTTTTGGCGGCGGGGGATGGGGGGCAACACAAAAATCAGTCAGATACTGACCCTGTCCTCCAGGAGTATGTAGACGGGCAAAAGCAAACGGCTGACGCTGAGACGAGGCACAAAGGACACATGCATGAGAGGCCATGAGAATTCAGAGAAGGGAGAGGCGCCATCTTCCTGGAGGAATCAGGGAAGTCTTCACGGAGGAGGGGGCTGGCTTTGCAGCGTGTTAGGTGGGGGAGGGCGTGGCAGCACAAGAGGCCAGGCACAGTGTTGGGGGAGCCCAAAGTGTACATGGAGAACATCACGGGGGCCAGTTTAGCTGAAGAGCAGGGAGCCTGAAAGTAGAGATAGAAATAAAGCTGGAAAGATCCCCAGGGTCCTGCCTATAGGCCTTGGATGAGAGACCTAGGAAAGGAAGCTGAGGCCTGGGAGTGGGTGTGTGTGGCGTAGTGAGACGGGGACTTGCCCAAGCTTGCAAAGAGAGGTAGTAGAAGACACCAGTCGGAGCCGGGCCCACCGGACTCCCACGTTAGTGGTTTTCCACCACCCAGCAGGTCTCCAGATCCCCTTCCCACCACATTGAGCCAGTGTGGAAACGTTTTATGTGCAGAAAGGATGAACAAAGAGGGAGGTGACCCAAGGGTGTGAGACGAGTATCAGTTTTGGACTCAGGCAAGACCTGGATTTCCGTCGAGGCTCAGCCCTCATTCCCTGTGTGACCTTGAGCAGGTGACTCAACGTCTTGCAGCCTCAGTTTCCTCAAGCGTGAAGAGCGTCTGTGGGAGGAGGAAACGAGCTAGTGGATGCAAAGGGCGCAGCCCAGAGCCGGAAGTTAGCATTTTTGCAGCGGTTGACCCTCTTACCATCGCCATCATTCTTATTCATTTTAATAAGGGTGAGCATATGTCCCGGTTGCTAGGGACAGGCCCATGTGCGCTGCTGTCCCAGCGTAATTATTAAACAGCTTCCCCGCCCACGCTCAGAAGTATCCCGGTTTGGATGATAAATGGCCTGTTCACTGTAATTACGAAAAGCAGGCTGGCTCTTGAACTGCTGCCAATGTTTCTCGTCCACCATTGCTGGCCTCTGTCTTTGTCCAGTCCCAGAACCGAGGCCACGTGTACCCTCCATGAGTCCTGGATTAAGCACGTGTGAGGACAGCCTGAGTTCTGCCCCTGAGTTGCAGTGTGTCCACAGGCAGGTCCCTCCGTCACTCTTCCCACCTGTAAATGACAAGAGTGGATTAAATGATCTCCACGGGCCCTTCCGGCTTGGACCTTCTATGCTGCGAAATTCCTCCATGCCTAGGGAAAGAACAGAGGCCCTCCTGCATGCCACGGCCATTTGCTGGCCACCTCCCACAGGCAAGCTCTGTGGGACGCAGACATGTGCACCGTCTGCGGGGCTTGGTAGATGGCAAGGTGAAGCTTCCCTGTGGCCGCTCTTGGGGCCTGATCTGTCTTCTGATGGTGGTTAAGAGCGTGGAGTCTGGAATCAGATGCTGTAGCACTGATGACTTCCCCACTCCGATCCTCAAGCTTCCTCGTAAGTCGTCATTATTGCCCAAGTATGGCTGGGCTCGCTGGTGGGTGGGGCAATATCTAAGTCGCTACATCAAACAGGTGTCACCATTCAACATGCCTGAGATTTCAGACACCAAGTTCTGTAAAAAATGAGCAGTGTTCCATTTGTTTGCTTACTGTCAAGCCAGAATCCCACAGTCGTTTCATTTAAAACACTAGAAAGCTTGTTGAAACAGTTGCAAGATGATTCCTAGCAGAAAAGCGGCGGCTTGGGGACAGGCTCTGTGCTGTGACAACCCCGCCCAGAAAATGAATAGCCCGGAAGCAGTTCCTGTCCCAACACGTGCCATCACTTCTGTTGTGGAGAGAGGCCCAAATAGCTCGGGGCTGTATGTTTGTCCCGGGAAGTGCAGATTATTGGAAAAGTCCAACCCAAAGAATCTGTGCCACTCAGGTGGTCACTCAGGTGGTCCCCGGGAGTGGCCCCCCTTCCTGTTTCATAATAGCAAATGCACTTGACTTACACGGGAAAGACGTCAGACATAATTCCCAGTAAAAGTAAGGGACCCTTTGGGAAAAGTAGGGGGCCCACAAAGAAAGCTTACACTGTTGGCTCCAGGATTTCACTAAAGAAATATGTCTTCAAAGGAAGCTGTCCATAGCAATTTGTTTAAAGGAGATGACCATTAAAATTCATAACATAAAGGACAAAACTGAAATACCGGCCCAAAGACAACTTGATCAAATTAGAGAACGTGTACAGAGCGCTGCACCCAGGTTGAGTAGCTGCACTGACCGCATTCTGTCGTTCTTGACTTTCCACTCACTGCCTGGCACTCCTGTATCCATTACCTTGCTTCATCCCTATGGCAATCTAGGCAGGAGCATCAGCTTTACCTGTGGGGTCCACTGGGGATTAGTGTCCCCAACGGGTGGGGATTAGTGTCCTGCTGCAGATGTGGATTAGATCCTCCATTTGCTTTTACTGAGTGGGTTTCTGGTGGAAGACGAGATAGGGCAAGAAATGAAGTCCCCTACACAGGATAATTTCAAGGACAGAAAGATTTAGGGTAGAAATACAGGCTGAATGCAACAGAGCTCTGGTTCTGAAAAAAAAAAAACCAGCTTTTTTCAATTAAAAAAGAGAGGCGACCAATTGCAAATGATTGCAAATCCATGTGACTAGGTATTACAGTGCTTCAGAACCAGATAAGTACTCTGGAAAAGATTATACAGAAAAGCACACCCTTTGAATACAAAATTGAGGCCATTATTATGCGAAAATATTCCCTGGGCGTTTAGTAGACTAATCATCCCTCCTTTACAAAATTATTTCCCTTCCGTTATGTCATTTGATCCTTACAGCAGCCCTATGAGGGATGAAGGGCAAGATGATTAGCCTCATTTGGGCGATACGCAGATTGCAGCTATTACTGCCAAAGCAACATCAAGAGAAGAGTGTGGCAGGGCTGGACCTGGAACCCAGGGCTTGGCTCTCCAGACCGTTGGGTTTTCTACCGCACCCAGGAGTCTGCCTCTGAGCAGATTCAGAGGTGAGATGAGAAAGCCGGGCTTGGTTTCCAGTGGGAAGCACTGGGGTCAAGGCCCTGGGAACTGGCCATGGGTGGTGGTAGAGCAGGGGAAGAGGGCACTTTGCCCCAGTGCAAGCCAACCCCGCTGATGGGCCCCCATACCCCAGGACAGAGCTGGTGCGAGCACTTTACCATGAGCAGGAGTGCGGACCACTCTCACATCAACTCCAGGGGTTGGTAGGCTCTATTATTCTGCTCATTTCACAGATGAGAATGCAGAGGCACAGAGAGGTCAATTGTCTTGCCCAAGGAACACAGCTAGCAAGTTTGAGGTGATCTGAACCCACCTGGTCTGATTCCAGAATGTCCTCTCCCTCCAAGTCTCCTTGTTCTTCTACCTGCTGGCTAGACCTTTTTCATTCTGATGAATCCATAAAGAAGCTGCTTCTGTTTTGAATCCTCTTATTTGAGGTGGGCCATTATTCCTGCCCACGCACCGATGGTTGGGAAATTGCTCCTTGATTCGGTCCACCATTCCTGGGCAGCTGCCCCAGTCCATTCATCTGATTTTCCCCAAACCTGTCTCCCCTTATATCCTAGTAAGCGTATCCTGCTTTTGTTCATAGAGACTTGGGACGGGATTGTTGTTGCATGAACGGATTCTGTCCACGTTTTCCTCGGTACACTTCGCAGAGTTGGGTTACCATTTAGTTTTTCTTCCTTTTTATGGCCTGGGAAGAACCCAGAGGGGAGGAGGGGCCCTGCAGAGTGGCCCCGCCCCTCGCCGCCTTTCGGAGCCGGTTCCCACGCCGGGCGGACTCTGACGCTTCACTTCTGCTTCTCTAGCAGTTGGTAGTCCCGGGACTTGTCGAAAAGCACAGCGCTCTTCCTGATGTGGGAATGTGCGGAGCGGCCCGGTCGGCCTTAGACTGGGTGAGGTTAAGGAGGGTTCGCAGCCAGGTAACAAAGCAGCCGCCGCCCCGCTCCCCCAGACCGGACGGGGCCCTCGCGGAGCATCAGCCGGACAGGGAAGGCGGGGCGGGCAGGGAAGAGGTCTCTTAAATGACTTTTCGCACACATCCCAGACAAGTTGTAAAACCATGAGCAAGGGTAAAATATGAAACAAAAGTCAGCCCTAACCCTCCCAACCAGTGTAAACTATTGTAAACATTTTGGTATAAATAAATAAGTAAATAAATTAAAAAGAAATAAATTTACTGGGATTTTTACAAATTTGGATCACTCATTACCCAGCTTGGATCTTGATATTTTAATATTTATTGAGAATTTCCCAATATTATTCAACATTCTTCAAAAATGTGAATTAAAACAGCTCCATTATATTAATGAGCCAAATTAATGTAACTATTCCCATGTTGTTGGACACTTAGTTTGTTTTCACTTTTTCACCATTAAAATATTACTGAGTTGAACGTCCTCGAACATAGTGATAGATGGTATGTCATGGTCATTAAATGCTAGGCATTTTGCTAAAAACGACATTAGGGTCATCATATAGGTGTACGGAACAAAGGTGCCAGCCAGGGGACAAAGTAGGTGCTTACGTCAAGCCCACTCTTTACTCGGCAGGCAATGTATCCTGGACATCTGCGTGGAAAAGACACAGTTCATGCCCAGAGTGTGGACACCTTTTATGAATTTCTGCAAAGAATCATACAGGTTAGCAGCCCTAAGGGCATGGTCTCATTAATGCTCAGAACAAGTCTACGACGAAGGCACTATTACCCCCGTTTTGCAGATAAAGAAAGTGAGGCATGCCAATCTGATGACTTCCCTAGAAGTAATGTCTAGAAGTAGAACTGTTCGATGTATGTGGCCAAGTGTCCTACAGAAACATGCACATTTATACTCCCATCAGCAGCATAGGAAACAGATGTTTTCCTTCCCTCCTCACACTGTGAAGACCCAAAGAAATGTTTACCAGACTTACGGGTGAAAAAATATATCATTGTTTTTAATCTCTTTCTTTGCAAGTGAGGTTGGATATTTTTTATGTTTGCTATTCATTTATGTAATTTCTTGTGGGCACATCCTATTGAAATCTTTTACCCACTTTCCTCCTGGAAGAATCAGTATTTTTCTTGTTGACTAGTGATAATGTTTTAGGTTAAGGGGATTATCCCTTGGTCCAAAATGTTTGTTGCAAATGTTTACTGACAAATATATTTATCAGGTTAGGTTTGTTCCTGGATATTTTATATATTTTATATTACATTTGTGAATAGGAGCTTTTTTCTATTATGTGTTCAAATTAATTATTGCCACATTATAAGCAAGCTTTGGCTTTTTGCGTATTTAGTCTGTGCCCAGTCACTTTGGTGAAATCTTTCATTGGTGCCAATAATCTTCCAATTTTCCAAACTATTCAGAGCTTCCTAGCATCAAAAATTTAAAATAAATAAGAATAAATTTGACAAGAGATATGCAAGGGTATTAAGGAAGGCCTAAATACATTAAGAGATATACTGTGTCCATGGTTTGGAAATCTCAACAATGCAAAGATGACCGTCCATGGTTTGGAAATCTCAACAATGCAAAGATGACCATTCTCTTCCAAGTTAACCTGCAGATTCAATACATTTCTAATAAAAATTTCAACGTATTTTTCTTGTGGTATTTGACAAGCAGATTCAAAACTTTAGATGAGAGAACAGATGGCCAAGAAAAACCAAGGCATTTCTTGCTGGAGAGGGTGTGGAGAAAGGAGAACTCTTCTACACTGTCGGTGGGAATGTGAATTGGTGCAGCCACTATGGAGAACAGTATGGAGGTTCCTCAAAAAACTAAAAATAGAACTACCCTATGACCCAGCAATCCCACTCCTGGGCATATATCTGGAGAAGACTATAATTCAAAAAGATACAAGCACCCCAATGTTCATAGCAGCACTATTTACAATAGCCAGGACATGGAAGCAACCTAAATGTCCATCGACAGATAAATGGATAAAGATGTTTTATATATATATAAATAGGATGTTTCTCATATATATATATATATATATATATATATATATATATATAAAATGGAATATTACTCTGCCATAAGAAAGGATGAAATAATGCAGCAACATGGGTGGACTTAGAGATGGTCATACTAAGTGAAGTAAGTCAGACAGGGAAAGACAAATATCACATGATATCAGTTATATGTGGAATCTAAAAACATGATACAAATGAACTTATTTACAAAACAGAACTAGACTCACAGACATAGAAAACAAACATATGGTTACCAAAGGAGAAAGTGGGGGAGGGATAAATTAGGAGTTTGGGATTAACAGATATACACACTACTATATGTAAAATAGATAATCAACAAGGACCTACTGTATAGCACAGGGAACTCTACTCAGTATCTTGTAATAACCTATAATGGAAAAGAATTTGAAAACTTATATATATATATATATATATATATATATGTATATATGTATATATGTATAACTGAATCACTTTGCTATATACCTGAAACTAAAACAACATTGTAAATCAACTATGTTTATATAAAAATTGAAAAAAAAACAAGGCATTTCTGAAGAAGGGAACGAGGTGAGGGACATGATCTTACCAGATATCAGAGCCATCTTTATAGATCATTGGGGTGCAGAAAGTGGACTATTTGCAAAAATGGTCACAAAACAACTGATTCTGAAAAAATGAAATTGGATCCCTACCATTCACCACACACAAAAATAAATTCCCTACAGGCTTCCTGGTGGCGCAATGGTTGAGAGTCCGCCTGCCGATGCAGGGGACACGGGTTCGTGCCCCGGTCCGGGAAGATCCCACATGCCACGGAGCGGCTGGGCCCGTGAGCCATGGCCGCTGAGCCTGCGCGTCCGGAGCCTGTGCTCCACAACGGGAGAGGCCACAACAGTGAGAGGTCCGCGTACCGCAAAATAAATAAATAAATAAATAAATAAATAAATAAATAAATTCCCTGGGAATTAAAGACTTAAATGTGGGTCTCCAGGTCCAGAAAAGATGGATTAAATGCAGTCCACCCTACTCCTCCCACTAATTGCCATGGACATTAGGGATAAGTATCAGAAGACAGAGGTGAAGAACGGAGGGAGGACTGACTAGGGGTCTCAGGATTCAAGGGATGGCCGAGCAGTGAGTTCTCTAGATGTTTGTTTGTTTGTTTTGCCTCATAGCTTAGGTGCTAGAACAGGCCACAACCGAGAAATGCAGACAACAGCAGTCCTAAGAAAAGCCTATTCCTTCTGGCCAGTCCTCTTCAGGAATGGGAAGAGGGCAGCTCTGCAGGACAGAACCCTCCTGATAAAACCTGCTCTACTTCACCAAAAACGTAACCATTAAAGAGTTGATAAATTGGACTTCAAAATTTAAAATGTTTGCTCTGTGAAAGACACTGTTAAGAGAATAAAAAGACAAGCTATAGACTAGGCGAAAATATTTGCAAATCACAAATGTGAAAAAGTACTTGTATCCAGAAAATATAAAACACTCTCTGAACTTGGCATTTAAAAAACAAAACAAAACAAAACAAAGTGAACAATTCAATTGGGCAAAGAGAGTTAAACTGACACTTCACTGCAGAGGAAATATAGCTGGTAAATAAGCACATGAAAAGTTGTTCAACATCATTAGTCATTAGGAAAACACAAATCAAAATCACGATGAAACATCAGTACATACTCATCAGGTGGCTAAAATAAAAATCATAAATAAAAAGTAAATAAAATTTTGTGATAACACTAAATGCTGGTAAGAATATGGAGAAACCGGATCACTCACTCATTGCTAGTGGGAATGTAAAATGGTACAGCCACTTTTTGGCTGTTTCTTGTAAAGTTTTACCATATGACCAGCAATCCCACTCTTGTATATTCATCCCAGCATTTACCATATGACCAGCAATCCCACTCTTGTATATTCATCCCAGAGAAATAAAGCTTCATGTTCACACATAAACCTGGACATGAATGTTCATAGTAGCTTTTTTTTTTGTCATAGTGAAAAGTTGGAAACAACACAAATGTCACTCAGTAGGTGAATGGAAAAAGAAAATGTGGTACATCCATGCAATGGGACACTACTCAGCAATAAAAAGAAACAAACTATTGATACACACAACAACTTGGATGGAGCGCAAGAGCATTACGCTGAGTGAAAAAGAAGCTAGTCTTAAAAGATTACATACTGTATGATTCTGCTTATATAACATTTTTGAAAGGACAAAACTAGAGTGATGGAGATCATGTCAATGGTTGCTGGGGGTTGGGGTGAGGGGAGGGTAGTTGGAGGTAGTACACTGACTGTGATGGTGGTTAAACACATCTATACATGGGGTCAAATTTCATAGAACTATACACCAAAATGAAAAAGCCTGCATGTGAAAAGTAGTGAAATTTAATAAGGTCTGTAGTTCAGATAATAATATCATACCACTGTCAATTTCCCAGTTTTAATAATTGTGCTATGGTTAGACAACTATTAACATTTGAGGAAGCTGAGTGAAGAGTACAGGAACTCTCTGTACTATTTTTTTCAATTTTTATGAGTCTAAAATTACCTCACAGTAAGAGCTTTAAAGAACACTAAAATGAAAGATAAAGCTATAGAAGTTTTAGAAAGTAATACAAAATGAAATCTTTATAACCTTGGAGTAGGGAAATATTTCTTAAGCAAGATACAAAAGTACAAACCATAAGGGAAAAGACTAATAATTTAAAATATACTACTAGTAAGAGCTTCTGTTCATATAGCTAATAAAGCAAGCAAAACTAAAGAGTATATTATTTAGACATACATAAATATGTAATAAATATTTTAAGTCAATTAAATTAGAAACACAAAATTTTATATAGTGATTAACAATCAGCAGTATAGCAAAATGGTTAAGGAGAAGACTGCCTGGGTTCAAATTCTGACTTTGTCACCAAATGCTGCCATGACCTTGGCAAGTAACTTAACCTCTCGGTGCTTCAGTGACCTTGTGTGTAAAACGTGGCTAACACAGGGTTATGGTAAGCTTTAAATGAGCTAATGCATATAAAGTGTAAAACAATACCTGGCAGGTAGTGAGAACCTTATATATATGTGAAGTGAAATGAGGAGACAGAATGTTTGTTGCTTTAGACCACTGAGTTTGGGGGTAATTTTTATGGAGCAATAGATACAAAATAAACTCTGGACTTACCTAAAGTCCTTTCTAGGACTTACCTAAAGAAGTCAGACATCCTTACAAAGCTGTATATACATATGTGTTGATCATACTCATAACGGTGAAAAAACAAAAGTAACCTAAAAGTTCAACAATAACAGAATGGTGAAATAAATTTTGATACTTTATATAATGTAATATCAGGCAACTAGAAAAATGACAATATACTACAGACATTAACAGCATAATAAGGACTATAAGTAATACACTATGCCCATAAATTTCACTACTTAGATGAAATAGACATATTCCTTGAAAGACACAAACTACCAACATTTACTCAAAAAGAAACAGATAACCAGAATCTATTAAAATGAATTGAATGGAATTCTGACTTGAAAATCTTCCCACAAATTAAAGCCGCATGAATTCATTTTCAACTTTTATCAAAAGTTTAAGGGATATGTAATACCAATTCTACAAGAACTCTCTGAGAAAATAGAAAATGAGGGGATACTTCTTAAATTATTTTATAATGCCAGCCAGCATTACCCTGACACCAAATCCAGACAAAACAGTATGTTAAAAAAAAAAACAACCCTAAACTAAAACCCAATATTCCTCATGAACACAGCGCAAAAAATGTTCAACAAAATATTAGCAAATTGATCAAGTAATATGTAAAGAAACGAAGTGATGTTTATTCTGGCAATGCAAAGTTGTCTCAACATTCAAAAACAAATCAGTGTTATGCATCATATTAAGAGTCTAAAGAAGCAAAATCAGGAATAAAAGGGAACTTTCTCTTCTTGAAAAGGGCATTTACAAACCAAACAAACAAACAATAACAACAACAAGATGCTCCTAACATTATAATTAATTATAAAAGACTGAATGCTTCCCCTCTAAGATTGGGAGCCCGATAAGGATGTTCACTCTCATCACTCCTATTCAACATCATACCTGAGGTCTTAGTCAATGCAATAAGTCAAGGAAAATGTATAGAAGCCTTCAGATTGGAATGGAAAAAATAAAGCTGTCTATATTCACAGGCAACACGATTGTCTATGTAGAAAATCCCAAGGGATCTACAACAAAGCTTCTAGAACAGGATATAAAGGCAATATACAAAAAGTCAATTGTATTTCTGTAAAATAGAAGACAAATACAATAAAAAATAACAGAAGTATCAATTTAAAAAAAGAAGAACCAAATTGGAGTATTCACACCATCAAACTTTAAGACTTAACTATAAAGCAATGGTAAGCAAGACAATGTAGTACTGGTGAGAGGACTGACACAAATCAACTGAATGCAACAGAGTTCAGAAATAACTAGATATAGTCAACTGGTTTTTGACAAGGTACAAAGGTAAAAACCAGCACAAGTGGTGCTGGAACAATAATTGGCCATCCACATGCAAAGTAATGAACTTGGACCCATATCTTGCACCACTTACAAAATTAACCCAAAATTCTTATAGTCTTAAATGTAAAACCCAAAACTATAAAATATCTGGAAGTAAATATAGGAGAAAATCTTTGTAACCTTGGCTTATGCAAAGATCATTTAGATAGGACACACAAAATACAAACCACAATAGAAAAAAACTGATATAATTTATAAATTGGACTTCATCAAAATAAAGTTTTAAAAATTGTGCGCTTCGAGAGATAATGTTGAGAAGGTGAAAAGGTAAGCCACAGATAGGGAGAAGATATTTGCAAAGCACATATCTGATAGAGGACAGTGAATCAAAATCATGAAGAACTCTCTAAGCTCATGTGGTAGGCTGAATAATGTCCCCCAAAGTTATCCAGGTCCTAACTCCTGGAATCTATGAATGTCACCTTATATGCCCTAAATGTAATCACAAGTGTCCTAGTAAGAGAGAGGCAGGAGGAAGTTTGACTACAGAAAAGAACACAATGTGTCCGGGGAGGTAGAGAATGGAGTGTTGTAGCCACAAGCCATGGAATACAGGCAGCTACCAGAAGCTGGGAGAGGCAAGGAATGGATTCTCCCCCAGAGCCTTCAGAAGGAACTCACCCTGCTGACACTTTGATTGACACTTTGATTGACACTCCAGAAGACTCAGTTTGGACTTCTGGCTTCCAGAACTATATGAAAATTTATTTCTGTTGTTGTAAGCTTTTATATATAGGATGGATAAACGACAAGGTCCTACTGTATAGCACAGAGAACTATATCCAATATCCTATGATAAAACCATAATGGAAAAGAATATTTTAAAAAAGAATGTATATATATGTATAACTGATTCACTTTGCTGCACAGCAGAAATAAACACAACATTGTAAATCAACTAGACTTCAATAAAAATTATTGATAAAATTTTAAAAAATTAAAAAGAATTTATTTCTGTTGTTTTGAGCCATTAAGTGTGTAGTAATTTGCTACAGCAGCCCTAAGAAATTAATATAGCTCAGCAGTGAGCAGACAGCCTAATTAGAAAATGGGCAAAACTTGAACTGACGCTTCACCAAAGAATGGCAAATACGCACATGAAAACATGCTTGACATCATTAGTCATTAGAGCAAAAGCAAATTAAAACAACAATGAGATATCATTACATACCTAACAGAGTGGCTAAAATTTAAAAAAGAAATGACCATGTGGGGCAACTAGACTTCTCATGGTTTGGTGGTGGGAATACAAAATGGTACAGACATTTTGGACAACAGTTTCTTATAAAGTTAAACATACCTTTACCATAAACCCAGCAATCCCACTCTTAAGTATATAATCAAGAGAAATAAAGACATGCCCATTAAAGAAAGCTGTACATGAATATTCATAATAGCTTTATTCATAATTACTAAAAGCTGGAAGCAACCCAAGTGTCCCTCAACCAGTGAATGGATAAACAAATTGAGGTACATCCGTACAATGGAATACTAATTAGCAATAAAAATAATTCTTGATATATAACGATGTGAATGGATCACAGAGAACACTGTTCTAAGTGAACTAAGCTAGACCAAAATTCTATGTGCTCTGTTATTCCATTTATATGATATTCTGGAAAAATGAAAACTGCTGGGATAGAAACCACATCATTGGTTGCCAGGGATCTGATCCGGAGGTGGGAGAAGGCAATTTAACTACAAAGGGCCATGAGAGGACTATTTAGGATAATGGAAAAATTCACTCTCTTGATTATGGTGATAATTACACGACTGTATACATTTATAAAAATGCATAGAAATGTACACTTTAAAAGGATGAATTTTACTGTAAGTAAATTATATTTCAGTAAACAAAAAGACGATTTGAAAATTGGTACAAGCACTATGTTGAAAAAAATCACAATGTAGATCAATGGTTATGGACATTGGAAATTGTCCTTGAATATGTTTAAGTGGGAAAAAAACGTTTGCAAAATAGAAATGAATGAAAAAACGACGTGTGTGGTTACATCCACCCATCCACCCATACATATACATGTGCATATATTTATATATCTGGAAGAAAATACATAAAAATATTTATCGTGGTCATCCATGGGTGTTAGGATCTCTCATTCATTCACTCCCTCTGTGATATGTGGCCTTGGAAAAGACATTTTCCTTCTTTTGCCCTTAATTTTTTCATTAGCAAGGTGACAGAACTGTACTAACATATTTCTGTCTCAGGGCCTTTGTACTTGCTATTCTTCCCTCACTGTTCCCTTTGCCTGGGACATGGCTTGGCTCATAGCCACACAGCAGGAGACGAGCGGCGGGCAAGCGAGCGTGCAAGCGACTGAAGCTTCATCTTTATTTACAGCTGGTACAGGCCTGGGGGTTGGGGACTCCTGTTCTAGCGGGACAAACAGACAATAAGCATAATATGTATATAAGACAATGTCAGGCAGTGACACCTGCCATGAAGAAGATATAAAACAGAGCAAGGACACTGAGAGTGATGGGGGTCTTTGCAGTCCATGACCTGTTAGGAACCGGGTCACACAGCAAGAGGTGAGTGGTGGGTGAGACAGTGAAGTTTCATCTGTACTTACAGCCTCTCCCCATCATTCGCATTACTGCCTGAGCTCCGTCTCAAGTCAGATCAGCAGCCGCATTAGATTCTCATAGAAGCGCGAAGCCTACTGTGAACTGCACGTGTGAGGGATCTAGGTTGCACCCTCCCCATGAGAATCTAATGCCTGATGATCCGAGGTGAAGCTGAGGCAGTGATGCTAGCTCTGGGGAGCGGCTGAAAATACACATTATCATTAGCAGAGGGGCTTGACTGCACAGAGACCATCATAAATCAATTGCTTGCAGACTCATATCAAAACACTGTCAGTGAGTGGCAAGTGAAAATAAGCTCAGGGCTCCCACTGACTCTGCATTATGGTGAGTTATATAATTATTTCATTATCTATTACAATGTGATAATAACAGAAATAAAGTGCACAATAAATGTAATGTGCGTGACTCATCCCCAAACCATCCCCCCTACCCCGGTCCATGGAAAAACTGTCTTCCATGAAACCGGTCCCTGCTGACAAAAAGTTGGGGACTGCTGTGCTAGAATATGAGCTCTGTGAAGAAAGAACTTGTTTGTTTTCTTCACTGCTGTTTCCCAAGCACCGAGAACAATGCAGGCACGTAGTAGGTGCTCAATAAACACTTACTGAATAGTTGGCTGACTACATCTTCCGAGGGATCCTTCTAAAATCTGTCACCTCCTCCAAAATGTTCACGCTCTTAAGGAACTTACAATCCAGTTGCAGGGACACAATCCAAAAGTGAAACGGCTACCACCGGAGTCACCATGAGCAGCACTGAAACAGAAGGAGGGGGAAGAGTTGAGTCAAGAAGCAAAGAGGGGACTTGGAATTGGCAAAGTGACTTTTGAGGATAGCTTTTGTGTGTCTGAGGTGTGGTGATAAATCCTGCCCTCAGAATATGCCTTGATCTTACAACTCTTTCAGGAGTCATTCCTCCAAGAAACACAGAAAACACTCTTTGAATCCTCCACATCCAAAACTTCTGTAGTTCATGCATCACTAAAAATTCAGGACTCGCCCAGTCTGTCCCACCAGCCTTCCCAGGTAAGAGGAAGCCCAGCTCAAGAAAAAAGTGATGCAGTCCCATGGGAGTGGCAAGGCTGCGGCCAAGCTTCCTACTGCAGGCCCTCGTTAGCTAAGATGCTGAAGGGCTTTGGCTCCGCCAGCCGCCTCTGTGCCAGCTGCCAGGGTCATGTTTGCTCCACAGAGGCCCAGCAGCTGCCAGACTTGGCCACAAGTGTTTACCCTGCTGTGCTGGCCGTGGCCCCGGTTCCTTGCCTGCTTCTGTGCCTTCTCTAACTCAGCAGCAACTCAAGGCACTTGGTCTCTAAGAGTTCTCTCTCGAAGGATCGCCTCCCCAAAAGATGCTTCTGGGCGCAAGCAACCCTGGGGCCCTTAGTGAGGGTTAGAAAAACTACGAGATGGCCAGCCCCAAGCTGCAGGTTCAAGGTGATGCAGTTACTACACAAGTCTCTCCATGAGGCCCATAATGACCATCATCTCTAAAATTTCAGTCCCTACCTGCCTACTCCCAACTTCCCTTACCTGATGTTTATTATTTATCATTATTTATTGTACATCATTTATCACTTCCTAATGCAATTTCCTTTGTTGTTGTTGCTGTTAATTGTTCATCTCCCTCTACTAGGATTTAAGTTCAATAAGGGCAAAGATTTTCATCGGTTTTGTTCACTGATGTATATACTCACAGTGCCTAAAATAATTGCTACTGCTTAAATAGAGCTTATTATGCACCAAGCCAGGTTTTAAGCACTCAGTATCGATTAAATCATTTATACTCCTCACAAGAACCTATGAGGAAGGTGCTGATATGTTCCCCATTTTACTGATTAAGCAACTGAGGAACAGAGAAGTTAAGTAACTTGGCCAAGGTCACACAGCTAGTAAGTGACAGAATTGGTATTTGAACCCAGGCTTACTCATAACCGCTAGGGTGCACCACCAAAGAACGAAACCAAACAGCGCCTTGTACGAAGCAGGCACTCCATAAGTGAATGAATGATTGAATCAATGAACGGAACTGTGAAGTGTTCCCCCTCGTGTGGCAAATCTGGTCTTCCATTCCACCACCGCCACCATCACGCATGTCTCTCCCTGGGAAGCTCTCAGGACAATGAAAGCCTATGTGTTTTCTCAACAGCCCTCCTTCCATCCCTCCATCTCAGCATCCCTTCCTCCCCTCCTTTCCTCTGTGCTCAGTACATGGACAATGGGAAGGGAAGTCTGAGTGAGGGAGAGAGACGCGATACCCAGTACACCAGCGCTGATCCGGGAGCAGACTGATGCAAAGCAGATCGGATTGAGTGCCGAAGGAGGGGACATCTCAGATGGTGGGGATGAAGAATGAGGCGTTGACACTGAAAACTGCTTTACTGAAGAGGTGGCATTTTGGCTGAACTATTAAAGATGGGTGGGATTTCAAGATTGTCAGTGAGAAGTGCATTCCGAGCCCCCAAGGCTGTTGGAATTGTAAATTGGGGACAGAGGGTTCCACCTTCCACCGAGGGCGGTGGGGTGGGAGAGAGAGAGACTAGGCTTTGTAAGCCGTGCTTGTCAGCGAGGGAAGGGGTGCCCAGGGTCTGCCCCAAGTTGAGGAACAGAGGGACCTGATCAATGTTGGCTGACACCCCTCCTCCACAGGGATGACGTCTTTCCTTGAGCTTCCAAGTCACACCTGAGGGAGGTACGGGCTCGTGTTCCTGGTCCTGTCACATCACAGAGACCCATAGGGTGACCTTCTGCAACAGGGCCTCCCTCCTCCTTTCTTTTATGCCTCCTCTCCTGCTCTCTCCCATCTGTCCATGCAATCTCATTTCCAGTTCCTGTGTATATCACCATCTTACCTGCAGCCACCTCTGCATCTCATCTGGGCCCCACTGCCTTGCCTGGGTGGTGGCGAAGACTGATCTCTGGACCCACTCTGCCCTCGCCTTGCTGGGCTTGTGGGCAAGCAGGCAAGCAGCAGGCCTCTGGTAGGTTCCAACTATGTGCCAGGCCTTGGGCCAGGGAAGCCATTCCCCTCCCCTCAGCCCCGTGGCCAGTGCCTTGGCTTCACCATCTGGGAAATGAAAGGGTTGGATTCTGTGATCTTGAAAGTTCCTTCCAGCTGCAACCTTCTAGGGGAGTATTTGAATGCCCTCCTTTTGAAGCTCCGAGTTCTGTAGGGAAATGATTACCATAAAAATGTTTCCAGGTCGGTGCACTGGCTTCTGTCAGGGCCTCACTGTTTGACAACCACTGTGCAGACTTAAGTGATATTTACACACAAAAATGTTTTACTGTGGGACGCCATCATTACCCCAATGTCAGGGGCCAAGGATAACACCCCATTACAGGCCTTCCCTGTTATATGAAGAAAGAAAGATTCATTCACTCATTCAGCTAAGCCCAACTGTGTACACAAATCTGTAGTAGGTGCTATAAAAAATAGGCCTGATCTCACCAAGGGCTCAGACAACACGAAATCATCCGATCTGGGGAGGAAGGGACTGGTCACCTAAGAGCATCCACCCTCCGCTTCCACCTCCACCCCAGGGGACGAGCCCACCAAGGGGGCAGATGCTTGCGCGCAGAAGCTCTAATAGTCTGACAGGTAGAAAGTGATTCTTGAGAATGAGAGGAAGCAAACTCCCCGTGGCTTCTGCCCTTGGATCAACTTCTCTACCTGCTCCGCTCTGTACTCCCTACTCATTTCATCTCCCTTCCCTGTGAAAGCCCTTCAAACACCTGAAGACAGAGCTCTTCCCGTCCTTTTCTTCCTCAGGCTACATGGCCTGCTCCTGCAGCCATTCCTCAGGTGACGCCAGTGTGCCAGAGGCTTACCACCCACTGTACTGACTCTCTGCTCTCATTCCTCTGAAGCAGCGTCCGGTGTTTCATCCTGGGAATCTTTCTCTTGCGGCAGATCACAAAACTGTCCGTGGAACAAAGAGATGCCTTGGCTCTTAGAAAAGAACTTACGCTCTCAAAAAACAGATGAATCTCCAACTGCCACCTTTCTTCACGTATCCTGGAAAGCTAACTGGACATGCCTTTGGTCCCACCCAGATCCAGTTCAGACATTGACCGATGGGAAAGTGAAGAGACTTGCTCAAGGGCACACAGGAGTTGCAGACAGAGTCACACGTGGCCCCCAGCTCTTTTTGCCCCCAGCCCAGTTCTCTGTCTCCTGTGCCCCATCAGGGCTTTGCAGTTTATCCAGTGACTACTACACCTGCTTGGTCATCAGATCCTCATAACAAACCGTCTCCAGATGAAGTAAACGAATGCCCAGAAATGGCTATCGACTTGTGGGTGGTCCCACAGTAAGGAAGTGACAGAGGAACCCAGATTCAAGTCCAGGTCCTTGGCGTCAAGTCTAGTCCTTGCCACTGTAACCCAGTTGTTTCCCCCACTGGCTCTTGTATGTTGGCCTTGTGGACACAGAGGTGAGATGCCACAGTGACCGATGTGAGGACACACATTTGGCTCTAAAAATCCACCTGGGACAGGACAGAGAAGACCTGCAGAGAGATGATTTGAGGCCCTTGTTGACAGTGAGATGAATGTGTTTCAGCAGTGAAATGTGGTCAGCAACAAGTGTTGGCAAGGTTAATAGGAGGCCACCATCCACAGGCTACCTATGGAGGCAAGAAAAAAATTTTGGCCGTCTTGGGAGGCACTGAGCTCCTCGTTTCTGGAAGGGGAAATAGAGGCGGAATGGCCACTTGGCTGCAGTTCTAGGAAGGATTTCTTTTGTGGTGGTGCGAGCCTCCACTGCCTCACACATTTCCAGAGGCAATGTTTGCTCTAACTTGTCTCGTGGGGCTCAGGGCCTTTTTGAGAGGAAAGATAGGGATGGTGGCTGTCTTGGCCAGGCTCTAGGACAGGTGGAAAGCCAGATGCCAGTGCCATGTGTCCAGATAAAGTATGTGACACCAATGTCAAGGTGGCGCTCCTAAAGGAAATTGGGTGGTGGGTTGCTGCCAGGCTGCCTTCTTAGTGCAGAACTTTCCAGGCAAAAGTTCTTTTAACTATCATTCTCCTGCGGTCAGATCTCAGCCTGACCTGGAATCAGAGGACTGAGCATACAGCTTCTCCAAATCAGGATTTCCAAAAGAGCCGCAGTTATGTGGTGCAAATTTTGGCCTTCTTGGTTGACAGGGCCAGGGATGGACCCACCTGGACAGGCCTCTCCAGGAAGCTGGTTCCTCTCTCACCCCCTCTGGCCTCCTCAGGCCTGAAGTACCAACTTGTCCCCCACAAGGGGGTGCTGGACATAATTCCTCGCAAGAAAACCTAGATTCCCTGGGGCTTTATACAATGAATTGCTCAGAGCCTGGAGGGTGGGAGGCCACGTGGGGAGGCACGAAGCTTGGCCCTGAAATATTTCAAGTGCTCTGGGTCAGCTCTGTACTCTAAGGATTCTTAGCGGAATTGTTTTGGGAACAGATCTTGTAAATTCTTATTCTTCTGGCTTTAATATTCTCAGAGCAGAGTTTAGGGAGCAGGGAAGCAGATAGAGGGGGGGGGGGGGGAAGCCAGAGAGGTGGGCCTAGCAGGATTCTCAGTGCAGCTCTGACTGAGGGCACATGTTCAAGGCAGTAGAGAGATGAGGTAAGGGAGGAGCCAGGATATGTAGGAATTTTTGCTAAAAAAAAATAAGTGTAGTTGAACATCAAAAGATTACTGTTAATCACAAAACCCAGACATCTCAAGTTAATGAATTTAGTGCTTTCCTGTGTATGGGAAGATGCAAGAGTCTAGGCTCATTGAAATTAGTCCTTGGATATACATCCTAACTATCTAGGACCAGTATCCTGTTTTTCTCCATCCTGAATGCCCCTTAGGGCTGGCTATGGCAGCTGATGGCTTGATGGCCGGCAGCATTTTCTTGTCCACAGCAAGATCACAAACTACCACGTAGGCCTGAAGTGCTACAGGGGATACTGAAAGGAGAGATGGCACTTGGGGGGTGGCAGAAATGGGGGCAGTGTCACTTCCGGTGGGGACATGGAAGGTTCCGATCCATGACCGGCCTGTTTTGGATATCCTACAAAGTGGTCCAAGGTGTTTGTGTTGGGGTGAGGGGAGAGCACACTAGAGAGGTGGGTATCTTGGGGCCACGTGGGGCCAGCCCTGACCTGGGAGCCGAAGGAGCCAGCAAACGTATTCTATATAAATGTTTTTAATGAGTTTTGTTAACTGTAGGGTGGAGCTCATTTCTGTTTTCTTCACGGCTTAGTTCTTAAGACGTCACGCTGTGCAAAGATCCCTTCAGAAAGTATGGGTTGGTGTTTCAAGTATGACTGTTCCTCTGCAACCCTATCGCGGGCCACCCAAAGGGGGACTTGAGGGGGAGAGGATGTTATGGTTTCGAGTCAGTAAAGCAAATTGGGGATTGTTGTCAAATTGAACTTTGCGGGAATTCCCTGGCGGTCCAGTGGTTAGGACTCCGTGCTTTCACTGCCACATGGGGGTTCCATCCCTGGTGGGGGAACTAAGACCCCCAAAGCCGCACAGTGCGGCCAAAAACAAACAAAAAAATTGTACTTTGGGTGTACACTTTCCATGTCACTGGGTTTATACTACAGAGTATAAAACGATACAGTGGAAAATAATTATTAGAAGAATTAGGAACTATGAATTCTCTAATCCCATCACTGATCCAGTGGATTTGAAGCAAGTCATTTCCCAACTTTAGCTCTCACTTTTCTCAACTAAAATGAAAAGGCCTGACTGGCGCTCTTTCAGTTTGAGAATCATTTTCTGATTCACAGGGGGAAGACCGGAGGTGCTAGTTCCGCATGCCTCCGTAATGACCACGCCCCTTGACATGCCATTTCATTCCCATGGCAACAGCTCTGTTTGGGCTCCACTGGCCTCTAGCTCTTTAGCAGCTGCTGCAGGTCCGAGGTTTCAGGACTTTGTTCAGGGGCCACAGGACTGGCTAATTTCTGTCTTTCTCTTACAGTTTCTGAGTTTATGCTGAAAGTTCTCTCTCCATTTACTGTGAGGTGAGCTCACAGTAAATCCTGGTAGAGTGTAGAACTCAGCAAGAAAAAGAGGTACAGAGGTTTAGTTTATATGAAACACGGATATGCAAATAATATCAGCCAGGCATTTTGTCCCCCCTCAAATCTCATTTATGAATGGTTCTTGATTGAGTTATCACACAACTGCCCCAGAGGCTGCTAAACTGCCATCCTAGGAGGCAAGACTTGAGCTACTAGATATACGTGTGACTCCTGAAAAGTCCCTTCCAGACCCGTTTCCTCATCCGTACAAGGAAGAGTTTAGAATACTGCTATGGGCTGAATCGTGTGCCCCCCTCCATCCCAAGTTCATATGTCAAATTCCTAACCCCCAGTACCTCAGAATGTGACCTTACTTGGAAATAGGGTCATTGTAGTTGTAATTGGTTAAGATAAGGTCATACTGGAGTAGGTTGGGGGGGGTCCCTAATCCAATATGACTGGTGTCCTTATAAAAAGGAAAACTTTTGATACAGATACAGACACAGGGAGAACGCCATGTGAAGAGAAATACAGACATCAGGGGGATGCGCCTACAAAACAAGGCTCACCAAACATTGCCAGCAAACCACCAGAAGCTGGGGGAGAGGCACAGAACAGATTCGCCTTCATCACCCTCAGAAAGAACCACACTTGCTGCCACCTTGATCTCAGACTTCTATCCTCCAGAACTATGTGACAATAAATGTCTGTTGTTTAAGCTGCTCACTTTGTGGTATGTTGTTATGGCAGCCCTAGCAAGCTAATACAACTACATCAGTGGTTCCCCATCTTTTCACTACCAAGAATCCCTTTGCTCTTTGTCCTTTTGTGGACTCCATTTATTTAACAGATATTTATTGAGTACCTACTATATGCCAGGCCCTTCTCTAGTCATTGGAGATACACAAAGTCAAAAAGCAAAGATCCCTCCCTCTTGTGTTCATTCTATGTTTTAAAACATTTAGTTGGCCAAGTATAGTAGAGTTTATTTTAGTTTAGTAATAATTTGGGTATTTTCTCATGAGATAACCAGGATTACCTCATCAGTGTGATATAATTAGTGCCAAAAATCCAACGAAGGTGATGTTTTTAAGTAGCTGTTGATCCCTTATGGCAAGTAAATACATTCAATTCATTAGGTTTCTAAAAATATTAAAAATTGTCAGAACCCCCTTTACTACATTTATGGATCCCTAGGGGTTCAAGGGTCTCATCACAAGGTGATTAGCTAGAGCAGGGGTCCTCAAAATTTCCTGGTAAGGGCCAGATAGTAAATACTTTAGGCTTTGTGGCCCATACAGTCTCTGTCACAAACAACTACACAATGCTGCCATTGTAGCATGAAAGTAGCCATAGGCCATACAAAGAATGAGCATGGCTGAGTTCCAATAAAATTTTATTTATGGACACTGAAATCTGAATTTCATGTAGTTTTCTCGTGTGACAAAATGTTATTCTTCTTTTGATTTTTTTAAACCATTTGAAAACGGAAAGACCTTTCTTAACGCATGTGCTGTAGAAAAACAGGTGGCAGGCAGGCTGTAGATATTTGGCCGTCTGGCCACAGTTTGCTGACCCATGAGCTTAGATTCTAATTCTGCTCTAGTTCTGGCATTAGGTGGTTCTTATACCCCCAAGGGTCTAGGTGAGGACCGGTGAGGGATTACAAATTTAGTAATTTGAACTCAGACCCGGGCTTCCTGCTCTCTGGTCCGAGGTCCCTAACACCGCTCTCAGCTGCTGGTTAGTCATGATTTCAGATGTGGTCTTTGTATCCATGTGGTGCAGAAAATAGATGTGCGGTCAGCGGCCCTTTCCAGGCGTTGACCATGTAAGGGCTGTCCTCTTATTAGCAGCCAGTGGCAACCTAATTCTGTCAAGCCTGACCCTAAGCTTACGCACCCTTTTCGTTTATATATCTCTCGGGTTGCGCAGCCCGGGAGGCCCATCTGTCCCTTACTATTTGAGTCCCTGTTGTCTCATTGGCAGCTTTCTGAGCAGCTGCAAAATGTTTTTAACTTTAAGTGGAAGCTGGGATCACCAGCGTCTGGCCTGGAACGGTCTCTCTCAGCAAGGGCTCTTTCAGCTCTGACATTCCCTAGCTTTACGGACTCGGTGAGTGTTAAACTAACTCCTCCCAGCTTGCCACGGCTGGACTTTCACTGGGGGCAATAATTAATGAGGCATTTACTCAAGGACTGGGGAATAATGTGCACTACTTTTTTGTGTTGTTGTCGTCGGAAACTGCTTGGTTGCCTAGCACCCCAGTCGTCTGCCTGGTCTTCCTTGCTCGCAGATCATCTGTTCCAGTCGCCTCGCAACCACAGCTCGGCGATAGGGGCCGGAACGGGGACGAGGAGTGCTCGCGCGCGCTCAGGGGGCGGCCGCAGCACCGCCCTCTCCGGAGGACCATGCTGCGAGGCAAGTCCCGGCTCAACGTGGAGTGGCTGGGGTACTCGCCCGGCCTGCTCCTGGAGCGAAGGCCTCTCTTGGCAGGGCGCACGCCCCGCAGCCCCTGCCGGTAAGTCACGTGAACGCTCGCGACCACGCCTGCGCCTGCGCCCGGCGTCACAACGGCGCGCCGCGCCTGCGCGCTGCGGCCCAACGCCCGGCGCTCGCCGGCACTTCCGGCGCGGTCTGCTTCGACCGGTCCCGCGGAGCCGATTAAGCGCGGACGCCGAGCCCAGCTCGCTTCTGAGCGCCTGCTGCGGGCGTGGCGACGCCATGGAGCGTTTTGATAAAGCGGCTCTGAACGCGCTGCAGCCGTGCGACTTCAGGTAGTCCGGGGCGGGGTCGGGCGGGGGCCTCAAGCACGAGGCGGACCGTCCCTGGCTGGGAGCGGGGCAGGAGGGAAGGCCTGGGCCGACCGGGCTGACCTGCGGTGGGTGGGCGTGAGGTCTAGACCCTCGGGGCCGGAGCTGCGGGCTAGAGGAGAGAGGGGAAGTAGGTTGGGACCTGCAGTGTTTGCATGCCCGGCCCCTACCCTTCGCTCGGGAGCAAGGGGCCCGGGGTCTTGGGGGATAGGTAGGGAGGCTTTCAGCTCCTGTTTCTGGCCTAGCACCGCTTCTCGCTGTTGTCTATATTGCGATCTTGCTGTCTGCAGTCTTTTTCCCCACTGCAGGGTGAGCTCCCTGAGGACAGGAACCTGGCCTTCTCCGTCTCCGTGTCCCCCACAGGGCCTGCATCGTCAGGGCTTAATAAATGTTTGTTGTACGCATGAACGAATGGAAGGGAGAAAGGGCTCTCCCTGATTTGAGCCTTCTTCACTTGGGGAGTCAGTCGGATGGGGGCTGGTGGCCGAGTAGAGGGAACCTGAGGAGAGAGCGGGTGGTTCTTGATATCTCACGAGGCAAGAGGATGGGGAGGGGTTTAGCCGCCATTCAGTGTATGCCAGGCTCAGCTTAGGTGCTTTGTTATACATACATTATCAGAATTAAGAAAGTGCTTAGTTTCCTGATTTTTAAAAATGATGAAGTTGACTCAGAATAAGTGACTTGCCCAAGATCACATGGTTAGGTCACACAATAAGTGTTGAAGCTGGCAGTTGTCCAAGCCCACTGACTCCAAAGCCCGTGATTTTTGGAGCCCCGTGATCTTTTTCACTCTCACAATGGCAATGTAGGTGTTTATTTTTTTTATTACTGTTTAGTAGTGACGCTACCAACAGGTATTTTTATTAAGTACACTTAGAATACAGTATAGCCCTCCTAGACTGATTCTAGTGTTTCCTAATGGAATTTGCAGTGAAATCTACTTGCAGTGGAAGTCTTGCTTGCCATAAAAGGGAACATGGTAAGCTCTATCTGCTTAGTGTTTGCTGCAGAAGTTTATATGAAGTGGGTAAACTCTAGATGGTTTTAAGAGTGGGGACACAGTAAGGTTCATCCTGAATTATTTGTTTTGTGTGAGGCCAGTTCTAATTCTGAATGTTCTCATTCATTTCTAACAAGTCTCAGTAACACCCGATCAGAGACACATAGGAGAAATCAGTTGAATGACATCAGTAGCTTTGTTTTAGAATAAATCACCGGTTATACCCAAGCTGGCAAGGAGAAAATGTCCTATAAACACTAGAGGAAGTTTGAAAAACTAGTTCTCAGAAGTTTGTATGCTTAACTTTGTACTTAGTCCTATATTTGTGAGACTGAAAGTCAAATTTTTGGAGCTTAAGGTAAAGAGAGGTGAGAAGGAGTTGGAGATAAGCTACAAATTGTTAAGATATGCTATGTGTAGAGTGCGTGGGGCTAGAAATTAACATGCAGAAAAGATTCTGTTTGTGTGGTGGGATCATAAGTGATTTTCTGTGCTTTAAAACATTTTTATGGTATTATATCATCTTTTCAATAGTAAACTTTTCTCAAAGCCAGGCCAGATAATAGATATTCAAGAGATGATCTAAAGAACAGGAGAACCGGTTAACCTTCCCTTTCTCTAGATTCTCAAGGTTTGTTTCTTTATTAGGTTAGATCTGAATTTTGCACACCAAAAACACATACTTTATTTTATTTATTTATTTAAGTATTTATTTTTTCACACACACACACACACACACACACACACACACACACACACTGTATTTTATTTTTACAAGAGAGAAATAAACTAACACCAAGCATTGTAAATGGGTGACCACAACAAAAGCAACAATGATTGCAATTATCAAACACAAAACACACTCACACTATGTCATAATATTGACATTCAGTCCAGGAATCCTCCATTGTTACAGCTCCTTTACTTTGCAATGAAAATTGATTTGTATATTTTTTGCCTCTGAGTCCTTGTGGGATTTTTTTTTTATTCAAACAGAAAGTCACAAAAATTATAATCATCCTCATCAGTTCACTCAGTCCCATGTAATTAATTTTTTTTCATCTTGATCTTTTGTTAGCACTTTTATGAATTCATCAGTTTTCCATTAGAGTTCTGAAAATGCTTATTCATTCAGTTCAGCAGTATAGTCAGTTACCAGAAACCTGTACTTGTCAGTCTTTTCCATGAATTCCTTGAAGATGAAACCCTTTTATAGGAACATTTTTGCAAAAGCATCAGAGTACACCCAGAACTGTCTGTAATGACAAAAGATTTAAAAATGACCACGGTTAAAGATTTGATGAAAGTTCATAATAATGCAATTGACAAGGAAATTTAGTTACCTTTGAGATATACATTTTAAAGTAATAACTAGAATTATGACTTATAACATTATACAAGAACATACAAGATTTTTAGAAATTTCATGTAATGTCTGAAACATTTATATTAACATATTTCCGTACAAATAACCCAAAGAAAGTTTAGTATTAGTTGTTTTTTTTGTTTGTTTTTTTTTATATACTGCAGGTTCTTATTAGTCATCAATTTTATACACATCAGTGTATATATGTCAATCCCAATCACCCAATTCAGCACACCACCATCCGCACACCACCATCCCCACCCCACCGCGGTTTTCCCCCCTTGGCATCCATACGAAAAACACATACTTTAACTCCCCAAAGAAACACCATGAAGGTCAAGTTTTTTGTTGGGGTCCACAAAAGAATTGGCCAAATACCGACTTTATGTATGTATGTATGTATTAATTTTTATACAATTTTTAAAGGGTTACACTCCATACATAGTTATTACAAAATATTGGCTACATTCCCCGTGTTGTACAATACATCCTTGTAGCCTATCTACACAATAGTTTGTACCTCCCACTCCCCTTCCCCTGTATTGCGCCTCCCACCCTCCCCACTGGTAACCACTAGTTTGTTTTGTATATCTGTGAATCTGCTTTTTTGTTATTTTCACTAGTGTGTTGTAGTTTTTAGATTCCATGTGTAAGTGATATCATACAGTCTCTGACTTATTTCACTTAGCATAATGCCTTCCAAGTCCATCCACGTTGCTGCAAGTGGCAAAATTTTGTTCTTTATGGCTGAGTAGTGTTCCATTATACGTATGTATTGATATGTTTGTGTCTGTGTGTATACATATATATATCGTATCTCCTTTGTCCATTCATCTGTTGATGGATACTTAGGTTGCTTCTGTATCTTGGTAATTGTAAATAATGCTGCTGCGAACATTGGGGTGCAAGTATCTTTTCAAATTAGTGTTTTTGTTTTCTTTGGATGTGACTTTTTGTATTTTTTATATAGAACTCCTGCAGACACTCATATTATTCATAAAGATTATGCCAGAAATTTTTCTAAAATTTTTCTGTTAGGAAACAGTGTAAGGGAGCTTATGTATGTTAGATGAGAATGTATAGCTGAGTGATCACCGAAGTGGTATGTATTAAAAGATGATTCACTGAAGTATGGAAAGAAAATAGTAGAATTTCTACATAAATTAAAAAATTTTTAACCTTATCCCTTTTAGTGTCTGTTTTTGCATGTGTTTTACATTTTAAATAATGCATGAGTAATATGTGTATAGATAATTTATTTTAAAAACCATTATGCCTGTATGGGGGTATGTGCTCAAAACTTTTATTTAATGATGGATTGCACAGTCAAAAGAGCTTGTAGACCACTGGTATAAACGTGAAATGTTCCCTTCCTTTGTGGCCTGCCAGAAGCCTCTCCTGTAGTGGTATACACAATTATAAGAACTCCTTTGCCTGGATTGTCTAGGGGTACAGACGAATGTGCAGGACTGCCTAGGACACAAGCTGTCATGTTAAGTGCTGTAACAACAGGCATGAACTAAGTGTGGTTGGATCCCAGAGTGATGAACCGTTCCAGCTGGCATTATCAGGAAAGGTGCCTAGAAGAGAGGTTATCCTGGGGGGACCTTGAAGGCTGGGCTGTATTCTTCCTAGAGATATAGATAAAAACTGGAACCTCTTGCTGAGTATTACCAGAAAGAATTAAGTTCAAGTGTTGACTCTGAGCATAAAGTTGGACGTGTGTTAAGGTTGTAGGGGAGCGACACTTGCCACCCCGAAATGTCTCTTTGCTATGCGGATTATTTCACACTGAAAACAGTCGCAGCCCAAAAGACTCAGGAAGAAACTTTGACCTTCCCCTTAATTGCCTAAAAAAATTTAGATAGAGGGCCTGTTCCTGGAAGAGAGCTATCACCAGAGATACCTGCAAAGAGTATGGGCCAGGTGTGGGGAAATGGGGCATAGAGACCGATGTCCACTTTGTGTCCCATAGACTCTGCATGGCCCAGCAAGCACTTGTTTACCAAACATTTGCTTTGCCATCTTCATGTGAATTGCCACCTTCCCCTTTGAAGTCCCCAACCCCTACCCGCAACATCCTCTTGTCTTTAGCTGAAGACGGTATTTAAGGCAAGGGTTTCGGCCATTTTGGCGAGTTACTCAGTTCTCCTGGGTCTCTTCCACGTATACATGTTACTCAACTTTGTTTGATATTTCTCCTGTTAATATGTCTCATGTCAATTTAATTCTTAGAACAACCGGAAGAACCCAGGAGGGTAGAGGAAAATTTCTTCCTCTCTGACAAGGTAGTGTGAGGATGGTTAGATTTAAGGAAAAAAAGACTTGATCTAAAGGTTGAGAGCTGTAGGGCCTACTGCTTTTAAACGTAACGTATGAGGTGTGTGTCCAGGGTTGCTGGAAGCTTACTACGCTTCACTGTCAGTAGTTGCTCATTTGTGACAGTGCATTAGGACAAATGCTGACGTGTATCTGCTCATCAGTAAAACAACTTAAGGAGTATTTGAAAGTGGGGAAATAACTTTATTATTGTGTATTAATCTGGAGTCCTTTTTCATGTGCACACATTTTTAACATAATTGGAATAGTATACATCTGGGTTGGCGAAGTTTTTCTGGAAAGGGCCAGATAGTAAATATTTTAGGTTTTGAGGGCCACGTGGTCTGGTGCCACCACTAAGCTCTGCCTCTGTAGCTCCATGAAGTCTTAGGTGATGCATAGACAAGTGGGTGTGGCTATAATCTTTACATTGCTAATGTTTTAAGTAACAGTTTATCTGACTTGTTTTTCTTTAAGCATATAATTTTAAAAGCTTAATTGCATTCTTCAGAATCATTTTATTGTATTGTGGAACAAAACGTCCCATTGCAATATTTCCATTGATTTTAAAATAGTCTGGAAGAATAGAATTCACTGAACAAAAAGTGTCTCGATATCAAACATTTAATGCATCCATGTGTGAAGGCCGTCTAAGTTGTACTCTAGTTACTTAATTACAAAGACATTTGAGTACGTTTCCTTCAGCTGCATTCAGATTGTTCTAGGCTCCTATTTCTTTGGAGATTCTCAAACCTTGTCTGTACTGTATTCAGCTAGCCACTGATAGGATGCTTTGTGAAGGGACGTTCATTAGTTGTTTTCGGTGTATCTTCTCCCTTGCTACCTCCATTGTGAATTCTGTAAATCGTGTACATTTGCATAGCACTTGGGAGATTACAAACCACTTTTTTGTACTTTATACTTCCTTTCACACTGGATCTGCTGCTGGATTTCTAGGATCTTCTAATTTTGAGTCCCTGGCACTGCCCCTTCTTCCTCTCGCCACTGCTTTCAAGGCAGGAGCAGTGTTCCCAGCATCTTTTCTGTGGGTATTTATAGCATTTATGGACACAAGAATAGTTGGAAATGGCTGTGCAGGCTCTGATTTTCTCTTTGTTTACTTTATTCCAGAAATGAAAGTTCACTAGCATCCACTCTGAAGACGCTCCTGTTCTTCACAGCTTTAATGATCACTGTACCTATTGGGTTATATTTCACGACTAAATCTTATGTTTTTGAAGGTAATCCTAGACCATAAAACAAGACATTTTCCCCCTTAACTATATTTGAGATTCTGTGCTTTTATGACTTCTTTATATCTTTAAACTGGGTATTCTTAATTTTGCTGCTTCTGTTTTGCTTTTCAAAAATCACGTTGCATGAAATGAACTTTTTCATCACTTGGTTATTTCAGTTTGACATCATACTTGCTTATGGTTTTCTGTGGAATAGCTTGCAGATCCTTTCTTTTAACAGCCCTTTGAGAGCAAGAGTTGCCTGACATGGGAGGAGGAATTTGGGGGAATGTACCTTTGGTGGAAGACATTGGAAGGAAGAGAAAATAAAGCTCCCTTTTTTAATGTCAGAGTCCTTAGATGAAGTGATCACTTGTGGTTTTCATTCAACATAATGTTCTTCTTGTGTAGAATGTATTCAGATCTTTCAGTGAATACTTGATTTATCACCATGCAAATCATTCCTTTTTAATTGTCTGACTAGTTAAATATATAGCTACTAAAAATTAGTATGCTTTGTTTTTTGTATTTTGATACATTTTGGAATAAAATGGAAACTTTTTTCTCTCGATAGGCGCCTTTGGGATGTCCAATAGGGACAGCTATTTTTATGCTGCTATTGTTGCAGTGGTCGCTGTCCACGTGGTGCTCGCCCTCTTTGTTTACGTGGCCTGGAATGAAGGCTCAAGGCAGTGGCGCGAAGGCAAACAGGATTAAAGTGAACATCACCTTTTGATAGCATTAAATTGATTTTTTTTAAATGGTAAATGTGTCTGGAGTAAATGATTTTATGGTAAGTGGTAAATGATTTTAATAAAGTGAAAGAACATCAATCTTATGGAATCACGTTTGACTAGTGTAAATTTTGATCCTTCTAAAACAGTGGTTTGTATCATCAGTTTTAACTGTATGAGCCTCTCATTTGCAAATGAGAATTTGGAAAAGTTAAATTGGTTACAAATAAGTATGTGAAATTAGTTACACATTATTCTGGGAGGAATTTGATTATCTTACAACAAAACAATATTTTATAGCATTTTGTCTTTTGGTTGGCTTTGAGTTTTACTCCTCTGGATATATTCAGATGTACATAGTGGAGCAAATCTAAACTTTATTTTTCGCTGGAACACTTTTCCTAACTGTCATGAAAATACCACGTCATTGGGTTTTGGGTTGTAAATGCGTATTGGAAATTGCTTAAATTGTGGACACTGGAATTAATCTGAATGTCACTGAGAAATTTTGCATAAAGTGTAATCCCTCGTCAATAGAAATCTTTCATTACATTATTTCATGGGGAAACTAGGTTGAATCACACCCATTCATGTAAAAGGACTGGGTTTATTGAAGAATGCAGACAGCAAAGCAGAGAGAGCTACCTGCCTAGGCACCCAGCCTACTCCCTAAAGGCCCCTTTCAGGCCAGCCTCCTGCTTTCAGACAAACTCTGTAACGATCTGCTTTGCTCTGGTCATTCAACAATGAACTTACTCTTTAATTACAAGGTTGTGTGAACTCCCTTTAAATTTGTTTTTCCTACTTTTTAATAATGTATATGAGTGAATTTACATTTAAATGTGTTCATTTTTGCATAGTTAGGGAGTGTAAACAATCCTGAAAATAGGTTATTTTTATCATCCAGGAAGTATTCTTGGAATTTCTACTCTAGTCTTTTAAGTCAGTGCCGTTATATCCCAGATACATCAATAGATAATGTATCTAAGTTAGATAGTCCTTGAGGTCCTTTCTGATAGAAAAAGACCCTGTGGTTTTACTTCCGTTTCCTTGGTCTGTGTTCTTTCTAGCCACTTGGTACTACTTGTGTGCAATCTAAAAACACACCCCAAAAAAGTGCATATTAAAACAGGAAGAAAATTTAAATTCCCTGTAATGTTGCCACCTGGAGATAACCACTATTTTGGTTTACATCCTGTGCTCATTTCTTAATGCTAGTTTGTTACACACTAAAACTTTGGTTTAAGTTCAAATTCTGCCCATTTTACCTGGCGGCTATTTGCATTTTTTCAGATGAGTGATTATTGGCCGTTTTCTTAAAAAGCACATTCTACCTTTACTTTTTTTTTTTAAATAGTAATAGCTTTCATTTATTGAGTCTTTTTTTTAACATCTTTATTGGAGTATAATTGCTTTACAATGGTGTGTTAGTTTCTGCTTTATAACAAAGTGAATCAGTTATACATATACATATGTTCCCATATCTCCTGCCTCTTGTGTCTCCCTCCCTCCCTCCCTCCCTATCCCACCCCTCCAGGTGGTCACAAAGCACCGAGCTGATCTCCCTGTGCTATGCGGCTGCTTCCCACTACCTATCTATTTTACGTTTGGTAGTGTATATATGTCCATGCCACTCTCTCACTTTGTCCCAGCTTACCCTTCCCCCTCCCCGTATCCTCAAGTCCATTCTCTAGTAGGTTACTCTTTTAACTAGATATTTCATTGTACAAATTTCCTGTCATTGATAATCCCTAATACAATGGCTCTTGCTGTGAGTGTTTGCCATTACTGATTTTGTTTGTTCACCCCTACTTTTGATGTTGTGGAACTGGACTAAAGGAGTAGAGAGGTAGTTAGGCATAAAAGCAAAGAAGGCATTTGTGTTTATTTAATTGTTGAGAAGAAATAAAAGATTATTGTAGGACTCTTTTTTATTCTTGCTTATAGTTAAATGTTATCTACAGTTTAAATGTCTTAAGTAGTTATTCTAAATGTAAAATGTTTTCTTAAAAAGACTACAGTTTTGGTATAAAATTCTACAAATTTAATATGGAATTGTAGGGTACTCCAGATTGAGTCTAGTGTACTATATGGTAGATTTCTAGATGGTCCCCTCTTTAGATGCCTTGTTGTACTAAAATTTGTCCACCTAATTTCTTTTTCTATAATGTCAAGGTTTTTCTTGTACTTTTGGGATCTTATGCTATTTGTAAAACGTTAATGTCCTGTGTTGGATTGTTTTGCTTGATTTCAGACATTTGCTGAGTAGATAACATGGGTGTGTTTCTGCAAGTATTTAAACCGGGGATTCATGCAAGAGCAGATGTAATTTCCTCTTGGAAAAGGTACCCAGCATTTGAAAGTTAGAATCGGATGCTAAGGTTGATGTTTGGGGTTATTACAATATAGACTTGTTTTCACACCAGTTAATATTTTCTTAGGGTTTTAACTGTTAAGTGAGTAGTTTGCTGCTGTTGAAATAACATGGTATTTGACAAGTAGATTTATTTTTCAAGATGCCTCAGTGATTTCCTCTTGTACAATGTATATACTTCCGGATGTATAGAAAGGAAAGCTACAATTGAGCCCTTATATAAATGTTATAAGGTAGGAATATGTTCACTATTGTTTGAAAACTGATTGTAAGAATAACCTCAATTAGGGAGTGTAACTTGAAGTGTCAGTACAGGCTACTGATTTAACACATGACCTTATTCACCTCACCTCCCATGTTGCCCCCCAGAATATAATCTTTATTCTCATTGTGCTAAAAAATGAAAAGTCTGCTGTAGAATGCATCTGATGTCATTAGCTCTTCAAGTGGATACCATTTTACATATGACAGCAGAATTCAGTTTTGAATTGCTGAAGAAATTGAAACCCTCCATAAAAAAGAAAAAAACAACAACCTGCGTTTCATGGGAATATAACAGAAATATACTGTAAGATTATTTTCATCATAAAGGTCTCATCAGCTTTGCCCAAAAAGCAACTGCTTGACTTGTTTGGTGTTTATTTTCTGTTTTTGTATAAATTTTATATATACAGCTAGAGTACCCAAGGAGACCAGTAAAAACAGTTAAACAGATAGGGTGTACCCAAGGAAAGATGAAAGCTGAAGGTACATGAGACAAAGAACTTATATCCTGTTTTAAATGCATCTAGCGTATATTTCTTGTCTCCAGACAAGTTCATGTTTATTGTTTTATTTATGCTCAAGTGAAGTTGTACATTGTTGGTAGGCCATTTTATAAATGGCTTGCCTATGGTACAAGTTGATTCACGCAGCCTCTGCTCTTCCATTTAAGATAGCGTTTGCAAGAGCTGGCCTGAAGCAGCACGCTCAACAACTTGACAAGATTTCTTTTTCCTTTTTGTAGGGGGAAGGGTCACCTGAGAAAATAAATTATTTTCAGGGACTTTGGGAACCTAACGATAAATATTACGTGTAACCTGTGAACAGATTAAGCCTTTATATATTCATTAAAGTACTCTGGAATTCCTCAACCTAACATCACTCCTGGCCACACTTTCCTTGCCTGTTTTGTTGCTACGTGTGCTTGAAAGTAATATCTGCGTTCCTTTGAAGATGTTCTATAGGTCATATTTGTCAGTTACAGACTAGTCTTCCTTTTTCTCAAGTTCAGTGAAATCTCACTGAACAGTAATAATAGCAATAGCTAACATCTGCACAGCACCTTACAGTTTGCAGAAAACGTTCACATTTTCTCGTTTTTTTTGCATAGTGAACCTGTTATGAGATTTCTCTTGACCTTGATGCTAAAAGTGTTAGAATCTTTGAAGTCGCTAGTCACTGAATATGCTGTAGTCTTGAATAGCGCCCTGACAAGGGGCAGATTTTAGATGCGCTACCTTGAAAGCTGCGTGTGATTATCCAAATGGGGGGCTTGAGTTCTTTACCCACTTGAATCAGATTTACTTTTGTGAGTGATGTTTTTCTAACTTATCTGGATGGATTTTGTATTCATTATATTCTAACCTGTATAACTTGTATAAATTTACCGTCTGTTGTCATTAAAAAAGTGTTCGTAATTATACTTAGATGTCTCCTGATTAAATTAATAGTTAAGTTTATTAACCTCTTCATTTTTTTTTTACATTTGTTTGCCTCTCTGTTTATACTGTATAGAATATGAATAGAGCTGTCAAGGGTAAGCTTTTATGCAGTAAATGTAGGCCAGAGATGCTCAAATGGGTGGGGGCTGTGAGGGATGCTGAGACTGGAAGGGCTGTGCTGGGCCTGTCAGAATTGGTGTAGGTAGCAGTGGGGAAAAGAAAGCAGCTCTTTGCCTTGTGCCTTAAAAAAAATCATTTGGGGGCGAATGGGCTTCAAATACCACTGAAGGAGTGACGGTGGGGAATACCTGTGGCTAATTAAAGACAGGGATAGTCAGTTCCTGGCAATGTCCAGCACACCACTCCCTCATGCCAGTGCCCTGTTTCCTCTGTCCTCTAGGCCACTTGTGGATTGTACAGTTGACCCTTGAACAACACGGGTTTGAACTGCATGGGTCCACTTATTCGCGGCTTTTCTCAGTAGTGAATACTACAGTGCTACACAATCTGGTCGGTTGAAGCTGCAGATGGGGAGTGTGGAGTTAGAGGATTTCCCACTGTGGGGAGGGTCGGTGTCCCTAATCCCCGCTGGTTCAAGGGTCAGCTGTACTCATTCCAGCTCCCTGCTGCACTTTGGAGGGTTCCAGCTAGTTCTCATTAATAAGTATCCACTCCAAAAAAAGATTTGAGACATCTTAGTATCAAAATGTACAGGTTACGTACAATTGTATTTATATACAAAAGTAGATTGTAAAATGTCCAGGGAACTCAGGAGACGGGTAATGACAATGCAGAAACCACTGGAGTCACCTTGTGGGATTTAGTGCCCAGACCTAACCCAAACCTGAGTCAGAACCCCGGGGCGGTGGGGCCTGGAAATACATATTTATAACAGGTTGTGCTCTGATGCAGCCGGTTTGAGAACCACTGCTAGAGATGGAGAATTATACATGGATATTTTTAATGCTGGACTTGAAGATGTTTGTATAAAGCAGGCCTGAAATGATAGGCACTTTATTAGGCAAAGGTAGAATCCTGTGTAATGCTATATTGAAGGTTTAGTTTAAAATCAGAATTTACGGGCTCCTTGACCATCCATATTGACTTTGCTTCACTATTAATGAATTATGTTAACTGAAAACTGTAGTACAGGAAACAGCCCACTTGGAGACAGCTTAGGTGTGCCAAGAAATGGCCACTGCTGCTCCTCTGATGCCTTCACCTTATTTGGAATCCTCACCGCTGTGGTCTTCGGAGAGAGGCGAAACCTAACCCAGGAGTTCAAGTGAATTTGGTCTGAACAGTAAAGGGAGTAGTGGAGAAAACCAGAAGGGTTTCCTAGGCATATCTACTCCATTAATAGTATGACTCCCCTGCCCCCAAATATTTTTCCTCGCATTGCTGACATCTTTCTTCATTTCACGCACACCCTGCTGTTTTGCCCATTAAAGATGCATTTAGGTTAATCCTCTTAGAAAATACAGGACTTGGGTGGAGAGCAGCTCACATCCTGGCGACTCACTTGATAGCGTCCCTTCAAAGGAGCATCGGGCTACCCTGAGGGAATGCATGCTAGAGATGAAAGTCCCTGTATCTTTCTGCTTCTCACCATCTTCCCTGCTACTGCCTGGGTCTGGACCAGCTTCACTCCTCCAACTGTAGTCATTTCGCCACAAAGCAGCTAGAAGGTTTCTTCCTTTAAAAATCTTCGATCGAGGGCTTCCCTGATGGCGCACTGGTTGAGAGTCTGCCTGCTGATGCAGGGGACGTGGGTTCGTGCCCCGGTCCGGGAGGATCCCACATGCTGCGGAGCGGCTGGGCCCGTGAGCCGTGGCCGCTGAGCCTGCGCGTCCGGAGCCTGTGCTCCGCAATGGGGGAGGCCACAGCAGTGAGAGGCCCGCGTACCGCAAAATCTTCGACCGATCGGGCATGCCATACCTCTGCTCAAAATCCTCCAAATAGCTCCCAGTCTCCCTCAGAGTGATATCCCAGCTCCATGCACAGCCTACAAGCCAGGCCTCCTCCCTTTGTTTCATTCGCTCCCCGTTGCTCAGCACTGGGCAGCCTGCTTTCCCTTCCGCAGATCTCCCATGACCACTCCCACCGCACAGCTTTGCATCGGCTCTTCCCTCTCCCTTAGATCTTCCCTCTCCCCTGGCTCCTTCTCAGCCTTCAGGTCTCAACTCTCAAGTCACCTCCCCAGAGAGGCCTCCTAATCGAAAGTCGCAAGTCTCACATCACTCTCACAGAACATTGATTGAAATGATCTTATTTGTTTATTATCTGCCTCCCTCCATGAAAGCATAAGCTCAGGAGAGTAGGCACTGTCTTATTCACCACTGAATCCCCAGGGCCTAGCACTGGTTTTAATAAGGATGTTCTTGGTTAACTGCAAGTAACAGAAAATGCTGTTCAAACGATGCAAAAGGCCAGAGATGGGGCTGAGCCATTGGCACAGTTAATTAGGATGCCTGCTCCATTTCTCTGCGATTCTTTCTGCATGTCCTTCTCAGTGTGTTGGTAACATCCTCAGGCTTCCTTCCCTCATGAGGACAGAATGACTGCGGCCATTCCTGGGCTTCATCAGCACACCACAGACAGTCATCCAACCACCGAACAGCCCCCCTGGGCTTTTCACTCTGGAGTAACTCAGTTTATGTGCCCACCAGTGAAACAATCACTCTGGCCATGCAGTGCCAAGCACTGGTGGGTTTATGCCTGGACAAGTGCCCAGTCCCAAACCAATCACTTGGGGGTTATACTGGTTAACTCAGGCCACTCAATGCCCACCCCTGGAGGAGGGGTTAGATGCTGGTGAGACTCCCAGCAATGTTTGCTGCAGGGCTCAACTGATTTGTTAACTGGATGAGGCAACGTGCAGTGTATACACGTATATGTACAATAGATTCGGATACGGCTGCGGGCGTGGATATGGACATACACATAGATATGGAATGGAGGTGTGAGAGGCATGCATTTGGGGGTCAGGACAGGGCAGGGCCTGGGGTGGGACCATCTTCCAGAGGACTTTACAGCTGCATGAGGGCTTGGCCCTAGTAGGTGGCAAGATACCAATACAGTCCCTCTACGAAATTTGGTCAGCTCTGCCTCGGGAAGAAGGCTGAAACAGTTGGAGGGTCATCAAATTCTTTCTCCCATCGGCATCTGTGGCTCTCTGTTCCCAGGGTGTGCACTCTGCTCTGAAGCCCTAAAACACACTCTCTTTCTCAATCGCTCCCCACTCCCACCCTTCAGCACTGCATCTGTGTTTCAGCTGGAGTCCCGCTGAAGACATGTCCCAAAGACAACAGTGGCGAGAGGCGGCCAGACATCCCGGTCCAGGAATACTCTCCAGTGCTCTACTATGTGATTCTGCAATTATCGGTAACATCATCAAGTTCAGCTCTGGCCTGTTAACATGCACAAAAGCAGAAAGCATGAGAGTAGAAACAGAATCTGATTTTCTCAGCTATGTGCAAACTATACAAATATGTATTTTAAAGAAAAACGTATGTGGCATAGCCAGACTTTGTTATTTTAAAAAGACTCACAATAGAAAATGAAAATGTTTTGGGACTGTGAAAAATGAAGTCTGTTCACATTTCTATATTCCATTTCTTTCCGAAAAAAATTGGATGTAGGACAGATTGAGAGCGCTGTGCCTTTTTTCCTAGTATTTCTGCTGCTCTTAGCTAGAGACACAGTTCTCATCCTCCACTCTTTGCTCACTCTTCCCTCCCAGCCCACCTTGAACCAACTAGAATTTAAGATTAATAAGCTGAGTGATCAAGAAAATAAATTTTAACAAAAAAGGTGAGTGGGAAAGGAATAGAAAGCTCGGTAGAATGGAATGAGCAAAGAGAAGTTAAATGAGTTCTTCTGACTGACTAGGCAAAAAGGGCTGGTGGGTAAGGCCCCCTGTGGAAGGCAGAATTGTAAGATACCCCCAAGAGCCCCATTCCCTATATACATGCTTGTACAGTCCCTTCCCCTTGAATATGGATGAAACCTGTGAATATGTTGGGAGAGTAGCTCCCTTGATTTGGTTACTGTATTAGTTTGCTCACGCTACCATAACAAGGTACCACAGACTGTGCAGCTTAAACAATTGGAAATGTATCTTTTCACAGTTCTGGAAGCTAGAAGGCAGAGATCCAGGTGTTAAGAGGGTTGGTTCCTTCTGAGATCTCTCTCCTTGACTTATAGATGGCTGTCTTCACATGGTCTTCCCTCGGTGGGTGTCTGTGTCCCGGTCTCTTCTTACAAGGACACCAGCCATATTGGGTTAGAGCCTGTCCTATTGACCTCATTTTAACTCAATTATCTCTTTAAAAACCCTATCTCCAAACACAGTCACATTCTGAGGTACTGGGGGTTAAGACTTCAACATTTGAATTTTGGGGGAACACATTTCAGCCCGTAACAATTATGCTGTATCTGTGGTGGGCAGAATAATGACTCCCCCGAAATGTTCACGTGTTAATCCCTGGAACCTGTGAGTATGTTACCAGACCTGGCAATGGGGGGTTGAAGGTGAAGATGAAACGAAGGTTGCTATTTAGCTGACCTTAAGAGGGGGAGAGTATCGTGAATTACCTGGGTGGGCCCAGTGTTATCACACAGGCACCCCAAAGATATATTCACTTACTAATTCCTAGAATCTGTGAATGGCAAAAGAGTGGATCTTACCTTGTATGGGGAAAGATGTGATTAAATTTAGGATCTTGAGAGGGGGAGTTTATCTGGATTATCCTGGTGGGATAATCTTTGCTAATCCCTGATAACCTAAATGCAGTCTCATGTATCCTTATAAGAGGGAGGCAGAGGGAGTTTGAAACAGACCCACACAGGGGAGAAAGCCATGTGAAGACAGAGGCAGAGACTGGAGTGATGTGGCCACAAGCCAAGGAAGCCTGCAGCCACCAGAAGCTGGAAGAGGCTTCTCAAAACACCAACCGCCCAGTGGCGAGTTTAAGAGAGTTCAAGGGGAGCTTCACTATTTGCTTCTCAACGGGCCTGACTCCCACCCCCAGTGTGTGCCTGGGCGAGCTCTAGTGTTCCATGCATTTCCACGTGGGCAGATACCACAGCAACCAATTTTGCTCACACTCTGTTTGCCCAGTGCCCTGCTCTGTGCCTGACACAGAATAGTTGTCCAGTGCGTATGTTGGGTGAATGAATGTTATTCCGTATCATGTGCCTTGTAAGAATTCTTTCTAGTGAGTTTGACATTTATATATGCTTCCCGTTTCCTTGAGTCCCTGAGGCAGCTGGATCTGCCATGGAGGGGGAGTCCTGGGGGCAGGTGCAGCCCTGCGAAGAATTAGGCCTCATATCTGCCCTCAACACAGTGTTTGCTACAGAACGCACATTATTCATGTTTGACATCGTTCAAACACATGGTTCTTCGTATGTCAGAGATAGATGTAGTTTTCATTCTAGAAGGTGTGTGTTCTTTCTGTTAACGCAGTGGGTTTAAAAAGTTTAATTTGTGGCAGTTCCATAATAATAAGTGATAATTTTTGTGTTCTCATCTGTTTCATTAAGCTTTGGTTTTACTAATAGTAGTTAGTCTCCTCCTTATAATAACCTTCAGGTAACTTGATGATTATGTCCAATCCAACAGGCTTAGCATAGACTGCTAGGGTAGCTGTTTCAGCATGACCCCTCTAACCAGAAATGACAGATGTTTTAATCATCACATTCAGCTCAAGGAACAAGCTTCCTGAAACCTGATCACACGTTAAAATGTATTTAATTGTTTTAACAAAATAAGCATTGGTATGTTGAATCTTTAATTATTTTCATTATGAATATGCCATGTGGTTGTTGATGCTTAAAGAGATCTTCTCTCTGTACTAAATATCAACTTCTTTGGGGTAAAGTCATGATCTTTCATGTTCCAAAGAACGTTTAGTGAATTTTCTGAGAATCCATGTGACTGTCCCTTGTAAACTGCCCCAATGGTACACTCGGTATAAAGCAATGAACCCACACCCAAAGTCCGTAGTTTACATTAGGGTTCACTCTTGGTGTTGTACATTCTATCGTTTTGGACAAATGTATAATGACGAGGATCCACTATTATCATACAGAATAGTTTCACTGCCTTAAAACTGCCCCTGTACTCTACCTATTCATCCTTCCTCCCTCTGCCCCCACCCCCGACCCCAACCCCTGGCAACCACTGATCTTTTAACTATCTGCATAGTTTTGCCTTTTCCAGAATGTTATATAGTTGGAATGATACATTATATAGCCTTTTCAAATTGGCTTCTTTCACTTAGCAATATGCATTGAAGGGTACTGCATGTCTTTTCATGGCTTGAAAACTCATTTTTTTTTAATGCTAAATAATATTCCATTGTCTGGATGGACCACAGTTTGTGCATTCACCCATTGAAGGACATCTTGGTTGCTTCCAAGTTTTGCCAATTATGAATAAGGCTGCTATAAACATGTGTGTGCATGTTTTTTGTGGAGTTCAGTTTTCAGCGCCTTTGGGTAAATACAAAGGTGTGTGATTGCTGGATTGTATGGTAAGAGTATGTTTAGTTTTGTAAGAAACTGTCTTCCAGAGTGGCTGTACCATTTTGCACTTCCACCAGCAATGAATGAGAATTCCTGTTCCCTCACAGCCTCCCTAGCATTTGGTGGTGTCCGTGTTTCAGATTTGGCCCTTCTAATAAGCGTGCAGTGGTATCTCGTTGTTGTTTTAGTTTGCAATTCCCTAATGATGTATGATATCGAGCTTTCCATGTGTTTGTTTTCTGCCTGTATATCTTCTTTAGTGAGGTGTTAAAGCACATCTTTATAACAAATGCTTTAATAAAGATAAAAAACCTGACAAACTTTTCAAACCCTTTTTTTTAAAGTCATCTTGTTCGTTTCACTGTTGCTTCACATTACCAGTAGTAAGAAACAGTTTGTAAAATCTAAAGTCTACTAACTAAATATATACAGTTGACTCTTGAACAACGTGAGGGTTAACCCATGGACCATGCAGTAATGTAATATCTACTATTGAAGAATATTTGTGTGTAAGTGGACCTGTGCAGTTCAAACGTGCGTCGTTCAAGGGTCAACTGTGTAAATTAAGAATGTCCGATTTGGGGGAGGTGCATTGGTCAAGGAGACAGAAGATCTGAGTTCTGGTTCCGTCTTGCCACCAAATGTTTCAATTGAGGCAAGTCACTTCCCTTTCTGAATCTCAGTGTCTTCTATAAAGTAAGGGTGATGTCTAAGATTCAACTACGGCTTTCTTTTTCTTTTGTATTTTAAGTCAGTCACTATAATGGCCCCTGTCAGTATAGAGACATGTGAGCCCCTTGATTGCCTCATGGTAAATTTTATATTATCATCTTGAAAATTTTCCATATTTCTGTTCTGTGCTGAAATGAAGAGCTTTGAATGAGGCTGAAACCTAGCAACCAGCTCTCCTGAAATGCCTCATTGAATGTGTCGTACATAGAGTGTATCAGGGGAGAGTATATACAGCAAAAATGGTAACCACGCTTCAGCATTAATTTCATTTGGTGACTCACCCACTTTGTCATCCAAAGATGGCATTGATCTAAATTGTGACCTTTTCTTCTACTTCATGTCATTAGAATAATGCCAGTAAAAGGGCAGTGACTCACCACTGGAGCAGATTCTTCTTGAGAAAATTAGTAGAGCTTTGTCATGGAAATCTTGGTCAAAGGGTCTTTTATTAACTTCATCAGGTGAGAAAGTCCATCCCTTGCCCAGCTGGTTAAGGGCCTCTTGTATAATGTGTCCTGTGGATTCCATCTAGCCCAACCATATTATTTTGTTGATGTTTTCCCCTTCTGTCTGTAATTTAGGCTTTGAATGCACGAAATAATTTTTCACCGAATCAGTTGTTAATTGTCATTGCCTCTGTAATTGGAAGGGTCTTAGGGGGCTTGTTTTGCACTCTGGACTAGTTTTCATACATAGTTGGTGGATGCAAAGCCCTTTACGCATGTATGTTATTTGTGTGTCTGCACTTGTAGAAGTGGATACTCGATGGCAAGAGTGTTGAAGTTATTGTTTTCCACTTACGAAATGAGCACATCAGGAGTTTGGGTATTAAAAATAAGGCCTTGTCATTAGACACAGTTTGCTTATTATTTCAACATACCCTGGTCTTATTCAATTATATGTCAAGGCAATATTTAATAAGTATAATAATTATCATTTGTGCCTAATTTAATCCAAACTTCTCTAGCCTACTTATATTCCTCTTGTAAAATACTAACAGAAAATTGCACGTACTTGAAAATTTGATAAATACCTCACACAACTGGAAGCAACTATCTCACGATCGATCATCTAGTCTCACTCTTCATGTGCATTTGAGGCCCAGAAAGGGGAAGTAGCTTGCTGAAGGTCACACAGCAAGCCATGGAAAAGCTGAGGCAACACTTTAGTTCTCCAGCTCCCAGGCCAGCCCCTTGGTATCTCAGTAGCCCCTCTGAATCGGAGCCCCTGGGGATAATGTTGAGTGTTCAGGAGAGTGTTAAATGATATTCTGTGCCATCTGCTTGAGAAGTCTATAGTATATTTAGAAACATTGCTTTTCCAAGTGGTCCCAGCATATAAGGTCTGGGATTCAAAGAGGGTAAATTAAGATATTTTAAAAATTCCTTTCTGTGTTGCCTCTTGGTCTCTAGTAAGCAAGATGCTTTTAGATTCATGATGTGCTTGTAAGTCAGTAAGATTGATTTCCACAAGAGACACAAAAAATTTAGTGTCGTAACTTCACGGAACACCATGTATAGACTTCTGCTTTGGCATAAGGTACTAAGAAAGTCTTTTCCTCAAAGTAGTGGAAATAAAATCACTAATGTGTAGTCATTGGAACAGATCCTTCTGGTGAATAAGGGGCCGATTATCACCTTTTGGAGGCTATATTAACTCTTTTATCCCTGGGTTAGGTTACTAGTTAGTCTCTGGTCATCCTTTTTATAAATTCACCTCCTAGTAGATACGGATTTTCTTCTTCCTAAAAATTTACATACTTTCACAAGAAGCCTGCCTGAACTGAAAGTAGATAACTGAGTCGATTGTTTATGTTTCCAAATCGTTTTAAATGAATTTTAAGAAAACTTAGGCAATTCAGTAATCGGTTGAATCATCAAGCAAAGCCAAGCTTCAAGGGCTATAAATAGCAGTATTTACTGGTTTCAAATATCCATGGGGAAGAGTCAGTTAGATCGGACTCTGTCACACACATCCTAGTCTGTGTAATTCTTGAATTCATTTTTCTGGGGGTTAATGCCATAGAGATCAGACTTTTTATTCATTCATTCAGATATCAATTCAGCAAATATATTTAGTGAGTAACTTCCATTTGCCAAATCAGGGGTGAGGTCCAGAGAGGCATGAAGGGCATGGTTCCTGAATGCAAGTAGCTCCCAGATTGGAGAGGGGAAGTGGCAAGGAAGCAGGGATACTCCATGTTTAGAGGTGCTGGGAGGAGGGCATGTCAGGGACAGTGCAGAGCAGGAGGTGGCGTATCAGGGTGGGAAAGGGGAAGAGGGTGTGGGGTTTGGGGAGGTGGCAGGCTCAGGACACAGAGGGCCTTGTGAGCGCCATGCTTGCCCAAAGGAAAAGCATGTGCCAAGGCCCAGGGGTGGAAGGGAGTTCAATATGGCTGGAACAGAGCTGCAGATCTTCAAGGGCAGAGAGTAGGGGCAGAAGCACAGGTCTAAGGGTCATGAGATTGGGCAACAGGGAACCAGCGAAAGGTTTTTTGGCAGGAGAAGGACATGATCAAACCCGTGCTGTTAGAAAGCTCCCTTACCAACAGTGGGGAGAAGTGTCGGGATACTTTGCTAGTTTCCATTATTTTGCTGATACAACTCTGCTGTAGTGAACACCCCCATATAAGTCTCCTTGAGTGCAAGGAAAATCATAGGCAAATGACCAACTTCCCCCCAAGCTGGGGAACCACTGGATGAATTGTGACTTATTCATAGAATGGCAAAACTGAATGAACCAACTCCACATGTATCAACATGGATAGTATCGAGGGGGAGAAGGGAAGTTGAAAATAGGCTACGTGCAGTGCAATACCACTTATGTGAAGTTTAAAAACACACAATAAGGCACATTGTTTGTGGATAAGCAAGTGCATAGGGTGAATAGAAGAGCACACACCTACCTCAGCTATTGGGTGCCCCTGTAGTGAAAGGGGAAGGGAGCAGGGTTTGGCCTTCAGCTGTTTGGTAAGGCTTTATTTATTTAAAAAAAAGTATATGTCAATTCCAATTTCCTAATTTAGCCCTCTCCCCCTTTCCCTCTTGGCAACCATAAGTTTGTTTTCTATGTCTGTGACTCTATACGTCTTGTAAGTAAGTTCATTTATACCATTTTTTTAGATTCCACATATAAACGATATCATATGATATTTGTCATATACACACTACTATATATAAAATAGATAACTAGTAAGGACCTGCTGTATAGCACAGGGAACTCCACTCAATACTCTGTAATGACCTATATGGGAAAAGAATCTAAAAAAAATGTGGATATATGTATATGTATAACTGATTCACTTTGCTGTACAGCAGAAACTAACACAACATTGTAAATCAACTATACTCCAATAAAATTTTTGTTAAAGTTAGATAATAAAAAATTATAAAAATAAATAAATAAAAATAAAAAGTAAAATGTTAACATCAGTGAAATCTGGGTAATGGGGACATAGGTGTCTGTTGTATTATTTTCTGTGTTTGAAATATTTCAAAATTCAAGTTCATAGTAGAACAAAGAAAAATACTATTGTATCAACTATTGTACTCTTGGCTGCAAGTAAGAGAATAAGAAAGAGACCTAAGAATAGATTTTTAATTATCCCATTAAGCGTTGACAAACTACAGCCTGCTGTGGGCCAAATTTGGCCTGCTATTTTTTTTTTTAAACATCTAATGATATCATCACTTTTTTTAAAAAAAGTTAATTAATTAATTTTTGGCTGCATTGGTCTTCGTTGCTGCGTGTGGGCTTTCTCTAGTTGCGGTGAGCGGGGGCTACTCTTTGTTGCGGTGCGAGGTCTTCTCATTGTGGTGGCTTCTCTTGTTGCAGAGCACAGGCTCTAGGCGCGCAGGCTTCAGTAGTTGTGGCGTGCAGGCTCAGGAGTTGTGGCTCACGGGCTTAGTTGCTCCACGGCATATGGGATCTTCCCGGACCAGGGCTTGAACCTGTGTCCCCTGCATTCGCAGACAGATTCTTTTAATTAATTAATTAATTTTTTTTTTGAGGTATGCGGGCCTCTCACTGTCGTGGCCTCTCCCGTTGCGGAGCACAGGCTCCAGACACGCAGGCTCAGCAGCCATGGCTCACGGGCCTAGCCACTCCGCGGCATGTGGGATCTTCCCGAACCGGGGCACGAACCCGTATCCCCTGCATCGGCAGGCAGACTCTCAACCACTGCGCCACCAGGGAAGCCCAGCAGACAGATTCTTAACAACTGCGCCATCAGGGAAGTCCCTGCTCTTGTTTTTATATGACCCATGAGCTGAGAATATTTTTTACCTTTTTAAGTGGTTGAAAAAATTCAAAAGAAGAATTTCCGGGTTGTGTGAAAATTGTATGAAATTCCAACTTCAATGTCTATTAATAAAGTTTTATTGGCACACAGCCATGCCCATTCATTTACATATTGGTTATGGCTGCTCTTGCATACCAAGGGCAGAGCTGAGTTGAGACAGAGATAGACTGCAAAGCCTAAACTATCTACTGTCTGGCCCTTTAAGAGTTTGCTGACCCCTGCCATTTAATGAAATGGTCCAAACATCACGTATCACATGACAATGTCCAAAGGTTGAGGTGGGTTGGTTGGGAGGGGTGGCGGTATTGCCTCATGCGTCTCTCACTTTTTTAACAGGGAGGATATTCTTTCCCAGAAACTTTCTAGGAGATTCCACCTTAAATCCCACTGGTCAGAAGTGGGTCACATGGCTATCCTGGGGCTGAGGGAAGAAGCAGTCAGGATCTTCTGAGTGTAGAGAGGGCTTCAGTTAGGAGGGGGGAAGGGATAGAGCAGCAAACAGGCAACAGTACCTGCTCCAAGTATAAAGTTAAAAATGAAAAGATTGGATTGGAAGGGGCAAGAGGGGATGTGGGGAGACCACTTAGGAGGCCAGTGGCCAGTGCCATCGTCCAGGAGAGAAATGATAAAATGATGGGGCCTCGGACCCAGAGACCTTTCACAGAATGAAGGTGGTTGGATTCTGGATATAACTTGAAGGACAAGCCAATGGACTGGATATTGGGGGAAATAATTGAATTAAGCAGGACCCCCAGGTTTCTGGCTGGGACAACCGGGTGTCATTCCAGGAGATGGGGCAGATGCAGTTTTGATGTAGATGTGAGGAGCCAGTCTCAATGTCTTGTTTCACCATATTTTCACGTAATAGAGGTGAGAAAATAAAGCAGAGGCAGTGTTTTTGCTTAAAAGAGCTATAACTCAGAGTGATATTTTTCTACTCAGAAGAAATAGAGCTGTTAACCAAAACAGGTTCATTTTGCCCAGACACGCAGCAAGTCAAAACGCTGACACCGAGGTTTGCAGCAAAGGCAGGGTTTATTCGCAAGGAAGCCAAGCGAGGAGATGGGAGAGCAAGTGTCAGATCCACCTCCCTGAAGGCAAGGGACCTGGGGTATTTCTGGGATGCAGAATAAAGAAGCAGGGTGGTCTGAGGCATGGGGAGCAAGGGGAAAGGTGATTGGAAAGGAAGTGTGGAAATTGTCCTTCTGGGCAGGTGTAACTAAGCTCCAGGCCTCTGCATGTTCAAAAATGGAGGTGCTTCCTAGGGTCTAAGGGTAGAATTTTCAGCCCTCTGGCGACAAAAGTTCCCAGCTGGAGGGTCAGTGGTCCTGCCCAGTCTTAACCCGCTCAGCTCCAACTAGACACAGTTGACTCCAAGTTCCTGGAAAACAACTTGAGCAAACATCTCATTGTTTAGGCTCCCTGCCAGTTGGAGGACCTGCAAATCTTTTGTAGCAACAAAACGACCTTGATTAGTGAAGGAAAGTGAAACGGATTTGACTAATGATTACCCACAGGTTCAGAGTCATTCATGAGTAAGTGGAACAATGTCATCTACGGGTCCAGCATTCTGCAGTTTACAAAGTGCTTTCATATCCACTTTTCCATCTGACTCTCAACTCTGGAAGTTGGTACGACAGGATTCATCCTCATTTTCCAGGAGAGGAAACTGGGATGCAGAGAGGGGGAAGTCCAAAGGCTGGAATAGGAGGTGTGTCCTCTCTTCCTAGGTCAGAACAGGGCTGTTAAAACTGAGCCTTCAATAACAAAAAAACAAACAACCCAATCCAAAAATGGGCAGAAGACCTAAATAGACATTTCTCCAAAGAAGACATACAGATTGCCAACAAACACATGAAAGAATGCTCAACATCATTAATCATTAGAGAAATGCAAATCAAAACTACAATGAGATATCATCTCACACCAGTCAGAATGGCCATCATCAAAAAATCTACAAACAATAAATGCTGGAGAGGGTGTGGAGAAAAGGGAACACTCTTGCACTGCTGGTGGGAATGTGAATTGGTTCAGCCACTATGGAGAACAGTATGGAGGTTCCTTAAAAAACTACAAAAAGAACTACCATATGACCCAGCAATCCCACTACTGGGCATATACCCTGAGAAAACCAAAATTCAAAAAGAGTCATGTACCAAAATGTTCATTGCAGCTCTATTTACAATAGCCCGGAGATGGAAACAACCTAAGTGCCCGTCATCGGATGAATGGATAAAGAAGATGTGGCACATATATACAATGGAATATTACTCAGCCATAAAAAGAAACGAAATTGAGCTATTTGTAGTGAGGTGGATGGACCCAGAGTCTGTCATACAGAGTGAAGTAAGTCAGAAAGAGAAAGACAAATACCGTATGCTAACACAGATATATGGAATCTAAGGGGAAAAAAATGTCATGAAGAACCTAGGGGTAAGACGGGAATAAAGACGCAGACCTCCTAGAGAATGGACTTGAGGATATGGGGAGGGGGAAGGGTGAGCTGTGACAGGGCGAAAGAGAGTCATGGACATATACACACTAACAAACGTAAGGTAGATAGCTAGTGGGAAGCAGCCACATGGCACAGGGATATCGGCTCGGTGCTTTGTGACCGCCTGGAGGGGTGGGATAGGGAGGGTGGGAGGGAGGGAGACGCAAGAGGGAAGAGATATGGGAACATATGTATATGTATAACTGATTCACTTTGTTACAAAGCAGAAACTAACACACCTTTGTAAAGCAATTATACCCCAATAAAGATGTTAAAAAAAAAAGATAAAATACAAAAAAAACCAAAAAAAAAAACAAACAAAAAACTGAGCCTTGTCTTTCATGGATGACATGTTTGCTTTTGTTTACCTTTGACATGCACCCAGCTAAGAATCCACTTTGGGTTTTTCCTCTTTTAATATTACATGAAAACTTTGTTATTTTACACTTTAAAATATCTTCCTATTATTTTAATACTCCCACACCAAAAAAAGAGACAGTAATTGCGTTGTTCACTTATTTTTAGACAATTTCACGTGTTTTGAATCATCTCTAAAACCTTATTTCCACAGCACATAACAAAATTAATTAAATTGCTTTTTGAAGCAAGGCTGCTTTGTGTCCCACTGAAACGATGACTCATGAGGTCCGACTGAGTCTCATTGATATTCCTCCCCCAGCAAGTAATTTAAATGTGAGTTATATAGAAAGGAAAAGAAAGAACAAGGAAAACGAACACACAAACAAAGAAAACTTTCCCTTGCTTACCTCTTTGACAAGTTTTCCTGGTAACAGTATTGATAACCAGCATCTCCGTGTCCTGGGCTGTGTAAATGGGCCAGGGAAGGTAGATTTTGGCCCAATATGAGGAGACATTTTCTGATCCACTGAGATGCCCAGTGTTGGTACCATTTGGCTTTGGTGCCAGTGAGCTTCTTGAAACATGGATGTAATCATGGCTGCTTGGTGGCGGTGGTGGTGGGGTGGGTGTAGGATTTTTTAGTTAACAGTGCATGGACTTGGCATATTGAAGGAATAGGAGGGAGCCCAGCCAATCTGAACCTTGGGAGACGAGGGCAAGGTAAGTCTGGGTAGTAAGGTGTGGCAGGATGATGGGATATCTTGAGTTGAAACAATATCCTGAAGAAGAAAATGCTTTTGACAAAATCACTTTTTATTTTATTTAGAAACTTTTCAGCATTTGGAAACATAGCACCTAGCACACAACAGACATGTAATGAATGTTTGCTGAATGCCCCCCTACAGGGACTAGGGAGGAGGAATGACAGAATGAATGAGCTAGCGCTTAATAGAGCATGGTGGACTGCAGAGCAGTGGGAGGGATTCGGGATGCTTTTATGTGGACTTTTGAAGGCTGGCTTTGAACTAAGGGGTACTTGGAGCCTGCATTCTATATGAACATTGTGGCTTTGCTACAAGCCTGTGTTCTTTGACTGACGGGCCAACTGGGCATTTAACCTGGTGCTTCTTCTGCTGGCAGTGGGCATCAGGAGACTGTCCAACCTTCTACTTAGAGACTATTTTTCCTTGATTTTCAGAAATACAAGGGTGGGTAGCACCCAGGAACTGAGACTCGATGGAGATGATTTGGGCCCACGTTTGTTCTTTCCATTTTTAAGAGGCATGTCTCATGGACAAGCAGTAACATTAGGGAAAGTGTATCACAAGTTTCGGGGGACACTTTTGGCTAATTCCCATAATCACTCTGTGTCTTAATGTCCTCATGGGTGAGCATGCTGCAGGGGGTGGGATGGTGAATTCAATATGCCCTTATTGAGATTATTACTCCTAGTTGCTGATTAATGGTGCTTATTTTGAAATTGATTTTGGAAAATGTACCCAAACAAAATGAAAATCCACTCCTGTGGCTAGCATGGTCCACTCTGTGAACTCACAAATGTCCCTGAAAGGCTACATTCTGCAGAAAATAACTGCAATTTAAAAATATGAGCCTCTAATAGAACCACCCTGGAGTCTGCACCTATTTCACTACCCTTCCAGCCACAGCACAATTACCTCCTGAGCTGTTTGCTAGCAACATTAATTAACTGCAGGCCTGGGGACAGACAGACACATCCAGGTCAGGCTGACACTTATCTAAGTATGGAACCAACAAAGCTGCCATAGAGATCATAGAATATTAGAGCTTGAAGAATCCAGAAGTTTCTTAACAGTCTTCCTTTTTTTTTTTAACAGAACATCTTTTCCTACCAAAATTTAATGTCATTATGGGAAAGTTTTGTGAGCAAAACTACCCTGGCTGAAGTGCACACACGTGTATGTATGTGTGTGTGTGTGTGTGTGTGTGTGTGTGTGTGTGTGTGTGTGTATTGGGGAGCTGAGGAATGTTCTCTCCACCCATACCCACTACACCCACCTGCAGCCCCTGAGAAACTTTCCAGGAAGCTCATGGCCTTGAAGAGCTTGGGAAAAAAATTCAATCCATTCTGAAGTCCTCTGGTGATGGCAGACTCAGAGTCTCAGAGCTGGCTCAGGACAGGCCTGAGATCACCCAGGCAAACCAGAGCCACAGCAGAGCCAACCCTTCAAGCCAGGCGCACGCACCCCACGCAGGGCTCCTGAGCTGAGCTGTGCATCTCTCCCCACACTCACCTTTTTTCTTGGCCCCTCTGAGGAAAGTTTGCCACCAAAGGGTATTGCTATCATTAGCCGGCTCCACATTTCAGATGTTAAGAAACCTCCCAGCTCTGCCGTTAACGTGGATCCAGTCGGAATTGAGTCTTAGGCACGAGTCATCTGTGGTCCTTTTGTCCTTGATTAATTTCGTGACATTTATTATAGAAAGGAAGCTTAGAAGCTTGAAACAGCCTTCCTCATTAACAATAAATTTTCTGGACTTCCCTGGTGGCGCAGTGGTTAAGAATCCGCCTGCCAATGCAGGGGACACGGGTTCGAACCCTGGTCCGGGAAGATCCCACATGCCGCAGAGCAACTGAGCCCATGTGCCACAGCTACTGAGCCTGCACTCTAGAGCCCGTGAGCCACAACTACTGAGCCCACGCGCCTAGAGCCCGTGCTCCTCAACAAGAGAAGCCACCGCAATGAGAAGCCCACGCACTGCAGTGAAGAATAGCGCCCCCCTCGCCACAACTAGAGAAAGCCCACGTGCAGCAATGAAGACGGAATGCAACCAATAAATAAATAAATAATTTAAAAAATAATAAATTTTCCCTTTTGGTAATGTCAACATCATTCAAGACCCAGTTAAAATGTCCCCAGTGTTTTCAGTAAGGAAAGAACATTTATAACTCAACTTTGCCATGTGTTCTTGTCCCAAATGCTTGTCATCTCGATTAAATTGTTCATAACTGTTTGAAATGTAGAAGCCTTGGTGGACTTGGGCAGTCATATTTCAGTGCCTGTATATATAGCATTATCTGATCTGTTTGAATGGGTGATGGTAAAGGAGCCAACTTAGATACTGGATCATGTGCTATTTTTAGTGCATTTCTGAGACGTTATTAATTGAATTCAGTTCATCTCTGTTTCAACTTGGCCTGCCATCGATGAATTGCGGAAACCTGAGACAGAACTAAAGGCTAGCAAAACAAAGTTCAAATTCAATTTGTTGGTCAGTCTGCTGTCTTGAAACCAAACAGCATGATTAATAACATCTCACCAGTTCAGTTCTCACTAGAGAACCACAGCTGCTCCTCAATTCTGGAGCCATTCCAAAGAAAGGGGCCAGGGTCTGGGCCAGAAGCACAGCTGACTCAGCCCACACCATCCACGACGCCCTTACTCCTCCCAGGAGTAATGGAACCCAACCCATACACACCAGCTGGCTTGGCTGTAGGCGAGCAATGCCATGCACTTCCACTGGGCCAACCACACCGAGTGCCTGTGGTTTACCAGGCCCTGTACATGGCAACATCAGTACTGAGATGGGTAAGACATGGTACCATCTGAATGTAGTGACAAGCAGGCCAGTACTACGTGGAAAGTGCACCAAAGGAGGCATGGACAGGGTGCTTTGGGCCCATGAGAATGAAGCAGCTAACTCAGGCTGGAGGGCAAGGGCAGCAAAACCAGAGATTAAGGGGAGCATCTGGGAGGCAGTGATGCCTGCGCTGAGTCTTTTGTAAAATTTAAAATATATCATTTGTTTCTTATTATCAGAGGATATATATTCATTGTAGAAAGTTACTATTTCCAAAAAGCAGTATATATACATATATAGAGCAAAACCACCACCAGAGATAACCACTGCTTACATTTAAAACATATCCGAAGTTTAGTCTTTCTATCATCTACCTACGTATGTTACACAAATGCTTTAACAATGTGCTCATAGAGTGAGTGACTGATTTGTTGCTTCCTCTAAGAAAACCTAACAATACACAATGAATATTTTTTCATGTCATTAAATACTCTTCCACATAATACTTCGTTGTATGAGGTGCCCTAATTGACTTAACCAATTCTCTATTATGGAAATTTAAATTATTGCAACATTCTCATATTATTAACTAAGATGAATATCCTTACACTTAAGTCTTTTTGCACGACTATAATTATTTCCTTAGGACAGATTCCTAGAATGTAAAGTGTTGGGTCAGAGGTTCTGCACATTTTAAGGCTAAATACCAACCAGCGGTGTGTGAGAGTTTCCATTTTCTCCCACTCTTGCTGATGCCAAGTCACTTCAAAGTATCAACCAGGTAAAAATATCTCTAGTAGCCAGCTTCCAAGACAGCCTCAATGGTCCTCACTGCCTGATTTTCACACCTCTGTGTGGTCCCCTCTCATAAATAGGGTTGTCCTGTGAGACCAGTGGGATATTGCAGAAATGACAGGTATGTAGTACTTCTTTATTTTGATTTAATTTAATTAATTTTTGAATATTGTTTTCTTTTTTTCCTAGCTGTATTCAGGTATAATTAATGCATAAAAATTGCATATACTTAAGGTGTGCAATTTGATGTTTTGATATGTGTTTACACTGTGTGTATTGTTGTATGATATCACCATCAAGCTAATTAACACCTCTATTGCCTCACATAGTTACCTTGTATGTGTGTATGTATGTGTGTGTGATGAGATCACTTAAGATCTACCCTCTTAGCAAACTCCAAATATACAATATATCAATAGTATTGTTAACTATAGTCACATTGCTGTACATTAGATCTATAGAACTTGTTTATCCTGTATAAATGAAACCTTGTACGCTTTGACCAACGTCTCCCCATTTCCGCAAACCCCCAGTCCCTGGCAATCACCATTCTACTTTCTGCTTCTGTAAATTAAGCTATTTCAGACTCTACATTTAAGTGAGATTGTGCAGTATTTGTCTTTCTCTGTTTGGCTTATTTCACTTAGCATAATGCCCTCCGGTTTCATTCATGCTCTCACAAATGGCAGGATTTCCTTCTTCCAGGCTGCATAATATTCCTTTGTATATATAACATAGGTACTTCTGAGACTAGGTCATAAGCAGCATTGCCACTTCTGCCTTGCTCTCTTGAGTTAATTGTTCTAGGGAAGCCAACACCACATCATGAGGACACTCAAGCAGCCCGACTTGCCAGCCATGTGAGCAAATCACCTTGAAAGCAGGTCCTTCAGTTCCATTTAAGCTTTAAGGTCACTGGAGCCCCAGAGACCCTGAGCCGGAACCACCCAGGTGAGCCACTGTCAAATTCCTGACCCACGGAAACTGTGAGATAATCAATATTTATTGTTTCTGTAAGCCAGTCAGTTTGGGAGTAATATGTTATACAACAATAGATAACTAATGCAATATATCACTTTTGCTGTATTTTTTCTTTGAGTTTTAGTGAGGTTTACATCTTTTTCAAATGTCTATTGACCACTTTATTTTCCTTCTCTAGTTTATGCCATATTTTTAGGGTGTTGGTCTTTTTGGTTTTTCCATTGATTTTAAGATCTTCTTTTCCCTCAGTGTTTATTTTCCTGAGATGAGGCGTAAAGGCACCAGGCGAGATTGGATGATAGGGAGAGGACAGGAGATTGCAGGGACATGTGGAGAAGTCACAGGAGATAGAGGAGAATAACGAGGGAGGGAGGAGTGCCGGGAAACTAGAGCAGTGCTGCTCGCACTGAGTGTTCGTAAGAATCGCCTGAAAATCTGCTCCAAATGCCAATTCAGTACGCCTGAAGTTCCCAGGTGATCTGCTGCTGCTGATCTGGGCAACACATCTTGAATAGCAAGGATTTAGAGAGACTGCTTAGGATGTGGGGTAGAAATTGGCCATTCCTCTGCATTCAGTGGGGGTTAGGGTTAGAGGGCCGAATGGGAGAGAGACCAGCATGCACAGCATGTGCCTAGGTTGTAGAGGTGGGGGAGGGTTGGCAGAGAAGCAGGTGGGGCTGGCTGATGGGAGTTTCCATGTATCTTAGAATCCAAGGAGGTAGCTTAGCGTTTATTTTTCTCTGAGTTTCGGTAATATCAAGGCGGCCTGACTGATTTCTCAGATAATAGACTAAATTTTATTCTTTCTCGTGAGAGAGCAGCTAATAAGATAAGACACTCTGAGGTTTCACTCTGTGCCCAGCGATATGTGCATACTCTCTCAAGACCTTGGGAGGTATACCCTATTTGGAAAATGAAGAAATTCAAGGTCAGAGAAGAAGTCAAGCAGCTTGTCCAAGGCCACACAGCCAGTATGTGGCTGAGCCTAAAATCCCTGCCCACCTTCTCGGTTCTTCCGTGGGCACTCAGAGGTGAGAAAGAGCCAGGGCGGCAGTCGCTCTAGCTGGGATCGTGGCAGGCAGGGTTGTAATTGGGCAGGAGAGCTGATCTTCTTAGAACGCATGGATCACTAGTAGTGCCACCAAAGTTCGTTCACTGTGAAAGACTTTTTCCTACAGTGGAGTCATGTCTTCTGTTATGGCAGCATATATCAGGCAGACCTTTGAAATAATCAGGCTGTATTTTCTTCCTCCGCTTCGAGGACTCAGTAGTCTGAGCCTGTTTCATCTTACTACACCGACTGCTACTTCTCCCTCTCTTTTGACAGCTCCTTCTCATCTAATCTCAAGGTCAGAGGGCCATAAGGCTCATTCCGCAGGCGTCCTCACTTCCCTCCCCAGCACTCATTGCCTTTCTGCTCTTATTCAAAATCATGGCTTTAAAAACCATACAAGTGCTCCTCCCAAATTGACCTTTCCAGTCCAGGCCTCTCCCTTGACCCCCAGACTTGTACACTGGACTGTGAACTTTGCATAGCCATTGGGGTGTGCAATAGATACCTCAAATCAAACCCCTAGTCTTCTTCCCTCAACTCACTCCTCTTGCCAACTTCCGCATCTCAGTAAAGAGAAGTTGCTCAGGCCCTCAGCAAATTCTGTCCCTTTTTCCTTCTAAGCATAGCCACTGCTCACTCTCGCTGCTGCTTCCACCCAAGTCCCATTCAGCAGCAGCATCTCTTGCCAGCATCACTACAGTAGCCTCCTGTCTGCTCTTCCTGCCCGTACCCTCATCCCATTTGATCTGTTCTCTGCCCCATTGCCAGACTGACGTTCTAAAAGTAAAATCTGAATCATGTCCCTCATGGAAGCAACCTAAATGTCCATCAACAGAAGAATGGATAAAGAAGATGTGGTATATCTACAATGGAATACTACTCAGCCATGAAAAAGAATGAAATATTGCCATCTGCAGCATCATGGACCTGGAGATTATCATACTGAGTGAAGTAAGTCAAACAGAGAAAGACAAATATCACATGATATAACTTATATGTGGAATCTAAAAAGTGACACAAATGAACTTATCTATGAAACAGAAACAGACTGACAGACATAGAAAATAAACTTATGGTCACCAAAGTGGAAACAGCGGGGGTGGGATAAATTAGGAGTTTGGGATTAACATGCGCACAGTACTATATATAAAATAGGTAAACAGCAAGGACCTACTGTATAGCACAGGGAACTCAATATTCTGTAATAACCTATATGGGAAATGAATCTGGAAAAGAATACATATATGTATATGTATAACTGAATCACTTTGCTGTACATCTAAAACTAGCACAACCTTTTAAATCAACTATATGCCAATAAAATTAAAAAAAAATCATGTCCCTTTTATGCTCAAAACTCTCAGTTAGAGTAAACCCAAAGGTCCTATATAATCTTCCTCTCAGTCACCCTACCTCCCCCTCCTGCTACCTCTCTGATTCCCTCTTCTACTCTCTCCCCCTTGCACTCAATGAGCAGCACAGGGAGAGGGGATACAATTTGCTTCAAAGGAAAGGTCAGGCATGTGTAGCGTAAGAGCAGACATGACCCAAAGGGAAACAGAGTCTTTTCTGTTTGCAAGAACTTTGCTTTCTAAGTATATGGACTCTGGGCAAGGTACCCAACAATTCTCCTCGCCGTGACTCAGGGATGAAGGGCCACCCACTGTGTAGAGTGATGACTGGGGATTCTTTTATAGACAGAGAGAGGCATTCCTACACTGAGGTTTGGTGTGTTGTAATTTCTGCTTGCTTGTTTGGTATTGTGTTGAGCCTTTTAATCCCCTAGGATGTGCCACAAAAACTGTAATAATCAAATGTAGGCTATGAACACAAAAATTAGAGGACCACTTGTCTTGATTACAATATTCTTGAACGTAATAATAATTTAAAAATAACAATTTTTGGAGTCTAATAGAATCTGGGATTGACTTGTCCACTGCCCTCTCATTTTGTAGACTGGGAGGTAACCTTATGCTGTGTTACCCAGGGAGTCCTACCCACAGCCCCATCCTGCCTCCTCTTGAGCAGTGTCAATAAGACTATTATGATGAAGGCTCCCGGCAATAGTTTTTTCAGGGGAATTAGTGAAGTACTCAGAGAAGGATTTTTCAAATATCAATGATCTCCAAAACGGGCTCACTGTTTTCTAATTTCACACGGAGTTGAAGTATTTATTTTAGAGGGTAAGTGCTCTAATCATCTACAATATGCTTCATGAGAGGTTTTGATTTAAGCCTTGTCAGTCAATTTCTGCCAAGGTGGTATTTTGAAATCAGTGTATTACTTCCAGTGCCCGTAGAACATAGGGCTGCACTCATGTGCTGCACTGTCGTGGGAAGTTTAAAAGCTCCTAATGGATCAACAGATTTTCAGCAAAGTAAAGACCATTTAAAAGTATGCAAAAAATGGATTAGAAAATAAAGTCATTATAGTAACTTGAAAGTGATTACTCATCCACAAGACTAAATGGGCTAAAATTGCTTGTACACATCTAATTATGGTGTACTGAATTTCAACTTTTCAAGTAGGTTAGTTTTTCAGTTGTTAGTCTTTGAAACTCTTTGTTTGCACTTGGAAGACATCAAAGCCAATGAGATAAGTACAGACTTGACTGAACTGGGTCACATTGATCCACTGATGTTAGTGATGAACCTGGGCTACTGTTGAATCTTGATGGTGTCATGTGGTAAACAATACGGCACCCTTCAGACCCGAGGAAGGAGGTCAGTCAAGAAGCACTCTGGAAGTGCCTGCTATGTGCCCTGGTGCTATTAGACAATGCGGGAGTGATGCTTAGTCTGGAAGGTGGAGATGAACCAGAAGACATGACTAGATCTGCGGTCAGGTGTGAGTTGAAGAGAGCGTGGGCTTTGGAGCAAGAGCTCCCTGAGTTCAAATCCTGCTGCTACCATGTCATAGCCATAAACCTGGGTAATTTAGTCTAACTTTTCTGAGCCTTGGTTTTCTCATCTGTCAGTTGGGGTTAATAATGGTGGCCACTATGGTGAGCATGATGTAAGAGTCTGTATGTAAAGTCTGTGCACTTAGCATGCACTAAGTGTCGCTTATTTCCCTTCTTCTGTTCACCTCTGTACATGGTATAGTACCAACATTCAGAATAAGGCAATTCACGGGTATCTTTTCACCTGAACCCTGAAAAGGGGGAAATCCAGCACTCATGTGGCCTGAGTGCTGGGCTGGAAATGACGGAGGAGAAATGCACAGAGGAGGTGGGAACAGATAAGGTTGCCATGGTTAGAGGAAGCAAGGACAACACATAGTCCGTGGCTTCCCAATGACTTTGCACATAAAGTCCCACTTAGAAAATGATACTATTGTATGGCAGACTGGAATTAGACAAATGAGGCTATTCACAGCTCGAGATGTCCTTCCCACAGGTGGAGCCCCTGCCCCAGCCTCTGTCAGCCAACAGAAAGACTGAGGGGGTCAACCATGTGAGCCTGTGACTAGTTTGTAGCCCACTGGTTGGGAAGTTCTAGTATAGAGAACTTAAAAGTTCACTGCACTAGCCCCCTTAAGTCCTTTTTGGAATGAGGCAGGGGGTGAGCGAATAAGACTTCAAGCAGTGAATTCCCTACGCTTGGCACTGGTTCCTGAGGTATAGTGCCAGGGACTGGAGAGAGGGGGCCGCCTGTACACAAGGAGCAAAGGCCAAGTGGACGGATGTGTTCGGTGCCCTCCCCTCACTTTCCTGCCTTCTGTAGGTGAGCTCTTTGCACTGGCCTGCTCTAAGCCACTGAAGTTCTCTCTGCGTGGCCCATAATGCTTTGTGTGTCAGTACTCAATAAATATGTGTTGAGTTGGATTGAATATATAAAGCTACTGGCAAAAGGCCCTGCCCTGCAGGTTTGAGCTTGTGCACTGAGCTCAGCATTTCTATGTTCTCCTTTATCTGTTTCTCCAAATCTTGCTCACTGAGCTCAGGATTCACCTCCAAACGTAATCACTTTTTTTCAAAATTTTTGAAGTATAGTTCATTTGCAGTGTTGTGTTGAATTTTTGCTGTACAGCAAAGTGACTCAGTTATACATATATGTATTCTTTTTCATATTCTTTTCCATTGTGGTTTATCACAAGATATTGAATATAGTTCCCTGTGCTATACAGTAGGACCTTGTTGGTTATCCAACCATAATCACTAGTTGCAGTTACACTTGGTCCTAGTGGCCTCTCTCAATTGAAAACGATCCAGTGGCTAAGTTTCCACAGGTAGACCTCTCCTAAAAGAAGTCAAAGGAAGGAGATTCTGACACTTGCTAAAACACAGATGAACCCTGAGGATGCTATGCTCAGTGAAATAAGCCAGTCAAAAAGGACAAGTATTGGATGATTCCTCTTACGTGAGGGACCTGGAGTAGTAAATTCAGACACAGAAAGTAGGATGGTGGGTGCCCGGGGATGTAGGGAAGGGAAATGGGGGGCTGTTCAACTGGTGTGGCTTTTCAGTTTGGAAAGATGAAAAAATTTATGGAGATGGAATGTGCTGATGGCTGCCCAACAGTGTGAATGCACTTAATGCCACTGAACTTCACACTTAACAATGGTAAATTTTATGTTACGTGTATGTTACCACAATTTTTTAAGAAAAGAAATAAAAAACACAAGGGTAACAGATGGTCTGTAGACCTCAGAAAGAGAAAACTGCATGAAGGTTGAACAATCAATTTGATTCTTCCTTTTATTATTAAAAGAGAAAGCTTAGCGTAGGTCCAAGTTACTGTAATTTTCAGTCCCATTTTGTAATGAGCTGAGTCACCTCTCTTTATTTCCTCCTTCTGTCTTCTCTCTTATAGTCTGGAAATGGATTTAAAATGTACTTGGGTCGGTGAAAGAACCCATTTCAGTTGAGCTCACTGTCAGGCCTCATGGACACCAGGAAGGGATGAGGGCTGGGAAAAGGCCATGGGAGAGGCAGAAAATCACTGAGTGAAGTGGCCGGGAGTGCCACTCACCTGCCATCACGGCAAGACTTTGGGCAGCCTTCCACCCTGTGGGTTAGTCCTTGGGAAAGGGCACTCCTTTTGTTGTCTTCCCAGGACCTGCCCAAGGCTTCTGGTGCTTTCTAAAAACTGAGTTGTGGCCTCAACTGAGCCACTAACTTATGAATTTGGTATGGTTTCTAGGGATACCTTGTAGCCCTGTCCGTGGGTCCAAGCCTCAAAGTCTCTTACCAGCAATAGACCCCGCAATGTGGGAACAGTCCTTTCCCTCAGGGACCAGATTACAGGCTTGACAGGTTTTATGGGTTGAATTGTGTCTCCCCCCATCCCCCCAAAATGATATGTTGAAATCCAAACCCCTAATACCTCAGAATGTGACCTTATTTGGAGGTAGTATTTTTATAGACATAATGAAGTTAAAATGAATTCATTAGTGTGTGCCCTAATCTAATAAAAGGGGAAAATTGGACAGAGACACAGACAAGCATACAAGGAGACACAGGGAGCAGACAGCCATCGACAAGCCCAGGAGCAAGGCCTGGAACACACAGCCCTCAGAAGGAACCAACTCTGCCCATACCTTGATCTCAGACTTCCAGCCTGCGGAAACGAGACAAAACTTTTCCAATGTTTAAACCTTCTAGGTTGCAGTATTTATTTTTAACAGTAGCCCTAGAAAACTAATACAGCAGATAAAGCATATTTTCCCCACATTCCCTTCATTCAATGCTGACAATGTGACATATGGCTGTTCAGAGTTACTGTAGTCCCCCTGAGAATTCCTTTCACCTCACCTCTCGGGGTGCCCCCACCAGCAGGCATTAGAGACGTGTTGTGTTATTGGGCTCCAGGGAGAGTGAGTCACTCTGCAGAAGAGGCCTTCATCTCACTGATCGTTCCTGTCTCTTCCTAATGGGCAGCTTCTAGAAGTGGAAGGAGAGCGAGAGAAGGCTGATGATGAAGGACTTCTTGATCAAAGGGCTTTAAGCACCTTACTTGGAACAGGGGCCGCATCAAGTGTTCTCAGCTCAATGACTCATCACCAGAGCCTACCTGGGAGAGGATCACTTTTCTGATTTACACAACCCCCCTCTTAATATAGTCTTGTCACTTACAAAAGGAAGTAAAATTCCATGCTGAGATGGAGGGGTTATTCTAAGGAATTTAGAATGCTAAGGACTTAGTCATACGGACTCTCAATGCTCCCTAATCAGTATCACTGGGATATTGCTAAGGTTTTATTTAGTAAGTCCATTAACAGCCTCTTACCTCTTCTCAGTTCATTATTTAGTGCAGTTAGAGTGCCTATTATGGGAAATATGTACTGTCATCTGCAGCTTAGACATAAAATTATGCTCTGTGCATACTTGGTCAAAGCACTTCCACTCAGCTCATCACGATTTTTCAACCAGGACTGAGCAAATTGCTGTCTGATTATTCTGTCCAGCCCCATCAGTTAAGGGCTCTTTTCCAATCCAGTGTCTAAAGACTCAGACAAAACAAGTTTTTGTCTAAAAAGACTGGTTTTGAAAAATGAGATGAAGAGCTGTTCAAAGTGGTTTAGAGAACAAACTTCATTTCATCAAAGTACACTGTCTTCCTCACAAATCCTTTCTGGTTTAATTTCTCTCCAGTAAGTTTCACTGCCTGAATTGGTGCAAAATGTGCAGCAGTTGTGGTAGCAATATTGTCGTATTGGATATTAAATCAAATGTGTTGATTTTCTACGGGGATCCTGGCATTTTCCCACAAAGGTTTCTACCTTTTTCCCGCAAAGAACTTACAGGGAAGCAGCACATTCCTCTAACCCAGATCTCTCCTCTGAATTCCAGACCTGGAGAACCAACTGCACCTTGGACACCTCCACTCAGTTACACCCTAAACTCCTTAAACTCATCCTGTACAGCAAGTGAAAAATGAAAATCACCATCATCTCATCCCAACCAAATTTGTTTCCCCTTCAATACCCAGCATCTCAGGGGATGGCAACTACTGATTTGCCAAGCTCTGCAACTCCTTCTTCAACTGCCATCCTCAATGACTTGCCCTTTTCACCCCCATATGAGTAGTCAAACCCTGTTAACTCAGTCTTCTAAACCTCTTCTATCCTCTCCATCCTCGCTGTCTCTCCAGTAATTTAGTGTTGTTCTCTGAACAAGAAGATACCCATCTGGGATCCAAATTTGCTGTGGAGGATTCTCATCATGGCCCCATTCATGCATGGGTCTCCTCAAGTTTCTGTAAGTGAGCGTCCCCATGAAGCCTGTGCTGGCAGCAGATCAGGAATGGGTTTCCCTTTCTCGAGGGGAGGTCTGTAGCAAGGGGAAGGGGAGAAGCTCTGCTATGTGGCATGGAAGCAGGATGGATGGTATTAGCACACTCTACCTCTCCACCCCCAGACCCTGAAACCCCATGAGGGGAGGATGGAGAAGGGGCCAAAGTACACCCTTCTTCCTTGAGAGGCATTTCCCATGCTATCTGGGGGAAAAGGTGGGAGCCAGGACTGAGCCTGAGCCTAAACTAGGAAGTAGATGGGTTTGTCTTTAGTGCCTCCCACCTTCCTTTCTTTATTCTCTTCTGAAGTCCCCTGGGCACCCAGTACCTTCGTGGGATGGTAAGTCACATCAGCTAGACAATGGAAGTCAGCAGTGTGATTACACCCAAGAACGGTCATAGCAAAAGTCTGATTACTCACTGCTCTAGCAGGGGCTGGTTCTTATTCAAAGGATAAGAGATGTCACTTTTCTTTTTTCTTACTCCTATCCCAGACTTTGGTTGTACTACAGAAATGTTTGTGGTTAATGATGATGGTATTCACATAGATTGACCTTATTCCCGGGTATCTCTGTTTTAGTCTCAGTTCTACCCCAAGAGAATACCAACAAGGAGGAGTTTGTCTCTAGAGTGTGATCAAAGGATCTGGGCTGTCATCTGAGCTTACTCCTGTTCAAGTCACTAATGAAACGCCAGCCCCAAGAGCTCAGCATTCATCTGGTATAGTCATTTTCTATACATGCTGGTGGTCAAGCACATTGGCAGTGTCCCCACTTGGGTAGAGAGCAAGGATGGTGTGTTGCTCCCACTCACTTGCTGCTAAACTCAGAGCTTCTGTACAGTTCTTCTCTTTTCTATTCCACCTGATGATACCAGTCCTTTGGATTAATTTTTTAGTGTAAAATGTATCAGACATACAAAAAAGCAAAAAAAAAAAAAAAAAACCAAACAGAGTAATACAACCAGTGCTTATATGCCCACCATTCAGCTTAAGTAATTAAACAGTACAAAATGCAATTGAAGTCCCTTGTCTACCCCACCCTGATTTCATTCTCCTGCCTCCTGCCCAAGGTAATTGCTCTTTTGTATTTAGTGGTTTTCATTCCCATGCCTTTCTCTATTCTTTTATTTTCAACAAAATTTTTTAACATCTTTATTGGAGTATAATTGCTCTGCAATGGTGTGCTAGCTTCTGCTTTACAACACAGTGAATCAGCGACAAATATACATACATCCCCATATCTCTTCCCTCTCGCGTCTCCCTCCCTCCCACCCTCCCTATCCCACCCCTCTAGGTGGTCACAAAGTACCGAGCTGATCTCCCTGTGCTATGCGGCTGCTTCCCACTAGCTATGTATTTTACGTTTGGTAGTGTATATATGTCAGTGCCACTCTCTCACTTTGTCACAGCTTACCCTTCCCCCTCCCCATATCCTCAAGTCCATTCTCTAGTAGGTCTGTGTCTTTATTCCCGTCTTACCCCTAGGTTCTTCATGACCATTTTTTTTTTCTTAGATTCCATGTATATGTGTTAGCATACGGTATTTGTTTTTCTCTTTCTGACTTACTTCACTCTGTATGACAGACTCTAGGCCCATCCACCTCACTACAAATAGCTCAATTTCATTTCTTTTTATGGCTGAGTAATATTCCATTGTATATATGTGCCACATCTTCTTTGTCCATTCATCCGAAGATGGACACTTAGGTTGCTTCCATGTCCTGGCTATTGTGAATAGAGCTGCAATGAACATTTTGGTACATGACTCTTTCTGAATTATGGTTTTCTCAGGGTATATGCCCAGTAGTGGGATTGCTGGGTCATATGCTGGTTCTATTTGTAGATTTTTACAGAACCTGCCTACTGTTCTCATTTGGCACATTTGCCAAAATCAATTGGTCGTATTTGTGTGCACCTCCTTGGTTTTCTGAACTTTTCAGTGCTTTAACGGTTCCATGTCACATCATGCATTGCCTTAATTTCCTCTGAGATATGTAAAAAGTGAATCATCATTTTGTAATGATACGCATATTGTAATTTGAAAAGATTTTGCAACAATATCTAATTAAATTAAATTAGCCTGAAGCCACAGAGAGTCGTGAGGTGAATCAGAACTTAAAAGTATAAAGATACACTTTTCTTTTTTACTTTAAGAGACTAAGTGGGGAAACTTCAAAGTTATTAGATCATAGAAATGTTAGAAGAGAAAACAGCAGATGGGAGTGGACTGGCTCAGAGGTTCTGCCAGCTAATGAAACTAAATGTCTCTTTTTATTCTATCTACTAAGTGGGCCTTCACTTATTTATAGTTATGTTGCCCTATGCAGTAGTTGTGTTCTTAGAAATTTTGAGTGCATGTCACCTGCACAGTGTAATGTACTAGAAAATAGCCCTCTCTAGACTGGAAGACAGTAGTCCAGGCATCTAGTCCCAGCTCTGTCTCGAACCCACTGTGTGACCTTAGACAATCACTTAGCTCTTTGGACATGAAAAACTGCACTTTATCAAGCACTTACAATAGCTGAGCTGCTATGCTGAGCACTTTACATGTTTGACTCCTTTAATCCTCACAGTAACCTTGTGAGGTGAGCCAATATCATCCCCATTTTACAGATGTAGAAACTAAGGCTTTGAGAGGTTAAGTAGCTTGTCCAAGGTCACATTCTTTTTCTTTTTAAATTAAATTTAATTAATTAATTAATTTTTGGCTGCATTGTGTCTTTGTTGCTGCGCACAGGCTTTCTCTAGTTGTGGTGAGCAGGGGCTACTCTTCGTTGTGGTGCACAGGCTTCTCATTGCGGTGGCTTCTCTTGTTGCAGAGCACAGGCTCTAGGTGTGTGGGCTTCAGTAGTTATGGCATGCAGGCTCAGTAGTTGTGGCTCGTGGGCTCTAGAGCACAGGCTCAGTAGTTGTGGCGCACGGGCTTAGTTGCTCCGCGGCATGTGGGATCTTCCTGGACCAGGGCTTGAACCCGTGTCCCCTGTATTGGCAGACAGATTCTTAACCACTCTGCCACCAGGAAAGCCCTAAGGTCACATTCTTGGTGACTCTTTAATGACCACATCACATCAGTGGATGTCAGAGGGCAGAATTCAGGTGGTCAGAGGAGCTCTCTTTGGTCTGGGCTTCATATGTGAGGTAGGATCTTAATCCAGCAGGACTGAGGGTAGAATTTTGACAAGCAGAAGGAGAAACAGAAGTTAGATATATTTATTAGCACTTTACAGATGGGGAAGCTGAAATTTAAAGAAGTTATATAACTTGCCCAAAGTTACAATATTTTCCAGTACTTCAACTCATGTTGTACTTATAAGGGAATCAGGGCTCCTTTTCCAGGCTAAGGCCAACCTCTCCACTTGTCCTATGGATCCCATCTCTTTCTTCTTCTTGGGGAACTGACTCTTCATCAGTTATTCCCTGTCATCGATGAAAGTAACTTCTTATTCTGGGCTGTCTCTTTTGCCCCAGCAATTAAATATAAATATATCCCCAAATCTTTCTGCATTAAAAATCCCTCCTCCTATCTTCATCTCAGCTACCTCTCAAGCTCATGAGCTATCTCTCTCCTGCTCTCATAGCCATTCGTCTGTAAGGAGTTGTCTACACTCAATGTCTCTACTTCCTCACCTCTCACTCATCCCCCTCCTACTGCCATCTGCCTTCTGTCCCCAATACTTCTCGTATACTGGGCTTACCAAAGTTTTCAACGACACCCTTGTCACTAAGCAATGTTTCCTTTCTCATCTTGCTTGACTTCTCTGCAACAGTCAATGAACTTGATTAATACCCCTTCTCCTGAGGCTTTTCCCTTGGCTTACAAGACATGGTGTTCTTCTGTCATTTTTTTCCTATCTCTTTCTCTCCTTCCCTGTCTCTTTTGCAGGTTCACTGTCTTCCCACTTAGTCACTTTGTATTATTCTTCTAATATGTTTGCTGGATTCAATCTGCTATTATGTTGTTGAGGACTTTTGTGTTTCTGCTCATGAAGGATATTGGTCTGTACTTTTCCTGAAATGTCTTTTTTTTTTTTTTAAATCATGGTATCTCTAGCTTCATAAAGTTAATCAAAAAGTGTTCTTCTTCCATTTTCTGGAAGAGATTGTGTAGAATTCATGTTAATTCTTCTTTAAATGTTGGTAAAATTTTCCAGTGAAACTATCTGGACCTGGACATTTCTTTTTTGGGACATTAAAAATTATAAATTTAATTTATTTAATAGTTATAGGACCATTCAAATTATATATTTCATATTGAATGGACTGTGTTTGGATTGTTGTTTTTTGTGTGTGTTTTTCAGAGAACCGGTCTATTTTGTCTGAATTATCAAATGTATGTGTGTAAAGTTGTTCACTGTATGCCCTATTGTCATTTTGATATCTGCAGCATCTGTTATGATATCTTCTGTTTCATTCCTGATAGTGGTTATTTGTGTTTTGTGTCCTTTATGGGTGATCAGTCTTGCTAGAAGTCTTGTCAATTTTATTCATCTTTGCAAAGAACCAATTTTTTAAATTGATTTTTCTATTTTTTTCTGTTTTCAATTTCATCAATATCTTCTCTGATCTTTATTATTTCCTTCCTTCTGCTTGCTTGGGGGTTTACTTCACTCTTATTTTTCTAGGTTCTTGAGGATGGAACCTAGATTATTTATTTGAGACTTTTCTTTTTTTTTTTTTGTATGCATTTAGTGCTATAAATTTCCCTCTCAGCACTGATTCAGCTGTGTCCTACAAATGTTGGTGTGTTGTATTTTCATTTCCATTCAGTTCATTGTATTTTTTAAAATTCCCTGAGATGTCCTCTTTGACCCATGGATTATTTAGAAGTATGTTACTTAGCTTCTGTGTGTTCATAGATTTCTCCATTATCTTTTATTATAGATATCTATTTTGATTCCATTTTGGTCAGAGAATACACTGTAAATTTCAATTATTTTAAATGTGTTGAAGTTTGTTTTCTGGCAAAAGATAGGGTATAGTCTATCTGGTATATGGTCCTTGGGCCCTTGAAATCAGATAATATTAGTCCTCTGACTTTGTTCTCTTTCTCAAACTTTTTTTCTTTTTTTGCTATTCTTGTTCTTTTATCAATCTACATAAATTTTAGAATTTTTTGTCATCTATATCTACTAAAAAGTTTTCTGGGATTTTTATTGTGATTGCTTTGAATCTATAGATCAATTTGGTGAGATTTGACTTCTTAACAATATTGTCTTTCAAGCTGCTGACATGGTATATCAATCCATTCAGTTTGGACTTCTTTCATTTCTTTCTTTCTTCAAAGATGTAGTCATTCATTAATTTATCCATTCTACAATTCATTTGTTCAGTGTCAACCCTGTGACACACTGGGGTTAGAGCAGTGAAAAAGGCAGATGAGACCTTGGCCCTTAGGGGGAGACAGACAGTAAACAAGGACAGTGTGATCAGGAGGGACACACAAAGCGTGGGTACATCATCCAGTAGGGGCTGCAGGGGAAGGCAATGAGGGGGGCATTGAAGGCCTCCACCAGGAAGAGCCATCCAAGCTGGGATCTGAAGCATAGATAGGAGTTAGGCAGGCGAAGGGGGGAAAGGTATTACAGGCAGAGGAAGTAGGGTGTGCCAAGGCTTTCTTCCAACATTCAGCTGCATTATGGGCAATCTGGTTTCATGGGACACCAGCCTTTGGAGTGTGGAGAGCCCTCAGGGACTAGTTTTCAGAGAGGAACTCTAAAGCTGTGCAGGTGTGTTGCTGCATGAAATGTTAGGAGAACACAGATTCAGTCTAGTCTGACTGTTTGATGGGATGTTAGGAGCAGAAAGGAAGGATGTGAGTGTATATATATGTGTCCCCATCTCTCTTAGGGAGGGGGCTGGATACTGAGTTTGGAAAGGTAAATTGGGAAAGGCTTGTGAAGACTGGAATGCCACGTTACGAAGCTTGGACCTTATCCTGAGGGTTGCATGGTGGTTCTCTGAAAGGTCAGATCTGTGTTTTAGAAAGAGCAAGCTGGCTATGGTGTGAGAATGGATTCGACAACTGGCTTAACCCTTGTCTCTTCTAGAATGTAAGCTCCATGGGAGGAGGGACTGGATATGTTTTGCTTACCACTGAATCCTCAGCACAGTACCTAGCTCATGGCAGACCCTCAATAAAAATTGGTTGAATAAATGAATGAATGAATTTACTGCAAGTGTCCAGACAAGAGATGTTGCAAGACTGAACTATGCAGTGACAGGTTTCGTGTGGTACTAAGGGGATCAGACCAATAGGACCAGGTAATCAGAATGTACATAAACTACTTAGCACTGGCTCAAGCACAAGGTAAACGTTCAATAAATGGTAGCCGTTATTGGCTTTTTATCAATGATGATATCTAGGCTCCTAAAGTTTCTGGCTTGGGGTTCTAGAAACATCGTGCTCAGCACTCATCAGCAGTCCACTGAGATAGAAAGAAGCTGTTGGGGGAGTAGGTAAGTCTGTAAGTGAAGATAATGAACTTCGTTAGAGACATTGAGTTTTGAGGGACTGTCATGAGATTGTTGGCAATGATGATCTGGGAGGCACTGGAGACAATCCTTAGGTACTATCAGTAGCAGCTTTACATAACACAACCAGGGCCCAAACAATGGAAAAAATGTAAGAGCCACTATCATCCTGAAGGCTTGGATGTGATTTGGGCATGGGGGAGTGTGGTCCTCAGGAGCTTATGGTCAGGAGAGGCGGCTCTTGCTGATATTTTGAAGAGCTTGAGATGTTTTTTGGCTAGAGCTTGGAAAACAGGGAAAGATGTGGAGTCTGACTGGTCAGTGTCATTGGGAAGAGGTCTACTGAGTAGGCTTACCCATGGTCCAGGCTCAGCAGTCCAAAGTTCTACCTCTTCTAGCTCTTAAGACATGAGAAGGAAGAGAAGCATGACACCTAGTACTCCATTTACTCTTTGAAATTTCTGAAGATCTTCAGCAACTGCAAATATCTAGACAGGACTCCAATCTCATTGTGAACAAATGATTGAGTTCAGGTAGATTATGTCTCCTTCCCATTCCCAGCAGGTCCCTGGGTACCAAGCCAGAGCCCTCACCTGCTGGCCCAGCTACCCACCTGCCTGTATATCTCCCCATCTACCTGGCCAACTGGCTGCCGGGGCTCTCAAAGTCCCTCAAACTCTTTCAGTTCCAGTTGGCTTTGGCTGCCTGGGCCTAGAGGAACATCCATAAAAAGATTCCTCCTGTGGTAATTTACTTGCAAGTCTCCTGGTGAAAGGAATGAGTCATACAGCAAAGACAATCTTGTCAACCTAGCCAATTCTGCTCTTTGTGGTCCCTAGGCTTTAGTGAGAAGAGATGACATTTTAGGAATCACCCAGCTGCTTGAGACAGGGACTGACAGCCTGTTCCCCCGGGGATTCTGCAAAGACTACATGGGGTAAGAAATGAGGAAACCTGGCTCAGAAGGAGGAGGACCAGGCTGGATGATGCCACCCTCCTCTCCGTGGGAGACTGTGTTGTTTTCTATCCACCAAGCATGTTTCCACCATTTGCCACTGAGCAGTCAACAGTGGAGAGACCTGGCCCTTCCAGGAGCCATCAAGGCTGGTTGGGGTTGTGGGCAGCCTCCTCTGGTTCTGGGCACACAAGGTAAGTGCATCATTTGTGATTGTGACCAAATTGAATCCTACCCTTAAATCAAGTGTTGGCTTCAATTATTATCTCCTCTCTGTATTCTTCTAGGAAGATTCCATTGTTTGGCTTTTATCAAAACACTTACAGGGGAAATTTGAAGTGTGACTGATATTTCCCTGTCCAGCTGGTCACACTGGATTTTGACAGTTACTTTCTCATTAAAACTGCATAACAATCCAGTGAAGGCCACATAGGGCAGGAATTGTCGCCATTGTCATCCACTTTGTAGATGAAGAAGCTTAAGCTCAGAGAGGTGAAACAACTGGCCCAAAGTAAAATAGCCCCAAAGTGGCTGGGCTGAGACCTGAACTTGGATTGTTTGCTTCCCAGGTGAATACTTTCATTCCCTTATACTAGCAGGGACTTTGCCTGTAAGGGATCATGTGAAGCCAGCTGGCAAATGACATTCATAAGAGTTATGTTGGAGAGGGGTGGCAGCTGAATTGGGCTTGATGTTTTGCTTTGCTATGTTGCAACTTTGCTCAAGTGATGTGGGATCAGGCTGCTTTGATTTTCAGCTCTTCAAGAGCTCATCTTCTGCCAAATACCTGTGCCTTCTACAGATCAGCTAATCCACAAGTATGCTCTCTAGTCTTGGAAATTCAAATCAGAGTACTTTCGTTTTTACTGAGAAGAACTGACTTTTAAAAAATATCTAGAGTCATAGAATCTCAGAGCTGGAAGGTAATTTAGAGCATTAATCCAATTTTTTCAATCAATGGTCTAGGAAACCCAGGCTCAGAAGGGAATAACAGTCAAGGTCACACAGCTAGTTAATGGCAGAAATGATCTTCAGGGGCCATGACCTCTCTTCATATTTCAAAAGAGCTGTCATAGGGCAGAGGGAGTAGATTTTCCCTAGGTCTTCAAAGCTTGGAGGTAGGACCCATGGCAGCTTTTGGTGGGCTCTGAGGAAGCTGCCCACTCAATGTTTTACTCTGGCCTTCTTTGGATTAGGGGAATGCAAGGAAGATGGCTACCGAGGAGTTAAAGAAGGCTATAGGATGGGATTTGGAGACTGTTGAGAAAGCTCATGGAAATCAGGCAGGACTGGGCAGGAAGCCATAACCCACCACTTAGGTGTTTTATGATTTCAGACAAGTGGCTTAATCAAAGTTTTTGCTTTTGAGCCCCCTCTTATCTATAAGATGTGTGTAATATCCATTCTTGGGATTATCAAATGAGGGAACAACATGCATATACGTACGTGTATATATACATATATGTGTGCTCCATCAAAACATTTATAGATTATTAAGTATGTAGATAGATGATAGAGAGATAGAGAGGTGATGGACAGGTAGGGAACCCATGGAGAGAGATCCCTCTCTATTAATGGGCAGCCCACAAAGTCCATGAGATCAGGCCCGTCCTGTCATTGTTACCCCCATCCTCCATTTTTGAAATGGAACCAACAAGCAAGCAGCATTAGCATTAGTACTGAAATCCGTCTATGTCCTGGGTCTGTACAAAGATGATTTTGTTAACTGTTAGGGCTATTACAAGGATCAGGTGAAGAAAATACCACTGATGTATTTGTGTATGTTTGGGTAGAGTACATCTCCCAGTCTGGCACACAGGAGACCTGCAGAAAAGTGTGGTGAACCAAACATTTGTGGAATGAATTTTTAAAAAGCCATAAGTGCATCAAGCAGTCCTCTCAGTGGCTAGTAATGCCCACGTGCTCAGATGAGTTGAATAGCGGTATTATATTAGTGTTTGTGAAGAGTCCCATAATCTTAATAGCTACAGCTCTCTAGGGGCACATTTAAGGACCTCAAATGAATTGGGAATATGGCTAAGAGGAAACAGCATTCAAATCAAAGGTTCTACAGTGGTAACTAGTTGAACTTGGCTGGAAATTAAATATGGACACAGATGTGGTCTGTTTCCATTTTTCTCCTATTACTTGGCAACTTATTGGACTGAAGCTAGGAGCACAGATGCCACTGGAACTAATTGGAATCTTCCCAGGCTCTGTGCCCTGAGGTTGGTAGATGACCACAGTGGTAACATGATGGTGGAACAACTAGGGAATTCCAACATCTCATGGTTGGGAGGGAGGAAAGTAGCCAAGACTTTCAGTGCTATAAACAAAATAGCCTGAGTCTTCTGTGGGGTCACCTGCCTATGGAGGAATCAACCAGGTCCAGCATCTCAGAGCAGAGGAGCTGGGGTGTGTTGTGTCACTTATGAAGTGAGTGCTCCCTTGTGCCATAAAGAACCCAATCCAAGGCCTGGCACCGAGAATGTGCTTAGCAAACATTTGGTGAATGAGTCCAATTGGAGACTCATGGATAATTGAGGACCTCGAAGAGCTTTTGCTTATGTCAACATAATAGAAATTAAAGGTGAAAAATGTAAATATTTTCTTTGTTCGTTTAGAAATAACATTTTAATGGAAAAAAACCCTGTTTTCCAAAACAAGAAAAATTAGAAGAGTGGCATTGTTTGTTCTTTGCAAATCTCTTTAACATCTGGTTTAATAGAAGAGAGCTGGATTTTCCTACCTCCAATATATTGTGATATTATACGTCATGTAGCCTCTTGAAGACTCCCCTGTATACTCATGAGGAAAAAAATAAACAATTAATGCCTTAGTATTATTATGAAAAGATTCTTGATCTAGTAGATCCCCTGAAAGGCTCTCAGGAACCCCAAGCAGTCTGGGGAACCATTACTCTATGGTATATAGCCACCAAGGCAATTTCTGGGCGATAGGTTATGCACATTTTTAACCTTACTAAATATTTCCAAATTTCTCTCCAAAGTGGTTATGACAGTTTATACCATCAGAAGCAGTGTTTGGGAGTTCCAGTTTCTCACATCTGAGTCAAAATTTGGTACTATCAGAATTTAAAAATTTTACCAGTCATGAGGGATATGTTTTAAATTTGCATTTCCCTGGTTACTAGTGAGGTTGAACATATTTTCATGAGTTTATTCAGGTGCTGTCTTCTGTGAATTCCCTGATTCTATTTTTTTTGTTCAATTTTTAATGCATTTGTTTATTCAGCTTTGATTTAGAAGAGTTTTTAGTATATTCTTTATATATTCTACTCCCTTGTCAGGAATAAGTGTTCTAAATACTTCCATGCTATTGCTTGACATTTATTTTTGATGCACAGAAATTTTTTATTTCAATATAATCAAAATCACAGGCTATACTTTTTTTCCACAGGCTATACTTTTGGAGTCTTACTTATTTAATTCTTCCTTACCCAGAAGATATAAATATCTTCTTAATTTTTTTCTTCTAAGAATTTTAATGACCTTATTTTCACATTTAGATATTTAATCTGCCTGAAGATTGACAGGTTTTTGGTATGATGTTAAGTAAAGATATACTTTTTTTTTTTTTTTGCCATGCCACATGGATTTCAGGACCTTAGTTCCCTGACCAGGGATTGAACCTGAGCCCTTGGCAATGAAAGTGCAGAATCCTAACAACTGGGCCTCCAGGGAACTCCCAAGATATACTTTTTTATTTTTATATTTTATATAAAAATAACCAGTTGTCCTAGGATTATATAGTAAATGCACCATCATTTCCCCCACTTATTTCCTTACATGTGGCGAGCTGTTTCCAGATTTTCTATTTTGTTCCATTAGTTTGAGTTCTCTCACTTTGTTTTTCTTCTGCAAAATATTTTTTTATTCCTTGTTATTTTGTTATTCCTTTGTTATTTTGTTAATCATTTACTATTAAAAGCTTTTAATGAGATACATAATACAGTTGACCCTTGAACAAGGCGGGGGTTAGGGGCGCTGGCCCTCCACACAGTCTAAAATCTGAGTATAATTTATAGTCGGCCCTCCATATCCACAGGTCCTCTGTATCCATGATTCCACATCCACAGACTTCAACCCATTGCAGATTGTGTAGTGCTGCAGTATTTACTATTGAAAAATATCCGCGTTGTTCAAGGGTCAACTGTACATACAAAAGAATATATAAATTGTTCATGTAGAGTTTAAATTATAAAATGAACACCTAACTAGCACCTTGGAAGTCCCTTTAAACCTCTACCCAATCACATCATTCTTCATCCCCCAAAGACTACAGGTAAACGCTGTCGTTAGTGTTGGGTTAATCATTCGCCTGCTTTTTTTTTATAGTTTTACTGTATGTACCCCTACTACATATTGTTTAGTGTTGCCTGTTCCTAATATAAATGGAACCATATCATGTATTTTCTCCTTGTTTTCTCTTGTGATTTGCTCCCTTCCCTCATTATGTTCCTAAGATTCAGCTTTGTGAGGTGCATGTAACTATAATTTATTCACTTTTACTGCTGCATAGTATGCCATTGTGTGAACGTATCACTATGTATTCTACTATTAGTAGACACTTGGGTAATTGTTTCAGGCTTATGCACATTTCAAACAACACTACAATGACTATTCTTTTATATGCCTCCAGATGCCCATATGAAACAATTTCTCCAAACCAAGGAATATAATTGCTGGGTTATAGGGTAAGGGGATGCCAATTTCAGCAGGTAATGCCAAACTTTTCCAAAGTAGTTGTTATATTACTACCAGCAGTGGGTGCAAGTTCCTGTTGCCCCACATCTTGTCTATGAATACTCTCTGTTTTACCTTTGTCAATTTGGTAGGTATGAAATATATCATTTTTGTTTTAATTTTCATTTTCTTGATTAATATGGTCTTAAGCACATGTTTGTATGTTTATGGACCCCATGCAGTTTATTTCCTTCAAAATGTGTCTTTTGTCTAGTTTTTCTATTAGGTTATAATTTTCTTATTGATTTTTAGAAGTTCTTTACAACTTCTAGATATTAATTCTTTATCAGCTTTATATACTTAAATATGTTATTCCAGCATGTAGCTTGTCTTTGCTACTTTCCTTAGGGGTTCTTTTAATGAACAGAAGTTCTTAATTTTAATGTAGTCGAGTTGATCATTTTCCTTATTGGTTTGTGCTTGTTTCTCTAACCCAAGATCATAAAGTTGTACGCTTGTACGATCTTCTGAATATTTTATAGGTTTGTACTTTACATTTAAGTCTTTAATAGAATTCTAAGTGATTTCCATGTGGTGTGATGCTGACATTTCTTTTATTTTCCTTTCTTTTCATTTTTTTTGTGTATAGTTAAACTGTTCTCTCAGAACCATTTGTATTTGTAGTCCATCCTCCTCAATGATTTGCAGTTCTTTCTTTGTCATCTATTAGGATACTGTGTACATGTGCATTTATTTCTCAACTCTATGTTTGGGCCTTTGTTTTTCAGCATAAATTTTAGAATTAGGTTTTTGAATTACACACACACACACAACCTTGGGAATTATATTGGTACTGCATGTAATATATAGATCGATTTGGGAGAGAATTGATATTTTTAAAATATTGAATCTTCCTATCCAACATCACTATATATTTCTCCATTTATTTATGTATTTTAAAAGAATTTTCAAAAAAATTTTACAGTTTTCTCCAGAAAGGGCTTGCACATAATTTGTTAGGTTTATTGCTAAGAGTTTTCTTATTTTTTGACACTATAAATTATATTTTTAACTTAATAGACTTTATGTTTTAGAGCGATTTAGGTTTATTGAAAAACTGAGTGGAAAGTACAGAGAGTTCCCATATGTGCCCTAACACCCACCCCATACAGTTTTGTCTATTATTAGCATCTTGCATTAGTATGGTACATTTGTTACGATTGATGAGACAATATTGAAACATTATTATTAATTAAAGACCAGAATTTACATTAAGGTTCACTCTTTGTGTTGTACATTCTGAGTTTTGACAAATGTGTAATGATTTGTATTCACCATTACACTATCACACAGAATAGTTTCACTGCCCTAAACCCCCCCTGTGCTCCACCTATTAATTCCTTCCTCCCTCCCCCATGAATCTCTGGCAACCTCTAACCCTTTAACTGTCTCCACTGTTTTGCCTTTTCCAATATGTGGGTTTTTTCAAATTGGCTTCTTTCACTTAGCAATATACATCGAAGTTTCCTCCATGTCTTTTCATAGCTTGATAGCTCATTTCTTTTTAGCACGGAATAATATTGCATTGTACCACTATTTGAATGTACTACTCTTTGTTTATCCATTCATCAACTGAAGGGCATCTGGGTTGCTTCCATGTTTTGGCAATTATGCATAAAGCTGCTATAAACATCCATGTGCAGGTTTTTGTGTGGCCATAAGTTTTTAACTCCTTTAGATAAACATTAGGGAGTGCGGTTGCTGGATTGTATGGTAAGAGTATGTTTAGTTTTGTAAGAAACTGCCCAACTGTCTTCCAAAGTGGCTGCACCATTTTACATTCCCACCAACAACGAATGAGAGTTCCTGTTGCTCCATGTCCTTGCCAGCATTTGGTGGTGTCAGTGTTTTGAACCTTGGCCTCTCTAATATGTGTGTAGCAGTATCTCATTGTTGTTTTAATTTGTAACTCCCTAATGACATATGATGTGGAGCATCTTTTCATATGCTTATTTGCCATCTATATATCTTTGGTAGGGTATCTGTTAAGGTCTTTGGTACATTTTTTAATAGGGTCTTTTGTTTTCTTATTGCTGAGTTTTAAGTGTCTTTGGTATATCTTGGATAACAGTTCTTTATCAGATATTTCATTTGTAAAGATTTTCTCCTAGTCTGTGTCTTGTCTTGTCAGCTATGGGTTTTTTGTAGATGCCCTTTATCAGGTTGAAGAATTTCCTTTCTATTCCTAGTTTGTTGAGTTTTTATCATGAAAGGGTGTTGGATCTTGTCAAATGTTTTTCTACATCTATAGAGATTATCATGTGATTTTTGTTTTTTATTCTATTGATATTATGTTACATTAATTGATTTTCAGATGTTGAACCAACTTTGTATTCCTGGGATAAATCCCACTTGATCATTGTATATGTATATGTTGCTGGATTCAGTTTGCCTGTATTTTGTTCCTTGTGTTGGATATTTTTACATTCTTCTTTAACTTTTTTTTCTGCTTTGCAATTAGGTTACTTGGAATAGTTTTATCTTTTCTTGTTTTCTTTAAAGCTTTAGGAGGAAACAGCAGCATCTGTTCTATACTTAGTTATTTCCTACCACAGAGGCAAGACGCTTCCGAATACTCTATACTATGCCCTGTGAATCATGAGATTTCCAGTGTGGCTGGTGGGAACTGGCTCTATTCCCAGCTCTATGAGAAGTCCAAGCATAGATTCCCTGAATTTGGAGGAAAGTTCTTTCTCTAGCCTTGGCTAGTTTTCTCATATGCATGTGCTGATTAGTACTCTGCCAAATCCTTGAGCGGGATCCTCTGTGAACGTCCTTAATTTTCTCTCTGTGCAGGTTTTTCTTCTTTTGTACTCTGTCCTAGCTAACTCTAGGTGCTTTGGTCTCCTCCGACTCTCAGAATCCCTCCTTATTTTCAGGGAAACACAAAACAGTTGTGGTGTAATGAAAAGTGAACTGGTTGTGAGTCAAGAGGCCTGGTTTCTAGAGTCTGCCATACCGTTGCCTCATTGTGTGACTTTGATCACGTATCTGCCACCTCTATGAGAACTCAGGATCTCTCTATTTAACAAGAGGCTTGCTTTAGATGACTCTTCAGCTCTATAATGCATAACAACACATATGTGTTCCATGCTTCACAATTTACAAATAACTCTCATATCCATTTTCTCATTTATTCCTCCTCTGTGTGGTAGTCAGGGAAAGAATCATTGTGCTATTTTACAAGTGAGGAAACTGAGTCTCAAAGATGTGGTATCATAAGACTAATAAATAGGAGTATTTGGACTCAAATTCAGACTTCGTTTCCCTAAATCCAATGCTATTTCTACTTCATATACTAAATTCCATGACCCCAGAGTTTCATTTGTTCACTCAACCAATACTAATGGACTATGTGTTCATCTGTGCTTTTGGGTCAGCAGACAACTTCAAGAATATCCTAGAAGTTACCAGAAAGCATGAGTCAATTTTTTCTTGAGAAGAACGCTTTTATATTAACTGGCAGATGGTCAGGAGGGTTCATTAAGTATGGTGAAAATCCCCTCATATTTTTGGCATCTTAACTAGGATATCAGAGGGATTAGCCCAACCCAAATGGTTATTTGGTTATTTTTGAGTTCTGGGATCACTGGCTCAGTGTGGTATTTCCTTTGTCCCCTTGGAGGCACTGTACATACTGAGGGGTTTTCCTCTTTTACAATGACTACTTGGAACACATTTGATGTTGCAGTCCATGGAGGCCAGACTTCGATGTAGATCAGCCAGATGTCCCAGGGCCTGGCACTATGACACTCAGAGACCTGATGTTCCCTTAGAGGCTTGGCAGCAGTTGATTCTTGGCAGTGCATTTTCCTGACTCTCAAAATTTACAGTTCCTCTTCACATGACACTCAGGCTGCTGTAGCTCATGAAGACCTTTATAAAGACCAGCTTGGAACTGAGTATTAGGGAACTGCACACAGAATATTGTTCTTGCGGGAGTTCTTTCAGTCGTTCAGCAAATATTTGTTGAGTGCCAATTTTATTCCGGGCAGTGTGCTAGGTGATTGAAATACATCAGTGAATAAAGCAAAGTTTCTTCCCTCATGGAACTTACATGTAAACAGGAAAAGTAAACATGATCCATTTATGAATTTTATGATAGTATACTGGAAGGTAATACATGTTTATGAAAATGAAAAAGTAGAACAGGGTAAGGTGGATTGAAAGTACAATGTATATGTGGGAGGGCATGGTGAGGTTGGGGCAGGATGATATATTAGAAGGTGGTTTGAATAGACCTCATTGAGAAAGTGATATTTAACCAAAGACTTGAACAAGGTGAGGAAATTAACCTTATGAAATTCTGGGGAAACAGCATTCTAGAAAAAGGGAACCATCAATGCAAAGGCCCTGAGGCAGGAGTGAGACACATGTTTGAGGAACAGTAAGGAGACAAGTGTAGCTGAAACAGAGAGAGCAAGGTGAGTGGCAGAAGAAGATCAGACAGGTAACAAGAAAAGGGACCTGATAGTACAGGGCCTTACAGGACATTTGTAAGGACTTGGAATTTTCCCTTTGAGTGAAATGGGGAACAAAGGAGTGACATGATCTGACTTAACACGTTAGAAGGATTTCTTTGGCTGCTGTATTGAGAATACACTGTAGGGGTCAAGGGAAGACCATTTAGAATGCTAAGGCAGTAACTAGATATGAGATAAGGGTGGATTGAACCAGGGTGGTAGCAGTGGAGGTAGTAAAAACTGGTGGGATTCTGAATATATTCTGAAGGTAGAGTCAATAATTTAGTTTTTCACATGTTGAGTTTGAGATATCTTATGTTCACACAAAGCCCTGTATGTGATTGTTTGTAAAGGTTTTATTCATAACTTTCAAAACTGCAGACAACTCAGATGGCCTTCAGCAGATGAAAGGATAAGCACACTGTGGTACATCCATGCAATGGCATACTAGACAGCAATAAAAGGAATAAACTAGGGATACACACAACCACATTGATGAGTCTCAGATGCATTAACCTAAGTGAAAGAAGCCAGACTCAAATGGCTACATACTGTAAAATTCTATTTATATAACATTCTGCAAGAAGCAAAACTAAAGGCACAGAAAAAAGATCAACATTTGTCAAGAAATGGAAATGTCAGAAAGAGCTGACTACTCAGGGGCACAAGAGAAGTTTTAGGGGTACTGGAACTGTTCTATATCTTGATTGTAGTGATAGTTATACTAACTCTACGTGTTTGCCAAACCTCATAAAACTATATACTAAAAAGGGTGAATTTTATTGTATGTAAATTATACTTTAATAAATCTAAGTTAAAATATTATGTAGCCCATTCTTCAAATTGCTAGGGTAGAACACATATTGGTTGAATGAAAATAAATGAATCAATGAACATGAGACAGTGTTTGTAGTAGGGAAAAGCAATCACCTTTTGTGCATTAAGTTTCTGTGCCTTGGTCTCTTATAAAGTAGTGAAGACCCTTTATTTTGATTCCAAGTGCTAGTGCCCGAAAAGGGGGACCAGTCGTGGCCACTACTGTCAAACGCACAATGTATGATCATCATAGATTTTGATGGTCTTAGTAAGGCAAGAGCATGTGGATTAAAGCATTCACACAAAGCATTTGGCAGTGTAGGTATGATGAATGTTTCTTGGGTCTTTTCTTTCCTGCTATGGGAATTGTAGCTGTTTCATATGTTTCAGAGGGCAGGTTTGAGCTGTGTCGCAATGCGAATGGAAAATGGAAATTTCTGGAAGGTATTTTTAAAATTTGCCTATTATACAAACAGACTTTTCTTGATTTTTTTCTAAGTTGTTTGCTCCAGTTTGCATCTGTGGGTTTTTGTTTAGAGAGCAGCTGTAGAGAATTACAGCTCCCAGCCTCAGACTTACAGATTCTATCTTTGCACATTCTGAAATCAGTCAATGTTATTTCAGAGGCTTGCTGCTTGAGGATTCCCTCAGAGTGCTTATGGGACCCACCAAAAAGAAACAGCCTGCCTTGGCCTCCACTCCCCTGCTCTGTCTTGAATTTACAAAGTTCCAAGCAAACACAAGAATTATGGTACCTTGTCAGGCACAGAGGAAGGCTCTACATCTGTCCCAGTTCTCATTATTAGCTTTGATAGAAACTTCCAGTGGGGCCTGGCTAGACAATAGTCCATAAGCCATTGCCATTAGATGGATTACAGTCACAAAAATAAGCCTTGGACTGTGAGCTGCCTGTAGCTTATCTTAATGCCACAAGAGCATTGAAATGACTGCCTCTAATTAGCCAGCCATATGGCTTTGCTGCATTCATGAGCTCTACCAAACACAGTCAATCAAAGTTTATGCGCTTGTTTCCATTCAGTCCCCAGTCTCATCTGCCCTTTCCCACCTCTGTACCATTGCTCTTGCTCTTCCCTCCACCTACTCTCTTGTTCCCAGCCCTCCCAGGTATGCCTGTTGAAATTCTCCCATTCTTTAAAGCCAAGTTCCCATCCCCTCTCCTCTTGGAGGCCTTCCTGAAACTCTGCCCTGGAACACTTCCTCCCTCCATTGACCCTCCTGAGTGATACGTATGTCCCTGTCTTAATACTCCTTCTAGACCACAAGTGATGGGAGGATAAATACAGGGCTTAGTCATCCCTGTACCTCTTCACCTCTCTCCTTCCTCCACCCTCTCCTCTCCATCTCATCTCTGGGTCTGCCACAGAGCCCTGTTCAGAATGCACAACCAGGAAATGTTTGCTGACGTGAAAAACCAGAAGTCAGGATGAGCAAATTATTGAGATTCTGCCCTCTGCATTAGCCCCTGGGAAATCAGACAAGTTTTGAGTGTATGCCACCCAACATGCAAATATCTAACATTGTCTTTAAGTGTTTAGAATTGCAGTATATAAACTCAGCTATAATTAAGACTTCAAAACTCTATAGATTTCTTCTACCTCCACATAGAAATCAGAAAAAAATAACACTTCAGCAAACAAAAATGAATGTCTGCTTGAATTTAAGAAACGTGTAGATTCTGATTGTTTAAAGAAAACTTCAAAGCAGAAGGGAACTGAGCAGTATTTAATTCAAAGAGTTCATCTGATTACAGGTGAGACACCCAATTCCCTGTATAAATGGCAGCAAAAGGCTGCATTGTCAATTAGAGAGAGGAACACAAATATGGAGGTAGAATTCATACCTTGTCTGATTTGAAACCTGAATATTTACTGTTGAGATTTGTATGAGATTAGATTTCTCTGCTTAAACACTAAATCAAGCTTAACAGGAGAAGATATTGCATATAAACAATGTTCTCTCAAATGGTATCTTTAATCCTTTCATTAAAAAGGAAATCTAGCTGAGCCTTTTATTGCAGACATTGATGGCTCTATAAATTCTGATGAGCCATGTGCTAGAATTCGTGCACCCTTAATAAGAAAAGGTGTACCTTGCTGACTTATGGATGCAGCAGGGCTCACAAGGCACTGGCTTAACACCCAGGAATGTCTGGATTCAAGTCTTGTCTCTGCTACCAACTTGGGCAAGTCCCTTCTCCTCCCGGGGCCTTGGTTTCCACGTCTAGAGGTAATTGAATTATGCTGGTATTTTCTATCAATGAACCTTAGGCAATGACACAAAGTTCGTTAAGTTGCAGCTCTCCTTCTGTTTTATGCTATTGTTCATTATTTAGTCCATTTGCAACCACACCCTATAGTTTTTAAGTATGATAACAACTTAAGAGACTGACATGGTGTCAATATTTTTTAAATGTCTTTGGCGTTTCATCTTTCTGGATGCATTAACCTTCTCATCATCGTGATGAGTGTTAAAGTCAATCAAGAAAATGTCAAAATTCTGTCAGTTTCCTCCCTTGCATTTGTTGCTGTGGAGAAACCTCACTGAAAGTATTGTATTTAAAGCACAGTCCCTTAGCTTAACTTCTTCATTTGTGGCAGGGAAGGGTCCAGAAACTGCAGGCATCAAAGCATACTGGGAAATTGGGTTGCTAGCACTCAGCATCTGGCCATTACACCAATATGTGTGCACTACCCCAGCCATGGATGCCTACAGAGTTCTGTTTGTGGGCCTTGACATAACATATGACACTCTCATGTGTTGGGACCCAGCCAAGAGTGGCCTGCTCAGTGGGACTAGGAAATTATCTTTTATCCAGATATTTTGACTTCACGTACTGGGCCTTATTACAGTGGGGTGTATTCAACTGGAAGGGCCCATTTTGTTGCTCTTCACTGATTGCCTGTCTAGAGACAGTTTCCTTCTGAGGGACTAAGGGTGTTGAGCAGGAATCTCAGTATACATGGCCTGCAGAAACAGAAATCTCATGTCTGATGAGTTAGCCTTGCTGTTCAAAGACGTACCTCTCCATCTCTCTCCCTAACCATTTGCACTATCATATTTTTAGAATATCAAGGGCATTCTCATCTGCTTCAAGAAGGGAGGTGGAGATGAAATGATTTTTTTTGAAAACCTGGTCACTGCTCTGTAAAGTAGTCAAGTTTACACTGACAATATGAGAAATTTTGACTGCAAAAATAAGCAATGAAATTTTCTTATTTCCTGGAATTATGTCGACACTGGTGATGATGAATATTTTCTTTGGAGTTACATTTTTGCAGTTTGAAATTTTAGCTGGGCTTCCCCCTAATATCTTTTTTTTTTAATCAATGCTATTCTTTGAAGAACAGTTAATAAAATTATTAAAGGAAATGAAGGAATATTTTCCACCTTCTCCATTTTAAAAGAGATACTCATGATAAGGAAACTTAGTGTCTGATCCAAAAACACTCAGAAAGTTGATACCAGCCATTTCAGAAATCAGTGATAGTTATTTTTGTCAGTACAACTGAAATTACTTAGTGAAGTAGTGGTCTGATTATTCTTTTTATTAAACAAAATCCAAAATATTATCTACTTTCATGTCAGAACCTTATTTGAACTTCATTCTGTTTTGAACTTTATAACTTACTTTACAAATTTGGGAAATCCCTAGTGGTCCAGTGGTTAGGATTCTGGACTTCTACTGCCAGGGGCCTGGGTTTATCTTCAAGCCGTGCAGCATGACCAAAAAAAAAAATCGAATTACTTTTCTTCTATTCTTGGTACAATCTGAGGCTCAAACCATCTTGACTTTTTTTGACTTTGAAAAATGTGAATGCAAAGTGATACTACTATTGATGCTATTACTTTTTTCATTGAATTCAACAAATATTTGTATCATTAGCCAGATATCAGGCACCTTGTGTGTTTTCAGTGGTCTGCCACTATGTCAGCCTTAAAAGGCAGGTTGGCTCTGTGAACCTCAGGTATACAGAGCAAAGGGCAAGATTGATTCTGGAAAGTGGAACATACTTATTAAATGGCAAATCCCAAGAAACCCCTCAAGAGGGCTTGTACAATACACTCTGAGAGAACCTACCCACTGAAGGAACATGCATGTGGTTTGATTCTGTAAGGAACGCCAGATCCATTCATGTCTGTCCTCTTCACTTCGGTGTTCCCCAGTGCCTCGGGTAGCACCTGGCGCTTAGTAGATGCACAATTAATATTTCTTGTGTGGATCAGTTATGGAAAGAGCCTTCTCACAATGAGTTGCTGTAAGCTTTTTTCAATAATATAGTCTCCCATAACATTTAAAATCGAATCCAATTTAACAGAAATGCACACTAAACCCTCGTCTTCAGAAACATGTCTCAGGTAAAAAAGACGTGCATTTAAAATATATGACCATAGGTGTGTGGGTTTATTTCTGGGCTTTCTATCCTGTTCCATTGATCTATATTTCTGTTTTTGTGCCAGTACCATACTGTCTTGATTACTGTAGCTTTGTAGTATAGTCTGAAGCCAGGGAGCCTGATTCCTCTAGCTCCATTTTTCTTTCTCAAGATTGCTTTGGCTATACGGGGTCTTTTGTGTTTCCATACAAATTGTAAAATTTTTTGTTCTAATCATGTGAAGAATGCCAGTGGTAGTTTGATAGGGATTGCATTGAATCTGTAGATTGCCTTGGGTAGTGTAGTCATATACACATTACTATATATAAAATAGAGAGACAACAAGGACCTACTGTATACCATGGGGAACTATACTTAATATTTTGTAATAACCTATAAGGGAAAAGAATCTGAAAAAGAATCTATATATGTATATATATATATACACATATATATGTGTATATATATCATATATGTGTGTATATATGTATATATATACATATATATGTGTATATATATATATAAATGAATCACTGCTGTACACTGGAAACTAACACATTATAAATCAATTATATTTCAATAAAAATTTTTAAAATAAAGTATATGACTACTCAAAACCATTCTTGGAATGAAGAGGTTACATAGGTCTCTGTTCTAGTCAAGAGCTGCTGTAAGTCCTTGGTGTTCATCACTTTGATTTCTAACTCTCACCATCCTTGGCATTTGAGCATCTCCATCAGCTGATCTTCTCACCTTTTTGCCCTTTTAAAGACTCAGACACTCTCTGGTTTGGATTACCTGGGAGATTATCTACAGCCACCTTCCATGTGATGACTGAATCTTCTCTCCAACATCCCCAACAAATGTTCAGGCAGCCTCTACTGAGGTGTAGGGGAACAAATGGGCCTGCGCTTTGCAGTCAGACAGACCTTTGGGTGAACCATGGACAGGTTGTTTCACCTGTTTGAGTGCCAGTAAAATAGGGATAATAACACCTCAGTTCCAGTGTTGCCATGATGATTAAATGCAGTGGTATATGGGTGAAGAGTCAGGGACCTCAGTGACAGTGCTGAATTCTATTCTGCCTGGAGAACAGTCTTCCTCTACTCCCAGTTGAAGATACTGCTTCCCAGATGCTGGGACCCAACCTGTTACTCAGGAAGAGGAGCAACATCAGGTCAGGATCTCAGCATGCTCAGCTGCTAGTTGGTCTGGCTGCTGGTCTCTCCCTCACCTTTCAGGACCGGCCTTTGTCTGCCTGCCTTTTCCTCTTGTGCTGGCCTTCAGGTATCAGGGGCAAAAATGCCTCACCAGCTCCCCAGATACCCACAGATTCATGAGCCCCACATGGTGACTCTGCTGCCAACCACCTCCCATTCTAAAGCAGTCATCCCTCAGGTAGGCAATGTCAGAGCAAAGTTCCTCCTTTCCCTCCCTGTTCCAATACCATTGTCTCCATAAACTTTGCAAAGTAAAATTGATCATTTTAAAGTGATAAGAATTTTTTTAAGCCGAAAAAGATCTGATCTCTTTTTTGTTTGATCTAAAATTCAGTGTGCAATAACAAATGTAATAAAGACCTACTATGTGCTGGGCATTGGATCAGCCACAGGAAGGGATACAAAGTCAAGCGAGGCACAGTCTCTGCCCTCGAGGGCCTTGTGGAGAAAGGTGAGCACGATGTGGAAAAATACTCAGCAGTGTCCTACACGTGGTAGTAAAACTGCATCATTTGGGGAGGCATGGAAGGGGATTCAAAGGAGTGAGGAGCTAACTTCTACAAGTTGGGTTCAGGAAAGGTGTCACTCTGCTCCCTTGCACTAGGGGTCTTAGTGAAATGTGACCCAAACCACTACTTAGAATCTGCTGGGGAGCTTTTGAAAAACTGCAGACTTCCTGCATCAGACTCTCCTTAGGGCTGCTGTGAAACAGGTGGAGAGCCAGGGCAGTCCTTTAAATGGGGGCAGCAATTTGCTCTTCAGAAAAACAGTATGTTTTAAGAGTTCTCATTTCAGAAGTGCATCCTATACTAGCAAAACTGTTTTCTCCCTTTTCTTTCAAGATACGAATTGGAATGTCAAAATAAATCCAGCTGATTTTTTAGAAAAATTAGAACATCTAATTATCTCGTGCCTCTACCATTGCCACTGGTATCTGGTCCTCCAATTACAGTTGGGAAACCGAAACAGTTCTTAGGGAAAGGGTGCATATGCTCTGGATACATGTAAGAGAGGGAACGGCATTTTATGTGTGGAGGCAGCGGAGAGATAAGAAGAGGCGTAATGCAATGACATTGGCAATGAGCCTAGACTCAGACCTAGACTCAAATCTAGGTTCTTTACGTCTTACTAATGTGTGACCTTGAACAAGTCTCTTAAGTTTTCTGACCCTCAATTTCTTTTTTAAAAAAAATTATTTATATAAATTTTTGATGAATTAATGAATAGATGGATAAATTGTAGTCACTCTGAAGGCAATCTGGAAGCACTCGTTGGCATTTAAAATATTTGATTTCATATTTCAGAATCTAAAGTATAGTACAAATGCACCGAGAGGTAAATTCTGGAACAATAACTAAAGAGATGACTTTGGTCACCGTCTGGGATTAGTGTAAGCTTTAAGGAGAATCTTTACTTTTATCTATGATTTTAAAAATATTAACAGGGTATTTTGTACATGTACTGCTTGGATAATTAAAAGAATTTAAATTTTAGAAAACCAAATACAGTAATTGTCTTAGAGCCAAGATAAAATAATTATTACCATTAATCATTCCATGCATGTGACTTTTTGGTTCCTGGCTGCCAAAGGAAAATGAAAAATATAAAAGATTACATAATATTGTCTAATGAAAGGAAACAGACCAGTTGAGCTATTTTATTTCTACTAAGCTCCTCCCAATATTAAATACTACACTTCTATAAATTCTTTGTATAAACTATCATATAAATGACAGAAATAACATTCGGGGTGCTATCTTATTAGAAGTTTTAAACAAATTGCAAAAGCATTCTTCATAAAACATTTTCTTGGGAATTCCCTGGTGGTCCAGTGGTTAAGATGCTGCTTTCACTGCCGAGGGCCCAGGTTCCATCCCTGGTCGGGGAATTAAGATCCCGCAAGCCGCGCAGCAAGGCCAAAAAGAAAAGTTTACATAGAGATGAAAGATAAGGGGGAGGCATAAATAAATATAGGTCAAAAAAACACATTTTCTTCCACCAACTAGTTAAAAATGATAGACATTACTATTTGAAGGCTCAGTGAAGCAATTAATGTAATCCAAATACATTATATTCAAGTAGTATAATCTGAATAAGGATAAAGATACCATATTTTCATTATTTTATACAATATGATATATTATTTACATTAAAGTGTTTTCATAATGATGGTTACATAAATGTAACCTTTTTAAATTAAATATTCTCACGAAAAACAGTGGTAGTCTAACAATAAACTCACAGTAAGATATAGTAGATGATCTGCTGCTGTTTTTCAATTATTCATCTTTCATGTATAGGTAGAAAAACTACTAACACATGGGCCACAGAAACATGATTTATAACACAAAGAGTTTATATGATTTCTGAAATGTATGCACCTCTTCTCACCTTGATCAGTTCATGTTGATTTACAATGTTGTGCTAGTTTCAGATGTACAGCACAATGATTCAGTTATACATATATATATATATTTAAATATATATTAAATAATAGGTGGAAAGGAGAATTTAACCCAAGTTTTCTCTGAACACTTTGAGGTTCAGAATAACTCACAAAGCTGGAGGCAGGAAATCTGGGCAAGACAGTTAACCTCTCTTTTTTAAAAAACTTTTAATTAATTAATTTATTTTTGGCTGTGTTGGGTCTTCATTGCTGTGCGTGGGCTTTCTCTAGTTGCAGCGAACGGGGGTTACTCTTCATTGTGGTGCGTGGGCTTCTCATTGCAGTGGCTTCTCTTGTTGCAGGGCACGGGCTCTAGGCACGCGAGCTTCGGTTGTTGTGACACACAGGCTCAGTAGTTGTGGCGCACAGGCTCAGTAGTTGTGGCTCATGGGCTCTACAGTGCAGGCTCAGTAGTTGTCGCACATGGGCTCAGTAGTTGTGGCTCGTGGGTTCTAGAGTGCAGGCTCAGTAGTTGTGGTGCACGGGCTTAGTTGCTCCGCGGCATGTGGGATCTTCCTGGACCAGGGATAGAACCTGTGTCCCCTGCATTGGTAGGCAGATTCTTAACCACTGTGCCACCAGGGAAGCCCAAGACAGTTAACTTCTCTTAACCCCAGTTTCCTCATATGCTAAATGGAGATTCATTTTAAAAATTGAGACATAATTCACATACCATAAAATCTACCCTTTTGAAATGTGTGATTCAGTGTTGATAGTATAGTCACAGTTTTGAAACCATCAATACAATCAATTAACACTCCCACAAGTGTTACAACACTCCCCTGTCCTTGCCTGGCACACACCACAACCTCAGCCCACACTCCTTGTCCTGAAGCCCCTGTTCCTGTCCATCTCCCACACTCTTTCCCCCAAACCAGTGCCCCTCTGTGCTCACCCTGTTGTCTTCCCAGGCGGCCAAGAGAATCATGCAGGTAAAAAGATGCCTTCAATGGAGTTCAAGAAGAAAAGCCTCTCTAAAAACTCACACTCCTTCAATTAAGTCTAAGAAAACTAGACTATTCGGCCATTATCACAGGGTGAATGAGACACTGAATCAAAATCAAACAGCCAGAGCAAAATCAAGAGAGTGTGGAGAAGCCATTTCCAGTGATGACCAGGGCAGCCAGAATTTAGAAGCGAGCCCAGAGTCCTCAGAAATACCTGAGAAGTCTCTAACATCTAGCCAATGAGAAGTGGCTAACTACTAAGAGAGCAAACTATGCACTAACAGGGTACACCCACGGTGATGAATAAAATAAAAACCTGTTGTGAAAATCTGTGTGTGTCTCTAAGTTCTCTGATGGTTGGGAGGGAAGAAGGGAAGAGGTAAGTGTGTGAGAGACAGGTGGGGTTCTGTGAGGTTGGGGGATAGACCAGAAGGTCTACAATTAGCCAGAAATTGAGAATAAGAACCAGGTGAGGTCTGAGAACTTAAGACAAATTTCTCAACACTATCCCCAGGCAAGGGGATATGGCCTGGTGTTTCTGCATGTGCTTGCAAGGGGTTGGACAGTAGCCACGTCACATCATGGTGGAGATTGCAAGAACCTATGTTAGGTGACGTGTACCACCCCCCGACCCCCAAAGGCAGAAAGATACATCAAATAATCACCTCTAGGCCACCTACCACTTAGTGGTGTTTGTTGCATCCTACCCTGTGCTGCAAGCAGCTAAAGGCCTCCAAAAGGACCAAAAGCCTCACCCTACTAAAAGTCATTGACAACACCCCCAAGAAACGAATAGTGTTTGGAGGCTACAAACCCAACACTGATTAGGCCACTTGTTAAGAATACTTGGGATGGAACAGTTGGCTACCAAGGGTGGGGCAGTGGGAATGATTCCTCCCTGGTGCAGGCAATAAAGGGGGCCGTAGTCTGCAGACAATTTTTTTTTTTTTTTGCTGTACGTGGGCCTCTCACTGTTGTGGCCTCTCCCGTTGTGGAGCACAGGCTCTAAACACGCAGGCTCAGCGGGCATGGCTCACGGGCCCAGCCGCTCCGCAGCATGTGGGATCTTCCCGGACCGGGGCACGAACCCGTGTCCCCTGCATTGGCAGGCGGACTTCCAACCACTGCGCCACCAGGGAAGCCCTGCACACAAGTTTTTAATTAAACTTTTTATTTGTAGATAATTATAGATTCACATGCAGTTGTAAGAAATAATATAGATAGATCTTATGTACCCTTTAGTCAATTTTCCACAACGGTAGCATCTTCCTTCTAAAACTATAGTACGATGTCACAAGCAGGATTTTGACGTTGATGCAGTTAACATACAGAACATTTCCTCCAAATGAAGCCTCATGTTGCCATTTTATAGACATTCACTTCTCTCCTGTTATGAATTGGAGTTTTGTGTCCCCCTAAAATTCACATATTGAAGCCTTAAATCCCCAATGTGATGGTGCCTGGAGGTGGGGCCTTTGGGAGGTAGTTGAGTTTGGATCAGGTCATGGGGTGAAGACCCCATAATGGAATTGGTGCCTTTATAAGAGGATGAGGAGACTCAAGCTTGCTCTGTCTGCCATGTGAGAATACAGCAAGAAGGCATCTGTCTTCAAACCTTGAAGAGGACCCTCACCATGAGCCAAATCTGCTGTCACCATGAATTTGAATTTCCTAGCCTCCAGATCTATGAGAAATACATTTCTGTTAAGCCATCCAGTCTGTGGTATTTTGTTATAGCAGATTGAGCTAACCAATACATCTCCCATACCCACTTCCTCCTCCTTACCCCCTGGCAACCACGAATCTGTTCTCCAATTTATAATTTCATCATTTCAAGAATACTATATAAATGGAATAATACAGTATGTAAGCATTGGGGATTTTTTTTTCACTTAGCATAATTGTCTGAAGATTTATCCAGGTTGTTGTGTGTACCAACAGTTCATTTTTTATTGTTGAGTAGTATTCCATGGCATGGATATACCACAGTTTGTTTGTCATTACCTCATTGAAGGACATCTGGGATGTTTCAAGTGTTTGATTATGGTGAATGAAGCTGCTACGGGAATTCCCTGGTGGTCCGGGGATTTCATTGTCAGGGCCAGGTTTGATCCCTGGTTGGGAAACTAATATCTTGCAAGCCACATGGCATGGCCAAAAAAAAAATTTAAAAAAAAGCTGTTATGAACATTCATATACAGGTTTTGGAGTGAACAAAAGTTTTCATTTCTCTCAGGTAACTGCACAGGAATCTAACTGCTGGGTTGTGTGATAGTTGCATGTTTAGTTTTTCAATTATTAGACTTTATTTTTTTTATAACAGTTTTGGATTTATAGAAAATTGAATACATAGTACGTAGGTATCCCACATACTCCCCTCCTTGCCCCCAGTTTCCCATACTATTAACATCTTACATTATTGTGGTACACTATTGAAGAAATAATGACTGAAAACTTCCCAAATTTTGTGAAAACATACATTTACAGATTCAAGAATCCCAATGAATCCCAAACAATATAAACCCAAAGAAAACTGTGCCTAAACAAATTGTAATCAAACTGAAAAAAAATTAAAGGCAAAGAAAAAGTCTTGAAAATAGCCTGAGAAGAGTGACATATTACTTATAGGGAAACAATCATTTGAATGACTGTGAATTTCTCATCAGGAACCATGGATGCCAAGATATAGAGTGGAGCAAAATCTTTAAATAGCTGATATAAAAGAATGGTCAACCCTAAATGCTATCCCCAGTGGAAATATTCTCCGGTAATGAATGTGAAATAAAGGCATTAACAGATGAAGGAAAACTAAGATATCTCATTGCCCACAGACCTGCTCTGAATGACATGCTTGGAGGGATTTCTTAAGATGAAGCTCTTTAAAATATGAATGTCAGTTGAAGCAAAAATTATATCTGGAGGATTTCATTGTATACAATTCATATAGTACAATCCATATCATAACTACACCGTTAGAAAGTACAAAGAGACCTATACAATTGTGTGGCTTCTACATTTTACTTGAAGTCATGTGACACTAACTTTAAGCACACTATAAAAGATTACATGTATACATTATAATCTCTAGAGCCACCATTAAAAAAATAGAAGTTGGACTTCAGGTTTCAGGTTGACATGTAAGGATCTTGGAAGTCACCACATTGTCCTAGCAAGTAAAAAGCTGAACAAACTGAAAAGTCAATCCTTCTTGGATTCTTAAGAGAGGAGAGAATCCAGGGCAAACCACTGTCCTTAAGATTGGAGAGACAGACAGGCAAATACAGGGAGTTTCAGCTTACTAGGAGAGAGAACCAGTAACTGAAACTGCCATGGGAACCAGTGCAGGGTAGGAAAGATAGAACTGTAATTGCTGCATTGCTGGAGGCTCAGTTCAGGCAACTCTAAGAATTAACTCCAGGGAGACCCAGTCACAGGGTGGAGGGGGAGGGGAGGGAGCACAATAATGTGAGATCTACCTCCAGGACCTCAATCAGTTCCACAGTAAATATCAGAGAAAAATTCCCTTGTGCTTCTGGTAGGGGGAGGGGAAAAGGAACCATTTTAAAATACACCAGATCACTCTGTTATTAACAAGGCCTGCTCTCAGCAGAACCTAGTTAACCAGAGCCTAACTGACCTAGGGGAAAGAAAATACTCAACTCCAGTAAGCTCTAGCTTTCCATGTGGGAAAAAGGAAATACCCAACTCCAGTGCATTCTAGTCATCCTGTTCCAGTTGTCAGGGAACCGTTGACCGAATGACACCACCTTCTTTGGCCAGGCAGGATGATAACCACTTGCATGAGCTGTCTCACAACAGGAGGTCCTGATAAGGAACATGGTGCTGCTGCCAAAACTTTTCTTTTTTATGGCTGAGTAATATTCCATTGTATATAAATACATACTACATGTTCTTTATTCATCTGTGGATGGACATTTATGTTGCTTCCATGTCTTGGCTACTGTAAATAGTGTTGCTATGAACATTGTGGTGCATGTCTCTTTTCAAATCAGAGTTTTCATCTTTTCTGGATATATGCCCAGGAGTGGGATTGCTGGATCATATGGTAGCTCTATTTCTAGTTTTTAAAGGAAACTCCATACTGTTTTCCATGGCGGTTGCAGCAATTTACATTCCCACTAACAGTGTAGAAGGACTCCCTTTTCCCCACACCCTCTCCAGCATTTATTTGTAGATTTCTGATGATGGCCACTCTGACCAGTATGAGGTGGTACCTCATTGTGATTTTTATTTGCATTTCTCTAATAATTAGTGATGTTGAGCAGCTTTTCATGTGCCTGATGGCCATCTGTATGTTTTCTTTGGAGACATGTCTATTTGGTTCTTCTGCTCATTTTTTGATTGGGTTGTTGTTGTTTTTTTTAGCATATGCAAAATTTTTTGTAATGTTTTCGGTGATCATAACCAGTTGTGATAGCATTTTATATATAGATGCTGTATGTGTAATATGGGACAAAACAAATGAGTAATTCTGAAATATTTTATTTCTCTCCTCTCCTCCCCTGTGTCCTTGAAAATCAGGATTCTTGACATGGAGATACATATATCACATAGAAGTTGTTGAGTAAAAACCCTGTAGCCCTGAACTGAAATAGAAATAGGATGAACTCACAAGGTATTTTATCTTTTTTTATATGCATTCTTTTTTGTTGTTGTTGGTTTGTTTCGTTTATTTGTTTGTAACCATTTTTTTAAATTGAAGTATAGTTGATTTACAATGTTGTGTTAGTTTCAGGCATACAGTAAAGCAATTCAGTTTTTTATATATATATATATATATATATATATATATATATATGCACACAATATATACATATATATCCCTTTTCAGATTCTTTTCCATTATAGGTTATTACAAGATATTGAATATAGTTCCTTGTGCTATATAGCAGGTCCTTGTTGTTTATTTTATATATAGTAGTGTGTGTATGCTAATCCCAAACTCCTAATTTTATCTCCTCCCCCTGCATCCCCTCTGGTAACCATAAGTTTGTTTTCTATGTCTGTGAGTCTATTTTCATTTTGTAAATAAGTTCACAGACTCACAGACATAGGAAACAAACTTAGGGTTTTTTTTTATATTGAGCTGTATGAGCTGTCGTTAGTATATATTGGAAATTAATCCCTTGTCAGTTGCATCATTTACAAATTCTTTCTCCCATCCTGTAGATTGTCTTTTTTTTTTAAACAACTGTATTGGAGTTTCATTTTGTTGATGGTTTCCTTTGTTGTGCAAAAGTTTTCAAGTTTGATTATGTCCCATTTGTTTATTTTTGCTTTTATTTATTTTGCCTTGGGAGACTGATCAAAGAAAAAACTGCTACAATTTATGTGTGAGAATGTTTTGCCTACATTCTCTTCTAGGAGTTTTATGGTGTCATGACTTATATTTAGGTCTTTAAACCATTTCAAGTTTATTTTTGTGTATGGTGTGAGGGAGTGTTCTAAGTTCATTGATTTACATGTGGCTGTCCAGCTTTCCCAACACCACTTGCTGAAGAGACTGTCTTTTCTCTGTTGTATATTCTTACCTCCTTTGTTGTAGATTAATTGACTGTAGGTGTGTGGGTTTATTGCTGGGCTCTATTCTGGGTTCCATTGATCTATATGTCTGATTTTGCCTGCATGTGTTTAATATATACCATTTGATGAATGTGGACATATGCATACACCCACGATACCATCAACATAATCAAAGGAATAGATACATTCAACACTTCCCAACGTTTCTCTGTGTTCTTTCATTTTTGTTTTTTGTGGTTTTTTCTATGTGTGTGGTAAAAACACTTAACATATCTACCCTCACAATCTTTTGAGTGTACAATAGGGTATTGTTAACTATAGGCACAATGTTGTATAGCAGAGCTCTAGAATGTATTCATCTTGAATAATTGAAACTTTATAACTCATTGAATAAAATCTCCCCATTTACTCTTCCCCCACCTCCTGAAAACCATCATTCTAGTCTCTGCTTCTTTGAGCTTGGCTATTCTAAATATTTCAGACAAATGGAATCATGCAGTATTTGTTCTTCTGTGACTGGCTTATTTCACTTAGCATAATGTAAAGAAGAACCATCCTTTACAGTAGCCCAAAATAATGGAATATTTAGGTATAAATCTAAAAAATTATGTGCAGGACCTGTATGCTGAAAACTACAAAATACTTGTGAAAAAAATAAGATCTAAATAAATAGAAAGTCATAATGTGTTCGTAAATTGGAAGACTCAATACTGTTAAAATGTCAATTATTTACAAATTGATATATGGGTGATGTCCCCATGAAAAATCACAGCAATTTTTTTTTGTAGACATAAACAAACTTTTTCCAAAATTTATGTGGAAAGGCTTTTGAAATAGAAGAGAAAAAGTTTTGGAAAAGAACAAAGTTGGAGGACTCACCCTACCTGATTTTAAGAGTAAGTTACAGTAAACAAACCAGTGTGATACTGGTAGGGAGATAGATACATAGATCAATGGGAAAAGACTTTAGAAGTTAGAAATTGACCTACACAAATATGGCCAATTGATTTTTGACAAAGACTGCAATGGTAATTCAATAGAGAAAGAATAGTTTTTTCAAAAAGTGGTGCCTGGGGCTTCCCTGGTGGCGCAGTGGTTGAGAGTCCGCCTGCTGATGCAGGGGACACGGGTTCGTGCCCCAGTCCGGGAAGATCCCACATGCTGCAGAGCAGCTGGGCCCATGAGCCATGGCCGCTGAGCCTGCGCGTCCGGAGCCTGTGCTCCACAGCGGGAGAGGCCACAACAGTGAGAGGCCTGCGTACTGCAAAAAAAAAAAAAAAAAGAAAAATGGTGCCTGTACAATTGCATACCCATGTAAAGCAAAAAAAACATAAATTAGCTCAAAATGGATCATATACCTAAATGAAAAGTTTTAAACTATAGGACTTCTAGATGAAAATAAGAAAAAAAATCTGTGTGACCTTAGGTTAGACAAAAAGTTTTTAGATACAATACCAAAAGCATGATCCATAAAATAAAAAATAATAAATTGTACTTTATATAAATTAAAAGCATTTCCTCTGCAAAAGACACTGTAAAAAGAATGAAAATATAAGCCACAGGCTGGCAGAAAATATTTGCTGATCACATATCTGACAAAGGACTTGTATCTAGAATTTAATAAGAACTCTCAAAAGTCAAAAGTAAGATCAAACAACCCAATAAAAATGGGGAAAAGATTTGAAGAGACATGCCACCAAAGGAGATATAGACAAATAAGTACATGAAAAGGTGCTCAGCATCATTAGTTGCTTTGGAAATGCAATTTAAAGCCACAGTTAGAACCACTACACATCTATTAGAATGACTAGCATTCAAAAATATATAAAAAAGAAAAAACTGACAACCCAAGTGCTGGTGAAGTTGTAAGACTACTAGAAGCCTCATACAATGCTAGTGGGAAGGCAAAATGGTACTGCTACTTTGGAAGACATTTTGGCAGTTTTTTTTTTTAAAGTTAAACATAGTCTTCTCATATGACCCAGCAACCTTACTCCTAGGTATTTACCCAAGTGAAATGAAAACCCATGTTCATACAAAAACCTGTACATGAATGTTTATAGCAACTTTATTCATAATTGTCAAACAAAAACCAGAAACACTCAAACATCCCTCAACTGGGGAATGAATAAATAAACTGTGACACATCCATTCAGTGGAATACTACTTAGTAATAAAAAGAACAAACGATTGACAGTCACGACAACATGGGTGAATCTCAAATGCATTATGCTGGGTGAAAGAAGCCTGTGTGAAAAGCCTACATACTCTAAGACTTCATTCCTATGACATCCTGGAAATGGCAAAACAATAGGGATGGAGAACAGGTCAGTGGTTGCCAGGGGTTATGTGGGTGGGACGGAAGCTTTGATTATGATGGGGTAGCATAAGAGAGCTTTTGGGGGGGGTAGTTATGGAACCGTTCTCTGTCTTGGCTATGGTAGTGTGGCATGACTCTGTGCTTGTGGCTGTCAAACTCATCAAACTGTACACCAGAAGAATGGATTTTTCTGAATGTAAATTAGAAAGTTTTTAATTTTAAAAATTATAAACTGGAAAAAAATCCCTCCAGGCGTTTTATGGGTAAAAGTTTGTGAGGGAGCAAGGGCAGATGTGAGTAGACCAGTTCTCTAAGTTATTTCAATTTTCCACTGAAAGATACAGGTGTACTGGGCCAGGGTATTGACAGAAGAATTGGATCAGAGTGGACAGATTTGAGAGCTCTAAGGAGGTGGAATAAACAGTGCATGGTGATTGACTAATCATGTGGCAGTGGGAGTGCGATGAGTCTAGAATGAACTCCTAGGTTTATAGTTTGTTAACCAGTCAGTATTGCCATTTATAAAATAGAGAGCAGAAGAGGAAGGCCAAGAATTGGAGGAAGGATACTATGTTCATCTGGGGACAAAGGACATGGCAGAACAAGTTCTATCTGTGTATGGATGTCAAGGTAGAGACGGTCAGCAGTGGCTTGGATGTTCAGGCTTGGGGCTCAGGGGGAAAGGTCTGGACTAGAGATCAAGATTTGCGAGCCCATCAGCTTGGAAGTATATCACCGGTGTATGCAACATGTTCCTGTCCTGATTTGGCCCTTAGTTGCATTTGACAGTTGACCTCTGCCTCCCTTTTGATACCCTCCACTCTCTTAAGTTCTGGGACACTGCACCATCCGGATTCTCTTCACATTTCTGTGTCTTTTCCCCAGTCTTCTTTGTAGACCTCCTCTTTGTCCATCCAATAACTATTTCTTGAGAACCTACTACGTGCAAGGTGTCATACTAGGTGTTGAGGATGCAATATTAAGTAAGAGCTAATTTGTGCCCTGAGGACTGTATGGTCTAGTGAACTCTTCCTTGCCCTGCCCTTTATTTATTTATTTTTCCTCTTTTCTTTTCTTTTCTTTTCTTTTTTTATTGGAGTATAATTGCTTTACAGTGTTGTGTTAGTTTCTGCTGTACAATGAAGTGAATCAGCTATAGGTATACCTATATCCCCTCCCTCTTGGACCTTCCTCCCACCCCTCCCGTCTAGGTCATCACAGAGCACCAAGCTGAGCTTCCTGTGCTTTATAGCAGGTTCCCACTAGCCATCTATTTTATGCTTCGTAGTGTATATATGTCAGTCCTAATCTCCCAATTCGTCCCACCCTCCCCTTCCCCCACTGTGTCCACATGTCCCTTCTCTACGTCTGCGTCTCTATTCCTGACCTGGAAATAGGTTCATCTGTACCATTTTTCTAGATTCCACATATATGCATTAATACATGATTTCTTTTCTCTTTCTGGCTTCCTTCACTCTGTATGACAGGCTCTAGGTCCATCCATGTCTCTACAAATAACCCAATTTCGTTCCTTTTTATGGCTGAGTCATATTCCATGGTATATATGTGCCACATCTTCTTTATCCATTCATCTGTCGATGGGTATTTAGGTTGCTTCCATGTCCTGGCTGTTGTTTTGACCCACCTCCAAGAGTAATGAAAATAATGACAAAGATAAACAAATGTGACCTAATGAAACTTAAAAGCTTTTGCACAGCAAAGGAAACCATAAACAAGATGAAAAGACAACCCTCAGAATTGGCCTGCCCTTTAAATCATGGCATGCCTAGGCTCCTGCCCACCATTCTTCCTGGTATTCATACACTGTCCTGTCTGAGCCAGGCCAAATAATTCGCCATGTTTACCCCCTAGACTTCTTTTTAGACTTTGACTAATTGAGCACTATTTATCCTGAGAATATTTGAACCTGTGCTCCAAGTGGTGGCCTAAGAAGCAGAATAAATTGATTTCAGCCCTGGTTCTGCCATTCAGTGGTCGTGAGACTTCAGTATGTCCCTTGCCCCTCTCTTGGCTTCCAGGCCCTGTCTGTCCAAAAAGAGGGTGGTGCTAGGCAATGTCTTTTTAGGACAGGCTATAATTCTGTTTGCTCAGGCTCTTCTCCAGACCTTTATTTAGCTTGCTTTTATCCTCAAATTCTTTAAACTTTATACCATCTATTATATCTTAGAGCCTGAAGGGCACTTACAATTCCAAGATTCTAGGTTATCTCCCAGATCCTGGGCCTTTGGTCCCGTGTGCAGTCATCTCTTGGCCAAAGTCAGCTCATTCCTTGAGGAAGATATTGGAGCTCCTTCCTTATAATTTTATCAATAAGCACCCCTTGAGCCCCTGATGCCAGCCAACCTGAAACATGTCCGCCTCGCCCTGCCCACCTCCTGCCTGCTTTCTGCCTATCCCCACCTTTCCAAGAATATAGGTATGCCATTGGGAAGGAGTCCTATTCACCACCAAGCATGATATGTCTGTTCTCAGACCCCAGTTCCCACCAGGAGCAGCCATCCTGCCTTGGGTGGAACTTTTAGCCACTTAGGCACAGATACCTTCGGACACATGTCTGTCCATATGGCACTTGGCTTTTGTAACATCATCTTTAATCCTCTGCAAGCAATGTGTACCATTTTAGTCAGGGCTCCCCAGTCTCCCAGAACCTTTTCTAACAAGGATTTAAGATTTCCATTTTTGTGGAAATCCAGCTGACTTGGTCCAGAGTTGGAAATTGCCACCTCAAAGAAGCTCCACTACCAATTTCTGGAGGGTAAAAAGAAGATTTTCATCATACAGGGATGAAAATATTGGGCTCATCTATTCCCCAAGTGGTTTGGGTTCCCAGAGAAGAGAATATCTGAACCTTGTTATCTCCCCAGCTTGCAGAAATGTTTCCATTCCCTTTTTCCTGCAGGGCGCAAACCATTTTCCCAGGCTTGATGGACCCACAGGCATGAGCAGAGTCGCCATGCATTTGGGCAACTTGCTGAAGACATAGTACACTTTTTTTTTTTTTTTTGCGGTACGCGGGCCTCTCACTGTCGTGGCCTCTCCCGTTGCGGAGCACTGGCTCCGGACGCGCAGGCTCAGCGGCCATGGCTCACGGGCCCAGCCGCCCCGCGGCACGTGGGATCCTCCCGGACCGGGGCACGAACCCGCGTCCCCCGCATCGGCAGGCGGACTCTCAACCGCTGCGCCACCGGGGAAGCCCCATAGTACACTCTTATTCAGGTCCCAGGTGAAGACTTCTCTGTGTAACTGAGGTTCAAGACTCATTGGCCTTGGAAATTGCTCAGATGGCTTTCACTTTGATTTTTTGCTGCCAGAAAACAAACACCATGAAACCCAATAAGCTTCCCTTTATGTCTTGACTGCCAGGAAGCTGCCAGCAAAGGCCAGTGCTCCATGTAACCCCTGACCCCCTGTCTCCATAGCAGGGAACACCCTCTGCCTTTCTTAGCCTTAACTGCCCCACTGGTCACTGTGTTTTGCCTCTAGGTGGCCCCAGAGCATCTAAGATGAAGGGGCTGGGGCCTGAATAATAAATCCCTGAGTATTCACAGGGTCCTCGGGAATCTAGGTCTCAGACAAGTACATTCGAAGTAGGCTTAAAAGGAGGTTGTCCCTGGCCTTCATGATCTGGCCTCTGTTCACTTTCCAGGCTCATCTTTCTCCAGTTGCTCTTCACTCATTCCATTCTGGCCACGTGCTTCTTTTCTTTCTTCCTCTAGTGCGCCAAGCTTGGTCCTGTCGTAGGGCCTTCACTCCTGTTGTCCCATTTGCTCTGTTCACCCCTCACCCCTGCTACCTGACCATCCTCAATCAACTCTTTGGGTGACTCCTACTCCATCTTTTAGATTTTAACTTCTTAAATATGCTTCTGTCTGAGAGGCTTTCTCTGACCTTCCCAAACTGGATCAGGTTCCCTTTTTTTTTTTTTTTTTGCGGTACGCGGGCCTCTCACTGTTGTGGCCTCTCCCGTTGCGGAGCACAGGCTCCGGACGCGTAGGCTCAGCGGCCATGGCTCACGGGCCTAGGCGCTCCGCGGCATGTGGGATCTTCCCGGACTGGGGCACGAACCCGCGTCCCCTGCTTCGGCAGGCGGACTCTCAACCACTGCGCCACCAGGGAAGCCCGATCAGGTTCCCTTTTTATTCTCTTTCATAGCACCCTAAACTCTTCCTTCATAACACCTCTTACAATTTATAATTATTTTAGTAATTTTCTGTTCAATGGATCTCTCTTCCACTAGGCTATAAGCTCTAGGAAGTCAGCAACTGTGTTTGGTTTTATTTTCTGCTGTACTTGCAATTCAGGAAAAAATGTCAGTCCTGTAGGTAGGTAACCCAAGAGCAACTATTTGTATTTACCCCTACATTACCCAGGCACCCTAGGTACTCAGGGCTCTTGTAGTTCCATTTCAGCCAGAAGGCTGCCGATCACAATGTAAGCAGCTCTTTGTAGGAAACTACCCTCAGCAGGAAACCCCTTTTCTTGTTAAGCAAAGCTACACTGTAACGTTTAAATCAGGTGTCCTCTCTGGCCCTAGCACACTTTTCAAATCTTTTGATCACACAATACCTTGCTTAACCTATTGGTTCTTTCCTTAGCTCAAAGAAGTAGAAATGAAGAATAAGTAACTAACAGATGAGATGACCAGATTTCTTCCCTAGCTTCCCCTTCAGTAATCTCTCAAACAAACTGTGTGAACAAACTGTGTGAACAAGGTAGCATTCAAAGAAAAATCATGAGGAGCTGAGAAGCCTGCACGCAGTGGGGGATGGCAACGACTGACCTCCTATCCCAATGATTAACTAACATTACTTCCCTGTTTCCCTTTAAAAACTTCCATGGCTGAGCAGAATCTTCAGTGTTGGTTTTGGGGGGACATGAGTCCGCCCTCTCCCCAGATTGCTGGCATTCTGATTAAAAGCAACTTTCTTTCCTACCAACAACTGCCTCTCAGGTATTGATTTTCCAGTGGCGAGTGGCTGGACCTGAGGTCGGTAACAACAGGAAGACTTTCTCCCTCTGAACTCTGGCTCAGAGGTCAAAAATCCTAGATTCTTCTTCCAGCTCTTCTACTTACTAGTTTTGTGATCCTAAACAAGCCTTTTGCCTCCCTGGGCCTCAGTTTCCTTCTATGGTAAATGGGAATAGTAATTCTTGTCCTGCTTACCTCACATTACTGGGGTGATTACCAAGTGAGATAAGATATCCTACGACGGGCTTCCCTGGTGGTGCGGTGGTTGGGAGTCCGCCTGCCGATGCAGGGGACGCAGGTTCGTGCCCCGGTCCGGGAAGATCCCACATGCCGCGGAGCGGCTGGGCCCGTGAGCCGTGGCCGCTGAGCCTGCACGTCTGGAGCCCGTGCTCCACAACGGGAGAGGCCACAACAGTGAGAGGCCCGCGTACCGCAAAAAAAAAAAAAAAAAAAAAAGATATCCTATGGCGCTTTGTAAATAATGATACACTTGTATATGAAAGATGGCTATCGCTATTAATATTTCACCTCAATTGTTACCGTTATTGCCATCAAAGATTTCCTCAGAACTCTTCAACACCAAGCACTGTGCAATGCTTTGGGACTCTGGAGCGAGTCGGTTGCTTCCGGTGCAGCCAAAGGAGTTGCTTGTTAGAGAAAGCACATGTACCAGCCCAACCCAGCCTTCTGGAGTAGGTCACACTGTTTTTCTTTCCTGAAATGCTAGATCATAGCAATTTAATGGAGGATGGGACATTTTGAAGCCACATCTCACTCTTCCTGTGGCAGCATGCTTACAATGGACCCAGGGATGGCCTGGATGGACTAACAGCTCATCCATGATACGCAGAAAGTGGGCAGTGGTCAAATTCCGAGGATGGGTCAAGTCACAAGGGGACTGGGTGTTCATTTGTTACACACAACAGAGACTCCAGGAGACATCTAATCCAAGAAGGGCTACACTCAACCATGCCACACAGTAAAGAGGGATTTGCAGCCCAGGCTTAAGGAGACAAAGATTAAAGAACACCTAGCAGTTTTCGAGGATCAAAGCCCCTTTGCCCAGACGCAATCCATGCCCTAGGCCTGAGGAATTTTTCGATGGAATAACAAACATACTATTTGTAACAGCAGCACCTGTTTGGCTTATGGTGGTCATTTAAATATTTGTTAAACAAAAAACAAATTTCTTTGCAGAATCATAGAGTGAGACTTGAAAGAAGCAAATTCCAGAAATTAAAGACTGGGTAATTTTGAAGGCTGGTAGGACATCTGTTCCCAAAGTGAGCTGATTAAAAACTTGTTCTCAGAGTGGAGGAACACGTGCCACAAGATCGTCTCTGTCATTGCTCTAGTCACTATTTCTGTTAACACCGTAGGTGAAGACATACGAACCAGCCCATGACATTGGAAGTTTCTCTACCTGCCCTCGTGGAAGTAGACCTGGTCTGCTCTGAGGAGATATCTACTTCTGTGCAAAGGTATTGGCAGGTTCAAGAGTGACCTTGAGTAAGGGAGGAAGAACATTGAAATAAGCAGAGCTGTGGGCGAGAGCACAGCCCCGGTGAGCAGATGAGATGATGCAGGACACTTTCGAGGATCAGGGAGCAAACCGTTTGGGCTGGAATGGAGTCTATGTTGGGAAGGAGAATTTAAGGTGATAAACTTTGTAGGACAGGGTGCAGCAGCCAGATCAGGAGAGCCCCGATACTGGCTAAGAAGTTTGGATTTTATGATTCTGGCAATGTGCAACAATTCATTCACTTATCAGTTTACTCATTCAGCAAACATTTATAAAGACTCTACTTTTCTGCCAGCCCCTGCACCTGCTCCTGGCTAGGCATGCAGAGATGAGGAAGATGGGAAGGCATCTGTCATGAAAGGCAGTCCAACTCATCAATAAACATCTGATTATAAGAATGTGCCAGGGTTTCCCTGGTGGCGCAGTGCTTGAGAGTCCGCCTGCCGATGCAGGGAACACGGGTTCGTGCCCCGGTCCGGGAAGATCCCACGTGCCGCGGAGCGGCTGGGCCCGTGAGCCATGGCCGCTGAGCCTGCGCGTCCGGAGCCTGTGCTCCGCAACCACAACAGTGAGAGGCCCGCGTACCGCAAAAAAAAAAAAAAAAAAAAAAAAATGTGCCAGAGAGCAGGGAGAGGGGGCTGTTAGGAGAGTCGTGGTGCAGTTGCTGGAGTGGAATGGGGTGAGGGTGGGAGTTAAGGGTTCAGTCAGATGTGTTCTTTAGGTGAGTGCTTCCAAAATGCCCGCCCATGGTCCAGTGCTTGCTGTGTGACTGTGTACCACAGGACAATGTGAAGACTTTTTCATTACTAAAATGTATTCAAAATGTTTTACTGCAAGATTTTGAATTTTCCTACTTTCCTGATAATAAATACCCATCTTTTTTTGAAACAGTGTTGATTAAATATATGGGAACTGGACATCTTTTATATGTCCTTAGCTGGCAAGAAGTTGAACCTTACATCACTCCCTCCCCAACTGGCTTGTCATGCCCAGTGGGTGCCTTCTGGAGCATGGCAGATGCCACCTTAGAAAGTACATGGGCAGCAGCAGCAAGAAGAATGGAAGTGAAAGGTACACAGCCTAGTGAAGACAGAAAGAAAGGGAACCAAATTGGAACCAAAATCAAGCTGACAGGAACAAGCCAGGGGCTCTCTTGGCCCATGCCTCCATGACACACTGAGGCAAAGAGAGTACAGAGAGCTGGACAAGTTCAGGGAGGACCAGTACAAGAAAGGGGGCTCATTTAAAATGGAAGAGATTCATCTGGGTATCAAAAGGACACAACCATTTAAGGTGTCTGGAAATTCAGAGAGTGTTCAACAAATAGGGAAACGTTTCTTTTTAAAAATCTACTAAACCTCGGTAAGAACAGTGACATGCTCCCTTATGTAACCCCCAGCTCGTTATGTTGGAAGCTCAAATTCTCCCAGCTGCAGCTCAGGACCAGTGCGGTCCCTGTACCCCCAGCTTCCAGGCCAGGGCTAATATTTCTCCCCAGGGGAGGCAGGCTGTCAGCATTTCTTATCCAGCTCCATGTTGTAGAGATTTGGAGCTCAGGGGAGGGGAGGGGACTATTCAAAGAAGCTGGTTCTCTGAAAACATCAATAAAATTGACAAACATTTAGATAAGTAGACCAAGGAAAATGTAAGAAGACTCAAATTACTAAAATCAGGAATGAAAGAGGGACCATCACTACTGATCTGACAGAAATAAAAAATGATTATAAAGGAGTACTATGCCAACAAGTTAGATAGCCAAGATGAGATGGAAACATTCCTAGAAAGACACAAAATGTGAAAACTGATTCAAGAAGAAATAGGAGATCTAAATAGACCTATAAAAAGTAAATAGATTGAATTTCATAATTCAAATAATTTCCCACAGTGAATAAACCAGGCCCATATGGCTTCATGGGGTTGAATTCTACCAAATGTTTAAAGGAGAATTAACACCAATCCTTCTTAAACCTCCAAAAAATAAAAGATGAGGGAATGCTTCCCAATGCATTTTATAAGCTTAGTATTACCCTGATGCCCAAACCAGACAAATACATAATAAGAAAACTACAGACCAACATTCTTTGTGAATATTAATGCAAAAAACCTCAACAAAATGGTAGCAAACTGAATCCAGCAACATATAAAAATGATTATATTCAACGATCAAGTGGGATTTAGACTGGGAATGCAATGCAATGTTGATATACACACACACCGTGAGATATATATATATATATATATATATATATATATATATGCACATATATCTGTGTATTTTCTACACTATTCTAATTTTCTCTGTAGAGTACTTCACAGATTTTATTATATTGGGTTGGACAAAATGTTCGGGGTTTTCCGGGACTAAATCTGGCCTCAAGTTGCCTGTTTTGTAAATAAGGTTTTAGTGACACATATGACGTGGCTACACTCGTTATTACATATTGCCTATCCTGCTTTTGTGCTACAATGGCAGAGAGGAGTGGTTGAGACAGAGACAGAGACTATATGCAGCCCTCAAAGTCTAAAATATTTACTCTCTGGCCCTTTATAGAAAATGTTTGGTAACCTGATATTTTTTCAGAGCAGAAAATTAAATTTCCGAGAAGTTCAATAACCTGCCCAACTCATAGTGCTGTGAGTGTGATAGCGTTGAAATCTGGATTCAGGCCACCTGATTCTATGGCCCAAGTTTATAACATATATCATACTGCCTCATTTTCTGAAAGTGCTTTTGTTATCCCACCATGTCCAACAGTGGCCCTTCTGATTTAATGTTTCCTTTCCAAAATTTTGCTATTTCATTTTTAAAAAAATTTATTTTATTTATTTATTTTATTTGGCTGTACCATGTGGCTTGCAGGATCTCAGTTCCCCGACCAGGGATTGAACCTAGGTCACGGCAGTGAAAACCCAGAATCCTAACCACTAGGCCACCAGGGAACTCCCCTATTTTCTTTTTAAAATTAAAAAATTAATTTTTATTTTATTTTCACTTCTTAAATGATAACCAAGTCACAAACCAATTTTGCTGTACAGCAGAAATTAAACACAACATTGTAAATAAATTCAGTAAAATTTTTAAAAATATTAAAAGGCGTCTATTTACCTCTGAATACTTCTTCACATACATTTCATAGATTTAATATTAAGTGTATTGGTTCTCATTCTGGTACAATCTATAATTTACTGCCTATTTGACCTAATTGTTGTAAGCCCTTCTTATTCCTTCAATTTTCAGGTGGATGCAATTACTTCTTAATTAAAATATAAAAACTTGTAATATTTTGTCTTCCAGTGAGTGTATAGACAGTTTTCCTTGCCTGCAAATGAAAGAATATTTTTCGTCCTATACCTGACTTACTGAGTTGGAGATTTCTTGCCTCTATATAATATACGATTTTTAAATGTGTTCAGTATAATATACTTAGAGAAGAGTGCACAAACCATAAAGAACAGATCAGCAAAGTTTCAGAAAGTGAGCAATCATGTAATATCCATTCCAGACCCCTTGCTCTATGAAATCTTTGGTTAATAGTAATAAGAGTATCTAGCTTGTTGTTATCGAAATAGAGTGAAATGGACTGGGTGGTCAAAGTTTAAAAGTGTAGGGATTTTTAATATTAAAAAATGCCCTGCCATCCAGTACAGTGCTATGAGAAGAACGCTGGGTTGAGACTGGGGAGAATTACAGCTTAGTCTCAGCTGTGTCAAGATTCCCTGTGTCACCTGGGGCATGTCCCATGCCCTCTTTGCTAGTCAAATCCCCTTCTGTAAAATGAGTTGAAACGAGATGCTCACCAAGATGCCTCCAAGCTCTGACCATTCAGAAGTCTAGCAATATTTTCATATGTATTAAGCTATTTGTTATTTGATAGCAGAAAGTTCAGGAGTGAAAGAGAAAAACAAAGCTGAGCTGTAAGTAAATATTTTAAAGTTATTCAAATTCTATTCTACTTCGGAACTGGCCAGAGAAAAATCTAACTGAAGAATTTAGTCATGAAAAGTAGTTTTTAGTCATCTTTAAACAATTTGACAATGTGTATCAAGGGCCATAAGACTTTTCTCGACCTTACAATTAATTCCATTTCTTTGACTCTATTCTAAAGAAATAATTTCATGCACATCATTTCTTTGACATTATTCTAAAGCAATCATCTCATACACAAAGATGATAACCACATTATAATAGGGAAAAGTAGAAACAACCTAAATGTCCAATAATAGGTGTACGTTTAAATAAACTATGGTATCTCCATATGATATGTTATTATGCAGCCATTAAAGTCAGGTTGTAGACTTTTATTTAATTACATGAGGAAGAAACTTATTGTAATATTAATTTCTAAAAGCAGAATATAAAATTGTATGTGCAACATGGTCTCAGTTATGTAAAGGAAACATAAATGAAAGGAAATGTACCAAGATAGAATCATGATTGCTTCTGCCTGATGAGACTGTTTTTTAAACTTGTTCTTCAAACTTTTCATTTTTCTACAAAGACAAGCATTGCTTTTATAATCATAAAAAGAGACAAAGACGATGTATGTTCAATTGTTTCAAAATAATTGGAATAATGTACTTCACAATGATAGTGAAAAGGGCCATGTTTTCTTTCTGATGCATTATTTATAGGGAAAACAATTCCTATTAGTCCCTGTCTTCAAAAAGCACAATGTAAACTCTTCACGCAGTTGCCAATACAATATTGGGGTAATACTGATAAAAAGCACAAATGATAACCCCAGAGATCTCTCTGTTGATTAGGTGACCCTTTGAAATTACGACATGAAAAGGTCACTCACTCTCTAACAAAAATAACATTTTGTTTATGTCCTCTAATTTCACACAATGAGAGCGTAATTTAAATATATATTTTTTTGAAAATTTCAATTTCGTTTGAAGAGGTATTATGTAAATATTTTAAATATTCAACTTAAAGTTCAACACAATGGAATGGTACCTATTTAACAACCAGGCTATTCCACCAGGGGACAAAGACAACTTTCACAAGTTTTAACTGGCAGAGGGACCTTTTCGCATAGAAAGGTTACCTTCATTTGGATCCTCTTTGTATTTCTGTGGCCCTAACTGCCTTAATAGATCACGAATCAGCTGATAGAGCATCTGTCTCCATTTGATAGATACATCTCTCAGATGCAGATCAATCTATTTTGAAGTGAACAAAGGGGCAAGGGTCCTTTCTGAGCTGTTGCAGAGTAGATGAGTCTGGAAATGGATGCTCTAAGGGCCCTTCATGCGCCAAGGTGCTGCTGACTCAAAGGCAGTATGTTCTGTTTGTCCAGCCGTGTGGATGGATGGAGGCACGTTCAGCCTGCACATTCTCTTCTCAACTTGGTTTTGGTTCAAGCAGGTGCATTTCCAAAATAGTAAGTTGACAGTGTTTGGGTAGTGACTGTTCCCAGGGAAATAGTACACAAGTCCCACTTCTTGTACCTTATTGTCATAGAAGGTACCAACCAACTAACCATCAGGCTTGATCTGGCCCTCATCTCAGCCCATCCGTACACTTAGTTGTTGTTTTAGCGCCTGTTTGCCCTCACCCCCCTGCATCACCTCTTCTGTCTGTGTTCTATTCCAACCTTCTAACTCCCAGGGTGACATCTTTCTTTCTCAATTCAGGACCAGACCCTGGCCTGTCTCTGGTTTGATTCTGCTTTCACTCCTTTGGAAGCTGATGCCGGTTTACCTATGACCCTGACCTCCAGCTCCTTCCCCCTCATCCTCCACAGGGGTCCTGTCTAGAGACTCAGACATCTGCTGATATTAGCCCTTTGCATGTCACCACCGACCATAGCTAAGACTAGTTCAAATAAACAAAGAATTAGAATTGAAAAGAGATACGTGAATGTTCAGCAACAAACTAACAGGCAACATTGTCCAGAAGGGCCATCTAAATTAGAGCTTATTTGACCACAGCAGTAAGGAAGCATACAATTTGAAAACAGTCAAAGGGAATCATTTTCCGCTCTTTTGCCTGACACAGAACATTATCCAGTCACCCGGTCCAATGTTGCACATGAATCCGTTTTCAAGTATTAGGTGTGAATAAATAGTTAATTCATTTAACAGAAGCATAAAGCTTAGAGTCCTGTAAGGCTAAGCTGATTGGATCCTATGGAACGTAAAGCCATGAAGTATAAGGGAATCTGTCCCCAAAGGAGACTTGAACATTTTGGTTAAGGCGCTGTTTTGAAGGACCCTATTGTTTGGACGCACTGGGCAGCTTATGTCTTTTCAGATGCTTGTTAGTTTGGAGTGTTCTCTCTCTCACAGACCGTTAAGTGATTTTTTTTTAAAACAGTGGGATGCAGGGTGCTAAAGCAAGCTGAGTGCCAGTTTCCACCGCTCCTGATGTATCTGTGGGTCTGGGTGATCAGCTCATTCCTCAACAGGCAGTGAATATTAGCAAGTTCATTAACAATTTTCAACTAGCTGCGTAAATCCAAGAAGAAGCTAATTGCTTGTTTGTCAGGCAGGGTGGGCCTTGTTCTTTGGTTCCTGGTGATGGAGATAACTGAAACTTGTTTGTATTTTTCCAGCCAGAAGCTATTCCACTTAATTCTTTCAATATGGAAACACTCTAGTTAAAGTATTGAGCAGAATTTAAAGGAATTGTTGAGTCTTCGAAAGTAAAGTATAAACAGAGGGCAATTTTAAGAATTTGTAAATCCTTCCTGGTTCTGAAATCTTTCCCTGGGGCTGATATTAGGCAGGACTTGATCATTTTCCTTGAGGGGAAAGACACTAAGCTAAGCTCCCCAGGAGACATTTTTGACTTGACTGGACGTGAGTTTCCTTTACAGTCAAACGTTACAAATTCTGAATTTATGATAAATCGAGGCAAGAAAGACTGAAGTTTCCTATTTGGTAGCTCTCAGGGTGACCTTTGTTAAGTAATGTGTGTGCATGAATTTGCAGAGTGGGGGATGGTAGGGAAGGGACAGAGGTGAACACAACTAAGGAATACATCTTAGGTGAAGTAAGTCTTAAAGTAAATTTAAAATCATCCAGTTCCAAGGGAGTAGCATCTTGTTTGCATAGCATTCCTATCTTTTTCTCGGTGCAGACTCCTGGTAATTGTTTTCTCACCTTCATGTGTGTTGCTGGTGAACACAGAAATCAGAAAATTACCTGTCTTTTGAAATATTCTTTAAGCTCAACTTTTGAATGTTTTAGGGCAACTCCCAGCCTCTGCTAGGATTTCTGAGACTTGACTGCGTTTTTGAATGACTTTTATGGCTTTTCCAGATTTTTAGAGAGTTAATATGTATATCAATTGCTTTCAGTAATTTCTTTGCAGATTTACTAAAGGGTTAATCAATACACATTTACTTTTTGTGTTCTCGTGCTCTGCCCAACAGTAAAAAGCATTGAACTAGCAGGCCTGGTCCCCATTTCTTGCACAATTACCATCTGGGTGGAGAAGTAAGTCTTCGAGAATGTTTATGATTAGAAATTGGTAATTCAATACAAAAACATATGTATGACAGACGATCGATATTAAAAGTCAGAAGAAGGGACCTATATTCAATATCCTATGATAAACCGTAATGGAAAAGAATATAACAAAGAATGTATGTATATGTATAACTGAATCACTTTGCTGTACAGAAGAAATTAACACATTTTAACTCAACTATACTTCAATTTAAAAAAAAAGTCAGAGAAGAGCAAAAATCAGTGCTAGACTAAATGGTTGGGGGGTTTAATTAAACAGGTGAAGCAAGTGAATTTAAAGGAAGTTGAGAATGTGGACACAAAATGAACAGTTATATCAAGCATTGGAAAAATGATTCTCCTTCTGATTTAAAAATAGTTTCTTTTGACTAGAAACTGTAAAGTGGGGCGGGGGTGTGGGGAGAAGTTGAATAATGGGGCATTTCACTTGATTAATATGTAAATAACAATTCCCCCAACCTGAACACCATTGTATGTAAAGTAGCAATTCAAATGTTCTCAGGCTATGTATTTCCCCGAGGAAATAGCTCTGAAATGTTGCTGCTGAGATATTTCTGATGAAATATTCCTAATAAAATATGTTGCTTTGTGTATAGTAGTCAATATGTATTTATAAAATTTAGCTGAATTGAGAATTAAAGCCACTAGCTTAATTTGTATGGTTATGAACAAATTAGTGGAGAAAAAACGGACTCAGCTTCAGAAATATTCAGTAAATAATACTAGGCATGGATTTATTAATTAGGGTAGAGTTTTTGCTTTTCAGTTAATAAAAGATATAGATGAAGATAATGTATATATAGATTTTTTAAAAAAATTCATACCCTTATTTGGCAGGTAAACTGTGCCCCAAATATATAGTTTGTCTAAAACACAGCAGGATTTAAAAGAATAATCTGCATGCTAGTCTTAAAAATCAAACATTTTCAAATATGTTTGGTTCGATTTCATTCAAAATATTTGAAACTGCATAGTTGAATTAGGAGTTAATGCTGATTAGGAAGTGTAGTGACCATGAAAAGTCAAGTCACCGGAACAAAAAAATTGCCAAAAATACGTCTTGCCTCTAACCAAGATGTTCATTAACTCTTGTTCCTCTTTATGTCAAAGTAGAAGATTCAGTACGAGAAATGACACAAACATTCAAATTGACTTTAACTGCTCTCTGAAAATACCTCAAACATGATACCTCATTCAGGCAGCCTTTTAATTTTCCTTATTTATTGAAATCTTCATAACTTCATCTATTTATTTTGTATACTCATTTTACTTTATTTAGTCCTGGAGTCATTCATATAGTGTGTAAAGCTATAATGAGTAGCTTTATGTCTACATTTGTGTTCTTTTGGAAATTATGATCAGGAAGGCGATGACTGTGTCACACATGCCACCATATTGTTTTCTGAGGATTGCCGGACTTACTAGCAGAATGAGTCACCCAATGGTTAGCTACAACGCAGAGGTGCAAGATATATTTGATTTGCCCGAACTTTGCATAACTGGGGCTTCCAAATCCTTACTCGAGTTATGCAGTTTTTTGAGCTCCTTTCCTTACCTGTTTCTGTTTTGGTTCTTTCTCATTTGGGCCCCCAGCATATAGAGAAACATCAGGCATGCATTCATCTACTTCACATTGTTTTTCCTGTTTTGTTGTTTCACTTTCTGTGAATGTTTTCACATCTTCTCCCATTGGACTTTGTCAATCTTATGGAATCTGTTCACTGCGACAATAAACACAGTCCTAAATTCCATCCCATCTACTCTCAAACGTACATTAATTAGTGTTCTAATTAGATTTTATTCCACATAGTATTCCTCTGCGTGTTTTACCAAATCATATTATAACCTTTCGCTTATGTGTTCTCTTTTTTTAAATTTAGAGCAGAATTTTTTAATTAAAAAAGATGTAATCTAGTTTGAATATAAAACAAGTCCAGAAGTTGCTAAACCTACAATTAGGTAATTGTGAGCACAATTAGCTACCGGCTGTTCATTCTAAAGTAACAAGAGTTTACCTGTGTCACTAATTATTTATACATAAAATTTTGCACTTTGCAATTTGGCAATTAATTACATCATGCAGTTAAATCACGCATGATAATTGGGCGTGAAAGGACAAAATGCAAATAGAGAAAACTTAGAAAAGGTAGCCCTCATGAAGAAAATATTTTCTAGCCATATAGGAAGATCAGTGTTGAGTAGCCATCTGAAATGCCTTTTTATGAAACTAGTTTTGCAGTTAAGGGGAGAGATTTGCTAGAAACTCTTTCCCTTTATGCTGTATGTCCTGGCTTCCCCCAGGAATTTCTGGGGACCCAGGACAGGTTTGGGGGTCTCTGAATGCCCTCCTGTTTATCTCTGCCTGCTGAAACCACCCCCCCCCCCACTTTCTGCTTCAAATTACAGAAGTCTCTGGGAAGTGACTTGTCATCTCTTCTAATACCCATTTTCCTGATCTGGCTGTAGGCAGCAGGCACTGTTCTAAGCACTGGAGTTACAGCAGTGAACAAAGCAAAGTCCCTGCCCTCATGGAACTGACTTTCTAGAGTGGGGAGACAAGATAAATATACAAGTAAATGCACACGATTTTAGGTTGTGATAAATCCTGTCATAAAACAATAAAGTAGGAGAATGGACTAGAGATTGGGGATTGAGGTCTATTTTAGTGGTTGTTGGGAAAGAATTCTTTGAAGAGGTGATATTTGATCAGAGACCAGAAGGAGGTGAGGTAGTGAGTCATGCAGATATCTTGTGGGAAGAGCTTTCTAAATGTAGAAAGCAAAGGGTGAAGCCCCCAGAGTGAAAACATGTGTGGTTCAGTGACCACTAAGAACACCAGTGTGGTTTGAGCAAAGAGGGTGAGGGGAAGAGTAAGATGAGTCCAGAAGTCCTCCAGATCAGAGGATTTTGTAGGCTACAGTAAGCACTTATTTTGGATTTTACCCTGAGGGTCCTGGGAAGTCAAGGGAGAGTTTTGAACTGTACAAACCAATCACCAAACAGAGAACTTTTTATGGGGCCAGACACTTGACCTCACCCAACTGCAAGGGAGGCTTGGTCCTAAAGTTCTGGTGACAGAAAAGGAGCATGTTTAACACGACTTATCTTCTGGATTAATTAACAACTGCTCTACTGTGGCATAACAAATGACCCCCAAACCTAGTGGCTTAACACATGTTTATTATCTCATGGTTTCTGTGGGTCAGGTATCCAGGCATGGCTTAGATGCAGTCTCTGCTATAGAGTCTCTAACAAGGCTACCATCACAGTGTTAACTGGGGCTGTAGTCTTATCTGAAGGCTCATCCTAGGAAAGATCTGCTTCCAAGATCACTCACATGGGTAGGTAGCAAAATTCAGTTATTTATAGGTCGTTGGAATGAGGCCTGAGTTCCTCATGACCCGTTGACTGGAGGCATCTCTTGGTTCCTTGCCATGTGTACCTCTCCATAGGGCATCTCACAACATGGCAGCTAACAAGCAAGAGGAGGAGACAGTGACAATGAGAAAGAGAAAAAGAGAGAGCTAGTGAGATGAAATTCACAAATCACAGTCTTTTGCAATCTAATCATAGAAGCGTCATCCCATTATTTTTGCCATATTCTATTAGATAGAAACAAGTTACTAGATCCAGCCCACACTTACTGGGGAGAGGATTACACAGGTCATGAATACTAGCAAGTGGGGGTCAGAAGTTGCCTACCATATCCTTTATCTGCAGGGGGCTCTGATTGGCCTACAGCATCTGCAGTGTGGTTCAGACCAAGGCCCAACCCAGGCTCAGCACGTGAATAGGAGCTAAGGATCTGGGACAGAGTGAGCTGGAGCAAGTCAAAGGAGAAGATAGTATGTTCAAAAGATCTTACAGGAATATTAGCAGTCAGAAAAAAAGAAGCAAGTAACAACCAGAGCAAAGGGCTGGATTAATAACACTCTTCTGGGCACATTCTCATCATAAGTCTATGAAAAGCCCCGCTTACATTTTTATTTACTTATCTATATCATGTATTCATGCATTCATTCATGCATTCCTTTTTTATTTTTTTTTTTAAAAATTTATTTTTTATTCTTTTTGGCCACACCATGCGGTTTGCCGGATCTTAGTTCCATAACCAGGGATCAAACCCGGGCCCTGGCAGTGAAAGGGCCGAGTCCAAACCACTGGACCACCAGGGAATTCCCCATGCATTCCTTTTTTAAATAACAGATTTATTGTAATATAATTCACATACCACAAATTCATTCATTTAAAGTGTACAATTCCATGGTTTTAGTATATTACAGAGTGGTGTAACCATCACTACAATCTAAGTTTAGAACATTTTCATCACCCAAAAAAGAAATTCCATACCCATTATCAGTCAAGTTCCTTCTCCCCCCACCTCTAGCACCTGGCAACCAATAATTCACTTTCTGTCTCTGTTGATATGCCTATGCTAGATATCTCATTTAAATGGAATCATACAATATTTGTCCTTTTGTCTCTGGCTTAGCATGAATCAATACTTCATTTTTATGGCTAAATAATATTACATTGTATGGATAAGGCACATTTTAAAAATTCATTCAACAATTGACGGACATTTAGATTTAGACTGGCTATTATGAGTAATGCTGTTATGAACATGTGTGTGCAAGTTGAGATTTTATATATATGTATGCACACATATATACATATAAATACATAAAAACATACCTATGAAAGGAAAATTGCTGGGCCGTTGGGTATACTTTTTAACTGAGTAAAGCTTGACTGCTCTCCAAATGGCTGGCCCTGTTCTGTATTCCCACAGCAAAGCATGAGGATTTCAACAATATCTCAGCTTTGTCAACACTTGGTAATCTTTAGCTTTCTAATTTTTCTGGGCCAATGGGTGATATCACATAGATGTTTTAATTTGCATTAATCAATGAGTAGGAACATCTTCTTATATGTTTGCTTTTAGAGTCGCTTATTTTATAAATGTCCTGGTCCTTTATCCTTTGCCCATTTTCTATTAAGCTTCCTATCTTTTTTGTAATGCTTTTAAAATATTTTTGTAAGGCTTTTAAAATATTAGTCTTTGTTGGTTTTAAATATTGCAAATATTTTCTCCCAGACTACCATCTGTCTTTTTTTTTTTTTGGTATGTTAGTTTCTGCTTTATAATAAAGTGAATCAGTTATAGATATACATAGGTCCCCATATCTCTTCCCTCTTGCATCTCCCTCCCTCCCACCCTCCCTATCCCACCCCTCCAGGTGGTCACAAAGCACCGAGCTGATCTCCCTGTGCTATGCGGCTGCTTCCCACTAGCTATGTATTTTACGTTTGGTAGTGTATATATGTCCATGCCAGTCCCTCACTTTGTCCCAGCTTACCCTTCCCCCTCCTCGTATCCTCAAGTCCATTCTCTAGTAGGTCTGTGTCTTTATTCCCGTCTTGCCCCTAGGTTCTCCATGACCATTTTTTTGTTTTTTAGATTCCATATATATGTGTTAGCATATGGTATTTGTTTTTCTCTTTCTGACTTACTTCACTCTGTATGACAGACTCTAGGTCCATCCACCTCACTACAAATAACTCAATTTCGTTTCTTTTTATGGCTGAGTAATATTCCATGGTATATATGTGCCACATCTTCTTTATCCATTCATCTGTTGATGGACACTTATGTTGCTTCCATGTCCTGGCTATTGTAAATAGAGCTGCAGTGAACATTGTGGTACATGACTCTTTTTGAATTATGGCTTTCTCAGGGTATATGCCCAGTAGTGGGATTGCTGGGTCATATGGTAGTTCTATTTGCAGTTTTTTAAGGAACCTCCGTACTCTCTCCATAGTGGCTGTACCAATTCACACTCCCACCAGCAGTGCAAGAGTGTTCCCTTTTCTCCACACCCTCTCCAGCATTTATTGTTTCTAGATTTTTTGATGATGGCCATTCTGACTGGTGTGAGATGATATCTCATTGTAGTTTTGATTTGCATTTCTCTAATGATTAATGATGTTGAGCATCCTTTCATGTGTTTGTTGGCAATCTGTATATCTTCTTTGGAGAAATGTCTATTTAGATCTTCTGCCCATTTTTTCTTTTTTTCGAGAACCACGTAATACAGTGTTTATTTAGATGATCTAGAATGTGGCTATATTAATTTTTCATATCTTCATCAAAATGAAAACACAAGAGTTAAAAATTCTTACAGAACTAATAGATGTCCGTGAATATAGCAGCTGATACCACCTGCAAAACACTGTACTCGCATGGTTGATCATTCATGCTACAAATTAGTAGACTTTTGTGGGCTGTCTTGGAAACTAGAACCTTCATATAAAAAGATTTCTCTGAGGATTTGCCAAATCCAAAATAATTGACTTGCAAGTAGGCCTTAAAATACAACCTACTGATAATTTTTTACTGTCTAGATATTTTTTGGATAGTCAGTAGGATCAAAAGATATTATAAAATAACTTTCTCAAATTGTCCTAAAATCTACAATGTCTCCTTGGCATCTGTCAAAAACCACATTTCCCCCCCACCCTTTCAGCATTTGGTTTCCAAAATGTAAGACTTCCTGCCTGATATTATACCCATCATTTGTATAAGTCAATTGTTCTTAACAAATGTGATAAAATGTGGTTCTTAGAAAAAAAAATAAAAGTGGAGATTATCTCAAGAAGTCAGAAACCTGCTGCACTAAACATTACTGTAATGAAGATGCAGTATCTATACCTTCTTTACATTATTAATACGTACCACCAACGGACAAAAAGTTTCCACCCACATTATCAAAAATTCACTATCAATGGGAATAGTAAAGTCTAATAGTAATAAATAAGACCAAAGTTTACAGAATATTGAGCAGAGTTTCCAGTGCTCAATACTCTATAATAACCTAAATGGGAAAATAATTTGAAAAAGAAAAGATACATGTATATATATATATAATTGAATCACCTTGCTATACACCTAAAACCAACACAACATTGTTTTTTTTTAAAACATTTTTATTGGAGTATAATTGCTTTACAATGGTGTGTTAGTTTCTGCTTTATAACAAAGTGAATCAGTTATACATATACATATGCATATGGCTGAGTAATATTCCATGGTACATATGTGCCACAACTTCTTTATCCATTCATCTGTTGATGGACACTTAGGTTGCTTTCATGTCCTGGCTGTTGTAAATAGTTCTGCAGTGAACATTGGGGTGCATGTGTCTTCTTGAGTTATGGTTTTCTCTGGGTATATATAGGCCCAGTAGTGGGATTTCTGGGTCACATGGTAGTTCTAGCTTGGCTCCATTTGCATTCACCTTGGTAATTCTCTTCAGTGCTAGGAAAATCATAACTTTCCTCAAAAAAAGAAAAGAAAGAAAGCCAAGTTTGGAAGACAAAGCTGAGAAGAGGCTCAGCTGCTGAATTCAGTGTAACAACCCCTTTGGGGAAGAATTAGGTACACTGTGAAGAATATCCACTCCAGTGTGCCTTTAGTTCCAAGGAAGGGCTCCTTGTAGAGTTGAAGGCTCAGTTCGGTTTCCAAGAACTTCCTCACTGTTCTTCATTCTAAAAGGTTTGTGGCAATTCCTTGCCCCATGAGGCAGCCAGGAACTTGTGTTATAAACTGCTATAAATCAAGACCTTTGATGCTGTTCTGAGTAATCCAGTAGGAACAAGACTTTCTCAAATAGTTTAACTAAATGATGCTTATTGTTAATTTACCCTAGCATCCCATTAGCTGTCCACAGAGATTTTTATTATCCAACATAAATAGTGAGAATGAGGTGGGTTTTATTTGAAAGACATGGGGTTAGGGTATATAATTACCTTCAGGCGGTTTCAAATAGAGTATTAGTATATATTTATGTTATACTTATTTTTGAATCCTCTAGTTAGCCATTATGACTAGTATCAACTGTGTTTTACAGTGATCTTGTGTCATGTTTAAAATAATCATAAGGATGTATATATATTTTACTCAAACATTTGATCTCCAGATGAAGCCCACCCTTGGTTTGAGCCAACTGTGGTTCATGATTGTGTGCGAGCAGAATACGATGAGATCTTTGTAGCCGGGCATAATCATCAACTTCCTACCCTTCTTCTCAGTTTCATGTCTGCCATACACACCAGCTCCCACTCCTAGACTTCTATTTTATCATATAAAATTTGTAATCGGTATATGATTCACTGATCCTAAAATATACCCTTTAGAAGAGTACACTTTAGTGGTTTTTCAGAGTGTTCAAAAGGCTGTGCAAACATCACCATTATGTAATTCTAGAACATTTTTGTCAACTCCCCAGGAAACCCCTTACCCATTAGTAGTCATTCCCCATTCTCCTTCCCCCCAGATCCTGGCACCAGTAATCTATTTTCTGTCTCTATGGGTCTGCCTATTCTGGACAGTTCATTCATTATAAATGGAATCTATTTTTATTGTGGTTAAATGCACATAACATAAAATTTCTATCTTAACCATTTTTAAATGTACAGTTCATTAATGTCAAGTACATTCATATTGTTGCATAACCAATCTCTAGGACTGTTTAAATCTTGCAAAACCTAAGCTCTATACCCATAAATGACAATTTTCCATTTCCTCTTTTCTCTAACCTCTGGCTACCAGCCCACCATTCATTCTACTTTCTGTCTATATAAATTTGACTACTCTAGGTACCTCATATAAGTGGAGTTATACAGTATATGCTATTTTGGGAACAGCTTATTTCACTTAGCATAATGCCTTCAAGCTTCATCCATTTCGTATCATCAATTAGTACTTCGCTCATTTTTATGGCCCAATAATATTCCATTTTATGGATATTCCATATTTTGCTTATCCATTCATCAATTGACTGACATTTGGGTTGTTTCCATTTTTTTGGCTCTTCTGAATGATGCTGTATGAGCATTCCTGTACAAGTTTTTGTATGGACATAGGTTTTCAATTCTCCTGGGCATATACCTAGGAGTTGAACTGCTGGGTCCTATAGTAACTCTATGTTTAACCTTTTGAGGAACTGCCAGACTGTTTTCCAATGTGGCTATATTGACATTCCCACCAGCAGGGCATGAAGGTTCCAATTTCTCCACATCCTTGACAGTACTTCCTCAGCCACCACCCACCCTCATACTTTCTGATCCAACCCAGGGCAGAGGGAGCCAGATGAGAGGGGACTATAGCTGTTCCCAAGGTATACTGTCAAGAAGGCCGGTAATTGGATCAAAAAATTTTTTTAAACAAGAACTGTTTGTTTTCTATTTTTTTTAAAGCTCATTCTGAACCCTTAGTTTTTGACAGGTGATTGGACTGCTCGTGGTAGGCTGGGTGGAGCCAGAGTCCACTCTGGGTTTGAATGCCAGTTCTATCTCTTGGGACTAGTTATTTAACTTTCCAGGGTCTGTTTCTCTCTTCTGTAAAAACAGGTCAAATCACACTTACATGAAATGTATGTGAAAGAATCTACACACATCTGGTGCAGAATAGGTACACAGTAAATCTCCATTTATTTGTTTTTTATTGAATGTTAAAATCTTTTAAAAATTGAATGTTTACTAAAATTTCCTTTGATTTCAGCCCTTGGGTATTTCTTGTTGAGGTCTGCTGGTTTTTCATGACAGGTAACGCAGAGAAAGTGGTGAATACTCGGGTGGCTTTTCTGGAGAGAAGAACATTTGGTTGATGTTTTAAAAAGGAGGGACATGAAACCCCTACACATTTCAGTATTTTTTAAGCTTCATGGCCTGAGATGAGCTGCGCACCTTAAGTGGCTACAGTTGTCACGGTAAGTGGTGTTTTCTTTCCATAGCAATGGAAGCCACAAATAATTACACGAATGCTGAAAAAAAAAAAAAAAAGACCAGAGGGCAAAAGCTTGCCTCGCTCACAGTCTTTAAGTGGGGACGTTTTCTCCTATGAAGTCGTCTTAGGTTCTGCGCCAGAAGACTGTGCTTTTGGTTTCAGCTGCCCCAGGATGGCTCAGGCAGTAGTAACTACTTCAGAACAGAGAGGAATAGAGTCCCAGGGCTCTTTACTTGGGGTGGGGAAGTCAGCTCTAGGGTCTTTACCAGCCACCTTAAAAAGATGGAAGAGGTCAGTGATGGCCCAACCTTCCTGAGGTCTCCCATAAAAAGAGAAATGAGCAAAAAGGCTGGAACTAGGGTGAGCAAGGGAGGTGCCTAGGGCACAAAATTTAAGGAGGCATTCAGTCTCAGGGTTGCGGAAGACTACATGGGCTGTTTGGAAATATGAAAGGTGGGATGCTGAGGCTGCTCAGAGGAGAAATGTATCTGACCTACCTAACATGAAATCACAAATTAAATTCACCCCCGCACCCTGCCCTGTCCTGTTCCTCTACCACACATGGGCTTGATGCTGTAAACCCCCATGGGATCTCTGGTCTCCGGAGTTGCAGGCGGTTGTGGTGGAGTGGAAGAGCATCAGAGTTGAGAAGCTTTGGGCAGGTGAACAATGTGGCATGGCTAGCACAGAGGTAGTACCACTGCAGGAACCAGGAAGCTGGAAAGGAGGCCTTGGGCTAGATTGGGGAGGCAAAGACAAACTAACATCTATCAAGTCCAGTATTTGTCAAACAAAGGGAAGCCCCCCTCTCTCTGCAAGCCCCAGCCACTGGTTTGGGTGGCTAGAGAGGCCAGAGAAAACCAGGACAGCTAAAGAACCATTGTCATGGTCTAGCACGAAGGTCTACACTAGGGGTCCAGAGCAATGACCAAGATCCTCAGCTGAAACTGACTTGAATGCACTGGAATGGGAGGTGTCTTGTGGCCACTATATTATTTCCTTACCAAAGAACTTCCTGAAGAACTGCGTATAGTTTGGAAGGCAGCTTTTGCCAGAGACCCCTTTCTTTTCTTTCCTTTTTTTTTTTTTGTAAAAAACAAACAAAGACAAACAAACAAATGAACAAAACTTGTTTGCTTTTATTTTTGGCATCTTTATTTTTTAAAAAGAAAGGTTGATCTGAGGAAATTGGGATAGCGACTCGTCCTGCCATGTGAAGTCCAGGCCACCTGTGAACTCCCCCAAATCCCTGGCCACTTGGCCATGCATGGGCATGCACACACCACGTGCCCATATGAGAGTCCGCTTAGATTCCGCTAAGAGGAAAAGATGGTGTCAGTGGCACAGAGCCGGGGACTCGCTGGTCACCTTGAACCAGAGTGTTCCCTGTTGCAGATGTCCCAGAAACATGCCCTTCTATTCTTTCTTTTGTTATCAGTTTATTATAAAAGGATATAATTCAGGAACAGCCAGATGGAAGGGATACATAGGACAGGTATGTGGGAAGGGGGACCTCCTTGGTTAAGTTTATTTCTAAGTATTTTATTCTTTTTGATGCTGTTGTAAATGGAATTTTTTCTGTTATGTCTTCTTAAATTGACTCTTTTATTATTATGAAATGTTACTCTTTATCTCCGGTAGTATTACTTGCTCTGCAGTCTACATTGTCTAATATGAATATAGCCACTCCATTTTTCTTATGACTAGAATTTGCATGGTATCTAGTTTTTCATCCTTTAACTTTAAACTTCTCTTCATCATTGTATCTAAATGTCTCTCCTGTAGAAAAGAGTAGAGGTCAGCCTCGATTTATTTCTCCAGCTGACAATCCTTATCTTTTAATTGAGGTTTTTAGACTATTTTCATTTAATGTAATTATTGATATGCTTCTGTTTAAGTCTATCTTTCTATTTGTTGGGGATTTAGGAAGAGCTTTAGAAGTCCGTTCATCCTCTGTTTCAAAGCAACCATTTTGTAGGGGCAAAATACATGTGGGCATGATAAAGTGGGAGCAGCCCAGGCTTGCCGTCTGGGCACAGCTGAGCTCTAGCCCTCAGATTCTGCACTATCCTTCTCACGGGATTCAATGGACCTCAGTGTCCTCAGTTAGAAAGTGATGGGCTGGGGCCGGGCCACCTAGGAGGCCAGCCTGGATATGCCAGCATCACCAAGGCAGGAGCCCCAGCAAGTTCCCTACTCACACCCACCCACATCATTGTGGGAGCCTTTTGGGAGCTTCACGAACACTCTGTAGGTTGGAGAACACAGGTAATATCAATGTTCTAAACTGATTCTTTAAGTTGGGAGTAGAGGAAGAAGAAAGCATGTTTGTTTGAGCTCTCTGAGAACATATTTTAACATCTTTTTTGTTTCTTTTTAGTTAATGATCTCCCAGAAGGAGAGATTATTTTTTTTCGGGGTTCCAATGTCAGAACATGTCTTTCCATAGTTTGTCACATCAAAATATTTAGTAAAAGTTATAGCAAAGTTATATGTATATAAAATAATATATATATAATATATATAATAAATATCATGTATATAGTGTAAATATCGTGTAAATATCACCTATATTTATGTATATAATAAGATTATATATATATCTTCTAACTGTTGTGGAGTGAGGACAGAAAAGTAGCCATTAAAATTGGGATGGTATTAGAGGAGGTGAGAATGGGATTGGGCCTTCCTCAATAGCCAGGAATGAGGGAAGCCAACAGCATCCCCGCCATGGGAATGATGTGACATGAGCACTTTTAGAGGCCATTCTGGCTGCTGGGGAGAGAACAGTTTGGAGGGGCCGAGAGTGTGGGTAGTGAGGACTCTAGTCAAGAGTGCAGGTTAGAGCTGATGCCGTCGCGGACTTAAACAGGGCTAGTGATGGGGGAGGACAGTTCACACACCTTTTTCGCCTAAAGAGCATTTTTAGCACCAGAAAGTATGACTCTGTTTTTGGAATTTTTGCACGGTTGTTGCCTGGAGCAACAACCATGCCCTATCGGAGGGGCCTGGCATCTAGAAGCAGATCTTTTCTCAGGCACATACTCCTGGCTTAATGGAGAATGTAGTACATAACAAAATAGCGGCCATCCACTTTCTATTTGATGGATAGAATGGAAAAGCATAAGGACATTAAGGGAAGACCCTTCCAGAATTCATTAATGGATTTTTAAAACTTCAAAATGAATTAAAATAGCACTTCTTAAGTTCCTCTCATGTGTTTATCATTGAATTTTCCAAAAACTAAAATAGACCATAATTCATTAAGGTATACTACTATATATTCATATCATACGAGGAAAACTGGGGGACTTTTAGTGGAATGTCAAATCACACACTGATCAGTGTATTTCAGATGTAGTAGAAATATTACCACAGCTCCACAAAATGGCCTCTGAATGAACTGGAGATGGACGAGTGTGTGGGTGTCCTTACAAGTCAGGAGTGACTTGATGTTGGTTTTGTGCAAGCGCGTTCTCTTTTCCCTTAAGTGATGTGAAAATGAGATACTTATCTCCTTTGGGGATGAAGCAAAGAACCAGCAGTTTGATGACCACACAGAGATAAAACCTTACATCACTTTTTTTTTTTTGTCTTCCAGGGAATTTCTTTGGAGACGTCCATGGAATTTGGGGGCTTGCTATAGAGGCTACTCATGGCTGTCCTTTCTTTGCAGAGGAGTGCTTACCTAATGTCCGATATCAGCTGGTCCCCTGTGAGAAAGACCAGAGATAAGGTGGTGCCTCTAAGCAAGACCAGTGGAAGCTCCTCACATCCTGCCTGCTGTGTCCAGGGGGATGGAAGCCCTCCCTGGTTTGGTGAGTATTCTATTGTGAATACTGATGGTAATTACAGCCCCACTGACCAGGGCCTCCTTCCTCCTAGGCCCAGTGCCAGGCGCTCTGCATGCATCGTCCCGTCAAATCCTCCCAACTCTATGAGGCAGGTATTATTTATTATTGGGCCTGCCATGGCTTCAGAGATGTTAATTATCTTCTCCAGGACCGGCCAGGATTTATACTCAAGCCCAAGGTCTTCCTGCTCTGCTACTGCTAATCCCTCTGTTTTGGGGGGCGAGTTATGCGTCGTTTCCAAGGAAGCCTGGCTGATGGTTATTAGGATTAATGCATTTAATAATCCCTCTGTTTTGAATGTTGTCTCTGACAACTCAGCACTAATTGCATAATTAAAGTTAATTAATGCTAATGATGTGCTCTACAAATGACAAGCACTACATACCTATATGCTATCATTACCCACTTGCATGCAGTCTGGCACTGAAAGAATCCATTTATTTAAGGATAAAAAGAACATGAAAGTTGGTGAAGATGGGACCTGACTTTTCTGCCGCCTTGCAACATTGTGCTTTGGCATTTGGGAAGTGTTACCTAAATGCCTGCCTCACTAAACATCTTTTTGCTCTATTGTTTCCTGGTTGTTGCAGATGTCATGCCATGCTGAAGCTTTTAAACTTAATAATTAGAGTTTGTAGTGCTTGAAAGGTGTAATACAGCTACAAATCAGAATGATGTACTTAAAATACACTTCGGGAGGACTCATGTTGTTTCAAAATCAGTCTCTCCTGAAACTGAGTTCAGGAGCTTCTTTCTAAACTCCATAAACGTTTAGGATTTTTATCTTTAATTTTAGCATGGAGAAAAGACTACTCCACAGAGTGGTGCATCCCACCTCCCCGAGTTTTAATGAGATATGATTGACAAATTAAAAATACATATTTAAGGTGTACCACGTGATGTTTTGATATGTGTATACATTGTGAAATGATTGAGTGATCCAGTTTTTTGTTTCTTTGTTTGTTTGTGGGCTTTTTTGCTTTTTTTTTTTTGCTGCACCCTGCTTGGCTTGTGGGATCTTTGTTCCCTAACCAGGGATCGAACCCGGGCCTTGGCGGTGAAAGCACAGGGTCCTAACTACTGGCCTGCCAGGGAATTCCCTTCAGTGATTCAGTTTTGAAATCAGAAGGATTGCACTGGAGATAGAAAGTTCTGGAGAACTTTTTGTGGCATATCCTCCTTGTCTGAGGGGCAAGAGTTGTCACTATTATGAATTAAGTTTAATATTAGTGGTGTTAAATTCATACTTCCTTTGTTCATCGTGCACTGCATGCTGGATCTGAATTAAAGTTGGGTACCCATCTTTCAACTCATTGAAGGTCCTTTTCACTTGTCACAAAATTGGCCAGCTTGAGAAAACATGTAGTGTTAAATCTTTCCTCGGGAAGGATTATTTGATTCTGGAGGGACTGACTGAGGGAGGTTGTGGAATTGTCTTCCCTAAAGAGTCTTCAGAAACAGACTTGAGACATCAGATCATGTAATGCAGGGCAACCGTGCAAAGCTCTGGTGGGTGTCTCTCCAGGGAAAGGCAGGAAACGAGGGCAGATGGGGAAGGGTGAAAGTAACTGCCTTGCCCTTTGGATGGCCATGCTTTTGGCAGGTGAAGTGCAACATTCTTTAGTTGCTCTCCCTTTGATCTCTCGAGGTTCCAGGCACAGCTCAGCCCACCCTGCAGAGCAGCGAGCAGCAAGAGGCGAGCAGTGAACGGCGAGTGGCGTCACCTGACAGGACTGAATATTCGACACTTCGGTACGGCCGAGATTTTGGTTCCTCTCCAGCTACAGCAGCCCTTTTGATTAGGAGAGATGTGGAACTAACCACATTGGAGCCCAGATTGGACCCGAAAGGGCTCCATCTTCCGGCTCCACACCCCTCATCCGGCGCTACTTGACGGGAATTCGGGGATCGAGGAAGGGCGGAGTGCCTGGCGCGGAAGGAGCTTTCCCAACCTCAGGTTGCGAAAAGGCTTCGGGAGCCCCAGCACCTAACAGTGTGAGTGGAGGCGCCCCTGCTTTGCACCCTGGGAGTCTCACTTCAGGACCTTCCGGACCTTCAGTGACGACCGGAGGCCACGGAGGAGCTTCGAGGGCTCACTGTGCCCGCCTCTTACGTAAACCCCTGGCCCTCAGCTCGCTGCTGAGACTTCGGCCAGGGTGAGTGCGGTGGGCTGGGGCCTTGCAGGTGAGGGCCACTCTGACGCAATGGGCCTTGAGTGGCGGGAAGCCATTTTGCCCCGTGCTGTGTGAACCTCTTGGAGAGACGTTTCCCCTGGGCCTTCGTCTTCCTGAGCACCCCGGCAGGGAGGGCTGGTTGGGAGGCCCACGGGGTGCCTCGGTGTGAAGCCAGGCATTTTTAGGCCTCCGTGTGGCAGCCATTACAGGTGTCCTGGCAGGAGGCACTCTTTGACTCCTCTTCAGAAACTTCGAGAAAGTTCCCAGCATCAACCTAAACTTCAGAAACAGATTGAGGCAAGTGAGCAGGGAACAAAGCCAGAGGCTCTCCTGGGCACGTGGACCCGGTGGGCCTCCATTAGCACAGTGGAGGGGGTATGGAAAGCAAGAGACCAGTTGGTCTGCTGGGAGGCTTCACACTTTCTGATTCTGAGGGCCGCTTTGCAAGGGTAGCTTTTCAAAGGATCCACTTGAGGGTTTTGTTTGTTTTTGTGAGTTTTTTAATATTAAAATTTTAACTATTGCATCATTTCAGTGTTTTTTTAGAAATTGAAGTACAGTTAATTTATAATATTGCATTAGTTTCATGTTTACAGTGTAGTAATTCACTATTTTTGCAAATTATATTCCTTTATAGGTTATTGCAAGATAATGGGTATAATTTGCTGTCCTATACAGTACATCCTCGTTGCTTATCTATTTTATACCTAGGAGTTTTCATCTGTTAATCCCATACCTCTAATTTGCCCCTTTACCCTCCTCTTTCCCCTTTGGTAACCTCTAGTTTGTTATTCTGGCTCTGTGAGTCTGTTTCTGTTTTTTAAATAAGTTCATTTGTATCATTTTTTAGATTCCACACATAGGTGATATGAGACTTGTCTTCGTCTAACTTACTTTGCTGAGGATGGTAACCTCGAGGTCCATCCATGTTGCTGCGAATGACATTATTTCATTCTTTTCAGTGGCTGAGTAGTATTCTATTGTATATATGTACTGCATCTTCTTTATCCATTCCTCTGTCGATGGACACTTAGGCTGCTTCCGTGTCTTGGCTATTGTAAGTAATGCTGCTATGAACATTGGGGTGCAAGTATCATTTTATATTAGTGGATACTTTTGTTTTTCATTTTTTGAATGCGCTGGCATTCGGATATGTGTGTGAGTGCATCAGGACTCAGAGCACAGAATACCTGGCTACACCAGAAAATCCCTTCTTGTAAAATGCAGTAAAACATACAAGCTGAAGCCACATCTACGTACTTAAAAAGCTGTGGTATATGTGACTGAAGCCTAAATAAATATAAACAAATGCCCCTATAGCAATAAGTAAATAGGACTCCCCAAAGTAAAGAAAGTCAACAAAAACTAAGTGAACAACTCAGTCTGAGGAAAAGCTTTTATGGTTGGTAGAACAACTTATGTTAAAATGGCTTTATTGTGTTTAAATTGATGTTTCTAAAACTGTTCTTTCTTTGAGGAATGTAGTCAAATTGGTTCAGAGAGGGAAGGAACTCTTGAAGTTTTGAATTCGTTTTCTGTAGAATGGCATGTTCTGGACCTCCTTGTGTGGGGAGAGCGGAGACTGTGGCTTTTAACTCTTCTGTGAATTTTAAAAATGGAGTTTTTACTTAATAATGGGACCAGATGAGCTCAATATATAGGTAGAGTCATTTAATTAATTATTTTCCTGATTCACTTTGTTACTGGCAAACACCGGCTTCGTTCTATAAATTCAAATTCTGCCTGTAAATAGTGACATCGTTTACAACTCTGAAAGTCAAACTACCATGAAGCCATGTGCTAGGGGTTTGAAAATGGGAATATCCAAAAAAATCGCCATGAAATGTGATCAGGTCATAAATATTTTAAAACAGGGATGCCTAGATACCCGCGCAGCCTGTGCTGATGTTGGCTGTGGAGGTGGCAGTGGCGAGGTTAGTGGCTAGCAAACTAGGGAAGTGTTTGCTTAAAGGTACCAAGTGATTTGGAGGTTGTAAGCAAGTAGGAGAAGCTAGGATTTTTAAGATTTCAAGGAATTCTGCTCTTTCTCAGGTGGAAGCAAAACCCGAAAGAGAAGAGAATAGATAGATAGCTGAGGAATCTGGCAAGGCTGGGAGAGAAAAAGAAAAGAAGAGAGAAAAAGTAGAGGGCAAGGTCTGTATAGTTTCCCTGCTGTTTTTCTGGGGCTTACTGAGCAGTAGATTGCTAACTTCTCTGACCCCAAACATGAATAAGGAATTTGAAAGCAAGAATAATTATCATAGAGAAATTTTGCATCGTGATTTTTCAACCTATTTCTTTAAACAAAATGAAATAAGAGGATCAACTTTTCACGTAATGACTAACCCCTCAAAAAAGGATGATTTTTCCTTTTTTAATTTAAAATGGCGCATGGGGAGCCCCAGAGCTGTAATTGCTTGATATCGAGGGAGCAGTGTGGGCAGGCAGGCCAGTGAATCATCCAGGGGTCTGGATGGGGCAACCGGGGTTACTTTATGCGTAACTGAATTAAAATGAAGATGGCCCTTTGCTTGTATAGCTCAGTAGCTTGAGGTGTTCCCTGCGGAGGACCTTGGCTGGTGGGTGAGGCCAGTGGGGGTGGTGTGGTGACCCAAGGAGGGACAGTCGGCTTTTCTCATCGTGGCTGGTTATTTTACCACTAAATGATTCTCTTTTGGGTCCTTGCCTTGTGGATGTTGCTATTTCTATCAGGAAACTGCATTTTTAAACAGTGCTATGAACGATTTTCATGTACAGTATATCTTCATAGGATCTTAATGGAACAAACACCTGCTTTGATCCTACTTATTCTACCTTATTTTGAAATTAGTTGCTTAACTGAATATCATGGCAGAGGGAATTCTCAGGCTGCAAGTCCATCCCAGACAATGGCAAGACCTCTTAGTAGGTCTTTTCTAACCCAGGGCTGCAGCTGTACGAAGGAGAAAATGTCATTTCCTGAGTAATCACACATTCCTCCTGCTTTATAAAATAAAGCAATTCTGCACTCAGATAGCCAGTTTATTTTAATTACTCTGGAAGGCATGAACAGTGATCACATTTAGAAATAAATACTGTCAACAGAAGTGCTTGCTCTAGAAAACAGTCCAGTTGTGTCTGAAGTACCTAGTTTTGTTTTGGTTATTTCTCTGCCTGTTCTAGAAGAAAAGGGAGGATTGAGGTGTGGCTACACCAAGGCATCCTAAAAGGATCCTTTCCATGAAATTTCAGGGAATAGTTGGAAAACATTTGACCCATGACTTTGAAAGTACTTGGGCCAGTGTGGCCAGGTGGGAGAGGCCTCTGGGCTTAGTGATGAGAAGGCCTGGGTACCAACCCTCTCATCAGTCAGTCAGTACACAGGGAGATACCTGCCTCTGAGCATGGGCCTGGCACTTGCGGGGAGAGGAGGGAACTGGACCCTTCCATCTGCCAAGAGCAGGCTGAGCTGGAAATAAGACCCAGAGTCGTCGAGGTTTCTGTGGACTCTTGGCATCTCTTGATGGCTCTGGTGTGGGAAAACTGAGTCATGTTTACCTGCTCTACCCATAAAAACTGCTCTGTCTGTCATGCCCTGGTCACTTATGCTATGTCTGAATGTTGATAGCTGCAAGCTACGTGTGGCAAAGGTTCCCACTGGGTTTTCAAGGTGATAATCCCGGAACATCAGTCTCTTGAAAGACAAGAGGCAAATAATTGTCAGGTTTTGTAATAGAGCACATAAACCTCCTTTGAAGTTGGCCTCCCTGTTTAGGCCCTGCAAAGAAACTTTACATTTTCCCTTTGTCCTTTATCAAGAGCTTAAGATCTCTGGCAGACTTTTCCTAAACACCACATAAATATTAAACTGACTTACAAATATTGTTTATGAGAAACAGAATATTGTTCTTGTGGTTTGATATATATTTTTGGGTATGTGTCTTGACTTGAGTCTAGCTAATGTCCCACTCGGGAAGGATGCTTTGGAGGTTGATGAGTTTTTCGTCTGATTCTATTTCTAACTATTAAGTGCACTATTTAAGTAACAGGTTGTTCTTTAATTATACAGTGTGCATGACCACTAATAAATGTGCCCCATATTTAAATATACAGGTGGTTCCTTTGGGACGGCAGAGAGCCAAGGGCAGTCAGCCTTTCATATGCTAATACCTGAGATCAAGGCATACTAGATAGTACTCAATCAAGCCATAATATTTAGCTTTGGAAATTAAAGCATAAATTCATGAATTTGATTAGCATTCTTCTCTCTGCATTATATATTTAACCATAATATATGCATGCACCAATGTTCCAAGATTTTTCCTTTCTGTTTTTATGTCTTGGCAATGTATGTTTTACTTCCTACAGTATTTGTTAAATTTGTGAAGGCTGTTGTTTTTCAGGACAAAACCAAGAGGTTTTGAACTCCTAGTGTGTCTTCTTGTTGCTTGTCCCCTTATTAATGTAAACCTTAGACTTTCCATGGAGCTGCCCCTCCTTTATGGTATCTGATGCTACTGAGAGAGACCTTATGGGTTCGTGGTATTAGGGCTTAGAACCATTTTACAGGTGCTCAGAGAGGCCAGGTGACTTGCCTAAGGACACACAGCTACTGCAAAACTGGGACTGGATTCTAAGCATTCTGACTTCAAGAATGTTGATTTCCACTTTTTTTTCTACTTTTTATTGAAGCATAGTTGATTTACAATATTCTGTAAGTTTTGGGTGACAACAGAGTGATTCAACATTTTTATTGATTATACTCCATTTAATGTTATTATAAAATATTGGCTATATTCCCTGTGCTGTACCTTGTAGCTTATTTATTTATTTACTTATTTATTTACTTATTTTCTGGGACAGTGTTCTCTCAGTGGGGAAGTAGAAATGAGGTCTCCACCTCACGCCCCAAACTAAGTTCAGATACCAAGTGGCTTAAATAGCTAGATGTGAAAAGCAAAACTTTTTTTTTTAATCTTTATTGGAGTATAATTGCTTTACAATAGTGTGTTAGTTTCTGCTTTACAACAAAATGAATCAGTTATATATATACATATGTTCCCATATCTCTTTCCTCTTGCGTCTCCCTCCCTCCCACCCTCCCTATCCCACCTCTCCAGGCGGTCACAGAGCACCCAGCTGATCTCCCTGTGCCATGCGGCTGCTTCCCACTAGCTATCTACCTTACGTTTGGTAGTGTGTATATGTCCATGCCACTCTCTCGCTTTGTCACAGCTTACCCTTCCCCCTCCCCATATCCTCAAGTCCATTCTCTAGTAGGTCTGTGTCTTTATTCCTGTCTTACCCCTAGGTTCTTCATGACATTTTTTTTTCTTAAATTCCATATATATGTGTTAGCACACGGTATTTATCTCTCTCTTTATGACTTACTTCACTCTGTATGACAGACTCTAGGTCTACCCACCTCATTACAAATAGCTCAATTTCGTTTCTTTTTATGGCTGAGTAATATTCCATTGTATATATGTGCCACGTCTTCTTTATCCATTCATCCGATGACGGGCACTTAGGTTGTTTCCATCTCCGGGCTATTATAAATAAAGCTGCAATGAACATTTTGATACACGACTCTCTTTGAATTTTGGTATCAAGGTGATGGTGGCCTCGTAGAAGGAGTTTGGGAGTGTTCCTCCCTCTGCTATATTTTGGCAGAGTTTGAGAAGGATAGATGTTAGCGCTTCTCTAAATGTTTGATAGAATTCGCCTGTGAAGCCATCTGGTCCTGGGCTTTGGTTTGTTGGAAGATTTTTAATCACAGTTTCAATTTCAGTGCTTGTGATTGCTCTGTTCATATTTTCTATTTCTTCCTGGTTCAGTCTTGGCAGGTTGTGCATTTCTAAGAATTTGTCCATTTCTTCCAGGTTGTCCATTTTATTGGCATAGAGTTACTTGTAGTAATCTCTCATGATCCCGTGTATTTCTGCAGTGTCAGTTGTTACTTCTCCTTTTTTATTTCTAATTCTATTGATTTGAGTTTTCTCCCTTTTTTTCTTGATGAGTCTGGCTAATGGTTTATCAATTTTGTTTATCTTCTCAAAGAACCAGCTTTTAGTTTTATTGATCATTGCTATCATTTCCTTCATTTCTTTTTCCTTTATTTCCGATCTGATTTTTATGATTTCTTTTCTTCTGCTAACTTTGGGGTTTTTTTGGTTCTTCTTTCTCTAATTGCTTTAGATGCAAGGTTAGGTTGTTTATTCGAGATGTTTCCTGTTTCTTAAGGTAGGATTGTATTGCTATAAACTTCCCTCTTAGAACTGCTTTTGCTGCATCCCATAGATTTTGGGTTGTCGTGTCTCCATTGTCATTTGTTTCTAGGTATTTTTTGATTTCCTCTTTGATTTCTTCAGTGATCACTTCTTTATTAAGTAGTGTATTGTTTAGCCTCCATGTGTTTGTATTTTTTACAGATCTTTTCCTGTAATTGATATCTAGTCTCATAGCGTTGTGGTCAGAAAAGATACTTGATACAATTTCAATTTTCTTAAATTTACCAAGGCTTGATTTGTGACCCAAGATATGATCTATCCTGGAGAATGTTCCATGAGCACTTGAGAAAAATGTGTATTCTGTTGTTTTGGATGCAATGTGCTGTAAGTATCATTTAAGTCCATCTTGTTTAATGTATCATTTAAAGCTTGTGTTTCCTTATTTATTTTCATTTTGGATGATCTGTCCATTGGTGATAGTGGGGTATTAAAGTCCCCTACTATGAATGTGTTACTGTCGATTTCCCCTTTTATGGCTGTTAGTATTTGCCTTATGTATTGAGGTGCTCCTATGTTGGGTGCATAAATATTTACAATTGTTATATCTTCTTCTTGGATCGATCCCTTGATCTTTATGTGTGTCCTTCTTTGTCTCTTCTAATAGTCTTTATTTTAAAGTCTGTTTTGTCTGATATGAGAATTGCTACTCCAGCTTTCTTTTGGTTTCCATTTGCATGGAATATCTTTTTCCATCCCCTTACTTTCAATCTGTATGTGTCTCTAGGTCTGAAGTGGGTCTCTTGTAGACAGCATATATAAGGGTCTTGTTTTTGTATCCATTCAGCCAGTCTGTGTCTTTTGGTGGGAGCATTTAGTCCACTCACATTTAAGGTAATTATCAATATGTATGTTCCTATTCCCATTTTCTTAATTGTTTTGGGTTCGTTATTGTAGATCTTTTCCTTCTCTTGTGTTTCTTGCCTAGAGAAGTTCCTTTAGCAGTTGTTGTAGAGCTGGTTTGGTGGTGCTGAACTCTTTCAGCTTTTGCTTGTCTGTAAAGGTTTTAATTTCTCCATCAAATCTGAATGTGATCCTTGCTGGGTAGAGTAATCTTGGTTGCAGGTTTTTCTCCTTCATCACTTTAAATATGTCCTGCCGGTCCCTTGTGGCTTGTAGAGTTTCTGCTGAAAGATCAGCTGTTAACCTTATGGGGATTCCCTTGTGTGTTATTTGTTGTTTTTCCCTTGCTGCTTTTAATATGTTTTCTTTGTATTTAATTTTTGACAGTTTGATTAATATGTGTCTTGGCGTGTTTCTCCTTGGATTTATCCTGTATGGGACTCTCTGTGCTTCCTAAACTTGATTAACTATTTCCTTTCCCATATAGGGAAGTTTTCAACTATAATCTCTTCAAATATTTTCTCAGTTCCTTTCTTTTTCTCTTCTTCTTCTGGGACCCCTATAATTCGAATGTTGGTGTGTTTAATGTTGTTCCAGAGGTCTCTGAGACTGTCCTCAGTTCTTTTCATTCTTTTTTCTTTATTCTGCTCTGCAGTAGTTATTTCCACTATTTTATCTTCCAGGTCACTTATCCGTTCTTCTGCCCCTGTTATTGTGCTATTGATCCCATCTAGAGTTTTTTTCATTTCATGTATTGTTCATCGTTGTTTGTTTCATCTTTAGATCTTCTAGGTCCTTGTTAAATGTTTCTTGCATTTTCTCGATTTTATTTCCAAGACTTTGGATCATCTTTACTATCATTATTCTGAATTCTTTTTCAGGTAGACTGCCTATTTCCTCTTCATTTGTTAGGTCTGGCGAGTTTTTATCTTGCTCCTTCATTTGCTGTGTGTTTTTCTGTCTTCTCACTTTGCTTATCTTACTGTGTTTGGTGTCTCCTTTTTGCAGGCTGCAGGTTCGTAGTTCCCGTTGTTTTTGGTTCTGTCCCCAGTGGCTAAGGTTGGTTCATTGGGTTGTGTAGGCTTCTTGGTGGAGGGGACTAGTGCCTGTGTTCTGGTGGATGAGGTTGGATCTTGTCTTTCTGGTGGGCAGGTCCACGTCTGGTGGTGTGTTTTGGGGTGTCTGTGGACTTATTATGATTTTAGGCAGCCTCTCTGCTAATGGGTGGGGTTGTGTTCCTGACTGGCTAGTTGTTTGGCATAGGATGTCCAGCACTGTAGCTTGCTGGTCGTTGCGTGAAGCTGGGTGCTGGTGTTGAGATGGAGGTCTCTGGGAGATTTTCACCGTTTGATATTATGTGGAGCTGGGAGGTCTCTTGTGGACCAGTGTCCTGAAGTTGGCTCTCCCACCTCAGAGGCACAGCACTGACTCCTGGCTGCAGCATCAAGAGCCTTTCATCCACACAGCTCCGTAATTTGGGATGATTCGTTGTGTATTCATGTATTGCACAGATTTAGGGTGCATCAAGTTGATTGTGGAGCTTTAATCCGCTGCTCCTGAGGTTGCTGGGAGAGATTTCCCTTTCTCTTCTTTGTTCCAATAGCTCCCGGGGTTCAGCTTTGAATTTGGCCCCGCCTCTGCGTGTAGGTCGCCGGAGGGTGTATGTTTTTCCGCTCAGACAGGACGGGCTTAAAGGAGCCGCTGATTCGGGGGCTCTGGCTCACTCAGGCCGAGGGGGTGGGAGGGGCGCGGAGTGCGGGGCGGGCCCGCGGCGGCAGAGGACACTGTGATGTTGCACCAGCCTGAGGCGCGCCGTGCGTTCTCCCGGGTGAGTTGTCCCTGGATCCCGGGACCCTGGTAGTGGCGGGCGGCACAGGCTCCCTAAAATGGGGGTGTGGATAGTGACCTGTGCTCGCTCACAGGCTTCTTGGTGGCGGCAGCAGCAGCCTTAGTGTTTCCTGCCCGTCTCTGGGTCCGCGCTTTTAGCCGCGGCTTGCGCCCGTGTCTGGAGCTCCTTTAAGCGGCGCTCTTAATCCCCTCTCCTCACTCACCAGTATACAAAGAGGGAAGAAAAAGTCTCTTGCCTCTTCGGCAGGTCCAGACTTTTCCCTGGACTCCCTCCCGGCCAGCCATGGCGCACTAACACCCTTCAGACTGTGTTCACGCCGCCAACCCCAGTCCTCTCCCTGGGATCCGAGCGAAGCCCGAGCCTCAGCTCGCAGCCCCGCCCGCCCCGGCGGGTGAGCAGACAAGCCTCTCGGCCTGGTGAGTGCTGGTCGGCACTGACCCTCCCTGCGGGAATCTCTCCCCGCTTTGCCCTCCGCACCCCTGTGGCTGCGCTCTCCTCCGTGGTTCCGAAGCTTCCCCCCTCCGCCACCCGCAGTCTCCGCCCACGAAGGGGCTTCTAGTGTGTGGAACCTTTCCTCCTCCACGGCTCCTTCCCAGTGGTGCAGGTCCCGTCCCTATTCTTTTGTCTCTGTTTATTCTTTTTTCTTTTGCCCTACCCAGGTACGTGGGGAGTTTCTTGCCTTTTGGGAGGTCTGAGGTCTTCTGCCAGCATTCAGTAGGTGTTCTGTAGGAGTTGTTCCACATGTAGATGTATTTCTGGTGTATCTGTGGGGCAGAAGGTGATCTCTGCATCTTACTCTTCCCCCATCTTCACGGAAGCCGCTTATTTATTTTATACATAGTAGTTTGTACCTCTTAATTCCCTACCCCTTTTTTGCCCCTCCCCCCTTCCCTCTCCCCACTGCTAGCTACTAGTTTGTTCCCTGTACTTTGAGTCTGTTTCTGTATTGTTATCTTCACTAGTTTGTTGTGTTTTTTTAGATTCCACATGTAAGTGATATCATACAGTATTTGTCTTTCTCTGTCTAACTTATGTCCCTAAGCATAATACCCTCCTGGTGCAGGAGTGAGCAAGCCTGTGTGCACACTCTTCATGAGTGGAGTCTAGGTTTCCTACAGCCCTCTTGTGAGTGCCACTGGTTTTCATACTAGCTAAGAGGTCTTTGAACTAACTGCTCGCTCACCAGGGGGCATCTCTGAGCCCATGATATGCCCCTCTTCTCCTGTGTCCCCTAGTAGGGGAGTGAGTCCTGACCTGCTCGCTTCTCTTCCCTTCCTACCTGACTTTGTGTGGATATTTGTAGCCTTAGTTGTAGAAGGGTCTTTCTGCCAGTCTCCTGCTTGTTTTCAGTGAGGATTGCTTTTCATGTAGATGTAACTTTGATGTGTTTGTGAAGGGAGGTGAGCTCCAATCCACATCCTCCTAATCCACCATCTTCCTCCTGTCTGATTTCCACTAGTTTTGCAACCTTGTTAAGCCACTTGAGTAATAATTTTTAAAGTGTGGATTAAAGCAAGTTTTTTTTTTTTTTTGGCTTGCTATACTCTAACTTCAGGTCTCCCATTTGGGGGAATGAACTTGTAAGTCAGTTGCTTCTTCATTGAAAGCAATAAATATATCACTTAGTCTAGGCATAAGTTGTGAAAGCTTCACTGTGCTTCCCAGGCTGGGTCAAGACCACTTTGAAGCATTCCTGGGTACCATGCAGACAGAACTTAGTCAAGGCTGTTTATTCTTTGCCTTCTCTAGTATCAGCTCTGTTTGCTGATCTTCTCAGGAAACCTAGGGGCGAGCTCTGCTGTATAGCATGGACCACACAGCGCTTTGAAATGAGGAAGCTTTAAAGTCACAGGCAAGAGTTTGACTGGGAAGTTGAAGGGTCTGTCTGCAGGAAAGGATTGTACTTTGAGGTGAAATTCACAAACAAAATCAATCAACATGAAGAATCTGGAAACTCTCAGTGCGAGCTGTTTCATTTTTCTGTGCATTCCACAGGAAACAAGTGGGAACCTCTTGTGTAAAGTTCCAGCATATGTGGTCACAGAAGGTATTTGAACTGTACTGCGCAGGGAGGATATTGCAGCTGTCAGTGAGGGCGTTCGCAGAGCTTCCCTTTAACGTGACTGTGTCTTAACCATCAATTCGGAGAAAAGGAATTGTGCGAGAGTGGAACCGGGAAGAGGGTGTTCGGCGTGGGCGCAGCCAAGAGTCAGCAACAATGAGGGAGATCATTTTAAGTGAGGAGGTCCACAGTTTTTCATTCAGGAAATGGAAGGTTTCTTTGGCCCCTCTTTCTAATTCGAGAACTGTGTAGCTAATAAATTGAGAACATTTTTAGTAAAGTGGTATGTATATTTTTTAATCTTTTATGTGATATTGGCACATAATTCATATATAGATCTTAAATTATTTTTGTTTTATGTGGGTTTTCATTATTGAATGTAGCCCCTTTTAAAGAAAATGTTCAACAGCTTCTGGGAGACAATTTCCCTGCTTTATTGGGTAAGGCAGCCTAGGGTACACAGAAGAATGGAACAGAATTCAGGAAAACTGGGGAATTACCTTAAGGTAAGGGGGTTAAGATAACTTAGGAGAAACCACTTCAATTTGAAAGGGCTTATTTGTTAGTTGAAAAATAGGGATCAGTTAGACTTGCCCGAGAACAAACTGTATTTACAGAATTTTCAGAGCTACATTAAAAAGACTGGAAAGAAATCATCTGAAACGGCAGTATGTGCCTCTGAGTGAGAATTGTTTGCGTTGAGTCTCCATTCTGTTTTGTAAATTTAACACTCTCAAAAGGAAGAAAACAAAAATCAATTTCTTTAAAAAAAATGAAATCACAAAAGAAACCAGAAACCTGGCTCTTTCCCAGCGTTCTAATAAGAAATGATTATAGAGTTCTACAAAACTGTCGAAGGGCCTTCAAGGTGCTGAAAGGTTTTTGATCTCTTTAGCAAGTATTGTAGGGAATGGCTTTGCTGGAGCTCCCAGCTCCCTCAGCCCCTTTCCTCTGCGGAGGTCGGGCCCCAGGACCTTGGTCTTGAGTGGTGAGTGCCCAGCATGCAGCCAGGAGCACTACAAGTAGGCACTCCCTCGTGGAGCACCTTTTGCGTCTGAGGCTGACAATTGTCCTGCCTCTTATTGGGTAAGCCCTCGGCCTGTGGGCTGCCAGCTGCCTGAGTGTTACCAAGAGGAGATGGTTCATTCACTCTTTCACTGTGGATTGTCAGCTGAATAAAGCGGCCCACCACAGCCTGGGGGACAAAAGCTCTCCATTAGGATTACACTGCCAGGTTGGAGAATGGCTCTTTCAACGCTGCAAGGCCTCAAATAGGGGCTGTACTCAGCAGACCACCTTTATGCAAATCCCTCTTCTTTGTCCAAAGGCCCCCGTGACAGAGGCCAGCTAAGCCTTTCTGGGCAGATAGGCTTTGTGCAGGGCTGGGAGGGAGATCGCCCAGGTTAGGTGTTTCCAGGAAGAAAAGCAGATAGAACTGGTTTTGTAAAATGCTAGTACTAATAAATTGAATGTGTCTGTTGTTTCCAGTTCTCTCCTGGTTTCTTTCCTGATCCTGGACTTCCTCATAATTTTCCGGGGTGGAGAAGCTGCTTGGTCTGTGCTCCTCGCTTGCTTGGGCTCTCTTCTCTCTCCCGGCTGCCGCTCACTCCCTCTATCCTTCTCATTGAATATTTCCAAGGTCTTATATTCCCCTCCTCAGGTCAGTCCCTTGGGGCACTGTAGTGATGAGTCGAATTTCAAATATTCTTTGTGTGCGTCTTATAGAATAGACTAGAAGAGATCGCCAAGTCATGTGTCCAACTATTGCTCTTATCTATTGGTCGAATCGATAATTCTTATCAAATAGAGGGTGGGTTTTCCTACATGTTTCATTGATGCCTAAACAAGCAAGAGAACCCACAGCTGGTGAATTTTCTCTCCAGACTCTTCTATAACCCAGTTTCCCTCTAGTAAAGGACACCTTTGGCCTTGTGACCTTCAGCCTCTTGAGCCCCCGCTGCCCCCAGGCCCATAACGGCAGTATCACATCTGCCTTGTAACCCATTCTTTGTCTCTTCTCATTTTTGTCTGCCTCCTTTATGCCATGTCTGAAATCTGTCCTCTCTTGCAACTTTCTTCTGTTCCTTCAGTAGACCTGCTAAACTCACGGCTTTCTTCAGCCTGTCTGCTTCAGCCTGTGGTATCATCTCTCTTAAAGTTGCTTTGATCGTATTAGTCCCTTCTCAGAAATTTGCTGTAGTGCCCAACTAGCTTACAAATTAAATTAAAATGTTAACATCTTCAGTTAGAGAACCCAGCCTGTCTGACCACATCAGTTTCCCCATTTGGTTCTTTTACTTTTCAATATTCCACCTTCTCAATTTTTTATTTTCATTTATTTTTGGCTGCGTTGGGTCTTTGTTGCTGCTGGCGGGCTTTCTCTAGTTGCGGCGAGCAGGGGCTACTCTTTGTTGCGGTGCACGGGCTTCTCATTGCAGTGGCTTCTCTTGTTGCGGAGCACGGGCTCTAGGTGCACAGGCTTCAGTAGTTGTGGCACACGGGCTTCAGTAGTTGTGGCTCATGGGCTCCAGAGCGCAGGTTCAGTAGTTGTGGCGCATGGGCTTAGTTGCTCCGCGGCATGTGGGATCCTCCTGGACCAGGGCTCGAACCCACGTCCCCTGCATTGGCAGGAGGATTCTTAACCACTGCATCACCAGGGAAGTCCCCCCTTCTCAATTTTTAAAGAATTATTTTGACAGTTATGTAGGTCTTTGAAATAATTATTGTTTCTCTGTAGGTCTTCTAGCTTTTTTTTTTTTTTTTTTTTTTTGCGGTACATGGGCCTCTCACTGTTGTGGCCTCTCCTGTTGTGGAGCACAGGCTCCGGACGCGCAGGCTCAGCGTCCATGGCTCACGGGCCCAGCCGCTCCACGGCATGTGGGATCTTCCCGGACCGGGGCACGAACCCGTGTCCCCTGCATTGGCAGGCAGACTCTCAACCACTGCGCCACCAGGGAAGCCCGGTCTTCTAGCTTTAAGTGCTAACAACAGCAACAAAAACAAGCTGGCAAAGTGCCTCGCACATAGTCGATAACTATTTGGGACATGAACAAATAACTAAATCCATGGAAGCACTTGAAATTGCTGAAGACACCTCAATTTGTCCAGAAACCAGAAGCATAGGACTCAATGTCCTGAAAACAGAATTCTTGCTTCCTTGGTAACTTCCTATGGAGTCAAGTAGAGTGAAGCTTAATAAATATGGACCAAGAGTGGCCTAAAATACTCCAGTGTAATATGTAATACTTTCAGGTTCTTGACTCAAATTCAGTATTTCTGTGAGTTTGTATATGTGACTCTTCCTGTTTAGAAAGTTCTGCTATGAAGAGTTCCTGTATAATTTTCTTCAGTTTGTTTCAATAGTTGATTCTCAGATTTTAATCTGAAAATGGACTGAAAACAGAGAAAACTTACCTATTAGATTCCTCTTTTTTTTTTGGCTGCACCACACGGCATGCAGGGTTTTAGTTCCTCGACCAGGGATCGAACCCATGCCCCGTGCAGTGGAAGTGCAGAGTCGTAACCACTGGATGGCCAGGGAAGTCCCCTTCTTAATTAAATGATTCACTAAGATCTCTTTCAGTGGTTCACTTAAAATATACCTTTATGTAACGAGAGATGGCTATCTACATATTGTCATCTCTTCTACATTTTTTCCTACATCTTTTTCTATACCTTAGATTATTCTTTTCCTGAATCTTAGGGTCTCTGGAGAAAGAGAAAACTCTTGTCACAGTCCTCAACGAGCTGAATGCAATTTATTCTTCACGGTTTTGCAGGCTAGGTTCAGACAGCCATGTATTGTAGGGAGGAACTAATCTTATTCCCTGCACTGAGGGGAGAAACTGACAACATGTGACTTTCATACAGGGCCAGATAGGGCAGGTGCCATCAGGACTACAGGAGAGGGGATCAGAAAGTGCTTCTTGGAGAAGGTGCTTTGGAGAATGTGCCTTGAAGGATAGATATGGCTTCAATTAGTAAAGATATGGAGAAGGGCCTTCTAGGCAGGGAGACTGTCCTGAGCGAAGCCTGGGTGGGTGGATGGAAGAGTGTGTGTGACTGAGTGATGGTGCATACTTCCTGGAATTCAGAAGACGTAAGCTATGGTGTGGCTGAAGAGGTGAATTGGGTCATATTGTAGACGGCCTTGGGTGACAAGCTGAGACAGTTTGACTATGAGGGATGTTTAAAAGCTGCAAAGAGAACACATGTAACCATGATATGATATGCACATTTGCATATTCAACAAACATATGGAACCCCTTGTGTTCTCCCTTTAGTAACGTGATCTTATCTGCAATGAGGTGAGATAGAATCAGCCTAGTAAACGAAGCCAAACCCAAACCTACCCAACTAGTTGGGCCCCGGGATCCACATCACTGCTCTTGCTTGCTTCACAGGGGTTTCAGATGACAAATTTTGTCAGAGGCTCTTCCTCTAGGTCAGAGCTGTGCCAAGCCAATAGTTCTGGATGCCAGTCGCCAGTGGAGTAAGCATTGGGTGTGAATGCCACCACAGGCACCCAGTCGGCTTCTTGCAGATGCCCTTTGGCCAATGTGAACTGAGGTCACATGTTGAGAAGCGGCCCCAGTTCCCTTCAGTGGATGCTTCTTGAGCTGCCACTCTGTGCCAGGTGCTGGGGACAAGCAGTCACGAGACCAGATTCTGGCCTTGTGCTCACACTCCAGTGACAAAGGCTCGAACAGTGATCAGACATCCTAGAAAGTAGCAAGTGCCCTGAAAGAGAAGTAGACACTGAGCTCTAGAGGGCTGAGGGAGGAGGAATCTGGGGAGAGCATGTGCATGATTCTGGAAAATCTTGAGAAAAATGGAATCTTTTTGGACACATTCATATATCCAGATCCCCAGATCCCTTCAGGCCTCATAGATGCTGTGGAGTATGTTTGGCAAACATCAGAAACAGATTTTTATTTGGAGACCATGCTATTTGGCTTCAGCATTAGTACCATCCAGATAGTACAAGGATTATATGTTTCTCAGAGAAGGTGGAGACACTCCGTTTAATGCAAAGAAAATCCATAACACTTGGTAGAAGAAATTTGTGAACATCAACATCACTTCTATATCTAAAAACCACGTAAAGGATTCAAGTAAACTTTTTTTCTAATTACACATAAAGGAGAGTTTGTATAGTGGCAGATCTTAACATCATCTCTAGGCTTGTATCAAGGTGACTGGACAAGTTAGCATGAGAAAGCTTAGTGCCTTCGGTCAAGTAGGCTGCCATTGTGATTGATGGGGAGCTGAAATTAGGGAGAGACTAAAGAAATTTGACTTCATGGAGAAGCTGGCAGCAGTTTAAGAGCATTCTTGGGTGAGGAGCAATCCCAGTTTCTCCAGCCCATAGCATTGCTATGAGAATCATAGCACTGTGTGCCAAAGTCAGTTCTAACCTGGGAAGTCTTGGTAGTTGAAAACAGGTTCTCTTATCTTTATTTGAAATGTACAGTTACATGATTGTTGACTTCCCTTGTGTGGCTAGAAAGGCTATTTTTGATCTAGAAACATCTTTTTCTTCAAAGGTGAACTGAATAGACTATCCAGTGTCCACAGACAGCACTCACCAGTTTCTTCAATTCTCGTTCTTGGGTAAGAAAATGCCTTTCATCTTTTAGATTTTTGCTTTATACTTACTTTTTATATTGTACTGTGTGTTTGTAATCTCATGGAAGTAAGAGTCCTCTGTGTTTTGAAACTGATTGTCAAGTTGTAAGTGATTGGGGGTAAATCTAAGTAATGAACTGCATTTTAAAATAATAACACCTGAATTAGTCAATAATTCAATAATTCATACAATCAAGATGTGCTCAGTTAAAGCACAGGTCAAGGTGTAACATCATTCAACTAGTCACAATCAACTCTTAACAATGGTGAATTGAATACATGTGAAATTGTGTAGCAAATATTATTTGTGTAAACAAATAATAAAAATATCTGTTTAGAGATGTCATTGATTTTTACCAGCTACAGATTTAAAATGCAAACCGTATCTTATTCTACTTAGACACTCTAAAGGTAGCATTCTACCCATTTCCCTTAGAGAATTATAAAATCAAATGCAGGAAAGAAAAGATGTCTTGGTTTTGGTAAATTGGAGATTTTAGATCAATGATGTGTGTGTGTGTGTGTGTGTGTGTGTGTGTGTGTGTGTGTGTGTATGTATACATGCATGTAAACTCAATTGTAGAACAAATGAAAAGAGAACTGAACTTGAATGCAAATTTTTTGCATCTAATATTATATTTATATAGGTGTGTATATGATGATATATTCTCATAAATGAAAAATCAACCTGAAGTCAGGGAGCCTGATTCCTCCAGCTCCACTTTTCATTCTCAAGACTGCTTTGGCTATTCGGGATCTTTTGTGTTTCCATACAAATTGTGAAATTTTTTGTTCTACTTCTGTGAAAAATGCCAGTGATAGTTTGATAGGGATTGCATTGAATCTGTAGATTGCTTTGGGTAATAGAGTCATTTTCACAATGTTGATTCTTCCAATCCAAGAACATGGTATGTCTCTCCATCTATTTGTATCATCTTTAATTTTTTTCTTCAGTGTCTTATAATTTTCTGCATACAGGTCTTTTGTCTCCTTAGGTAGGTTTATTGCTAGATATTTTATTCTTTTTGTTGCAGTGGTAAATGGGAGTGTTTTCTTAATTTCACTTTCAGATTTTTCATCACTAGTGTATAGGAATGCCAGAGATTTCTGTGCATTAATTTTTTATCCTGCTCCTTTACCAAATTCATTGATTAGCTCTAGTAGTTTTCTAGTAGCATCTTTAGGATTCTCTATGTATAGTATCATGTCATCTGCAAAAGTGACAGCTTTACTTCTAATTTTCCAATTTGGATTCCTTTTATTTCTTTTTCTTCTCTGATTGCCGTGGCTAAAACTTCCAAAACTATGTTGAATAATAGCGGTGAGAGTGGGCAACCTTGTCTTGTTCCTGACCTTAGTGGGAATGGTTTCAGTTTTTCACCATTGAGGACGATGTTGGCTGTGGGTTTGTCATATATGGCCTTTATTATGTTGAGGAAAGTTCCCTCTATGCCTACTTTCTGCAGGGTTTTTATCATAAATGGGTGTTGAATTTTGTCAAAAGCTTTCTCTGCATCTATTGAGATGATCATATAGTTTTTCTACTTCAATTTGTTAATATAATGTATCACGTTGATTGATTTGCATATATTGAAGAATTCTTGCATTCCTGGAATAAACCCCACTTGATCATGCTGTATGATCCTTTTAATGTGCTGTTGGACCTGACTTCAGACTATACTACAAAGCTACAGTAATCAAGACAGTATGGTACTGGCACAAAAACAGAAAGATCAATGGAACGGGATAGAAAGCCCAAAGATAAATCCACGCACATATGGTCACCATATCTTTGATAAAGGAGGCAAGAATATACAGTGGAGAAAAGACAGCCTCTTCAATAAGTGGTGCTGGGAAAACTGGACAGGTACATGTAAAACTATGAAATTAGAACACTCCCTAACAGCATACACATAAATAAACTCAAAATGCATTAAAGACCTAAATGTAATGCCAGACACTATCAAACTCTTAGAGGAAAACATAGGCAGAACACACTATGACATAAATCACAGCAAGATCCTTTATGACCCACCTCCTAGAGAAATGGAAGTAAAAACAAAAATAAACAAATGGGACCTAATGAAACTTCAAAGCTTTTGCACAGCAAAGGAAACCATAAACAAGACCAAAAGACAACCCTCGGAATGGGAGAAAATATTTGCAAATGAAGCAACTGACAAAGGTTTAATCTCCGAAATTTACAAGCAGCTCATGCAGCTCAATAACAAAAAAACAAACAACCCAATCCAAAAATGGGCAGAAGACCTAAATAGACATTTCTCCAAAGAAGATATACAGATTGCCAACAAACACATGAAAGAATGCTCAACATCATTAATCATTAGAGAAATGCAAATCAAAACTACAATGAGATATCATCTCACACCAGTCAGAATGGCCATCATCAAAAAATCTAGAAACAATAAATGCTGGAGAGGGTGTGGAGAAAAGGGAACCCTCTTGCACTGTTGGTGGGAACGTAAATTGGTACAGCCACTATGGAGAACAGTATGGAGGTTCCTTAAAAAACTACAAAAAGAACTACCATATGACCCAGCAATCCCACTACTGGGCATATACCCTGAGAAAACCATAATTCAAAAAGAGTCATGTACCAGAATGTTCATTGCAGCTCTATTTACAATAGCCCAGAGATGGAGGCAACCTAAGTGTCCATCATCGGATGAATGGATAAAGAAGATGTGGCACATATATACCATGGAATATTACTCAGCCATAAAAAGAAACGAAATTGAGTTATTTGTAGTGAGGTGGATAGACCTAGAGTCTGTCATACAGAGTGAAGTAAGTCAGAAAGAGAAAAACAAATACCGTATGCTAACACATATATATGGAATCTAAGAAAAAAAAAAGGTCATGAAGAACCTAGGGGTAAGACGGGAATAAAGACAGAGACCTACTAGAGAATGGACTTGAGGATATGGGGAAGGGGAAGGGTAAGCTGTGACGAAGCGAGAGAGTGGCATGGACATGTATACACTATCAAACGTAAAATACATAGCTAGTGGGAAGCAGCCGCATAGCACAGGGAGATCAGCTGGGTGCTTTGTGACCACCTAGAGGGGTGGGATAGGGAGGGAGGGAGGGAGGCAGACGCAAGAGGGAAGAGATACGGGAACATATGTATGTGTATAACTGATTCACTTTGTTATAAAGCAGAAAGTAACACACCATTTTAAAGCAATTATACTCCAATAAAGATGTCAAAAAAGAAAATCAACGTACATATTTCCTTTTAACTGTGATGTATAAAATAAAACGTAACATATATTTATTGCAATTAATGTAATATGGTGTTTAGGTACCCTGGGAACTTTGATACTTCTGTAATGAAAATAAATATGAAAAATAAATTTATAAATCTTAGGATGTAACAGTTATACTCAATGTCACTCATTTCTTTCAAAGGGGGCATTTTCCCAAGTATTCAACTGGTGAGCTCCATAAATACATTTTCAAAAATTGCATGGGACTTAGATGTGTCTCATGCCAAGTTGCTCATTTTATAAAAACATCTCAATAGATACACAAGTTGTCCTTGTGCACTCTTGAAATTCCATACTGGGAATATTTCCTTAGTATAGGAATTCCAATGTGGTGATACACCTGATGGACAGCTTTTACCTTGTTCCTGGCTTCAAAGTTATTTAGACGTCAGAGATTAAGGTCATATTAATTTATGGTTCATACTGTTTGCAAAAAGGAGAACATTACCTTACATAGATAATTCTGAAAGAGAAACATCTGTAATGCACAGTCATTGCAATTGCTCTTTTTTATGTTGGAAGAAAGTCTTTCCTGTTTTCGCTTTTTTAAATTTCAGATTTATTGAAGCATAATGAACATGGAAAAAATATGGAACGCTTCACAAATTTGTCCGTTATCCTTGCAAAGTGCCATGCTAATCTTCTCTGTATCATTCCAATTTTGGAATATGTGCAGCTTAAGCAAGCACTCCTTGTAATAGTTCTTTAAAAGAGGAGTTTAAGTGAGAGTCCTTTATCCATAGTGCAGGCTATGCTGGGCACTTTTTTGGGAGTACCTGGGACTGAGACCAGTAAACTAGTTAAAAGTGACCTATGTAGTTACCACATTCATCTTTCCCTGGACCCTTTATAAACTTTGGGGGGCTCCCAGACTAGCATTTTTATCCCAGAGCTCATTAAATATTTATTGTTAGGTTTTCAGATTTTCCTTTGTGTCATTCCTAAGTTAAAATGTCTTTGGCCATCGAAGGTGCTTGAGGATGGGAGATAAATCAAAACAAAGACATGTTCCCAGTGATCCTAAACCTATGAAAAGCCCTGAGATGTCTTGTAATCAAGAAATCTGCTTCACTATATTTAACTCATCATTTTCCAAACGTACCCAACCAAGGAACACTTCACTTTTACTTTTGCTGCACACCTTTTAACACCGTTTGGTGCTAGTGCTCTGTGGGAGTAATGACCTCTAGGAAAGCCTTGGGTTACTTGTACTAGGCTATTTCATATATGTGAGCAATGGCATCTGGCCTTAGTATTCTGGAAATCCCCAGGAATAAGATTTGCCAGCCCTTTCTGAGCAAGAAGACGACCAGCAGTTAATCGCAACTCTTAGGAAAACAGACCATGAATGTTTGCAGTGATTTAGGCTCTGGCAGGTTTGGAGGTAGCAAAAACTGCTGGGCTAGCTCCAATCGGTTCAGAAACTGTCTTTCTAGGCTTAGCACTTTTTCTGCTGCTGAGATGAGGACAGAAAACGACCCAACCCCCCAAACCGAGAATGAGATTTGTTGACATGGTCCCCTCTGTTCTTAGATGCTGCTGCTCAGGGATGCGATTCGCCAGAGATCTCTCCCCTCCCCCTCTCCACTTAGTGGTTTTGAGGGGACAGGCTTTGGTAACTGAGTCCATGTCTTTGGAGAGGAGGTTCAGGGGGACCAGCATCACACCTGTGACAAACAAAGAGGATCCCCCTCTTCCAATGAAGCCTGGAAAGTGTGTTGCTTCGGACAAGAGTTAAAGAAGAGAGTTTCAGAATATCAAGAGTTACTTGATTTTTTTTTAAAGAATCCTTTGCTGAACCACAGAACAAATCCAATTCCATGTTTCTGAGAACCCATCTTTTTCCACTGTAGAAAAGTGAGTTTGCCTAAGGTTGGACAAATTAACTTTTTTTTTTAAGGAAACAGTAAAAAGTAATTTTCCCATACTGCAAAATTTTGAAATACTTGGCTTCAAGTTTCAGTGCGTTTTCTTTTCAATGAATATGATTTGCATTCTATTGAATACAGAGTTTTTAAAAGTCAGCGTCTGTTTATATTGCATATAAGGTAGATCTAATGTGGACAGTTTTATACCAAATGTTTATCTTATGAGCCAGTAAAAGCTCGTAAATAAAAAACTTGAAAGTTTAACATAAGCCTTTTATTTAGTTGTGGTGTATCTTGGTCATTTTTATCAAATCTTTGAATTAGATGAGTGACTAGAATAACCTTTAGTTTCTATAAATTCTAATATAATGTGCAGTAAACTTGTACCCCCACGAGTAATAATGGAAGAGTTTTAAAGTGTTATGCAGATCTATAGAATCCAAGTCAAAGGATAAGTTATTACTCAGCTTTTGTAAGGGGCAGAGGAATTACTATGTAGGAAATCTAAAAGCCCTAGACATTTTAGGGAAGGAGGCATACAGATATCGACATGAAAGTAACATGGGGATAATCTTGATTCAACTAATTATTTATGTAATCATTTTCAAATTCCAATGCTTTAACCAATATTAAAGCATGATTACTTCATTTATTCATTTATTCACTCATCCAAAAACAATTTTTGGGCCAAAGTGAGGAGGGGAGGTCCAAGGCAGGTGGGCAGGCAAGAAAGAGCTTCTTTATTAGCAACTCACTTTAGGAGCAGGATGGACCCTGGCAGCCTGGAGTCGGCCCTGGAAGTCCCTGCCCGAGGCCCAGCCTATCCCTACAGGCTCCAGACCCGGGGAACCAATTCCGGGGAGCTTGGAAGCTGAGTCATGCAGCATGCACCTGCGCAGTTCAGACTCCTGCATGCTGGTCTTCAGGCATCGCGGACCTCTAGGCCTGTGTGGACAGGGGCCACTCACAGCCAACAGCCCATCTTCTTGGGGTCAGCGGTTCCCTACACAGCGGAAAAAAAAAGAGCTTCTCTTCTCCTGGAATTTTGGAGGCTGTACTTTAGTGCTTTACATTATTTTTATTGTTAGACAACATTATGCACATTGGTTTTCCTCGACGGATTGAAATCGAAGTTCTGTTGAAATACAGTGGATCAAAATAGTTTTTCTTTGATAATGGTTTGCTCTCCTCTCCTCTATCGCAGTTTAGTCTACTTTCTCTGTGGTTCTAAGACTGACAGCCTGAGCTTTCTAATAGTCAGGGAACCCTGAGCTTCACAGTGGCAGAGTTCAGGGGGTTGCATTTAAGGAAATGTATAGTTACTTTCGCCCAGGTGCACTCTTGCTACCTGTAACATCTGATTCCAGCTTCTGTGTCTCTATTTAGTCCTGTGTTTCCTCTGTGCTCCTTGTCTCTATTCCCTCCTCTCAGTTTCCAGAGCATTTTATATGAATTTAAATCTTGCAGCTTTCGACCTTGTAGTTATCTATTTACAAGTCTGATCTCTCAGCTTCATCTCTTTATACCCCAGAGTCTGCCATAGAGTTCACACTTCGAAAACTTCTATCAAATGTCAGATGAATAAATAGGATTTCACTTACACACAACTCAGCAGGAAAGATGTGTTATCTGATGAGGGGAAACTTATCTTTACTTCCAAAATTGTGTCTACTTTTTACATAAGAGCTATCTGGTAAAGAGAACCAGCATATTAGGAGGTAGAATTTTCTCCTGTGGACCTTTTCCCTTTAACATGTTCTCTCTACACTATTTCTTACAGATGAGCTATCTATTATACTTTTTGAGTTTCTCATTCTTAATTTTTGGTAAATTCCTGGGTTGATTCTTTTAGAGATGAACCAATATTGGAACATGGGGACTAAATGATGAAAGGGGGGAGAGAAAAATAATAGGGTAGAAGAGAAAAGTGTCCATGACTATGCCTGGAAAGAGAGGCAACGCACAACCAGCTTTGTTAGCTCAATTTTGCACAGTATTAGTGAGTAGCTGAAATGGGGCAGAGTTGTGATGTGTCAAGGGTAGATAAGGACATTTTTCTATTTCAATATCTGACTCTAGGAGACGTCAGGAACTATTCTCAACAATGTGTCCTTGGATCTTGAATGAGTCTAAGAGTCTTAGCCTTAGTTTGATGCCATGGTCCACTTGGATAATGGCAGCAACAAACACTCAAAAGGGCTCTGAGAGATCTCTTAGGTGGGAGAGAGGTGTAGCAGGGAGAGAGGTGTAGCAGGGGCTTGGGACCCATCATCTCCAAGCACTGGAGGAAGGAGAGGTGGGAGGGAATTGATGGAATGCGCTTCAAGATTCTTACCACCTACAAAGCCCAAGTGCTGCTGTGCTTCAGCCTCAATGATGTCTAGAGTCTTGAAGTACACTGGACTGTCACTCTTTGCTATAGACCAGAGATTCTCAAATACTCAAATCTTGTGTCTCACAAATCACTGTCAAGGGACTGGGCTCTCACCAGGATAGAAACCAAACTCCTCTGTTTTTCAGCAAAGGGTATTGATGTGTTTAGACAGTTTGTCAGCATATTTATGATTTTTGGTGAATTTCAAGGACATGATCAATTGCAGAAAGGCTATTGGATGTAAATGTGATTGCTACAGAACTTCAAAGTAATTTGTTGATAGGCTAGGGAACCAGAATTGGGAGAAACATGAGATGTTCGTGCTTATTCCTAGTCAGTGGGAAGCTCGCAGATGGAGAATGGAGGGGAGGGTGCCAGGAGAGTAGATGGGAGACGACACGTGACATTTGCAGATGGGTAAAGTGTTGAAAGAGGGCCAGTGCTAAGTCATGGAGAGGCCATATGCTAGTGAGAGAATGCTCAGGCACTGCCACTGACTCTCAGGGTGGCCCTGAGAAAGTTAGCTAACCTCTCTGGACCCCATTTTCCTCATATATAAAATGGGCAAGATAATAATAGGGCCTGGGATGTAGTAAGTGCTTAACAAATGTCACCTAATGTTATTCCTATGTTTAACTTTTCTGAAAAGTCTTCTATCTTCCTACAGTTATAAAGCTAAATTCAGTAAATATGGTTGAATCCGAGCCCTATCCCAAGGGAGGTTATTGCTTAAATACAAGAATAACATAATGAGAATGTTTTCATCTCCAAGGATCTCCTATAGCAAGGGGCCTGAAGACAGCTTGCTAGCAAGTCCCACCCTAGTTTCTTTGTGATTTCAAAGAGGAAGGATAGCAATATACTCTTGGTAATTAAATTGAAAAGTTTGCAGTATTTTTCAGTTTTACATGTTTTTCTGTTGCTGTTTTTGTTTTTGTGTTTTTTGGAATTCACAGACTGTTTTAACTTGATGAAATCCTTTTTAATAGAGGGGTTATAATTAATGGTTTAAATGCTTCCCTTTATCGACTGTGAACTTTACAAGAGCAGAGACTATGTCACCCTCATCTCTGGATTCCCATGCTTGGTATTGCCAAGCCTGGCATAATGTAGGCACTCTGTGAATGCATTTTGAATAAATGCAGTCCTTTAGCTTTTCAAGTGATGGTGCTTTCCATATGTCCTAGTCCTAAGAGAATTCAGATGAAGTCTAGGGGAAATCAAAAGAAGATATAAAAGAGCTATGACAAAAATATACTGATGCTTTATATTCATTCTCAGCTAGATTTTTAAAATGTCAATTACAAATTTCATGGATTAATAGAAAATCAAGGTTGATATACAGTGCCATAGCTATAAATGTAGGGACCACAAAAAATATTTTTGAGTACAAACTTCCCAGAATAAGTTCTGGAGATCTAATGTACAGCAGTGTGACTACAGTTAATAATGCCGTACTTGAAGTTTGCTAAGAGAGTAGATTTTGTGTTCTCACCGCCCCCCCACACCCCAAAGATAATTATGTGAGGTGATGGATGTGTTAATTAACTTGACTGTGGTAATCATTTCATAGCCTATACATATATAAAATCATCACATTGTACATTTAAATATATACAGTTTTATTTGTCAATTATACCACAGTAAAGAAAAAATAGAAATTTATTTCTGGAAAAATTACAATTCCCCTCCAAACCCCACAGTAGATCACTCTAATTGCGAAGTGAAGTCTAGCCCTGATAATAGAGGTTGAAGGATGGGTCAGGGAAGGATAGTACCAGACAGGCCATCCAGAAGCAAAACAGAAATATTATCCCCATGAATCTTCCATCATTAAAGCTCCTTTTCTCCATCTCAGGGGTTAGGGCTTCTCTAAGGATTGGTATGTAGGTTTAATACTAGGACATGCTTTGGGAATAATGAAAAACATTAAGTTATACAGGCTGATTGAATTCTACTTATAATGTTAAAAATCTTGTTTGTCACCTGGATATCTATAGGGCTCATTTGCTAGTATTTTCATTGTCCAGCTATAGTAACTAGCAAACATACCATGCACATCAGAGCAGCAGAGACTTGGGATCAATTCTGCTTTTCCAGGAAGTGCAGTCCTCAGAGATGCCTCGTTCTTTTAGCGGAAATCAAACCGAGGCTGCACTTCCTGTTGCGTTTCGGAAATGGAGGTAGCCCTGGACAGTTTAAGATAGTTTGGAGCAGCAGTTTAAAAATGCTAGAAACTTGGAATCCATTTATCTTGTAAATGCTTCCATAGGCCATTACACATCCTCTAACCCTTTGAAACAGTTTAAGACATGCTAGGGTTGGTAAGCCTCACACAGAATTCACTTTGGACATTGAATAGGTTGGATTTTTTCAGAAAGTATTTATTCTCTAAAATCCTGGGACTCCTAGGGACCACATCCCTTTGATTTTTGGCATTCTAAATTCCCATTTCTTCTCTTCTGTCATCTGGGTGTATGGGACCATACTCAGTCACTGCAAACTTTGCAAAGAAAAGGGAGAGCTGTTAAGGTCAAATAGTTTGTGTCAACACTCTCACGAGAGGTAACGAAGTTCTCGATATCGTATTTTGTACTTATGTACATTTAATTGGATTAAACAAATACCCAGTGCTTTGTGTGTATGGAGAACAGTTCTAGGTAGTTTAGGATATAGAAAGCAGGGTAAGAGTCCAACTGCCCTGAGGAAGCTTACACACAGGACACAGTTTGTGTAGGGGTCTTCAAAGGAAAGACTTAGGGGAGATCTGGGAATACTTCTTAGAAACAGTGACATAAGGATGGAAGGTGGTCGAGTGTAGTTTTTAACGCCAAGGCCTGTCTCTCTGGATTCAAACCTCTGATGTACCCTTTACTAGCTGGGTGATCTTGGGCTTCCTTCCTGTGCCTCGTTTTCCTGAGAAACTGAGATGATAACATTAGAGCAGACCTCATAGAAATGTTGTGAGAATCAAATAAGTTGCTTACTGCAGAGATCAGGGCCTCTCCATCAGTCTGGGATAGCAGAGGACCCAGGGGAGGGCTTTAGGAGGAGGAACAGGATTAGTACAGAGGTGGATGCTGATCAGACGGGCCCAAATAGGGGCAGAGAAAGAAGAGAGTTACGGAAGGTAGCTTGGCAACCTTCGTGTGTAGGACTAGATTGACGATGCTCATGCTTAGGACTTTGGTCCTACAACTGGGATTTTTCTCTGCTACTATCTTGGTAAAGGTGAAGAATTTGACTTTCTACTCCTTTTAGAGAATTACTGTACAATGCATGTGGAAATTTAATTCTGGAGAACTCCTGTAGTTGCAACCAAGGGAAGGAAATATTGAGTCTGTTGATAAATGAGGAAGGGACAGGAACAAACATTAGATTACCTCCCTGCTGTTGATCAGCCGGATTCCTAGGTAGCCTTGGTATTTGGGAGGACAGGGTTGTTGAAGAGACAGTCAGTTTGACCATGGACAAATTACAGATTACTTATTGAGATTACTTAGGGATTTCATGTACAACCCAGGCAAAGGCTGGGAGACAGGATGTAGAAGACTGCGTCTGAGTGGTGGGTGGCCGGAAAGCTCAGACGTGTCCCATCTATTCGTATGTTGTCTTCTACAACAGTGGGCTTCCAAAATAGTTTAGAGAGCTTTCAGAGTAATCATCTCAGGGTTTAATAAAAGAAAGAAAGTGGGTACTGTAGCAAGACAAGGAGAGCTCATTTTCCCTGAGGTTTGAAAAGCAGTACAGTGGAGATGATGAAGCAAATGTACACAGACTCATTCAAATCCCACTTCTGTCAGGTACTAGCTGTGTAACCTCAGACCAATTATTTCGACTGCAATTTTAAAACTTTTTTCCCAGTTTTATTTAGATATAATTGACACATAACATTGTATAAGTTTAAGGTATACAACATAATTATTTGATATATGTATTATATATTGTGAAATGATGACTGCAATAAATTTAGTTACTATCCATCACCTCACATAGTTAAAATCTTTTCCTTATGATGAGAACTTTTAAGATCTACTCTCTGAGCACCTTTCAAATATACAATGCAGTATTGTTAACTATAGTCACCACGCTGTACATCACCTCCCCAGAACTTATTTACTTTATAACTGCAAGTTTGTGCCTTTTGACTTCAGTCATCTATTTCCCTCCATCCCCCCTCCATGCCCTGCCTGTGGAAACCACTGGTCTGTTTTCTGTTTCTGTGAGGTTTGTTTGCTTCTTTGTTTGTTTTTAGATTCCACATATGAGTGAGATCATACAGTATTTGTTTTTCTCCGTCTGACTTACTTCGCTTAGCCTAACGCACTCAAGATCCATCCATGTTGTCGCAAATGGCAGGATTTCCTTCTGTGTTATGGCTGAATAGTATTCCATGTGGGAAGTGAGAGTAATAACACCTTATGCACAGGACTGTTGTGAGGATTGAATGATGGTTCGTGAAATACTCACACCTAGCTACGTGTGTAGTAAACCCCATAAACATCGGCCGTTGTGGCTCCACCCTGCTTCGAGTCCTCAGCCTCTCCCAGCCGAACCACTCAGGTCTTCTAGCCCAGTGCTTCCCAAAGGTTACTGTGCATAGGTGCTACTTGGAGATCTTTGCACCATGATGATTCTGATTTGGCAGTTCTGGAGCAGCCTGAGACTATGATTTCAGGTAGGACCCATTCTGCCGAGCTGGAGACCACATTTTAAACAGCAGAAGTCTGACATCCTTCTTTCAGCCTCAACTTCTTTCTAGCCATCTAATCCACTCCAGGGTGATATTTATAAAATGGCAATATCAGTTACACCTTTTTAAAATACAAGTTCAAGTCATAGCACTTCCAAGTGTTCCCACAGGGCACTTGGTAGATCAAGTTCACATTTCTCCTCAGCCTGACGTTCTGGCTCCCACCTCCCTTCCTAAGTAGTCTCGATTTCAGTCACACTGTGATGCTTTGCCGGGTAGGCCTTTCGCTTTACTTTTGTTTTGTTTTGTTTGCATTTTTTATTGTGGTAGTAAAATATACGTAACATAAAATTTACTATTTTAACATTTTTTAAGCCTACAATCGAGTGGCATTAAATACATTCACATTGCTGTGCAACCATCGTCGCTCTTCATTTCCAGGTTTTCATCATCCCAAACTGAAACCCTGTCCCCATTAAACTGTATCCTCATTTCCCCCTGCCCCCAGCCCCTGGTAACCACTATTCTACTTTCTGTCTCTTATCACACTTTGTTTACAAGCATTTATTGTGTCCTTACTCTATATCTGGCACTAGGGTAGGCACTTTGATATCCATTATATCAGTGAATCTTCACAAGCGCCCTGTGAAGTGGTGCTATTATTGTTCTCATTTTATAGATGAGGACACAGAGGCTCAGAAAGGTTAAATAAGTTGCCCAAGTTCACATGCTAGGAAGCAGTAAGGACCATTTGTTGTAACCATGACATTTCACGTTGGTGCCCTTACTCAGGCTCTGTTTTCTGCCTGTGATGTTCTTTCCATCCACTGGTTGAAGGCTTCTGTGTCCATTACACAGTAATTTCTGGTACCGCCTTCTGGGAAGCTTTTAGTTCAGCAGTGTTTATTCCCTTGCCTTGAATCAGTGGATTTACGTAGATTACCCAAAAGTCTCTGTGCTTCCAAGGAATAGTGGGGACAAGGATTAAATGAATTGCTGACATTTCAGAACTGGCCAGACCATGGGAGGGGTTTGTAGAAGATCCAGAGACATAATTGGAATAAGACCAGGATTAGGAATCAGGTTCAGTTTTTACTACCCCACATAGAAACTTGAACTATTCTGCCAGAGTGGTGAAGGATGTAAGAACATTTTGCCTTTTAGTTTTCCTTACTGCCTCAGGCTAAGAGAACATGCCAGGCAGAATTCCCCAAAGTACAAAACCAATAAGAGATACACTTTTATTTATTTACTTTTGGCTGCGTTGGGTCTTCGTTGCTGTGCATGGGCTTTCTCTGGTTGTAGCAAGCGGGGGCTACTCTTTGTTGCAGTGTGCGGGCTTCTCATCACAGTGGCTTCCCTTGTTGTGGAGCATGGGCTCTAGGCGCATGGGCTTCAGTAGCTGTGGCACACGGGCTCAGTAGTTGTGGCACGTGGGCTTCAGTAGTTGTGGTTTGCGGGCTCTAGAGCGCAGGCTCAGTAGTGTGGCGCATGGGCTTAGTTGCTCCGCGGCATGTGGGATCTTCCGGGACCAGGGCTCGAACCCATGTCCCCTGCATTGGCAGGTGGATTCTCATCCACTGCACCACCAGGGAAGTCCCGAGATACACTTTTAGATCTGACTTTGTTTCTCTACAGATCTGGGTTTGCCATTGTTTGTTTGTTTCTTATTTTTTGTTTAACTCATCTGTCTTTTAGGAACAGGATTAGCTGGGTGAGAGGTGTTCAGCAACGTCTGGCTGCTCATCCGCATTTTGGCAGTTAGGACTCGGTGCTTTTTCATTCATTTATTCATTCAACAAATATATATGCAGCATGCATTTTCTGCTAGGAACAGTGCAGGGTACCTGTAAATACAACAATGGACACAGTTGACCTGGCCCTGTCCTCAGAAGAGGCCAAAAAATATGCAGAGAATGAGCCTCAGCTTCCGTCTGGGAAAGAGTGGACGTGTGACCTGTGTAGATGTGTGTGTGCCTGTGCTATTGGAATCATTTCCTTCATTGCTGGCTTATGAAGGAATGTCCTAGAAATATCAATTAAGTCCATTTTGTTTAATGTATCATTTTAAGCTTGTAGTACCTTATTTATTGTTCTTTTGGATGATCTGTCCATTGGTGAAAGTGGGGTGTTAAAGTCCCCTACTATGATTGTGTTACTATCAATTTCCCCTTTTATGGCTGTTAGTATTTGCCTTATGTATTGAGGTGCTCCTATGTTGGGTGCATAAATATTTACAATTGTTATATCTTCTTCTTGGATCGATCCCTTCATCATTATGTAGTGTCCTTCTTTGTCTCTTGTAATAGACTTTATTTTAAAGTCTATTTTGTCTGATATGAGAATTGCTACTTCAGCTTTCTTTTGGTTTCCATTTGCATGGAATATCTTTTTCCATCCCCTCACTTTCTGTCTGTATGTGTCCCTAGGTCTGAAGTGGGTCTCTTCTAGACAGCATATATACAGGTCTTGTTTTTGTATCCATTCAGCCAGTCTATGTCTTTTGGTTGGAGCATTTAATCCATTTACATTTAAGGTAATTATCGATATGTATGTTCCTATTACCATTTTCTTAATTGTTTTGGATTTGTTATTGTAGGTCTTTTCCTTCTCTTGTGTTTCTTGCCTAGAGACGTTCCTTTAGCATTTTGTAAAGCTGGTTTGGTGGTGCTGAATTCTCTTAGTTTTAGCTTGTGTGTAAATGTTTCAATTTCTCCGTCAAATCTGAATGAGATCCTTGCTGGGTAGAGTAATCTTGGTTGTAGGTTTTTCTCCTTCATCTCTTTAAATATGTCCTGCCACTCCCTTCTGGCTTGCAGAGTTTCTGCTGAAAGATCAGCTGTTAACCTTATGGGGATTCCCTTGTGTGTTATTTGTTGTTTTTCCCTTGCTGCTTTTAATATGTTTTCTTTGTATTTAATTTTTGACAGTTTGATTAATATGTGTCTTGGCGTATTTCTCCTTGGCGTATATCTCCTTGGATTTATCCTGTATGGGACTCTCTGTGCTTCCTGGACTTGATTATTTCCTTTCCCATATTAGAGAAGTTTTCAACTATAATCTCTTCAAATATTTTCTCAGTCCCTTTCTTTTTCTCTTCTGGGAACCCTATAATTTGAATATTGGTGCATTTAATGTTGTCCCAGAGGTCTCTGAGAGTGTCCTCAATTCTTTTCATTTTTTTTCTTTATTCTGCTCTGCAGTAGTTATTTCCACTATTTTATCTTCCAGGTCACTTATCCATTCTTCTGCCTCAGTTATTCTGCTATTGTTCCCTTCTAGAGAATTTTTAGTTTCATTTATTTTGTTGTTCATTACTGTTTGTTTGTCTTTAGTTCTTCTAGGTCCTTGTTAAATGTTTCTTGTATTTTCTCTATTCTACTTCCAAGATTTTGGATCATCTTTACTCTCATTACTCTGAATTCTTTTTCAGGTAGACTGCCTATTTCCTCTTCATGTGTTAGGTCTGGTGGGTTTTTATCTTGCTCCTTCATCTGCTGTGTGTTTCTCTGTCTTCTCATTTTGCTTATCTTACTGTGTTTGGGGTCTCCTTTTCGCAGGCTGCAGGTTCATAGTTCCCATTGTTTTTGGTGTCTGCCCCCAGTGGCTAAGGTTGTTTCAGTGGATTGTGTAGGCTTCCTGATGGAGGGGACTAGTACCTTTGTTCTGGTGGATTAGGCTGGATCTTGTCTTTCTGGTGGGCACGTCCACGTGTGGTGGTGTTTTTTGGGGTGTCTGTGGCCTTACTATGATTTTAGGCAGCCTCTCTGCTAATGATTATGGTTGTGTTCCTGTCTTGCTAGTTGTTTGGCATGGGGTGTCCTGCACTGTAGCTTGATGGTCGTTGAGTGGAGCTGGGTCTTGGCATTGAGATGGAGATCTCTGGAAGACTTTTGCCATTTGATATTACCTGGAGCTGGGAGTTCTCTTGTGGGCCAGTGTCCTGAACTTGGCTCTCCCACCTCAGAGGCACAGCCCTGACACCTGGCTGGAGCACCTAGAGCCTGTCATCCACACGGCTTAGAATAAAAGGGAGAAAAAAAAAAGAAAGAATGAAGAAGATATAATAAAATAAAATAAAGTTATTAAAATAAAAAGTAATTATTAAAAAATTTTTTAAACTAATTAGAAAAAGAAAGAAATAAAGAAGACAACATCCAAACCACAAAACAAATCCACAAATGATAACGAGCGCTATAAACTATCCAAAAAAACCAAAAACCAAACCAAACCAAACCAAACAAAAAATGGACAGACAGAACCCTAGGCCAAATGGTAAAAGCAAAGCTATAGAGAAAAAATCTCACACAGAAGCATACACATACACACTCACAAAAAGAGGAAAAGGAGAGAAAATCATAAATCTTGCTCTCAAAGTCCACCTCCTCATTTTGGGATGATTGGTTGTCTATTCAGGTATTCCACAGATGCAGGTACATCAAGTTGATTGTGGAGCTTTAATCCGCTGCCCCTGAGGCTGCTGGGAGAGATTTCCCTTTCTCTTCTTTGTTCACACAGCTCCCGGGGTTCAGCTTTGGACTTGGCCCCGCCTCTGTGTGTAGGTTGCCTTCGGGCATCTGTTCTTGTGTCAGACAGGACGGGGTTAAAGGAGCGGCTGATTAGGGGGCTCTGGCTCACTCAGGCCGGGGATGAGGGAGGGGCACGGAGTGCGGGGCGGACCTGCAGCAGCAGAGGCCGGCGTGACGTTGTACCAGCCTGAGGCGCACCGTGCATTCTCCCTGGGGGAGTTGTCCCTGGATCCCGGGACCCTGGCAGTGGTGGGCTGCACAGGCTCCCTGGAAGGGGGGTGTGGATAGTGACCTGTGCTCACACACAGGCTTCTTGGGGGCGGCAGCAGCAGCCTTAGCGTCTCATGCCCGTCTCTGGGGTCCGCGCTTTTAGCCGCGGCTCACGCCCGTCTCTGGAGCTCCTTTAAGCAGCGCTGTTAATCCCCTCTCCTCGCGCACCAGGAAACAAAGAGGCAAGAAAAAGTCTGTTGCCTCTTTGGCAGTTCCAGACATTTTCCCGGATTCCCTCCCGGCTAGCTGTGGCGCACTGGTCCCTTCAGACTGTGTTCACGCAGCCAACCGCAGTCCTCTCCCTGGGGTCTGACTTCCAAAGCCTGAGCCTCAGCTCCCAGCCCCCGTCCGCCCTGGTGGGTGAGCAGATAAGCCTCTTGGGCTGGTGAGTGCCGGTCGGCACTGATCCTCTGTGTGGGAATCTCTCCGCTTTGCCCTCCACAGCCCTGTTGCTGCGCTCTCCTCCGTGGCTCCGAAGCTCCCCCCCTCCGCCTCCCGCAGTCTCCACCCGCGAAGGGGCTTCCTAGTGTGTGGAAACCTTTCTTCCTTCACAGCTCCCTCCCACTGGTGCAGGTCCCATCCCTATGCTTTTGTCTCTGTTTATTCTTTTTTCTTTTGCCCTACCCAGGTACGTGGGGAGTTTCTTGCCTTTTGGGGGGTCTGAGGTCTTCTGCCAGTGTTCAGTAGGTGTTCTGTAGGAGCTGTTCCACATGTAGATGTATTTCTGATGTATTTGTGGAGAGGAAGGTGATCTCTACGTCTTACTCTTCTGCCATCTTGAAGCTCCTCCAGAGTTGTTATTTTTGAAGAAAGTCTTGATTGAAAATACATTGGAAAATCCCACTGACTTACTTGATATATTTATGCCATACACATTTAACATCATTACTGTCTACATAAGAATTGTAAATATTTCACCCTTCCTTGCTGATTAAATATCTTTAATAAACCTTATATGAGTGAGAGTAGATGACTTCAAATTGATGAAGCATGCCATCATGCATTTTTTCCTATCAACTTAAAATAAATAAGCCAGCATCCTACTGAGATTTTAAAGACCCCTTTTCTTGAGCAATTGTTTATAGAAAAACGTGTGTGTCTCTCTGTATAAAGACAGAGTTGATCCCTGATGATGCACAGCAAATTTTATAACTCCAAATACGTGGCGTGATTGTCTTCTACAATGTCATTTTAAATACTTTGAGTTTTTTACTTGAAAATAAACAAATGTTCTAACCACAGTAATAGTCAAAGATGCATTCACCCCTATATTCTGCTTTTCTTCAGACCCTCTCTGGTTTTCTTTAAAATTCCATATAAATATTTAAAATGATGTTTACTCGAGCCAAACACTTTCTTGCCATTATTGTGTGGAGGAGGCCACAGGGGCTTCCTTGTCTCTGTCAGGCTGGCTGAGCTGACTGACAGACTGGCAGGGGGCTGGGTGGAGGAAGTTCAGCACAGTTCTGGCTGCTGCTGAAATAGGACTAAATCTGCTTGACTAGCTCACGAGGCCTCCCAGCGACTGCCTGGAATTCAGGCAGCCCTGCAGAGAGGGCAGTTTTTCCTTGGTGATAGGGCACTTCCTAGTTAACTTCAGCCCCTTTGGGGATGTGGAAAGGTAAAGATGTGGTCGCTCTCTCTCTCTCTCTCTCTCTCTCTGTCTCTCTCTCTCTCTGTGAAAAACAATATTTTTCATGATTGCATTTGGTATTACCAGAACCGCTGGTGACATTTTCCGCTAATTCTCCCCAGTGATGCCCCTAACCTCCTCTTCTTCCATTGCCCTTTCTGTGATACGTTTAGTACCCTTGCTCATCTCCCTCTTCTAATTCATTCCAGCCACTTGACTGCTGTCCTTTTTCCTCAGGGAACCTCCCCCATCCCTGCCCACAACTTCTTTACTTAGTTAATCTTTACATTATGGTCCAAGACTTCCAGTACTTTTTCTGGCCTATATCTTTAGTGCCTCTTGTCCTTCTTGGTGCCCAGAAAAACTCCAACCAAGGGTCAATCTGTTCATCCCCGCCTCCGTACCTAAAGATGGACAGCTGCACGCTGCAGGAGGAAATGAGGCTTCTGTGCAGCTCGGTACCACTACAGAGTCAGGCTCTTCCACCTCACGTTGCTGATGATGAGGACATCCATTAGGTGTCCTGATGCCCTGACTATACCCAGACCTGAGACACCACTTGTCCATGACATGTTAGATTTACCCAGCTTGATCTCAAGGTTCTCTCCTTCTTGCCCCAACAAGTGGCAACAAGAAACCTCCCTGTATTGCCAATTTTTTTGCCATTGCTTCCCTCTCTGAGAAGAATGGAACTTCTTCACAGTCCTTTAGATTTCTTTCTTTCTTTTTTTTCCCCGACCAGGATTGAACCCGTGCCCCCTGTAGTGGAAGTCTTAACCACTGGACCACCAGGGAAGTCCCAGTCCTGTAGATTTTATCCTGCTGCTAATACCTCTGATTAAAGCTACAACTTATTGAGTGGCTACCATGTGCCACTTTATATATATGTCAACTTAATTCTTATAAAAACCTTGACATGTAAGTATTGTAATCCAAATTTTACTGTTGAGATACTCGAGACTCATAAAGGTTAAGGAACTCACCAAAGATCACACAATTATAAAGAGGTAGAATTGGAATTTGAACCCAGGTCCAGTTGATTCCAAAGCCCAGACTCTTCACTGTTCAACACTCGCTCTCATATTATTTTTGAGAGGTGTTTCTTAATTTTGAATGCCACACATACTAATTAGAGCAAACTTTAAACATGCAAAAAAATTTTTAACCTTCCAAAGTTCCATCACCCAAAGACACCTCTGAATGTTTTTGCCCCCTAGTCCCGTTTATACACAGTATTTTATTTCTTCATTCATATATCATGCTTTAAATGATTGGGCTGATATAGTATATACAATATTGTTATCTTTTCAAGCTAATACTGTAACAATTATTTTTTCATAATACTGATTCTTCACAAACTTGCTTTCCAGTGGACTCTGCATTGATTAAAAAATATGAAAAATCTACTGGGGAGTGTCACAAAATTGCCGTGAAATAAGGAATGTAATCTTGGGAGGAGAAGGATAAAGAGAGCTTGGACTCCTTGTCCTGGGAAAATGTTACTCTATTTCAAATTGCAGAATGCAACAATTGTAGATATTCAAATGGAACTTCATTAAAATTCAAATGTATAAATCCTCAAGCAGAACAGGCAAAGGTGGCTGAGTTCCTGTATCTATCTGAATTGGGGGAGAATTTGTTGGAAAGGTCATCAGCCCTGAGATATGTAAGTAAATTCCTTACATTACAGTGTTGCAGTCTTTGTTCCAAGGCTTTCTGCTGCCCTAGGTTTGCACCCAGAGAAAGTCATGCTCTTGCTACTCTGTTGCTCGTTAGCCTGTTTTCTCTGCTTTGGCAACTGCAGAGTGTAGCAACTCTGAGACTCTTGAAAGCAGTCCAGGGATGATGGAAGATTGAACACACACGGGGACTAGCTGGGTCCTGCAATAGTTCTCAGGATGTGTTCACTTTGATTCTAATTCAGGATTAAACTTTTAGTGTCATTTAGTCCTGAACTATTTGTACTGGGAGACGATGGCACATGTTATGTGTGTCACATAGGCCCCAGACATGGCCCCTGCAATATGTTTTCAAGAGCATTAGCAGCAGAAGCCCAGATTTGATCATCCAGAGGTGAATACTGCCACGGAGTCTGAACTGTGAGTATGCTAATTTATTTGGTTCTGGCAGGTATGAGACTGAGAAACTGAGTGAAGATTCCTTTGACTGTGAATTTTATCCGAACAGAACATTGATAACCTATGCCATCATAATTGTCACACTAGAAAGTATCTGCATAAGTGATTCTCAACCACAGAGAGCTAATCGTAACCCGTCTATTCAGTGTGCTTTCTTGTGAACTAAAAATATGTGTGTACACGCACACACACACACACACACACACCAGAAAATTGAAAGTGCCTTGCCTTCCCAAAAGAAGAAATCTTTGCAAGCATGACCTGCTTGAATTTTGACCTTTATATTATACTTTAGTAATAAAATTTGATGAGATTTTAGGTTATTTCCCATTGTTTTTGGAAAAAGGCACTCACACTCTGCTATTCTGAATGAAATAATTGTTACTTTGCATAGGAAGGCTGGCTACTTTTGGCCTGAGAACTTTTAATTAACTATATTCTTTTTTCAGTCTTTGTATGTTCTCCCCCCCCCGCCCCCCCTACCCCGTGTAAGTTTTTAAGTCTTTGTTTTAGAATGAATTACTGAGTGGAACAGGCCAGTAATTAACAGGTGTCTGTGCTGACCCTGTCCAATGGATAAGGAAAGTCGTCAGATATTTAGTGGTGTGAGCTTTTTAAAAATAATGATTAACATTTATTTAGTACTCAGCATTTACCACTATGCCAAAGTAATTTACATACTCATTTAACCTTTACAACAAGCCTATGAAAGTGGGTACCGTTATTATCCCCGTTTTCCAAACAAGGAGATTGAAACTTAGTTTAACTTGCCTAATCAATGGTGGAGCCAGTATCAAATCCTGCCCCTTATACTTTATATAATCTCAGAATTTATTTGGAGATTCTGGCAGGAGAATTTAATGGTGTGTTTTGAGTGTCTTCTCTGTGTAGAGCTGGGTGCTGTTGGAAATAGCAAAGACATATAAGGCATGATGCTTGTACTTAAATAGCTTGCAAACAAATTTTGTTGCCTCAGTATACAGAAAGGACTATATTAAAACACACACATGCGCACACACACACACACACACACACACTCCATGTAGAAATTTCAAAATTATAATGCTTCTTTTGTCACAAATCAAATTTCAGTTTATGCACCGATCTGTTCCTAATGGGTCTCTTCTGTCCCGTTTTTCTCTACTTATGCTTTGCACCATTATCCATTTACCTAAGCACTATATAGCTTTACAAGAATCCTTGATGTCTAGTAGAGAACATCCTTGTACATTGTTGTTCTTCAAAATTATTCTGGATATTTCTGACTTTTTGCTTTCCATGGGAATTTTGTAATTAACTTTTGAAGTTATATAGAAAACCAAACCCAAATCAAAATATCTACTGAGTTTTGATCAGTTACCTTAATTTGTAGATTAGTTGGAGAGATGTGATAAAGTTACAATATTGGTACTTCTGTCCAGGGATATGACCTACCTTTCCATTCATTTAGAACTTTTTTTATATTCATCAATAAAGACATTATTTTCTGTGAAATAATTTTGCTCATTTTTGTTAAATTAACTACTAAGCACTATATAGTTTCTTTTCTATATGAAGAAACATAAATGTAATTTTAGAACATGAAAAAGTGATTTGAGCAATTATATAGATTTGACTTTTTTTGTACTTTATTTTTTTATTTTTACTTTTTTAACATCTTTACTGGAGTATAATTGCTTTACAATGGTGTGTTAGTTTCTGCTTTATAACAAAGTGAATCAGTTATACATATACATATGTTCCCATATCTCTTCCCTCTTGTGTCTCCCTCCCTCCCACCCTCCCTATCCCACCCCTCTAGGTGGTCACAAAGCACCGAGCTGATCTCCCTGTGCCATGCGGCTGCTTCCCACTAGCTATCTACCTTACGTTTGTTAGTGTATACATGTCCATGCCTCTCTCTCGCTTTGTCACAGCTTACCCTTCCCCCTCCCCATATCCTCAAGTCCATTCTCTAGTAGGTCTGTGTCTTTATTCCTGTCTTACCCCTAGGTTCTTCATGACATTTTTTTTCCTTAAATTCCATATATATGTGTTAGCATACGGTATTTGTCACTCTTTCTGACTTACTTCACTCTGTATGACAGACTCTAGGTCTATCCACCTCATTACAAATAGCTCAATTTCATTTGTTTTTATGGCTGAGTAATATTCCATTGTATATATGTGCCACATCTTCTTTATCCATTCATCCGATGATAGACACTTAGGTTGCCTCCATCTCCGGGCTATTGTAAATAGAGCTGCAATGAACATTTTGGTACATGACTCTTTTTGAATTACGGTTTTCTCAGGGTATATGCCCAGTAGTGGGATTGCTGGGTCATATGGTAGTTCTATTTGTAGTTTTTTAAGGAACCTCCATACTGTTCTCCACAGTGGCTGTATCAATTTATATTCCCACAAACAGTGCAAGAGGGTTCCCTTTACTCCACACCCTCTCCAGCATTTATTGGTTTTAGATTTTTTGATGATGGCCATTCTGACAGGTGTGAGATGATATCTCATTGTAGTTTTGATTTCATTTCACTAATGATTAGTGATGTTGAGCATTCTTTCATGTGCTTGTTGGAAGTCTGTATATCTTCTTTGGAGAAATGTCTATTTAGGTCTTCGGCCCATTTTTGGATTGGGTTGTTTTTTTGTTATTAAGCTGCGTGAGCTGCTGATAAATTTTGGAGATTAAACCTTTGTCAGTTGCTTCATTTGCAAATATTTTCTCCCATTCAGAGGGTTGTCTTTTGGTCTTGTTTATGGTTTCCTTTGCTGTGCAAAAGCTTTGAAGTTTCATTAGGTCCCATTTGTTTATTTTTGTTTTTATTTCCTTTTCTCTAGGAGGTGGGTCAAAAAGGATCTTGCTGTGATTTATGTCATAGAGTGTTCTGCCTATGTTTTCTGCTAAGAGTTTGATAGTTTCTGGCCTTACATTTAGGTCTTTAATCCATTTTGAGCTTATTTTTGTGTATGGTGTTAGGGAGTGATCTAATCTCATACTTTTACATGTACCTGTCCCGTTTTCCCAGAACCACTTATTGAAGAGGCTGTCCTTTCTCCACTGTACATTCCTGCCCCCTTTATCAAAGATAAGGTGACCATATGTGCGTGGGTATATCTCTGGGCTTTCTATCTGCTTTGATCTGTTTTTGTGCCAGTACCATACTGTCTTGATTACTGTAGCTTTGTAGTATAGTCTGAAGACAGGGAGCCTGATTCCTCCAGCTGTTTTTTGTTCTCAAGATTGCTTTGGCTATTCGGAGTCTTTTGTGTTTCCACACAAATTGTGAAATTTTTTGTTCTACTTCTGTGAAAAATGCCAGTGGTAGTTTGATAGGGATTGCATTGATATGTAGATTGCTTTGGGTAGTAGAGTCATTTTCACAATGTTGATTCTTCCAATCCAAGAACATGGTATATCTCTCCATCTATTTCTGTCATCTTTAATTTCTTTCAACAGTGTCTTATAATTTTCTGCATACAGGTCTTTTGTCTCCTTAGGTAGGCTTATTCCTAGATATTTTATCCTTTTTGTTACAATGGTAAATGGGAGTGTTTTCTTGATTTCACTTTCAGATCTTTCATCGTTAGTGTATAGGAATGCCAGAGATTTCTGTGCATTAATTTTGTATCCTGCTACTTTACCAAATTCATTGATTAGCTCTAGTAGTTTTCTAGTAGCATCTTTAGGATTCTCTATGTATAGTATCATGTCATCTGCAAACAGTGACAGCTTTACTTCTTCTTTTCTGATTTGGATTCTTTTTATTTCCTTTTCTTCTCTGATTGCTGTGGCTAAAACTTCCAAAACTATGTTGAATAAGAGTGGTGATAGTGGGCAACCTTGTCTTGTTCCTGATCTTAGTGGAAATGTTTTCAGTTTTTCACCATTGAGGATGATGTTGGCTGTGGGTTTGTCATATATGGCCTTTATTATGTTGAGGAAAGTTCCCTCTATGCCTACTTTCTGCAGGGATTTTATCATAAATGGATGTTGAATTTTGTCGAAAGCTTTCTCTGCATCTATTGAGATGATCATATGGTTTTTCTCCTTCAATTTGTTAATATGGTGTATCACGTTGATTGATTTGCATATATTGAAGAATTCTTGCATTCCTGGAATAAACCCCACTTGATCATGGTGTATGATCCGTTTAATGTGCTGTTGGATTCTGTTTGCTAGTACTTTGTTGAGGATTTTTGCATGTATGTTCATCAGTGATATTGGCCTGTAGTTTTCTTTCTTTGTGACATCCTTGTCTGGTTTTGGTATCAGGGTGATGGTGGCCTTGTAGAATGAGTTTGGGAGTGTTCCTCCCTCTGCTGTATTTTGGAAGAGTTTGAGAAGGATAGGTGTTAGCGCTTCTCTAAATGTTTGATAGAATTCGCCTGTGAAGCCATCTGGTCCTGGGCTTTGGTTTGTTGGAAGATTTTTAATCACAATTTCAATTTCAGTGCTTCTGATTGCTCTGTTCATATTTTCTATTTCTTCCTGATTCAGTTTTGACAGGTTGTGCATTTCTAAGAATTTGTCCATTTCTTCCAGGTTGTCCATTTTATTGGCATAGAGTTGCTTGTAGTAATCTCTCATGATCCTGTGTATTTCTGCACTGTCAGTTGTTACTTCTCCTTTTTCATTTCTAATTCTATTGATTTGAGTCTTCTCCCTTTTTTTCTTGATGAGTCTGGCTAATGGTTTATCAATTTTGTTTATCTTCTCAAAGAACCAGCTTTTAGTTTTATTGATCTTTGCTATTGTTTCCTTCATTTCTTTTTCCTTTTTTTCTGATCTGATTTTTATGATTCCTTCCTTCTGCTACCTTTGGGCATTTTTGTTCTTCGTTCTCTAATTGCTTTAGGTGTAAGGTTAGTTTGTTTATTCAAGATGTTTCCTGTTTCTTAAGGTTAGATTGTATTGCTATAAACTTCCCTCTTAGAACTGCTTTTGCTGCATCCCATAGATTTTGGGTCATCGTGTCTCCATTGTCATTTGTTTCTAGGTATTTTTTGATTTCCTCTTTGATTTCTTCAGTGATCACTTCTTTATTAAGTAGTGTATTGTTTAGCCTCCATGTGTTTGTATTTTTTACAGATCTCTTCCTGTAATTGATACCTAGTCTCATAGCGTTGTGGTCGGAAAAGATACTTGATACCATTTCAATTTTCTTAAATTTACCAAGGCTTGATTTGTGACCCAAGATATGATCTATCCTGGAGAATGTTCCATGAGCACTTGAGAAAAATGTGTATTCTGTTGTTTTTGGATGGAATGTCCTATAAATATCAATTAAGTCCCTCTTGTTTAATGTATCATTTAAAGCTTGTATTTCCTTATTTATTTTCATTTTGGATCATCTGTCCATTGGTGAAAGTGGGGTATTAAAGTCCCCTATTATGAATGTGTTACTGTCGATTTCCCCTTTTATGGCTGTTAGTATTTGCCTTATGTATTGAGGTGCTCCTCTGTTGGGTGCATAAATATTTACAATTGTTATATCTTCTTCTTGGATCGATCCCTTGATCATTATGTAGTGTCCTTCTTTGTCTCTTCTGATAGTCTTTATTTTAAAGTCTATTTTGTCTGATAGGAGAATTGCTACTCCAGCTTTCTTTTGGTTTCCATTTGCATGAAATATCTTTTTCCATCCCCTTACTTTCAGTCTGTATGTGTCTCTAGGTCTGAAGTGGGTCTCTTGTAGACAGCAAATATATGGGTCTTGTTTTTGTATCTATTCAGCCAATCTGTGTCTTTTGGTGGGAGCATTTAGTCCATTCACATTTAAAGTAATTATCGATATGTATGTTCCTATTCCCATTTTCTTAATTGTTTTGGGTTCATTATTGTAGATCTTTTCCTTCTCTTGTGTTTCTTGCCTAGAGAAGTTCCTTTAGCAATTGTTGTAGAGCTGGTTTGGTGGTGCTGAACTCTTTCAGCTTTTGCTTGTCTGTAAGGATTTTAATTTCTCCATCAAATCTGAATGAGATCCTTGCTGGTTAGATTAATCTTGGTTGCAGGTTTTTCTCCTTCTTCGCTTTAAATATGTCCTGCCACTCCCTTCTGGATTGCAGAGTTTCTGCTGAAAGATCAGCTGTTAACCTTAAGGGGATTCCCTTGTGTGTTATTTGTTGTTTTTCCCTTGCTGCTTTTAATATGTTTTCTTTGTATTTAATTTTTGACAGTTTGATTAATATGTGTCTTGGCGTGTTTCTCCTTGGATTTATCCTGTATGGGACTCTCTGTGCTTCCTAAACTTGATTAACTATTTCCTTTCCCATATTAGGGAAGTTTTCAACTATAATCTCTTCAAATATTTTCTCAGTCCCTTTCTTTTTCTCTTCTTCTTCTGGGACCCCTATAATTCGAATGTTGGTGCATTTAATGTTGTCCCAGAGGTCTCTGAGACTGTCCTCAGTTCTTTTCATTCTTTTTTCTTTATTCTGCTCTGCAGTAGTTATTTCCACTATTTTATCTTCCAGGTCACTTATCCGTTCTTCTGCCCCTGTTATTGTGCTATTGATTCCATCTAGAGTATTTTTCATTTCATTTATTGTTCATCATTGTTTGTTTCATCTTTAGTTCTTCTAGGTCCTTGTTAAATGTTTCTTGCATTTTCTCGATTTTATTTCCAAGACTTTGGATCATCTTTACTATCATTATTCTGAATTCTTTTTCAGGTAGACTGCCTATTTCCTCTTCATTTGTTAGGTCTGGTGGGTTTCTATCTTGCTCCTTCATCTGCTGTGTGTTTTTCTGTCTTCTCATTTTGCTTATCTTACTGTGTTTGAGGTCTCCTTTTTGCAGGCTGCAGGTTCATAGTTCCCTTTTTCTTTGGTGTCTGTCCCCAGTGGCTTAGGTTGGTTCAGTGGGTTGTGTAGGCTTCCTGGTGGAGGGGACTAGTGCCCGTGTTTAGGTGGATGAGGTTGGATCTTGTCTTTCTGTTGGGCAGGTCCACGTCTGGTGGTGTGTTTTGGGGTGTCTGTGGACTTATTATGATTTTAGGCAGCCTCTCTGCTAATGGGTGGGCTTGTGTTCCTGTCTTGCTAGTTGTTTGGCACAGGATGTCCAGCACTGTAGCTTGCTGGTCGTTGAGTGAAGCTGGGTGCTGGTGTTGAGTTGGAGATCTCTGGGAGATTTTCACCATTTGATATTATGTGGAGCTGGGAGGTCTCTTGTGGACCAGTGTGCTGAAGTTGGCTCTCCCACCTCAGAGGCACAGCACTGACTCCTGGCTGCAGCACCAAGAGCCTTTCATCCACACAGCTCTCAATAAAAGGGAGAAAAAGTGGAAAGAAAGAATTAGTAGAAGTAGAGAGAAAGAAAGAAAGAAAGAAAGAAAGAAAGAAAGAAAGAAGGAAAGAAAGTAGGGACGGAGGGAAGGAGGGAAGGGGGAAGGAAGGAAGGAGGGAAGGAAGGGAAAAAAAGATAAAGTAAAATAAAATAAGATAAAATATAATAAAGTTATTAAAATAAAAAAATAATGTTTAAGAGAAAAAAAACAGATGGATAGAACCCTAGGACAAATGGTGGAAGCAAAGCTATACAGACAAAATCTTACACAGAAGCATACACATACACCCTCACTAAAAGAGGTAAAGGGGGAAAAAATCATAAATCTTGCTGTCAGAGTCCACCTCCTCAATTTGGGATGATTCGTTGTCTAAAGGTGGGAAGGAAGGAAAGAAAGAACAAAGATAAAGTAAAAGAAAATAAAGTTATTAAAATAAAAAGTAATTATTAAGAAAAAAATTAAAAACAAAACAAAACAAAAAAAAACGGACAGATAGAACCCTAGGACAAATGGTGGAAGCAAAGCTATACAGACAAAATCTCACACAGAAGCATACACATACACACTCACAAAAAGAGGAAAAGGGAAAAAATCATAAATCTTGCTCTCAAAGTCCACCTCCTCAATTTGGGATGATTCGTTGTCTATTCAAGTATTCCACAGATGCAGGTGCATCAAGTTGATTGTGGAGCTTTAATCCGCTGCTCCTGAGGCTGCTGGGAGAGATTTCCCTTTCTCTTCTTTGTTCTCACAGCTCCTGGGGCTCAGCTTTGGATTTGGCCCCGCCTCTGCATGTAGGCCTCCGGAGGGCGTCTGTTCTTCGCTCAGACAGGACGGGGTTAAAGGAGCTGCTGATTCGGGGGCTCTGGCTCACTCAGGCCAGGGGGAGGGAGGGGCACGGAGTGCGGGGTGGGCCTGCGGCGGCAGAGGCCGGCGTGTTGTAGCGCCGGCGTGACGTAGCGCCGGCGTGACGTAGCGCCAGCGTGACGTAGCGCCGGCGTGACGTTGCACCAGCCTGAGGTGTGCCGTGCGTTCTCCTGGTTAAGTTGTCCCTGCATCCCGGGACCCTGGCAGTGGCGGGCTGCACAGGCTCCCCGGAAGGGGGGTGTGTATAGTGACCTGTGCTCGCACACAGGCCTCTTGGTGGCGGCAGCAGCAGCCTTAGCGTCTCATGCCCATCTCTGGGGTTTGCGCTTTTAGCCGTGGCTCACGCCCATCTCTGGAGCTCCTATAAGCAGCACTCTTAATCCCCTCTCCTCGCGCACCAGGAAACAAAGAGGGAAGAAAAAGTCTCTTGCCTCTTCGGCAGGTCCAGACTTTTCCCCAGACTCCCTCCCGGCCAGCCGTGGTGCACTAACCCCTGCAGTTCAAGCCGCCAACCCCAGTCCTCTCCCGGCGCTCTGACTGAAGCCCGAGCCTCAGCTCCCAGCCCCGCCCGCCCCGGCGGGTGAGCAGACAAGCCTTTCGGGCTGGTGAGTGCTGGTAGGCATCGATCCTCTGTGCGGGAACCTCTCTGCTTTGCCCTCCGCACCCCTGTGGCTGCGCTCTCCTCCGTGGCTCCAAAGCTTTCCCCTCCGCCACCTGCAGTCTCCACCCGCGAAGGGGCTTCTAGTGTGTGGAAACCTTTCCTCCTTCACAGCTCCCTCCCACTGGTGCAGGTCCTGTCCCTATCCTTTTGTCTCTGTTTATTCTTTTTTCTTTTGCCCTACCCAGGTACGTGGGGGGTTTCTGGCCTTTAGGGAGGTTTGAGGTCTTCTGCCAGCATTCAGTAGGTGTTCTGCAGGAGTTGCTCCACATGTAAATGTATTTCTGGTGTATCTGTGGGGAGGAAGGTGATCTCCACGTCCTACTCCTCCGCCATCTTCCTGGAAGCCTCGAGTTGACTTTTCTTGATGGAAATATATGACACCATAAATATGCATAATGCAATTTTAATACATTACAATTAGATTATTGAAGTTTGGGGAATTAAAAGTTAATATTATCATTCAGTTAGAAATATTGTCTAATTTTCTTTGTTTAAAGCTCTTCCAAAGGTTTCTTCTTTGACTCAGAAATGATTTAGAAGTATATTGTTTAATTTCCAAATATTTGGGGGTTTTCCAGAGATTTATTTATTATTGATTTCCTTTTTTTGTTTGTTTTTATAAATTTATTTATTTATTTTTTGCTGCACTGGGTCTTTGTTGCTGCACGCGGGCTTTCTTTAGTTGTGGTGAACAGGGGCTACTCTTCATTGTGGTGCACGGGCTTCTTACTGTGGTGGCTTCTGTTGTGGAGCGCAGGGTCTAGGTGCATGGGCTTCAGTAGTTGCAGCACGCAGGCTCAGTAGTTGTGGCTCGCAGGCTCTAGAGCACAGGCTCAGTATTGTGGCACATGGGCTTAGTTGCTCCGCGACATGTGGGATCTTCCCAGACCGGGGATCAAACCTGTGTCCCCTGCATTGGCAGGCGGATTTTCAACCACTGCTCCACCAGGGAAGCCCTACTATTGATTTGTAATTAATTGTTTTCATTAGAGAACATAATCTGTATGATTTTAATGCTTTAAATTTACTAAAACTGGTCTTATGGCTCAGCACATTTTGAATCACTATTTCTGTTACAAATTGAATGGTAAATGTGTGTTTTACAGTTGCTGGGTGTAGTATTCTGTCAACAAATGGGGCCAAGTTTGTTGGCACTATAGTAAGTCTTCAATATCCTTACTTATTTTCTGTTTACTTGTTCTACTGATTACTGATAGAAGAGAGTGAACTCATCAGCTGTAATTGTGGGTTTGTTTATTTCTTCTTTCAGTTCTTACTTCATTTTGAAACTTTATAATTAGGTGTATACCTATTTGAGATTGTTTTGTCTTCTTGATTGACTCCTTTATCATTATGAAAATGATAAAGGAGTCAGGTCAATCTTTTTCTCTAGGACCATTCCTTACCTGGAGTCTTTGATACTAATTAGCCACTCAAGCTTTACATCATTAGGGTTACATAGTATATATGTTTCTATTCTTTTACTTGCAAGCTATCTGGGTCTTTATAATTAAAGTGAGTATCCTGTAGACAAGATAGTTTGGTCTTACTTTTATACCCAGTTTTAACAATCCTAGGCTTTACATTTGTGCTTTTAGTCCACTGACAGTTAATATAATTATTAATACGGTGAGATTTAAATCTACCATCTTGCTATATGTTTTCTGTTTGTCTCATTTGATCTTTGTTTTCTTTGTCTTTTTCTGCTTTCTTTTGGATGTAGTGAGTAATTAGTATTTCATTTTATCTCTTTTGATTTATAATCTATATCTCAGGTGAGTTTTATTTGTTGCTCTAGGCAGCTTATAGTATACATCTTTAATTTATTACTGTCTCTGTGAATTAATATTGTGCCACTTCATGTATAATGTAAGAACCTTGCAACAGATTTTTGTTTTCCACCCTCCTGTTTTCTATGTTATTATTGTCATAGGTTTGATGTCTACATGTATTATAAAGCTTAGAGTTCTTTGCTTTTATTTCAGTTATCTTTTAAAGAAATTAAAGATAAAAAATTTTATTTTTATTCCCATATATATTATTTCCAGTGCTTTTCATTTCTTTATATAGATCTGAGTTTCTATCTGACATCCTTTTCCTTCTACCCGAAGTCCTTCCTTAACATTTCTGGTAGTGCTAGTATGCTGGCCTTGACTTCTTCCAGGTTTTATTCATCTGAAGATGTCTTTATTTTACCTTCAATTTCTTTGAAGGGTATATTTTTGCTGGATATAGAATTCTGGGTTGATCTCTGCCCCCAGAACTTTAAAGATGTTTAATTTTCTTTTGGCTTGGGTTATTCTGATGAGAAGTCAGACAGAGGACATTCTTCCCTACTCTGTATTAAATGTATCTTTTATTTCTGTTTGCTTTTAAGATTTTCTCTTTGTAATTGATTTTCAGCAATTTGTTTATGATGTGCCTTGGCAAGTTTTTCATTGTGTTTATTTTCTTGGATTCATTGAGCTTGAATATATGAGTTTATATTTTTCATCCAGTATGGGGAAAAGATTGGCCATTATTCAAATATTATTTTTCTTGCCCCTTCTGGGAATCTAGTTACATATATTTTAGATTGCCTGATATTACCCCATACCAAAGCTCTGTTAATTTTTTCAGTCTTTTTCCTACACTCTGCTGGATGAAACTCAAATGACTTCCAGCCATGTGTAAGCTGTGATTGTTATTTAGTTTTGAATTTATGGTATTTGTTCCTGGTAGTTATTCTTTGACTGGTCTTGTAGAGTGTCACCTTGCACAGGCAAGCTTAGTATTCAGCCAAAGATTCAAGAGAATGTGTATTCAGATTTCTGGAGGATTCTACCCCACCCTGATCCCCACAGGTTCTTTCTTTCTGGTGTTCTGCTCCACAAATTCCCTCCATCTTGGCCTTCCTGAACTCTTATTTCTGTCTCCTAATTTTAGTGAGACTGCTGTGCTCTGCTTAGGATTCTGCTCCCTGAACCATGGTCTGGATGTAACTTTAGGTAGGGCTGCTCTCATTTTTGTTCTTATCTCAGTGATCACAGTCTTGAGCTGCCTACTGTACAGTGTATCCAAATAGGTATTTCCTATGATTTGTCCAGTTTCCTAGTTGTTCATGGTAAGAAGACTAGTCCCATATCAGTTATTTTGTGGCCATAAGCAGTAGTCCCTATAAATTTTGGTTGCTATTGTATCTTTAAAAATATTTTCTAATTTTGGTTGCCAGTATATAGAAACAAAATTAATTTTTAAATATTTTTCTTGCATACAGTAACCTTGCTGAACTATTATTTCTAGTAAATTGCAGAATCTCTTGGATTTTCTATGTAGATAATTATAGTATTCATGACTGAGGACAGTTTTATTTTTCCTTTCCAAGAGTAATTCACTTTATTTTTTATATTAATGCATTCGTTTGTACCTTCAGCACTATATATTAAATATTTTAGCAACCACTCTTGTTTTTTTTTCCTGAATGTAAAGAAATCTTTAATGTTCCACCTTTAAGTATGTTTTTAGTTGATTCCCTTTACTGGGTTAAGAAAGTTCCTGTCTATACCTAATCTGTTAAGAAAAATTTTTAAAGTCATATATGTATGTTGAATTATATCAAATGCATTTTCTGCATCTACTGAGGTGATCACATTCTTTTTCTCTTTTTGTCTGATATGTTGAATTATATTTTTTCTAATGTGAAATTATCCTGGTATTTTTGGAATTAGTCCAAATTTTTAAATACTATGCTGATTTGGGTTTGATAATTTTATTTAGAATTTTGAATATGAATCACAAATAAAATTGGCTTATAACATTTTCCCTTTTTCCCATTTTCCCTTCCCAGTTTCCCTTTTCTGGTTTGGTATAAAGAATATACTAGCATTATAAAATGAGTTGGGTGGGTAGTTTCCCTCTTTATCTGTTTTCTGGCATAATTTGCATGTAATAGGAGATACCTGTTATTTAAATATTTGGAAGCATCCATCTGTGAAAACATTGGGGCTTTTTTGTTTGAGTTTGGTTAGGTTGTTATTCTGTGGATACATTTTTAATTACTAAATTTCTTTACATTTATAGGATTTATTCAAATTTTCCTTGTATTATTAAATAGGTTTGGGTAAAATACATTTTTTTCTAGGAAAAACTCCATTCTGTCTCTGTTTCCAAATGTGTGTGTGGGCACAGAGTTGATAATACTGCTTTTACCATCTCTCATTCCAAAATGTATCTTCTCCCTTATTTCTTGATCTGGTTATAACAATGTTTTTGGAAAATTTTATTTTAGAAACAGATTTTAAAAGTCTATTATATCTTTATTTTTTATTGCATCATTTTTTTGGTCCTATGTTTATTATTTCCTTGCTTCTCCTTTCTTTAGCTTTACCCTTATTTTTACAATTTGTTTTGATGAGTGTTTAGCTCATTTACTTTTATTTTTATTTTCTGATAAGCATTTATGCATATAAATTCCTCAGTACTGCTTTAGGTGCATTTTAATATGTAGTATTCTTGCAGATCCTCAGTTCTGAATATTTTCTGATTTCTAAAGCTATTTAGGAAATGTTGTTGTCGTTGCTATCGTTTTAAGTATTCAAGTGTAGAGCATTTTATATTATCTTTTTATTCTTGATGCCTAATGCAGTTGTATTAGGGCCAGAGCAGATGGTCTGTATGATACTATTCTTTGGTATTGATCTGTTTTATTGCCTAGAATGGCCTAGCTGTCTGTCTTTTGTGTTCTGAAATTTTGCTATGATATTTCTAAATGTGGTTTTATTTTAGTTTATCCAAATTGGGTTGCATTTTACATTCTGGAAAAATTTCAGCTATTGGCTCTTTACTGCCTGTCTCCCATTCTTGCTAGTCTTTTCATATGGAACTCCTATTAGATATATTAGGCCTTTCTATTCTGTCCTTCATGTTTCATAACCTCTTGTTTCATATTTTCCATTTCATTATCTCTGTTAAGGCATTATGGTAAATTTCCTCATATCTGTATTTCACTGACTAATTTTCTCATCTGGTTTGTCTTAATATATTGCTTAATCCATTCTTTTGAAATTAAATTCATTGAACATGTCTTTACAGAATTTCTCTTTTATTCTTTTTTACATTACCTGGTCTTTTCCCATATTTTCAGTACCATCTATTTTGTTTTAAATATTTTTAAACAATTATTTTATAATGGCTTTCAGATATTTTAATTATCTGAAGTTCTTGGAGATCTCATACTGCTGGAGGGGAAGGGGGTATATGTGTGTGTCCTAATTCTAGCATATGGTAGATTGGTTTCTTTCTTTCTTTTCTTTTCTTTTTTATTGAAGTATGGTTGATTTACAATGTTGTATTAGTTTCAGGTGTACAACAAAGTGACTCAGTTTATATATATGTGTGTGTGTGTGTATATATATATATATATATATATATATATATATATTCTTCTCAGATTCATTTTCCTTATAGGTTATTCCAAAATATTGAGTACAGTTCCCTGTGCTATATAGTAGGTCCCTTTTGGCTATCTATTTTATATATAGTAATGCATATATGTTAATCCCAAACTCCTAATTTCTCCCTTGGTAGATTGTTTTCTTATGTATTTTCTAATTTTGGATGGTGAGCTCATCTTCAGCTGGTGCCTTATCTGTAGAAATTCTGTGGAACCTGGCTTTAGAGAGTCTCTCTCAGAATGGGTTTGTCTTTGCTTCTCCTGCAACCCTGAGGTTTACCCAGTCTAATAACACCCCATTTTTTTCCCACCCCGAGAATATGCTGAGACAGACAAACTTTCTTGTTTTCTTCCTTTGTTGGTGGGACAATTCTTTAAATGAAATTGTAGCCCCTGGGAGTCTGGGCTATACCTAGGGACGGGGCAGTAAATTTTAGTTTCAATTCCCTGCTTGGACTCTCCTTCACCAAAGAGGGCATTTAATGCCCAAGCTCCCTTGTTGCATAGCTATGCTTCCCCATCCCCACAGTATCACAGGTTGGTGTACTAACCAGCTTGTTCTCAGGATCTTCCCAGTGTTTGACTCCTGAGCTTTCTTTTACTTCCTTGAGAGCATTTAAAGATGTTTGCCATATTTTAAGAGTTCCTTCTTATTTAACACACATGTATTTGAATGTCATTGGCTTCTATCTTGAGGTTTTGACCTTGAGGTGATGTGCGAGTCTAATTATACAGTCCAAAGGAGAGGACTGTGGTGATTTCAAGGTCATTTTTATATGCCGAGGATTTCTGTGATATCAACGATAAATGCAGATTTTTGTCTATTGTGACATGATATTGTAGCTAGATCTGAAGCTTTCAACGTACATCTGTCTTTGTTTCACTGTGTTCTTGAAATCAATGGAAGTTAAAGGAAGCTAAGGGTATGCAATTAAACCTACAAATACTTGACTTTGGGATTAAGTTATGTAGCTTCACAGAGTGTTTTTGTAACTTTTTCAAATATATTCATTTGTAATGTTATTGTGACAGACATTCATCGGGGATCACACAATAAAGCAAGTCTTCAGCATCTACATAACGTATGAGAAGGTTATTGGTATTTAGTGAAATTCTATCTTTAAAAGAAGTAGGCATTCCTTGAGGGAAAAGTGCTATGCAATTGAGAATTTTGATTAGTCTTATTGCTTTATGTGATTCATCATAGACTGATTTCTTAGTAAAATGTGGCTCCACCTTGATTTCAGAATTTTTTGTTACAGCACTGAATAATGGATGAGGACGGGAAAAAGAGAAAGAAGAGGTATGAATTCCTAACTGATATTTCCGTCAAAGCCCTCTCCCCTGCCCTCCATTCTTATTTCACATCTAGCAAAATTCTCCTTCCTCGGGGAAACCTGACTCACAAAGGGAAATGTGATCTCTCTGGCGGGTGTTCCATAACCCCAGCCCCAACTCTATTATAATACTGTGTACACTACCTATGTCCTGACAGCCTCCCTCATCAAACTGTGTCCTCCATGCCTTGCATAGTGGCTGCCCAGAGCTGACACTGAATAAATGGTTTTATAGTTCCTGATCGGTTGAGAAACCTGTTTGGAGGCCTTGGCTTGCCTAGAGTTGAAATTCATTTACATTTGAGAAGATAAATTACCGTATTTTTCCAGTTCGAGAATCTAAAGTAAATTCCAGTCTACTCAAAAAGTTTTGGTCAGGATTTTTCAGAATGGTCTGTGTTTTTTTAAAGGTAAAAAATAAAATCTCAATTAGCATTTCATTGCTCAGCCTTCTCTCTGAGAAGGAACATTGGCTTTTAGAGAGCCTCTTGAATAATTACAGATCATTTAGAAACAATTGTATTTAATCAGAAGTACTCTTGAAAAAGCAGGTAAGAATATATGGTGGAACAAAGACCCACCATTACATTCAAATTATTTTGGATTTATTTTATATAATTCATAGGCCACTGTGCCAGACACTGTGTGGGCTTTGGTATGGGAGACATGGAGACAGATACCCTCAAGGGCCTCACAGTCTGAGGGAGATGAGATTGGCTTTCATTTCCTTATTTTAATATTCACAGTTTTTGTTGCTCTATGAGTTATCAAGGGACCAGATTTTTGCTCAGATGTTGACATTAACATCTCCCTTTCTCTCTTCTTATTTCTCCCCATCCATTATCCATCTTCTGAATTCCCAGCCCTACCCTTATTATTAATAACCTTGATTGTTTTTTGTCAATTAGGGATGCACCTGATGCATCTGAAAACAAACCGAAGGACCGCGTCAGGAACTTCTTCACAGAACTGCGTGCTCTGCTGCAAAGTCACGGTTATCCTACGAAAGGACGCAAAGCTAAAACATCGCAGAGTGCTGCTGCCCTTTCACAGAAGAATGGAGGTTGGAACTGAGCACCCCGACCCATCCTTATAGCTGTGGGTGGGACAGCTGGGTCTCTCCCTTTACCTCAAACATCTCTGGGAGGGATTAATGACGAGATGATCTCCTGAGGCACCTTCTGATACATGGCTATTTATTTTCTCTCCATTCATAAGTTTGTTATAGTCAATGCTGAAAATATTATTGAGGTTCATGCAAAAGTAGAAAAAGGAAATGAGAATTAGTAGAAGTATTCTGGGCAATAACAATGCAAATTTCTGTATCTTAGGCACTTGAAGGCATATGATAAACTTTGCTAAGGCAAACAGAGCCCCAGGGGTGTCAAATGGTACCTGTAATAGTTAAGTAGATTTAACTCAAAACATCTGAGCAGGTTATACCCATAGCATGTAACCGTGCTGTAAAGAGCTCTTACCTAAAAAAAATTTTCTTGACCAGATGATACCTTCAGCTGTTGCCTTATTTCTGTGCCCTCTTCACAGCAAAGCTTCTTGAAGTGATTGTATAGACCCTGTGTCCACTTCCTCATGCCCCATTCTTTCCTCAACCCACTTCACTGAGGCTGGAGCTCCCACCAATCCAGGACAACTACTTTTGTCGGGAATAGCAGTGGCCTCCACATTGCTGAATTCTTTGGTCCCTTAACTGTCCTCATCTTTCCTGATATTTCAAAAACATTGGACAGGTGACCACTCCCTCCTTCTTGAAGCATTTTTCTCTTGGCTTCCAGGATAACTGCATAACTTGATTCTGGTTTCTCTCCTAACTCATTGGCCATTCCTTCTCTCTCTCTCTCTCTCTCTCTCTCTCTCTCTTTTGCATCCCCTATTTCCCTCTTCAACTTCTAATCATTGATGTGCCCCAGGGCTCAGTCCCAGGACCTTTTCTCTTCAATATCTACACTCATTTTCCAGCCCCTTAATTCGAAGGGCTACCTGGATGTCAATGCCCCCCACTTTTTAAATCTATCTACAGCGCTGACCTCCTCCCTGAGCTCCATACTTGAGAATCATACTCATTATTAAAGCAGCAAGAGAGTTTCCTCTGTGACTTCTTTGCTTGGATATCTAACAGGAAAGTTAACATGGCTATTCAGGACCTCTTGATTCCTCTCCACTCAATTGCCTCTCACACCCCCAGCCTTGGTTCTCCCAATTTCAGTAACAGGTACCACCGTTCTTCTAGCTGCTCAAGATAAAAATCTAGATGTCATTCTTGTGTCCTTCACCCCCTCAACCAATCCATCAGCAAATCCTTTTGGCTTTACCTCTAAAATATATCTCAAATCCATTCACTCTGCCCACTTCCATAGCCTTGGTGTACCACCCTAATCCAGGCCATCATCATCTGTTCCTTTCAGAGAAGCTTTCCAGCGAGACTCCCTTGCTTCTACTCTTGTTCCCCAGTTTGACCTATCTTTCACAAACAACCATAGTGATCTTTTAAAAACTTACATCACTCTCCTGCTTAAAAGCACGTCCTGTTCCACTCAGAATATTGCCAACTCCTTACCATGTACCCTACATAATCTGGTCCTACCCGTCTCTCAGACTTCATTTCCTACTGCTCTATCCCTTGGTCACCCTACAGTAGCCCCTTTGACCTCCTGTCTCCCTTTGTACTTAACTGCTTCCTCTGCCTGAGATGCTTTCTTTGCTCCCAGGTTTTCACATGGCTCTCTTCCTGTCATTACTCACCTTCGCAGCAAGGCCTTCCCTGAGCACCCTGTCGAAATTACTGTGCTTAAAGATATATGAAATGATCAGTTCCATGGTCTCTGTGTTGGTTATCTGTCTCCCCCACTAGTCTGTAAGATACAAAAGCACAGTCACCTTATTTGTCTTGTTTGTGCTCTATCATCAGCCTCTAAAAGATACATAGTAGGAGCCCAGTAAATGTTAGTTAAATAAATGAATGAATGAGGTTCAGCATAATGAGAATTACCAAGTCCCTATTGTGAGTTAAGTACTGTGCTGTACACTGGGGTTTTAGTGAAGAATTGGGTATGGTGCCCACCCTAGAAACGAAACAAGAACATGTTCATGGGTAATAGTAAGGTAGAAAAGCATTTTATGGTTGCTTTATAAAATACATTGGCTTTATTTTCTGGCAATATATGGACTCTCTTCTGTCTTTTTTATTTCTTTGTAGGGAGTACAGGAGATGAAAGTCACTAGGTGGAGCTGAAAGTCAATGGGGAAATGACCTCAGAAATCAGCCATGGGAGAGTGACATGGGTTGTTTCCCGAATTTGAGAAGTTGTGACCAGAATTGAGTTTCCAGGCTGGGGCAGTGGTCAGGAAGACTGATTTTGAGGCAGTTGTGCAATTGGCATGGTTTATTTTTCATGTTATTTCTACTCCCCATGTAGTTATACACCCTCTTCTCATTCCCTCTTGAGTGAGGGTTCTGGAGCTGTTCTACTCATGCTTGGCTCCCTTGTTATCCACATCTACTCATAGAAAAGGATATGAGACTCCTACCCACCAAGAAAGCAAGTCTGCTGTCAGAGCTGTCCTTGTCAAAGGATTTAACATTTTGAATAGGGAGCAAAGTTTTATGGGTCTCTAACACTTTTGTGAGGAGAAGAAACGAACGTTTATTGACATACATTAAAATAACTGGAGACTGGAGGGCTGTGTTAGTGAGGTCCCTGAGTTACTGAAGTTAGGGGTGTGGGTGGGATTGAGGGAGGTGGAGAGGGGCAGATGTTGATAGCAAAGTCTCTGAATGAGCACAGGAGCCGGAACACTGCTCAGTGGGAAAACCAGAAAACATTGAAGAATGTGTGAGAGATAGAACAGTGTCAGCAGCTTTGGAGAGTTACAAGATATGACTTAAAGATTTTCTAGTTAAGGGCCCTTGCTAAAGCTTAATTCGATGAAACTAAATCATGGAATTCCTTATTTTACCCAGGGATTGGGGAGATTTTAGACGTCTGAATACACCTAGAGCATTCGACACAGCCTGTACCTTATCTGGTATATTATGAATACTGGGTTTTGATAGAATTCAGAAGACTTAAAGAAGTCAAGAAAAGGAAAGAATTGGGGGTTGAAAATCATAATGTTGTTAGAGAGGTCATCATGTAGATCAGTAGAAATTCAGGTGGATGATCTTCAAGGTCTTTTTCAATTCTGAACACTTCTTTGTTTATGATAATTTATAAGCAATTAGTTAGTCTACTTCAGATCCTTCATTAGCACTCAGCATTTTCTCATGAGAGTCTTTTTCATAAAATTATAACTTTGAAAAATCTAATACCCATAAGCTAATCATTTTTTTTCTTTCTTCCTTTTTCTAAAAAGGCAAAGTCAATCCAGAAGCCTCTAGAGAGAAATCTAATTGGATTCCATCACGTCATAGCTATGAAGATCTCAACCAGATGATACTACAAGTAAGAGGGAGTTTGTTCTTTGATTACTTCATATGTAGAATACGTGCAATAGAAGATAAAGAATAGTGGTTTTTCAAAGTGTGGCTAGGAGACCATGCATTCAGAATTACCTAGGGAGCTTGGTAAAAATACAGGTTCCTGGGACCCACCTTAAACTGTCTGAATCGGAATCTCAATCCTGGTAAGACCAGGAGCCTTCATGTCTAACATGCTGCCCAGATGCTTCTTATGCCAAGTGAACCCACTGATCTTGAGTGACAACAAAAATGAACAACTCTTTCTATAGTTTAGTGTCAAGTTAAGTAATTATCTGGTAGAGTCATTCAGCACAGGTTGCTAGACTCTACTGAATAAGGCTTTTAAGTCCTTATTTTTTCCTCAGTGACATGAGGAAACATGTTCATGGTTTCTATCTCCAATGGAACTGGTAAGTTTCACTGAGTTCAAAGGCCACAAACTAAAGCCCGAATGACCATGGTCTTTCTTTTGAGTCAGACAGACAGAGATATGAATTGTGCCTTTGTCACTTACTCGTTATGCATCCTTGAGAGAATTACTATCTCTGAGCTTTGATTTCTTTCTCTGTAAAATATCTCTGTTTCACAGAGTTGTTATGAGAATAAAGTGAACATGTGTGAAATGTCTAGTTCACTTTTTCACTCTCTTCTTTGTGTCATTTAATTTCTCTTATTTTCCATCCCTTTGTCTCCTTGTGTTGCAGTCTGAGTCACTTCTTCAGCTCTGTCTTCCAGTTCAAAAATTGTCTTTCCAGCTATGTTCTAACTTGCTATTTAACCTACATATTGAGTTTTTATTTTGATGATATTATTTCTAGACATTTTGTTTGATTATTTTTCACATCTGCCTAGTCAGTTACGAGTCTCTTGCTCCTTCATTATGTTTTCAATACCCTTTTAAAATTTATTTAAGCATATTAAGCATGCTTATTTTATAGTCTATCCCTGATATTTCCAGTATCTGCGCATTTAAAATCTGATTTGCATTTTATTATTTATACTGCCTCTTGTTCATGATGTTTCATTTTTTCCTGTTTGTTAATCATTCATTACAATCTCATGTTATTTGGGAATTTATCTGCATGAATTCTTTGAGGGCTTTAAAATCATTCTCTAGAGATGATTTCAACTTCTTTTTACTAGATATCTGGGGTCAGGACCATGTGAAAGTAAATAATAGGCTTGGAGTGTTGAGGGCTACACAGGTAGTTCTGAATTCCAGCTCCGAATCTGTGCGAGTGTAGGCTTCTGTTTGTAATTCCCAGATGACACTCGTTTTTCTTTTCCTTTTCTAGTCTGAGTGGAAGCTGAGGCAGGATGGGCAGGTTGTGAATCCCCTGGCTTCCTTTGCTGGATAAGATCTTTCTATTTTGTCTGCCGAGAGAGTTACCCTTTGGGAGGCCTGACTTTATGCAGCAGTCTCTGATTTCACCCCCGACCTTGTGTGGGCCCAGGCTTTGCTTTCTGTCCTCCCAGCTCTATGCCATCAGTGTTGTGTAGATATTCCCAAGGCATATGCAAGCTCCGTTATCCCCTTACCTCTGAATTCTCATGTTCTAGTCATTTCTGTTGTCAGATCGTTTCCCTTACTTTACCAGAAGCTTGGCCCTGTTTTGAAATATAAGTTTTAATATATTTTAATCATCATTTTAGGTTCTCTACCAGGAGGCATTTGTCTGGATATCTAATCCATTATATAGCAGGGAAGTGATGGCAATACCCATATTTATAAATAGATGACTAAACTAACCACAAACGAAAATGCCCTCCAAGATATTCTTACAGTTTTTAAAATTAATTTTGAATTGAATATGAAACAACCTACACACGGAAATGAATCTTCGTAGCTTGTGTTGGAGAGTTTTGTGTTAATTGGGTATACATTGAAATTTGTTTGTCTAAGTGACACATCATTTGATAAACGTCTCATGCTTAAGGTTAAGTAGATTCTGTGTAGGAGGCAGAATAATGGAATTTTAATTAAGTCTGTGCCTGCTTTATTGATATTTAAGGACCACAGTACACTTTCAGTGTGTGATTATAATTATGCATTTAGAAATAAAGCTATCATTTTATTATTGTTCCACTATTTAATTACATTATTATTCTCTCTTCATTAGTCATTAGATGGCTTTATGATAATAGTGAGCACAGATGGAGTGATAATTTTCGTGACTGACAACATCTCTTCTCTCCTTGGCCATTTACCAGTAAGTTCTCCCAGCTTTTGGGAAAGGATCATTTGCTTTGTCGTTTAGGGGTTTATTATTTGTTTTCAGCAGCGTATAACTCATCAGAGAAGACATTCTCAATGTTGTCAAAACGTGCACCTGTTTTACTGTCCTCTCCATTGGTTTCAGTTTTAAAGCTATGAAAACAAACTCTGATATAAGGTAATGAAACGGTGTGTGTGCGTTGGTGTATGGTTTTTAAACTGCTCCTGAAGAAGACTCAGGGGATAATCCCCAAGGTGACTACTTTGCAAGACAGCCCTCACAAGATGGATGTGTCTGATTTTGTACATTTCTTGAGTCCACCACATACTGACTAAACAATGAATGTCATGCTTTGGTCATGCTGGCTCATGGCATCCATTTCCAGGTCTGATTTGCTTTTCGTTTCTTTATATTGAAGAGCAAATCCTGATCTCATTTGGAAAAAAAATTAGAAATGATTGCCTAATTTAGAAATGTTGTAAATATTGCTGGAGAGACCTACACATGAGTTATAGTCAGAGTCTCTGATGTTCAAATTAGTCACTCATTCCTGAGCCCTTTGGTGTCACTATATCCCTCTCAGGAAAGCTTTCTATATCTTCCTAGCACCATTGACTTAGAATATATGACTTCCTAAAATTTTTCTGGATCTTCAGGCTGGACACCTACCAGATATATCACTTAAACATGAAAGTACTGCATACCTTCATATTGCATGCATGCCTGTGTGTGAAGAGGGGCACCACTCCTGAATCTGTCACTTGGCTGGTTGTGTTAAACACATCTGGATTGTTGCTTTCATTGCATATTTCTCACTCCACAGAGTTGTCTTAAGAACTTGACCCACAGATCTATAGCACTCAAGTTTGAAACACATAAATGAATAGAAGTTTTGTTAAATTATTATTTAGTTAAGTTAGAAGAAGATTAGGAGCTTATCCTGCTAGTTATGCTGTTCCAGCCGGCATGTTCTACGGCCCACTTGGAAACTCAGAGAGCTTTTCTGCTCTTTTCTTTTTATTTAAAGATACTAAGGTCCATTTCTTTATTTCTCATTCTCTTACCTTTCTTTTAGAAAGCAGTTTGGATTTCGAAATTCAGCTTATATTTATAGAATAATAGAACAGCTGAATAAAATGCAAATATTAGAGATATTCATTGCATTGGACCTCAGAGGAGTTATATCATAGGAGAATGGTCTTATTAAATGCACATTAAAAGAAAGAATGTAGGAGTATAATCCATTACACATTAAATTTTGTTATAGTGAAGACCAGAAAACTACCCAAATTCTTGAGGTATTTGACATTACTTAAACCAAATTTGCCATTGACTGAGACTGGAGACTTTTCCCTGAGGATCCTCACATGAAGATTTTTCACAGCAATGGTGTTAGTTATATAATTTTCCTTGATTCCTTATGTATTTTGGTTCAGAGTTTTCACTCTTAAGAGACTCTTTCACCCTTCAACATTTGAAGTAACACACAGACACCCCCCCCCACACACACACATAGTCACCCTAAGGTAGAGGTGTCTGGGACATGGGTTTGAACTGTTAATCTTAAACCATGGACTTGATAACCTGAGACTGGTGTACTTAAAAATAAAGCTATAACTGTTATTGATGCATCTGTACATAAACGTTAAGTGGGAATGAGTTTATATATCCTTTTAAAACAGGCTTGAAAAGGACTATACCTGAGGCACAATTTCACACTTTTCCTCATTAAATCCGAACTTGTAATTTTTAACAACATGCAATTTTTCCCAGGCTTTGATTAAAAATTTCATTTTATAAGTCACCCATCTTATATTTATATGGAAACCAAGCCATTTCTAGAGTATCTGCCTGGCTCCAGGAATCTCCAGTTTCATTAAAAATCAAGGAACCTCTGTCTGTTGGGCAACTGTCTGTGAGGTGGAAAGAACTTGGTCTTTGGAGTCAAATAATCTGGAGATTAAAATTTAACTCTCACTCACTAACGACATGAGCTTTAGTTTCTCATCTGTCAATAGGGGACAGTATTACTTAGAGAGTGACCGGAGGTGGGATATTACAAATGGTGTGGTTAGTATCACTGATCAGGTGACATTTAGACAGATACTTGAATGGAGTGCGTATGTGAGTCATGCAGATTAAGTGTGTTTCAAGTAGAAACAAACGCAAGTGAGAAGTCACTAAGGCAGGAGTATACTTGGTGTGAAAAGCTATGGTAAAGAGGCCACTGGGACGGGAGTGCTGTGAGTAAAAAGTAAAGTGGTAGGAGGTGATGGGGTCAGAGCAGTAACAGAGGTCCACCTTGTTTAGGGCCATTTGCCTTTTCCTCTGAGATGGGAGGACGCTATTTGGAGCAGATGCAGGAAATGATCTGAACTTGTTTTATCAAGATCACTCTGGGTCTTGTATTAAGAATAGGCTATAGGGGTAGGCATGGAAGTGGGGAGTCACTTGGAAAGCTGTTACAGTAGTCCAGGCAATAGATGGTGATGGATTGCATTAAGGTGGATGTGGAAGTAGTCAGTGTTTTGTAGGTGAAATAAATTTTGCAGATGGATTGGATAGGGGTGTGACAAAAAGATGGGAGGAGTCCAAGTTATGATGTTATAAAACACACCATGACTGAAATGATGGCTGTTATCATCATCGTGGTATTAAACTTACGTCTGAAATCTGGCACCACATTTTCCCAATCACTGATGTCATTGATAGTTTTTCCTTTGGAAAAACTTGTAGTCACTGGTAGTAGTAATGTGTAGTTACTTGTATTCACTACCCTCTGTCTTAGCAGCCTGCTTTCCTAGTCACTCTACTTCATTACCTCCTCAAAGAAAACATATAATTGTTCTCTTTTATAATTTTTAACCAAAATAAAAATTTAAAATACAGATTTCATCATGGAAAGAGTTTCTCAGGATTGAGTTTTTAAGAGTCTTTAGCAAATTTTAGACATAGGTATATGATAATTGTGATGAGTTTTGCTTTGTTCTCCCTGCGAAGTTTACAGTGTAGTAGGGAATCACTAGCAATGAGTCTTGTTTGATTCAGGGTGCAGTCTGAACCTCGTACAGAAGCTCTTATCCTTCCTGGTGCCCTATACAGTTGAACAGTTTTCTAATGCATGTTTAATGTGGATGTCTCTGCCAGCAAAACGATGCTGCTTGCCTGGATTCTCAGTAAATGTCAAGGAGTGGAGTAAATTCCTTTATTCTTTTTTTGCCATGACTGAGACTCAACTTACTAATATTTTTAGGACAACTAATGGTTATTTTCAAACTTGGCTTTTAAAAAGCCTTAATTTTTCACTGGTATTTATCCTTGCTTCATTAAGCTCTAAGTACCTTGATCTTTCTGCCTTGTGTAATAAGAAGAGCAAATGCCAAAGATTTACAAAAGTAACATGGTGTTGACAATGCTTTCAGATCTCTGCCCTTTATCTAATATATAGCAGGGTCACTGGGATGATCATTACGTCCACTATTTGTAGTTGGTGGTCAGTTATAAGGCATTCATTGTCACTGTCACCTTCCTTAAAGAATGTAGTTAGTTAATAAGAAACTTATTGCCACTATTTCCATCCAAGGAATGTGCACCATCAAAAGACTGCTCACTTTGAATTCTTTTAGGTGACAATGCTATACTTCCTTTTGCCAATGAAAGAACTGGTGAGCCTTAGCATTTTGTACCTCTTGTTAAGGTATTATTTTATACTTTGCATCAGAATTGTCTGTGCATGTGTTGTCTGCCCTCCTGAACTATGCGTTCATTGAAATTAGAATGAACATGTCAGGTTCATTTTTTTAAACTCTCATAAGCTTCAGCAAAAAAAATAATAAATTAATTCATGTAGAATGTCCAAAATGCAGAAACTGGCCCAGTAGCAAATTGGCTGCTCTTGGTGCAGATTGGACTCAAGGTAGCTATGTTGTAGTGGAAGGAACAATGGATATGGAATTAGATGGAGCTGGGTGTGAATCTCATCTCTGAACTTGTGACCTCTCAATAATCGGACAAGCCTTCGTTTCATCATGAATTCAATAGAGGAGAATTCTTCCTCTCACAGGAGTTTAGGTGAGCTAGTTCGTGTGAACATACCTAGCATAATGTTCTGGCATGAAGCAGTTGTTAATCAAGTGTTAGGTGAAGGAATAAATGAGTGGTCTCTACTGACCAGAGGTAACTTGGTTTGGTACCTAAAGTGTATTTTGTAACTAAATCAATAAAAGCATTTTTATTGAAAAAGTTAAGTTGAATGAAAAATATCTTTTTCTTTGGGGAAGTCAGTTTCTTACTATGTGACTTTCATTGTCAAAATCTGTTGCCTGGCACTTCTCTGGCGGTCCAGTGGTTAAGACTCCACGCTTCCACTACAGGGGACAAGGGTTCAATCCCTGATCGGGGAACTAAGATCCCACATGCTGCGTGGTGTGGCCAAGAAAAAGAAATCTATTGCCTGTTAATTTCATGTTCTCTTTGCTAAATTAGTGTTACATTTCTGCCCTGAATTGAGCCAAGACTTTTCTTGATTGAGACAGGATCCATCTGCTAATTTGAGCATTGGCCAACTCGTAGGCTGGCTTCTACAAATGGGCCATAAAAATATATTTCTGAATTTTGACTGTAGATTATTAATATTAATCAATTAAAAATCATTTGAATTTGTTGTTCATCAACCAAAGCCATAATTAAGCTACAAAGAGTACTTTGTTTATTATTTTGTTCCTATCACATTAAAAACTCATTACTTAAAGGCTGATATTCAGTTTATTCATGTGTCACCATACTTCAACTACGTGGTACAGTATTTTTCACTCATTCAACTAATGTTTATTGGGTGCTCACTTGTGCCAAGCTGTGTTCTAGGTGTTGAGGATGTAGCAGTGAATAAGACGGCCAAAGTCTCTGTTCTAATGCAACTTACATTTTATTGTGGGAGACATAATAAATAGATAAACATATACATGTGACTATGATGTCAGGTAATGATAAGTGGTATGAAAAAAAAGGCAGGAAGAGAATGTCAGGGGATTGATGCTATTTAAAATACTTTTGAGTAGAGACTTCAATGAAGTAAGGGAGAAAGTCATTGCAAATATCTGGGAAAGAGTGTTTCACATTGAATGAAGACCAAGCTTAAGGGCCCCAAGATGACTGTTTGCTTGCTGTATTTGAACATGAGCAAGGAGTTCAGTGTACTTAGAATGCAGTGAGCAAGAGGGAGGGTAGGAGAGGCTAAGGTCAATAGGCAGCAAAGAGCCAGAACATAGAGCTGTCAAGGACGTTGGAAGTATACTTTGGCTTTCACTCTGAATCACTTGGGTAGCCAGTGGAAAATGTTGAGCAGAGGAATAACTTGATCTGACTTATGTTTTAAATTGATGACTCTAGCTGCTCTGTGGAGAATGGAGTGGGAGCAAAGGTGTGGCAAAGATAGATGCAGGGAGACCACTGAAGGCTATTGCAGGATCCAGGGTAAAAATGATGGCTTAAACCAAGTGCTGAGAAGTGGACCGATTCTATATGTATTTTGAAGGTAGAGCCAACAGAGTTTGCTGATGGACTGGATTTGGGGCTTGAGAGAAAAAAGGCAAGTAAAGGACAAGCATGTGGGTAAATGGTGGTGCCATTTACTGAATTGGGGAAGACTGAGAGAAGAGCATGTTTGTGAGGGGAAAATATCTGGTGCACTTGTTTTGGATGTATTTTTATTTTATTTTTTAAAAATTTATTTTATTTTTGGCTGCATTGGATCTTTGTTGCTGTGCACAAGCTTTCTCTAGTGGCGGCGAATGGGGGCTACTCTTCGTTGCGGTGCATGGGCTTCTCATAGCGGTGGCTTCTCTTGTTGCAGAGCACAGACTCTAGGCACGTGGGCTTCAGTAGTTGTGGCACGCAGGCTCAGTAGTTGTGGCTCGCAGGCTCTAGAGCTCAGGCGCAGTAGTTGTGGTGCATGGGCTTAGTTGCTCCACAGCATGTGGGATCTTCCCAGACCAGGGATTGAACCCGTGTCCCCTGCATTGTCAGGCGGACTCTTAACCACTGCGCCAGCAGGGAAACCCTATTTTGGATGTCTTAAAATTGAAATCCTATAAGGCATCCAAGTTTAGTTATCAAGGTGAGTTCAGGGAGAAGTCTGGACTGGAGGTGAAAAGTTGGTAGTCATTAACAGTTAGATGGTATTTGATGAGGTGGAACTGGAAGAGACCACAAGAGACAGGATAGTAAGAGAAGAGGTCCAATGACCAGAACCTGAGCACTCTTGTGCCAAGTGGCCAGGAAGAGGAGAAAGATCTAGCAAAGAAACTGTGAAGCAGTAGCCTTTGAAGCAGAAGGATATCCATATGCATATGGTGTCCTGGAAGCCAAGTAAACAAAGTCTTTCAAGCATGAAGGAGAGGTCAGTTGTATCAAATGCTGAGATGTTAGGCAAGATGAGGGTTGAAATCGACTATTGAATTTGGCGATATGGACATCATTGATAACCAGAAAAGTGGAGTGGTTAGGATAAAAATCTGATTAGTGTGGTTTTAAGGGAGAGTGAGAGGTGAAGAAATGAGAGACAGCAAGTATAGTTCCTTTCAATGATTTTTGTTCTAAAGTGGACCAGAGAAGTTAGTTAGAGATGGAGGAGAGGATGTAGTGTCAAGGAAGATTTTGGATTTTTGTGTTGTTTCTGTTTTTAAGATGACAGACATTATAACATCTCTGATTTAGCATTTGTGTGCTAAGGGAAAGACCCAGCAGAAAGGGAAAGCTTGAAGATGTGGGGGATAGGGGGAGAATTTCTGAAATGATGTCCTTGAATAGTCAAGAGAGGATGAAGGACAGTGCAGTAGACTTAGGTAGGAGCTTATTTGGTGCAATAGGAGAGAAAGCAGGTCTCTGGCCACAGGAGCAGATAGGTCGGTAAGATTTGGTGCAGGGAGATATTGACATTTCCTTCTCCCTTTGTTTTTAATTGAAATAAGAAATGAGATCCCAGCTGAATATGAGGAGGGTGGCAGCGGAGGGGACGGTTTCGCAGGTTTGAAGGAGGAGAAGGCAAGAAATAGTCATATTGAAGAGTAGAAGAGTGAATTATCTAGGGAAATGTGGAATGATTTCTAGGCAGAGCTGAGTGCCCATTTAAAATAATACACAGTGTGGGTGTGGGGTTTTCTCCATACGCATTCAGTTGCTTGGGGGAAGGTACAGGGTAGCTGAAGAGTTGAAATTAAGCAGAGTTGGGACTTTCCCAGGCAAATAAGAGCTCATGGCAGTGATTAGAATGATCGACTATGGCATCTGAACTGGGTAACGAGGGATGTGACAATTTGAAGGAGATAATGTTCAGTGAAAATGGGATGTGAATGGACTGGAGGTCTCAGTGGGTGGGATAATTGTTGGAGAGGTGGGGTACTTGCATGAGTGCACTGGAAGGGTAGGTGGTGATGGTCATAGAACGGGGTAATGTGAATTGGGACTTTAGACTTTAGAAGTCTAACAGGTCTGACTGTAAGATGGCTGACGTGGGGCAGATGATAAGCTTTTTATTTTATTTTATTTTATTATTTATTTATTACTTTTTTTAACATCAACTTTCTGTCTGTATGGATTTGCCTATTCTGGACATTTTCTGTAAATGGAATCATATAATACATAGTCTTTTTTTTTTTACATCTTTATTGGAGTATAATTGCTTTACAATGGTGTGTTAGTTTCTGCTTTATAACAAAGTGAATCAGCTATACATATACATATGTTCCCATATCTCTTCCCTCTTGCATCTCCCTCCCAGATGATAAGCTTAAGTAAGGAGACAGAGGAAGTAAATATAGTAGTACAAATAACAAAATTTATTCCCTCTTTCCTTCTTCAGGATGACATCATGGGTAAAAATTTATTAAGCCTTCTGCCTGATGAAGAGAAACATGAAGTCTACCAAAAGATTTCTGTCAAACTTCCTTTGTCAAGCTCAGGTACAGACTATTTGTTTCAAATAGTAAGTTCTTAGATTTTAAGAGACAGATAACAATCACTTAGAGGAATAATATAGACATTTCACAAATTATATTTCTAGTATTAAAAAATCTCTCCTCTATTAAATCTTGTTCTTAATCATGAACCCTGATTATTTCAGCTTTTGTATAATTGTATTAGTGTTCTATAAATTATGTTCTAGCTGATACCCCACTCTACAGATACAACATAGATAACTGTGCAAGTGGTAATGTTCATGAAAAGAAAATAATATTTTTGTAAAATCTAGTCTAAATAAGACAATAATCATATGAAAGAATCCTACAGAATATAGATAAGTATAAATGTAAGCATGTTTTGTATCTGTTTTCTTTTAGCAGAAAAACATATTGATTTTTGCTGTCATTTAAAAAGAGGAGGTGCTGAACATGATAGCAGCCCTGCTTATGAATGTGTGAAATTCATCCTGAGTGTAAAATTTATTTCTAATGGTAAGAAAAACAGTTTTTAATCTTCTCTAGATGAAGTTCATGAATTATGCAGCCCTTCATTGGTAATATAAATGCCTTTCTACTGTTGGTACTCTCACACTCTCTCCTACCCCTATGATCACAGGTTTTGGTGGACCACAGACATTAATTAGACTTTCAAAAAATTAATAGCAAAATTTACAAGGTGGGGTCATATGGTAACATGGTGGACTGATCTGATAAGGATGGCTCTTTCCTTCTACAAAAACAAGGAAATTATTGTTAAAACATAATCTAAGAAGTTTATTGCATAGCCAATCTTAAAAGAAAGGGAAATCCATGGGTGCTAGAAATTAAAGGATAAAGTATGAGACCTAGTGATAAGAGGGAGCTGATTTTGTGCTGGGCCTAAGTGAGTCTTAAGTCATACATTGGCTCCATTGGCTGGGGTCTGGATTTCTAACAATCATTCAAGGACCAACACATAAAACCTAGAGACTTAAAATGATCAGTAAAATTCTGTCCACTGGCCTAGAGGAAGAGTAAGCTTGTTATCTCTCTCAGAGTTTGAATGGAAAAAAATGTGTCATTTACAGGAAATCAAAACCCAAATCTGTGTGTCTTACATGTGGATATGGGATCTGAATTTGTAATTTTTAAGGCTTCAGGAACCACAAGCTGATAAATTAACATAAACACTGATTTGGGGCCATTAAAAGATCTAGGGCTTGAATCAAAGGTAAATAGCCCAGCAAATATGTGAAAAGATGCTCCAACTCACTAGTAAGCAAAGAATGAAAAATTCAGAGACCAATGAGTAGCACTGTACACGCATCAAAATGTAAACAATTAGGAGTGTGAATAATACCAAATATTGGTGAGGATGTGAGAAATGAAAACACTAATACGGTGTCGAGAGGAATGTAAACTCATGAAGCCATCCTGGAAAACAGAGTGAACTGAAGTCAATTATCTTGTAACTCAGCAATCCTATCGCTGGGTGGAAATATCGCAGAGGCGAAGTCTCAGAGAGATCTGTGTCTAAGGGGACATGTTCTATGTATGTCATAGTGTTGTTCATGGTAGGAGGGAGGAATGATGCACAGCCTAGGTGTGCATCATTAGGGAAATGGACAAGTAAAATCTGGGGAAATACACAATATGGAAAACTTTGTAGTAGTCAAAAGCAATGAACTGTAGATATACATAGTACAACATGGTTAGACCTTAAAACCGTATTGTTGATTGACAAACAGAATGAGATCTATAGCACAATGCCACTTTTGTAAATTGTAAAAGCATATAGTACATAGAACCAGACTACATATTTTACAAAGTTATATATTAAATGTGGTAGATGACGGTGGGTACCTGTGGGTGGGGAAGGAACAGAGAGAAGAAAAAAGTAAAAACAAGAGTGGGAATTTTATCTGTGTTCATAATATGCCATGAACTAAGAATATAATTAACTCAGTTCTTTGCCACTGAGGTCTAAAGATATAACAAATGAATGAATGGGTAAATAAATAATGAAAGTTAGCTCACACATGGTTCTCTGATATCTTTGTCACGTGCCTTTGGAAACCAAAGGTCAAATACCTTTAAAAAAAAACTTGACTACATGCACACACAAATTACACACACATTTTTGATACCCACATGGTCTATGTAAAGAAGGGGAGCTGAACTATTTTGGAGACTAAAATGTCCATTCACAGGGTAAGAACAGAAGACTGACGATCACCCTGAACTCATAATTATTTCTCAGTAATTACTTCATGTTTTGGTGGAGACCAGGGTGGGGAGGGTGACTGGGAAGGAAGACAGAAAAAATTGGTGGTTCGGAATTCTGAAAATTGTCAGTGGGTTGGCAAACGGCTCACTGATACGGCAGGTGCCCATCCTCTTGTGTAATCGCCCCACCTTTCTATTAGATTGTCACGTGTGTGTCTCTGTCTCCCTTAGAGCCTGTGGTGTTCTTCCGTAGCTTCTTCCCCAGCCTGTCTGGTGAGTTGTCTGCCAGAAATCTTTCTTTGGAGGATCGGTTTTGTCTGGTGGGGACCGCTTGTGTTCTCAGGATTCAAATTCTAATGGTGAGTATGTTGTGTGTGTGCTTCCCCCATTGTGGCCATGTGGGCTTCCTTTAAAGGGACATGTCCCCTTTGGTCTCTCAGCCACTGCACGGCACTGCTAAAGCACCTGATGTGTGCAGAGGGTTGTGTTAGGATACGTGAATGAGAAAAGATCAGCTCCTGTGTTTCAGAAGTTGAACATCTGAGTGGAGATCTGGACATACCCAGAAGAGATGCACACTCATTGACAAATTGTTTTGATATAATATTAAACAGGTATACAGGGGCTGGGGGTTGGGACATAGTAAGAGAAGTGACCATTTTGGCAGGTGGATAAAGAAAGGCTTCTCTCACCAGGTGAGTTTTGAGGCAGCTCTCCTGCTCGTCCAATGCTCACTTAGTATTTTCCTAATAGAGAACTCACAGTTTCTGTCTCTAAAAAGAAAAATCAGTCCTTGGAATTCATCTGATCAATTCAGGCTAATGAATTATTCACTAAGTAACATACTTAGTAAGCACCTACTATGTGCCAGGTACTGTGCTAGGTGCTGGGGAAACAGGCAATAGACAAGTAATATTGATAAGTGTCATGGAGATGTTAAAACAGAATCTTGTGCTAATGACTGGTGTGGGTAGGGAGTTCAGCAGAGTGGTCAGGGAAGGTCTCTCTCTGATGACCTGTCTTTTGAACAGAGACCACGAATGATGATAAGGTGCCAACCCAGTGAAGACAGGAAGGCAATTCAGGTAGAGGGTTCAGCAGCTGTAAAAGTCATCAGGTAGTAACTAGCTTGGAGAGTTCCAGGAAACAAGGACCATCATGTGACTAGAAAAAGGTGAAAGAGGGAAGGGGTAGTAGAAAATAAGATACAAGAGGTAGGCATGGGCCAGATTATGTACAGCTTTGAGTGGAAAGTAGGAGGATGGCATGATCTGATTTTGTTTTTAAAAGATCAGGTTGGCTCCTGGCTGGGAATGGAGTACAGGGGAACAAGAATGGAAGCAGGTGGAGCTGTGTGAGAGGTGATTGATAGGGATTGGACTAGGACTGCAGTAACAGAGATAGAAGCTCACCGATTTGGGTGACATTTTGGAGGTAGAGCCCTAAGTCCTTGCCGATGCATTGGAAGTGGGTGGGAGAAGACAGAGAAATGACTCAAGGATGACTCAGCTTTTAGGCCCGAGTAGCTCAGTGGATGGAAGTGCCACTGACTGACCTGAACAAGACTTGGACAGTGTGGATTGGGCAGATGAGGTGGAGGGCATGGGGACAAAATCAAAAGGTCTGTTTGAGCCATGTTAATATTGTGATGATGTTGTAACATACAACGCATTCAACTGCCTTACAAGAGAGGCCTCTGGATCCAGGTTTCACATCCTTCCTTACTAGCTACAGGACCTTACCTAAGTCACTTACATCTTTTAGCCTCAGTTTCTTTTTCTATAAGTGGCGATAATAGCACCTCCTTGAGGGTCGTTGTGAAGTACAAATAAGACAGCACCTCTTATCCTCTTATCAGGTAAGCACTCAGTAAATATGAGCCCTTACAGTCATGATCATTGTCATTATTATCATTATTATTGTTATCATTACGATCCAGAGAGGGCAAAAGACCTGCTTTACTTTTCCTCTCAAGTTTAAAATCAGGGCTTTAACTGACCACATTTCAGAAGCTGTGAAGGACCCCTTTACATTCAATTGTAGAATAGTGATCTATGTCATCATTTTTCCAAATTTAAGACAGTGAGAAAATTGGTCGAGAGAAAAGCAACTGAAGGAAGTTGCTGGGTCTGATGGCCCCACTCAGTATCCCTCTCCGGCAGCTCTCTGGGATTTGAGCTCTCATATCTGCCATGAGAAGGCAGACATCCCATCTAGAGGGTCACCCCCCAAATCTTCCTCCTCTGAGAAAGAAAAATCTCATTTGACACACCACCCTCACCCTAGGCCCCCTCTTAGCACAGGGATCTCTATTTGTGATCTATGCCAGTTTTTCTCTGAGTTTCTGGGACATTTGTTCTATACTAGTGGTCATTTTAGAGAACAAATCTTGTGAGAAAAGAGGGCTTTTTGGAGGAAGATTTTGGTCACAGGGTGGCTGTGTAACAGTGGAAGGGAAGTGAACTCAAGAGTTCAACTTTGAAATGGACCTACTTTGATCCTGCATGTACTAGCTGTACGTGCTTGACCAAATCATTCTATCTCTAGAATCCTCAGTTTTCACATCTGTAAAATCAAGTGCCTTTCTCACACTGGTATACAGATGAGTTGGATTTTCAAATTTACTACATCCTACACAAATATGTCAGGTATTTTTACTCTATAAGTACATTTTAATTATCTAAAATGCCACTTTTTCTGCAGGACCTTTTCACTGTAAAGGAGTCCGGTGAAGATGTTCTGCTGGCCCCAGATTCGGAAGAGGAACATCTACCTGTGGACCACAGGTGAGAGGCTAATGTTGCCATGAGTAATGGAGACCTGCGGCACAGTTTCATCAAACAAAACTGAAACAAGACAAATCACTATGAATATTTTTCCACCAAAATGAAAATTAAAAAAACAAACAACTGAATCCAGATGAGCAATCTACTAGTTTGAATTTCCTTTCCCAGCTAGTATAATTCATATTTTTCTAACTGGATATAAATTCAAGTGATTGGCTTTCTATAAAAGAAAGAAAGCAATAAATAGAGCAACCTTGATTGATGCAGACATTTAATTACTTTCAAATTAAGACAATATGTTTACAAACAGACTTGATTGCTTCCTTTTCTTGAAACACTTTAAATGGTAGAAGAACAAATAAGCATTGTGGTAACTGCTACTATGCAGGTGTCCCTCTTTTTTGTGAATCTAATCTATTCTTTAACATTTGTTTGTTAACAAATTTTCACAGAACAAAGTGAGTAATTCCATTATTTTGAGTGGGAAAAACAAAAATGCATTCCTAACCCACAGGAAAATGCCAACTTGCTAGGTATCACTAAAACCCCTTAATACAACTATTTAATAATCTACCAAGAATTTCTACAGAATAGAAATTACTTGTAGTACTATCTAGTCATTGCATATTTGATAAACTCATTAGTAGGTATTTTGTATGTAGTAAGCCATAATAGTAGACACTGCTCAGTGTAGAATATTGAGAATGGATTACATTTTCCTTCTATATTACAGTGTACATGGATATGTAAATAAATAACAAAACAGTACATTAAAGATGAGCACTAGATGCCAGTAATACTTAGCAAAATAAAATAAACTAGATGATGTTTTGAGAGGCTTCTTCTGATTGAAGGTGTGTTTGTGTGAGGTCTGGTGGGAGGAGGAAGCTGGAGGCTGTGCTGTCTGTTACTCTTTGGTGGGGGGATGAGGTAAGGAAGAAAGAGCTGGTGAAGAAATGAGTTAAACAGGAAATGTCTGAGGTTCATCTGTGTCTGGATCTGAGGAACAGGGGAGAATCTTCCCTTCCTGGCAGGAGAGCTCAGAGGTGTTTGGCTAAGAACTGTTGTCTGAAGCTACACACAGAGCCATGGGATGCAAAACAGAGCTTGAGGTGGCAGTCTGTTTGCATTCCCTTTGCTGGGTGCTCTACAGCTCTCGCTAACACGAGACCGAGTTTGTAATTGTGTGTTGAGTGTCACATGTCTGCTCGTGCCACCATCACACTCACTTGCCCCAGCGAGATGTTTTATGCAGAATCTCAATTTCTTGTAAATATTCACCATTGTATTTGTGGTTCATAGGAGTTAGGGACATGTGCACCACCAAGCTTAAGACTAATAGCCATTCAACTCTCTTAATGTGCTTTATCATTCCCAATGGTTCTTGTAGTGTGTGCGCTTCTTTGGGCCTCTTAGGCTTACCCATTTCCCTTATTAGTTCCTCTACTTTATTAGAAGACCTTTTACTGAATAAGGTGAGAGAGAGACATCTATAAAACATAACGTGTTTAAGCAGCGTGAACTCTAGGCACTATTCTGTGAGAATACCTGAGGTACAATAGCAGCCTACCATATCCTTTTCACCCAGGAGTACATGACTTAAACATATTCTTGCATGCAACCTAAAACAGATTTGTTTAGTAGGTTTGTGTAGTGAATTTTGTGTAAATTAGCAGGTAATTATAGCAAATCTTCAGAGAGTGAGAGTTCAGAGACAGAGGAGACCTACATTTTATTTTTAAGTAGAACTTAATTGGATGAAAAATATTCTGATGCAGAAAAGAGCCAGTTACTACATCTGTGCCACTTGGTCTTCACACAATACAAGAAAAGTGTTTTCTTAAGGCTTAAAATCATATCCTTTCTAATATAGTAAGAAATTATCATTATTGGGTGAATGCACTACAATTTTATATATTTTAGTACTTTCATAAAATAGTCCTAGTTTCTTCAAATATTAGGCAATGGATTGTTTATCATGTAGACAGTAACATGGAAAAATGACACTTAGGAAACAACTGATGGATTTGATGAAGAAAATTCTGTTTAATTCCAGCTCCCTTCTCTTCCCTCTTATATCCCTCTGCTCTCCTCAACACTGTGGCCGCTGTCTGAGGTCTATAAAGGAGGGCCCGTCAGCCTCATCCCTGTCTAGCACAGACCTTGACATTGAGCAGGCAGAAATGAACATCTGCTCAGGGACTGATTGATTGATCCTATCAAAATGGTAATCCATTCCATGCCATGAGACCTCGCAAACATAGTGCAGTATTGTTATAGCTCAGTGCAAACCAGTATTGCATTATTGTTTTTCATAGACTTACTCTTTGTCTTCAGGATATTTTCAGATAACAAGAAGAAGAGATTGTGGCATGTTGGACATTAGTTTGTAGGCACCCTGAGCAGTCATTGATAACCTGGCTCCCATTTTACAGTCTGAGGGATGGTTAAAAAAGTAATCAGTCACAAAGGTCATAGGGACCTAGAGTTCCCCAGATGCTTCTGGAAATTTCCTTGGTAATTCTCAATGTTCTTTGAAAGGGAAGAAGCATCCTGCTAAGAGGCTTGAAAGCTTTGTCTGTGCCTATGAAAGAAACACAAAGAGGGGAAGTTAAAATGTTTAAAAGAAAGGGTCTGTTTCCATGTAGGATGTCCTGTCCTTGCATGTTTCAGATTTGAGGCTAAAGAACCTTTCATTTCAGGAGAGGGACTCAGCAGCTGGGTTTTCCATTAGAGCTACAGATGCACTGGAGTAGCAGGTCTTGCTTGAACATAGAAAGAAGTAAGGAACACTTCAGAGTTGGTGAGGGGCAGGCACAGAATTGAATACCATGGAGTCCTTTCCCATCTTCCTACTGCTAGAGTTAGAGGAAGCAGCGAGCTACTCTTAGTTTGTATGTATAAGTGAGGCCCAGAGTTCTGTCATAGCATCATCTTAATAGAAATGCATCCTGTACTTTATTCTTCATGATGTGATTTCATGTTTATTGACTTACTCTCCACAAATCAACAACATAGATTTTAGACCCATTGTAAAGATGAGAAAGTACAGTCGCAGAGGATGTATGATTTTCCCAAAGTCATGCAGTTGGTTAAGCAGTAGAGCTGGAATTGGGACCCAGATTATCCTGGGCTCGTTTCTCTTAGGACATCAGTTTCAGGAGCTGTGGCTGGTATGGGATTCCAAGGAGAAAACTCAAGAAGTCTTTGGGAAGTACTTGATTGGGGATGTTACTGTGAGAAAACTTTTTTTTCTTTAATTTCATCTTAAATGTAGGGAGAGAGAAGAATTAGTAGGAAAGGCGATCACACTGATTAGCCCTAACACTTTTTACAAAGATAGTATCTTTTCACCCAAAGGTAGAGCAGACAATACTGGAAAATCAAATGGCAGGTATTTCCGAGAGTTCTAGTAGCTCTTACCTTTGTTTGCAGTCTTTAGAAACTGCTGCAGAGTTGGTCCCCCGGGGGTAGTCTCCACCTATCAGCAACTGCACTGCAAAGAATGTTCCTGGCTAATTCCCCTTTCAGCTTGTTTCAGAGAAGCGTTATCTTGTACAAAAGTGTGAGGAGAATTTTGCAAAGATGCACAGTGGTCCTCATTAGTAAGGTTTTGTTGTACGGAGCCTTGGTACTATTCTGTACTGACTTCATCCCATATGTCTGCGTCATCTCGACCAGGGGGAGGGCCCTGTATCTCATTGTATCACACGCCATTTGGTTTGGTTTCTCTAGCACTAGATATTTAGCTTGCCCAGTCTCATCACTCCAGCCCAATGAAACTTATTCATACAGCAAATATTTAGCACCTACTATGTGGGAGTTTCTGTTCTAGGCTCTGAGGATACAGCAGTGAACAAAACTCCTTATCTTCCTGGGAAGCTTATATTCTAGTGGAGGAGAAAGAAAATCAATCAATAGACCAAAATAGGTTAGATGGTGAGGAGGACCGAAGGAAAATATTAAACATTGAAGAGAGATAGGGAAGGTTGTAGGGGAAATTAAATTGTATTAGGTTTTGCCATATGTAATTGACTTTTTTTTTTTGTTTAAGAGATGGTGCGACATTGGCAATTTCCAATGGTCAACATAATAGATAGGGTGGCCAGCTAAGGCCTCGACAAGAAGGTGACTTTTTAGTTAACACCTGAAAGGAGTGGAGGAGCAAGCCTTGTGGATTTGGGAGGAAATATTCCAGACAGAAGGAAGAGATGCAAAGTCCCTGAGGCAGGAGCACATTGGGTATGTTTGAGAAGCCAGTGTGGCTGGAGCAGGCTCAGCAGTGGACGACTAGTAGGAGAGGGGGGCGGAGAGGATTGGAGGATTAGAACCCACAGAACTTGGAGAGGACTCCAGCCAAGACGGTGAGAGCTGCTTTTCGGGAGGAACTGGGAGCACACCAGCTCGCCCCTGCACTGGTGGAGCAGCCCGGAGACAGCCTTGTTAGTCATCCACCATTAACCAAAACACGGGATTGGGATTTTTAAAGCTACAATATTTGTTTTTGTTTTTTTCTTAGCTTGGCCAATTACAGGCTGTGTGATCTTAGAGAAGCCTCATTAAGTCTAATGAGATCTATCTGTTTTGATAAGTAAATGAAAACCATATGCTTTGTAAAATACTATACAAAGTCAAGTTATTATCAGTTAGGAAGTACTTCCAAATTATAGAATAGTTACAGTTTTTGTTTGGATAGTTAAAATTTAAAACTGTACTCAATCCTGGGAATTCCCTGGTGGTCCAGTGGTTAGGACTCCATGTTTTCATTGCCAAGGGCCCGGGTTCAATCCCTGGTCAGGGAACTAAGATCCCATAAGCCGTGTGGCAAAAAAAGCAAACAAACAAAAAACCAAAAAAACTACTTAATCCTTACTGAGCTATAAAGACATTATTAAGTGCAAAGGGCTACCTGTAAACCCGGCTTACGGACATGATTTGAAGTCTATGTTTGGAGATTTCTTCAATACTCTTACTACTTTTCTGTTAATTTAAGGTTGTTCTCCTTTTCTGTTTCAAGCCAGCGTCTTTAAACCTCCATCCTTATGAGACGGTTCTGTATTTATTAACACCCAAATTGTTCCATGAAAAGTGTCTGTGCCTCCTCTCTGGGTGGAGGAGGTGTGACCCAGTCTAGAGGTGATGGAATTCTCAGCTTGGAGGCCGCATGCAGTCAGATGATTCTGGGCCCTCACACCCACCTGGGAGGCAGGCTGACAGATAAGGAAAGGAGTTGGGGCTTTCCAGCAGCCTGGTGTCAAAGGAAATAGCCCCTAAGCTATTTAACTTGTCCTATTGTTATGTTCAGGGTCTGGTCCTTAAGAAGGGCAGACATAAAACAAAAGACAGAAGAAGGGGTGCAGTCTCAGGATTCTGGGTTTTAGATTTCATCGTGTTTCTCTGACCTCTAGCCAACTGGTATCCCATCTTCAACTACATAACAAATTATTTTGATCATCTAAAAGCATAAAATCATTAGACAGTCTTATTAGATTTATGATTGATAAGAGCAGTTTCAATGTTAATATTTTTATTTATTTATTCATTTATTTATTTATTTTTGGCTGCGTTGGGTCTTCGTTGCTGCGCGTGGGCTTTCTCTAGTTGTGGCGAGCGGAGACTACTCTTCGTTGCGGTGCGCGGGCTTCTCATTGCGGGGGCTTCTCTTGTTGCAGAGCACAGGCTCTAGGCACGCGGGCTCAGTAGTTGTGGCTCATGGGCTCTAGAGCGCAGGCTCAGTAGTTGTGGCACACGGGCCCAGCCGCTCTGCGGCATGTGGGATCTTCCCAGACCAGGGCGCGAACCCGTGTCCCCTGCATCGGCAGGCGGATTATTAACCACTGTGCCACCAGGTAAGTCCCTCAATCTTAATATTTTTTGAAAAACTCAAAGTAAGTTTTGTGCTCCAAACTCATGGAAGCAACCCTGAAATCAGTGAGGGTTTAGACCCTAATGAAAAGAAGTCTAATAAATATCAAAGTTTAGAGAAACCTGGGTTGAATTATCTGAGTATTAGCCATTTAGGAAAAGTAGTTCTGGAGAAATAGGCTGGCAGCTGCTTGTTCTACTCATACAATTAACAATGTAATATATGTTTTCCTGATGGTATGCATTTGTCATCCTGTAATGAAGATGTCAGGCTGTGTGTTAGGTACCTGAAGAAGTGAGATAGGATCCTGCTCTCTTTCAACTTAATACTTTTTGCTTTACCTTTTTTTTAAATTGAAGTATAGTTGATTTACAAGGTTGTGTTAGTTTCAGGTGTACAGCAAAGTGATTCAGTTATGCATATATATATTCTTTTTCAGCTTCTTTTTCATTATAGGTTATTACAGTATACTGAGTAGAGTTCCCTCTGCTATACAGTAGGTCCTTGTTGGCTATATATTTTCTATACAGTAGTGTGTATATATTACTCAAACTCCTAATGCGTTACCTTTTTTTAAATCCCAGGATATTCTTTTGCTTTAGCTCCATTAAATATTTTTTTTAACTTTTTATTTGAATCTGACAGGAACTACCATATGCATCCTCCTTTACTCACAACTGTTTACATTTTGTCCCACTTGCTTTATCATTATTCTCTCCTTCTCTTCCCCCTCTGTCCCACTTCTGCCCTCCCTTTCCTGTCTCTCCCGTCTCCTCTCCTCCCCTCTCACCCCCTTTTCTCCCTTCTCTTCTTTCTCTCTCTCTCCTCCCCTCTGCCTGATTCATTCATTCATTATTTATTCATTTGTCTATTCAGTGGATTTTAATCTTTTGCTATTATTATTTATTTCAATGCTCTGATTGTCCTAGCATCGACCAGTGACAGCCCCTTCAGTCTGGCTCTTGTGTCATTTTGATACTTCACACCATTCTTGGAGCATTCCTTCCTTTCTGGCACTATGTGATGTTCCAGGTTCGTTTTGTACTATCTCCACCTCAGCCATGAAATCAGCTTGTTCTCTAAGACTTAGTCAAAGGGGAATCCTGGCTTCCTTCAGGGCAGCTATTTAGAAACTCTCGGTGCTACTTGTACTCATTGTTACTGATTTGCTACTGCTTATAGGTGCTTTTTGAACTGGGAAACAAATACACACACAATACACATACTGTATACATAGGCATAAAGATCTATATCTATATTTATTTCCACATCTACCCATCTGTATGTATGTATACCTTTGTGTATGTGTCTGTATCAAATAATAACACGCCATGACTTCATACCGATACCTCCAATCCTGAGCCAACACTACAAGGCTCATTCCAGTCTTCCCGTTTCCACTTTTGCAACACTCTTCTCCACTAGTCAGAGAGGCCTGGGCTCATTATCCTCCATATATTTACTTATTTGCTCAAATCAGGAATGCACAGAGAGTAATTGTAGGGTTGCCATGTCATGTCATTGTGAAAAGCAAACCTCCTCAATTAAGTTCATATTACTTACAGTTTTTAAGGTGAAATTTACACATAATGAAAGGCACAGATCTTAAGTATATTTGACAAATGCATGAACCCATGGGACCCACATTCCTATCAAGACATACAGTATTTTCAACACACTAGATAGCTGTTTTGTACCCCTTCCCTGTTATCCCCACACTTAGAGGCAACTCCTGTTCTGATGTTTTTAACCATAGATTAAATTTTCCTTTACTAGAAAGTCATAAAAATGGAACCATATAATATATAGTCTGTTGAGTCTGCCCTTTTAAACTCGGCATAATGTCCCTGAGATGCACCATGTCACATGTATCAGTAGTTCATTCCCTTTTGTTGCTGAGGAATATTCTATTCTATGGATAGACTACAATTTGTTAGGCATTTTTCTTTCAATGAACATTTATGTCTAGTTTTTGGTTACCGTGAATAAAGCTGCAATGAACATTCTTTTACAAGTATGTTTGTGGACACATATTTTCATTTTTAAGTTATTAAACACATTTGTTCAATTATACAGTAAAATTGATTTGTTTTCTCTTGGTGTACAGTTCTGTGTTTTCTAACACATGCATCGATTTGTGTAACCATGAACGTAGTCAAGATAAGGACCAGTTCCATCACACCTCCAAAAGTTCCTCGTGCTGTCCCTTTATAGTCAGTCCTATCTCACCTCACCCTTAACCCCTGTCAACCGCTAATTTATTCTGCAGCCCTATAGTTTTGTCTTTTTGAGAATATCATATAGAGTCATACAGTATATAATCTTTCAAGATTGGCTTCTTTCCCTTAGCATAATTCCTTTGAAATTCGTCTGAGTTGTTGCATCAATAACTGTGTATTGTTGAGTGGCATTTTGTTGTATGGATGTCTCACAGTTTAGTCATTCACCTGTTGAGGGACATGAGAGTTGTTGATGGGTTTTGGCATTTATTAATAAAGCTGCTGTAAACATTCGTGGACGAGTTTTTGGTGTGGATGTACGTTTTTATTTCACTTTTTCAGGGTATTGAATTATGCTTTTAACTTGCATTCCAGGACTTCCCTGGCAGTCCAGTGGTTAAGACTCCACGCTTCCACTGCAGGGGGCACGGGTTTGATCCCTGGTCGGGGAATTAAGATATTGTATGCCACACGGAGTGGCCAAACAGACAAACAAAGAAACAAAAACACTAACTCGCATTCCACTAATGACTAAAGATGTTGAGTATCTTTTCATCATTTGAATGTTCAAATGTCTTGCCTATTTTCAAAATTATGTTGTTTGTTTTCTTATTATTGAGTTTTGAGAATTCTTTGCGTATTCTGGATACAAGTCTTTTGTCAGATATTGAATGTGTGAGTACTTTCTCTAGTCTGTAGCTTCTTTTTTCATTCTATTAACTGTGTTCTTTTGCACAACCAAAGTTTTTAATTTTGAAGGGGATGGATTCTGCCATGTCATGGTGCCATGTCTAAGAATTAACTGCCAAAGCGAAGGTCACATAGATTTACTCCTTTTTTTTCTAAAAGTTTTGTAGTTTTATATTTGGGTCTATGATCCATTTTGCATTCATATTTTTATAAAGTGTGAGTTTTAGGTTGAAATTCATATTTTTTAGCATATGGATGTCCGATTGTTCAAAAACCATTTGTTGAAATACGATCTTGTCCCTCTTCTACTCAAAAACTTTCAATGGTTTCCCCTCGCTCTTAGAAGAAAATCCACAGTCCTTTTGTATGATCTGTAAGATATGCTGCTCTCATGCCTGTCTAGTCCTCAGATCTCATTTTGTGCCACACTCCCTCTTATCTGTCCTGCTCCAAATGCACTGGCCTCTTGTCCTCTGTGAATTCTCCAAGCTCTTTTCCAATGCAGTGCCTGTGCACATGCTTAGGTCCTCAACCTGAAACACTCTTCAACTCTGCTGTCACGTGGTTGGCATGATGCTCTCCTAGGTCCATCTTGAGTTCTCTTCCCATGGCACCCTGCCCTTTTACTTCGTCATGCTTCTTGCAATTTGTAAATGTATAGTTATCTTTGGACTATTCGTTCATTGTCTGGATTCCCCATGAAATTATAAACTCCACAAGGCTGCATTCTCAGTGTCCAGCACTGTGCCTGCCCTCAAAACTTACTGCCTGGTGTGGAGATGGACAAGTAAACCAGAAACGATAATAAAGTCACCGTTCCATGGAAATGCCATCGAACCCCTTTCACTGTACCTCCGTTCTTGTTTTCTGCATGGACTAAAAATGTCTTTTCCCTCTGTGTTTTGTATGCTCACACCCTCCTCACCATTCAGGAACCAGTTCATTCCTCCTCTCAGAAGTCCTTCCTGCCACCCAGGTTGGAAGAGCTCTCCCCTCTCTACTTTCTACTTTCCTACTGACACTCTCCACTTTGCCTTGCAATCACAGGGACTGGCTTAGCTCTTCTAGAGAATCAAAAGCTCCAAGAGGGAAGTATCCAAATTACATTCAGCTTGTGTCTCCCTCGGTTCAGAGAATAGGTCATCTTCTCCAGTTAACTCACTTTCTGATTTCTAGGAGGCAAGCGTGTGATAGGCTGTGTGTCCACCTGGCCACTAGAAGCTAAGGGGTCTAATCTGCAGGATGAAAAAGGAAAAGAAGGCCCAATTTAAAGTCGTATCTCATATCTACACAACCAACACTTAGGCCACCAGTGCTTTAATAAGCAGCAAAGACACATAAAAAGTTTTTTTTCTTTAACGTGTGTTGGGACTTGACTGATTTCTGTTGCTTTATTTCCACAACCGGCTCAGTACTAGTCCTATAAAAGTGACAGAAGAAACACACGGAAGGTCACCTTTGAGAAATGACTGAGAGAGTGGATTTTAAAGTAGGAAGATTGGGATGCCAAATAAAACAAGGCTGTTTGGCAAAACCTTACCATGAACATATGTCCCCAGGCCTGGCCCTCTGGAGCCACTGGCTGTATTAAAAAGAAGTTGGTCCTGCTCTGTTTTGAGATGTAGAAATGTTATGTGCGTTTCCTTCCTTTGAAGTGCTGTGTCAAGGGAGTCATCTTGACTGAACAGTGATGAACTTCAATTTTTTTAAATTAATTAATTTATTTTTGACTGTGTTGGGTCTTCATTGCTGCACGTGGGCTTTCTCTAGTTGCGGTGAGCAGGGGCTACTCTTCGGTGTGGTGCGTGGGCTTCTCACTGCGGTGGCTTCTCTTGTTGCAGAGCATGGGCTCTAGGTGTGCGAGCCTCAGTAGTTGTGGCACGTGGGCTCAGTCATTGTGGCTCGCGGGCTCTAGAGCGCAGGCTCGGTAGTTGTGGCACACAGGCTTAATTGCTCCTCGGCATGTGGGATCTTCCCGGATCAGGGCTCGAACCCATGTCCCCTGCACTGCCAGGCGGATTCTTAACCACTGCGCCACCAGGGAAGCCCCGATGAACTTCAATTTCTAAAAAAGTTTTTAGAACATTTCACGCTGGAAGAAATATTTGATAGTAGATCAAAATTTTTGATCATCAAATATTTGATGATATGAAAATAATGACATCTGCAAGTAAATATGGTAGCAGATGAGCTATAAAAACACAACTGAGCTGTCAGTTCTAGTCTTTCAAATACTTTGGTCTCTTGAAGTAGGAGATGCATCCGTATAGAACGCTCTGTCCTCTACTGAAAGGCTTGGCCTAAAAGGCTTATTAGTTAGTGGGAACAGAGCAAACTCTCTTTATATCTTACCACACAGTGCTTAGTATAGTCTCTAGTCTGATTTATGAATTTCTCCTGGAATGAATTTTCCACAAATATATGATGGAGAACTGTGTAGCCTTGACATTCATTCTGCCTATGAATGTCTTTAGTGTTAGCAGCTGGCATCCAGGCTGGGTTCCAGGCATGCTCCAGTGACTCACCAACCAACACTATATGTCACCTTCTCTACATTTGAAAGAGGAGCAGACCACAGAACACTAATCAGATTCTAAAGATGCCTTCTTATTTGCTTAATATTTCTACACTGTTCAGAAGAGGCCAATAACAGCAATATTCTTTTCAAGATGATACAATCTTGCAAAAAAATATTTTGGTAATTGATGGCCTACCATTATTTTCATAGCAATAGGGTTTTTGTTTGATTGGTGTTTGTCTGTTTTCTCTTGATTCTTTGGCATCAGAACACTTCCCATCATAGATTTCTTGCTCTTTGAGGTACAGGGGACATGAGACTAGGATTCTTACCGTGTTGATGATTTGTATTACTTTCAAAGTGTTATGAATGTTATGCATTTCTTGTTTTTCCATTCTGGTGAGGAAATACCACTGAGTGCCATTAGATGTTTTTCCTCTTTTGATGTGTTTGTGGAAAACTGGCGTAACCAAAAAAGCACATTAAAGAAGTTCACACTGGCCCTTTAGAGAGTGATGTTTTCTATGAAATGGATGGAGTAAGCCTCGGGTGGAAACTTTCCCATTTGGACTCCATCCTTTGTAAAACATCGAAATATATGAGGATTGGAGCATTTGAGTTTTGTTCCTTTTTAGTTGTGTATGAGTAGTGTTTTAAAGCAAGTCTATTAACATATAACTAAGAAAGGGATTGAGTTTTCTTAGCTGTGTGATAAAAGTAATTACCTACCAGATAATTTTAAAATCGGCTTCATATTTTAAATAGTTTAAACTCAGCATTTTGTTTTAAATCTTCATAATCTAATATGTAAAACCATCTGGACTATTCTATATAAGTTCAGTTATATATCAGCTTAGATATATTAGCTTCGGATCAGATATATATCAGCACACACAAACAGTACTATTTTTAAAGCCTCAGGAATCTATGTCCATGGCTTGAGCAGGAAGAATAGAAGGTGCTATTGGTAAAGTACATTTGGCTTGCAGACCTGATGTCATCCTCTAATGGGCACCAATCCTCTCTGCACTTTTTGGTCAGGGAGCAGTGAGGGATGTGGTGCTCATAGTAGGGAGTCTGAGAGGAGAGCCGAGTATTTCCCAAGCCATCTAATTTCATTTTCTGCCTATCTCCCAACACACACACACACACACACACACACACACACACACACACACACACACACACCAAACATTCTCCTGCTCTACCCTTTTTGACCCTGGAGTAATGGGTCAGAAAATGCATATTCTTTTTGCCAGAGCTTGAACCTAAAAGCTGCCAGAGCCTTAATATCGGATAGTGAACAGTATGAATTTCTCTACTGAAGAAGAGTCTGGTAGATTCAGATAATGCACTCCTTGTATTCAGAATATCTGAATAAAATATCATATTTTGCCCCTCCCATCAAAAAAACAAAGAAAGAAAAACTTTTTGAGACTGAAAATGATCATTTAATCCAAAAATATTTCCGGAAGCAGCCACTCAGAAAATGTTTATATATTCAAATGCTAAAATGTTTTTTTTTTAAAAGGGAGGGTGGATTTGTTGTCTGTTTGTTAGCAGGAAACTATAATCTTTAACAATTTCAGATCCTTCAAGATCTTTCCCAAGTGAGAATAGACGGGGCTTCTTTGATGGGACTCTTGAGTTTTTCACTGGCTTCCATAGTCATTGGGGGGGGAAAGAAATCTTTTACCTACTTGTGTTTTTTGAAATTGTGATATGTTTATTCAGTGTCTTTCATTTGGGAGAAGTCATGACCAGCTCCAGGTGAATTCGTCAAAAACACGTTCTTAAAAAGCTTTCTGCTAAATGGTCAATTTGTCCAGTGGCCAAATTGCCAAAAATTAATTTATCCAAAAATAATCCATAGAATGACCAATGTAAAAAATTTACCCAAATTTATTGATTCATCAAAAAGCATGTCTTAAGAAATACTCTTCCAGATTGTATTTCAAAGATTGAAAACATTTTTCTGAAAGGGACCAGATAGTAAATATTTTAGGCTTTATAGACTACATAAAGTCTCTATAGCATATTCTTTGTTTGTTTTACAACCTTTTTAAAAAGTAAACATCATTCTTACCTCGTACAAAACCAAGCTGCTGCCAGTTTTGGCTCACAGGCTGGGCCCTTATATATTCAAATAATTTGTATTTTTTCATATGAATGTTATTCTCAATTATATGCGATGACTACATTATTGAATATATTCAATGACTATATCCTTGTGTTGATCTAAAACAAATAGACTGCCAGGTGCTTCTCCAGCAAAGATGTGTTTATTTGGGATCAGCACTGAATTGCAATTCAGGGTCTGCAACTATGACTAGCCACATGCAAGTCCCTGCATATCAAGGAAAGGGGAGCACATTTCTAGAGAGGAAAAGGAAGTTGGGAGGCCATAGTAAACATAGTCCATGGCTTCTCATTGGCTGAGTCCGTGCCAGGAAATAAAAGGAGTCTTTCTCTTCCTGTTAGGCTCTGTTATCGTCACAGGGCATGACAGGTCTCCTTTCTGGTCTCCCAGTTCTATTTAACTGAGACTTCTGTTTATTAATTTTTTACATTCTCTGAAAGCATTGCTGATCAAGAGTCATTTTTTTTAGTTTCAGCTACTTTTTGTCCCTCAACGTCAGGAAGGACCTTTCCTGGGTGTAGTGTCTCACGTCAGAGGGAAAGTGCACAGAGTGGACACATTAATTTATTAGTAATGTTAAACCTATTAACATTTGAGTAATAAAGATGGGTAAGAGGGAGAACTCTCAGACGCTTTTTATCTGAAGTCCATATGTTATCAAGATCATAGATATTGAAGATCATCCAGAGCCTTATGCCATCATCAAAGGTTTGGCAACAAATTTCCAACAGGCCTGGTCTGGATATCTTGGGAAAGCTGTGACATCAGATGTTGTGTACTTCAGTTCTGGTAAATCTTTACTTTCAGGTCACCAGATGATGTGCACGTTCAGTCAGGGTTTGATGTTTTCTTTAGGTGTGTCACATGAATCCAAGAGTCTGTTCCTTTCAGTCTGGTGGCACAAGGGTTGGTTAGCAGTACTTCATAGAGGCCTTTCCAGCAAGGCTGAAGAAAGTTCTTCTGGAGTTGTCTTTTCTAATAGATAAAATCTCCACATTGCAAAGTATAACGCTTAAGATCTTCATTTCCCAAAGGTGCATGGTAAAACGATTGCTTGAACAAAACATGGATATTTTTAATGGAAACAACTAGGCCTTTGCAATTTTGGAATCTCTCTCCTTTTATCCATTGTGAGTTAGAAGAAGCAAGAGCCAAGTGCATTGGGTGTCCTGTGACTATCTCAAAGGGTGAGAGTTTATATTTCCAAAAGGGATGGATGTGAGATTTAGAAAGACCAGCAGCAGTGCTTGTGGCCAAGGTATTTAGAGAGCCTCTGCATATTTTGCCAATTGAGTCTTAATAATGCTATTAGTGCATCTTAACGATGCCATTAATGTGTTTGATTAAGCCAGAGGATTGAAGGTGGTAAGCACAGTGAAAGTGTTGTAAAACCAGCCAAACAGCACAGACTTGTCAAAGCACCTGGCCAGTAAAATGGGTTCTCCAATCACTATGAAGTTCAAGAGGAGTTTTCCAGGTAAGGATAATCTTTTCCAAAAGAACATACGCCACCGAGATAGGAGTAGCCTATCTTCAAGGGAAGGCTTTAGTCCAGTGTGAAAACATACAGACCATGCCTAAAACATGTTTATATCCATCAGATGGAGAAAGTTGTGTGAAATCCATTTGCCAGACCTCGAATGGTCCGTTAGGCAGTTTAAAATGTCCAGGAGCAGTACGAACAGACTTCCCTGGGTTGGACTTAGAACAAGTGGGATAAGTGAGGTGTAGGCACTTTTTGTGACCTTATTGATGTTTCTCCACCAATATTGGTTCATGAAGACTTATCATTTTTTTTTTTTTTTTTTTTGGCGGAATGCGGGCCTCTCACTGCTGTGGCCTCTCCCGCTGCGGAGCACAGGCTCCGGACACGCAGGCTCAGCGGCCATGGCTCACGGGCCCAGCCGCTCCGCGGCATGTGGGATCCTCCCGGACCGGGGCACAAACCCACGTCCCCTGCATCAGCAGGCGGACTCTCAACCACTGCGCCACCAGGGAAGCCCAAGACTTATCATTTTGTTATTAGACCAGTTATTTAATCCATGTACAGTGGTGAGAAGTGGGAATTTTAGAGTCTCCAGTAGGACTGGGTCATTATTTGGTCCAAACCCAGAGCTTTCTCTTTTTATCAAACCAACAACTGTTGAATTTCCAATCTTGTCTTTCCTTTTCTGAGGCCAAGTTTGGGGCTTCTCTAGCCAGTTTTTCTAAATTATCATTTGGGAAAATATCCCTTTGAACCATGACAGAGGTTTGGCTGCTGTTGGTCCCTTGAATGGCAGCAGTCCTTGCAGAAATATCAGCAAGCTGATTTCTCTTAGCTTCCAGAGAGTCAAGTTCAGAAAAAGCCCCGGAATCTTAATAATAGCTAAACTGACAGGTAAAAGTATTGCAGTGACTGTGATGGCTCTAAGGCAAGGGGTGTATCCCTGTGACTCAGGGTCCACTTGCTGTGGGTTAATGGTCATCCCATGTTTTGGGGGTGAGTTCCCCAAGGGCATTCCCTTCCTTTTCATGTAAAACAAGGAAAAACGGGGATCTGGTAATTGGGATGCTCAAGGGCAGGTGGATTTATCAGACTCTAAGGCTTTGAAGGCTGTGCCATCCAGTTCATCCCATAAAATTGTGTCGGGGTTGTTACTGTTTAGTAAAACATCCAGAGGTTTGACCGTAAGAGAGAAATCTGGAATTCAATTTCGGCAATAACCGACTAGCCTGTGAAAACCTCACAGTTGGTGCTTAGTTTGGGGTTTGAGGAAACTTACGACACCATGAAGTCTAGCTGGATCTAGGTGTAGCCCTTGTTCTGATATGAGATGGCCTAAATATCAAACTGGGCAAACTGTAATTTTTCTCTGGCACCTTATGTACCTTTAAGGCTAAAAGCTTTACAAGTGGATGGCGTCTTCCTGTGAGGAGGCTTGAGAAGGAGAATAAAGAAGCAAATCATCCACGTAGTGCAATGAAGTAGAACCTCTAGGGAAATGCATATCATCCAGGTCAGCCTTCAGGATCTGTGAGACATAAGGACTCTCAGTGAAACCCTGAGGTGTTACTGTCCAGGTGAATTGTTTCTCTTTCCCAGTGAAGGCAAAAAGGTGTCGGCTAGCTTCATCAACTGGAACACTAAAGAATGCACTGCATAAATCGATTACAGTAAAGAATTTACTTCTGGTAGGAATGTATGTTAGTAATGTATGAGGGTTAGGAACAACAGCGTGTCAAGGGGTAACAGTGTAGTTTATTGCTGGGAGGTCCTGGACAAACCTCCACCCTCAGCCCTTAGGTTTTCTCACTGGTAAAATGGGAGTGTTCCAGGGGCTAGAACAAGGGGTAATAATGAGGCCTTGAGCCTTGTAAGCTTCTATTATGGACTCTATGCCTTCGTGGAATTCTTTACTTATAGGATATTGGTTAATTCTGAGAAGAGGTTTTGAGGGGTCTATTTTAATTTTGATGGGAGGTGTGCTGTGAATTTTGCTAACATCAGTTGGAGATTTTACCCATAAAGAAAGTGGTGGCTGATTCAAGAGGGATAAATGATCAGTGTTTCCAGAGTCTATTTTATTATCATCAGAGATGAAAAATAAAAGATGCCAAAGGGTCACGTAATTCATCTGATGAGTTACTTTGATGACTGCTCTCAATTTCTAGAATTATTTCCCCCTTTTGTGAGACAGAAATTCTAGCATGATACTTCCCTAAGAAGTCTCAGCCTGGTAAATGGATAGGAGCAGAGGAACTCAGGAGAAAAGAGTATATATCTCTCAAAGGGCCTAAACAAAAGGGAATAAATTCAGAGACAGGAACCTCTTGAGGTTCATTAGAGATGCCCCTCTTTGAATTGTTTTAGTACTCTGAAGCAGGGGCTGTTTTACAGCAGTGGAGTTGAGCACTGACAGTGTGGCTCCAGTGTCAATTAGGACTGGAAGAGATTCACTCCACATCTGGAGAAATAGTTCTCAAAGATGATTGAAAGGCCTCCCTTTTTTTTTTTTTTTTTTTTTGTGCAGTACGTGGGCCTCTCACTGTTGTGGCCTCTCCCGTTGCAGAGCACAGGCTCCGGGCGCGCAGGCTCAGCGGCCATGGCTCACGGGCCCAGCCGCTCCGCGGCATGTGGGATCCTCCCGGACCGGGGCACGAACCCGTGTCCCCTGCATCGGCAGGCGGACTCTCAACCACTGCGCCACCAGGGAAGCCCCAAAGGCCTCCCTCTTAATGGGATTAGGAAGAGCCCCTGTAGTTCCTCAGAGCCCATCACTGGGGGTTAGGAGAGCATTGAAAAGGCTGGTTAGAGGGCTAAATGTGCCTAAAATGCTTAAATTTGTAACAATCTGTTTTCCAATGTCCTGGCCCTTTGCAATAATAGCAGAAACTGGGAGGGTTTTGGTTTCATTTAGGGGCCTTTATTTACTTGAGTTGAAGATTAAGAATTTTGGTGGCCTTCCTTTTAGGTGACTTATCTAGAGTGTGAGAGAGCTGGTTTGCCAGATTAATTAAATCTGGAGTGGACATGTTTTGCATTCCATCCTGGTCCTTTTTACTAGAAGGAAAATGTCTCAGTTCAGTCCATTGATAAACATAGAATTAAAAGCTACCCAGGTGGAATCGACATCTGAAGGAAGACCAGAATTTGTTTTTAATAATCTGAAGTCAGTTATAATATTCATGAACAGGTTTGTTCCAATAAACAGGCTTTAGCAAAGCCCTGGGAATTGCTCACAAAGTTGCCTAGTGATTGCCTGAGCCTGATCGTATAATAAGTCAGTGGGTTGGTCTCCCCGTTGTAATTCTAGAGACCTTTCAGGATTTTCCCCATTAGTGGTTTTCATCTAGTGCTGGGCCTGGCCTTCACAGACAAACATATGAACTAGCTCATGTAAGCAGAGAAACCATGTTGATAAGTTTGAATTTAATTCTTCAGAAAATCTGTGAGGATCTTTGGTTACTTTGGGAAAGCCTTTGACCATGGCTTGCAGTTCCGCTTTAGTCCAAGGAATATGAGAAATAGACGGTTTAAAGTTCAGAGGAGAAGAGAGTGGAGAGAGTTTCAGAGAAAAGGGAAAGTTTGGTGGGAGAATTCGTATGGGAGATTTGAAGGTATAGAGGAGGCATAGGTGGCGTAGAAGGGAAGGAGGAAGATGGTGCTGGAAGTGAGGCTATGAGGAAGTGAGGGAGAGAGACAAGATGGTGCCAAGGCAGAACCTAAGACAAAGAAGCCAAGGAAGAAGAGTCTGAGGTTTAGGGAGCCATTTTATCTGTCCATAATCCTTTGTTTGCCTCAGTTAATCTTAAAATCTTATTTTGCAGAGAGGCAATTTTAGACTCCTAATAATATTGGGAAGCCTCAAAATACCAATCGAAATCAGCATTCCACTCAGTCCTGGAAAAGTTTTGAGCTACTATAGTCTAATTCAGTTTTAAGGAAATTAAGTGTGGGGATTTCAAAAGTTCCCCGTCATGGCCATGGATATTCTAAATTGCCTTTGGTCAGGTCAGTGCATTTAGTTAGAAATGTGCATGAGGAAGGACCAAATGTTTTTCAACATAAAACGGGCCAGAGTCCCTGTCGGCGGGGGGTGCCCACAAAATACTTAGATAACTGGGACCCATCTCCTAGAGGTTTTTCCTCCAAAGAACAGTTTTCAAACAGCTTAAACAGCTTACAGCACAAATGGCTCCACGCATACAGCTTGCAAGCGAATCCCAGCCAATCTTAAGGAAATAGCTTGGTTTTGCAGGAGCCACGCTGAAGGTTCTTTTAAAAGCCAGTCTCCAGAAGACAGCCCTTTCAAAGGAGTAGGCTGAAGGCTGAACTGGCACAGTTTTATTTGAAGCAGCCCCTTCCTGATGGAATTGGGCCAAAAGCATTTTCAGCCAGCTTTGGTTGAAGCAATCTGATCTCAAGATCAGACCTAAGTGCCAAATGAATACCCGTATACAGAACAAGGCCTTTACCAGAAAAATGAAACCTTAATATAGATACCGAATAACGCCTGGAGAGCTTCAAACGCAAAGAGGGTGTGAACCCAGATCCAGGAGAAAGACATACCTTCAAACTCCAGGGTTGGTGAGAAAAACAGTGAACAACAATGGGCTCAGTGTAGGTACCACACCGGCTTGCTCGCCAGTCCTGGAGCCGTTGTGAGTATTCTCTGGTCCCTGCAAGGGCAAGCAAAGTGTTGACCTGAGACAACTAGACAGCCAGATGTTTCTCCAGCAAAGATGCATTTGTTTGGGATCAGCAGAGAATTGCAATTTGGGGTCTGCAACTATGGCTAGCCACTTAGAAACCCCTGCACGGCAAGGGAAGGAGAACCCTTTCATAGAGGGGAAAAGGGAGTTGGGGGCGGCTACAGTAAACAAAGAGTCCATGGCTTTTCTTTGGTTGAGTCCTTGCCAGGAAATAAAAGGAGTCTTTCTTCTTCCTGTTGTGCTCTGTTGTTGTCACAGGGTGTGAGTGCGCTCCCTTCTGGTCTCCCAACTCTACTTAAATGACCTTTCTGTTTATTAATTTTTTACAGACCTTATACATTATTCACCTTATGGAGCTTTATTTTCCTCATCTGTAAAGTGGGAATTAAAACAAAACACATACCACTGACTTACTTTAGGATCCAAAAAGATAATATGTGTAAGATACCTACCACATGATAGGAACTCAGTAAATGATGGTATCTCCCCTGCCAGTCAGAGGTGAGATTGGTGGTGGGTAAGGAGCAGGGTTAGTTAACAGTTACCTTACGATAACTGAAGGTGATGGATGAGCACTCACTTCAAGTTATTGATTTTCTGAACTGATCAAAATCATCTCCTTTGCCTATCTGCCTTTGGATAAGGTTCCTGAAATAAACTAGTTCAGTCTTCAGATCATCTAAGTCTATTAAGATGACATTTTCCAATGATTTCTTTACTGAAAGAAGCTATCTTGAAAGAGAAGAAATATTTAAAAAGCAGAGTAGTTATTTTTCAATAGGGGGGATCAGTTTGTACATTCATTCAGGGGTTATTGACAAGAATGAATTGTATGCAGAGCCCTGTAGCCATAAAACACCCATCTCCATCCCTCCATCCCTGCCCAAAGGAGAGTACTGGTCTAGGTGGTGGATAGCAATATCAACTCTTGATCCCAGTCTGCTTACATGAGCACTGGAGAGTCTGCTTCTTGGCTCTGAAGGAATAAATGATAGCACATGCAGAATTCATCTCTGAGGAACACATTTTCTCGAGAAGAGAATTAAAATCGTAAAAGAAACATTTTGAAGCAAATTACAGTATTATACGTCTTAAATCATATATTTAAGTGGAGAAGAAACTTAGAGGAATGGAGCGATCAAAGGGAGAATGGCTAATGAGGGCGTTTGAGAGGCTCATGTTGGACGGTACAGATTACCAAGCACTTTTTTCCAAACACTATTTTATCTTCACAAGACACCTACAAGGTGTGTATTATGAGTCTCACTTTAAGCACTGGGAAACGGGCTCAGGGAAGTTGAGGCTTGCTCTAGGTCTCACAGCTAGGAAGTGTCAGAGCTGAAGTTTGAGCGCAAGTGTGTGTGACCCCCAAATTCTCTCCATCTTCCATGGCAACTCTGACATACTAGGCACAATGGTGGGGGCTGGGGAAAACAGGAGGCCATTTCAGGCATGATCCCTAAGGAACCACGTAAGTGCATAGTGACTCTTGGGGACAGGTAGGCTCCGGAGATGCTAGTACTAATGCAGTTGCCAGAGATGGCTGAGATGCAGTTGGGCCTGAAGGAAAAAAGGATACCTACAACATGACTCAAGATTTCACATTTCAGACATGGGGTGGTAGTGGGTTTCCTCTGTGAGCCTATGGAGTAGCTTTGGTTAGAATTATCTTAAAAATTAGCTCCTTAAACTTTGGTCACAGCCTGTAACCAAGAAATGGAAATCTGGTTTTCCTTTCTTCCATCGCTTCAGATTAGATCATCTCGGCTGTAAATTAAACAAGCAGAGACATTTAGGATTATATTTTTACTGTCATCAGTTTCCTGACTCTGTGCCACAACTGTTCAAAACACACCTTAGTTGGTGCCTCATTGACGTATGAAAGGACAGTATTCATTGGGGCGTCTTTTTCATATTTACAGTTTCATTTATATAGCAAGTAGAAGTAGATGCTTTTCTGAGCCAAGAACAACCTTCCATTAAAGTAATTCAGCAGCGTTGACTACTTAACCAATGAATATCAAACCTTGGGGAAAGATTCAAAAAGAGTAAAAAACATTAAGGGCCCAATTTAAGAGTAACATTTTGAGATTTTACATAATGAGACAGAGGTACTTTTCTTCGTAAAATTAGAAACTGTTCTTTTCATGTAAATATAGCTAGGAAAGTGTTCTTTGATCGTTTTCTTTCTTTTTGAAAATTAACTGATGCAATTTGTAAAAGGAAAGTTCTGTTTGTATCCATTCCTAACCAAAGACCAGCAATGGATGTGACTGCAAACCCTCTATTTTATACATGCATAGACTGGTTAGGTATGAAAGACTCCTCAATACTTTTCATTAACAATGTATGTGTTTATTGGTTATTTGTACATTCTGATTTTAAGTCAAATATTTGCCGTCTATATTGACATATAGAGGAGTATGAAATGTAAATTCATGGAAGAATTTGGAAAACTTTGCTTTTCTTTATTTTATATTTTCAGTATTCAAGCCAGTGGATTTAAAGCAAAACCTAATTGCTTCATAATGTTTTCTTGTCAAAGTTAGCGTCTTGTCCAGTAACACCCACTGCATCCTTTGATATAACACTGTTCAATAGAACATTTTTTGATGACAGAAATGCTCTTTAATCTGTTCTGTTTAACACAGTAGCCACTGGCCACATGTAGCTACGGAGCACTTAAAATATGTCTGCTGTGACTGAAAAACTAAATTTTAAATTTTATTTAATTTTGATTTTAATTTAGCCACATGTAGTTAGTGGATACCATATTAGACATTCATTCACATGCTGTTTATCTCAGGCATAAAGATATTTAGTATTTAGAAGTCAATATGGAGCCATTTAATTGCTCTTAAGGAACAGATGGAAGCCTCAGCTGGTCCTTGAAAATAATTGTGTCAAGCTGCGCAGGCCTGGGATGAGCAATGTGCAAATATTTTAATGAACTAACTGGTCAGTTTGTTTATTCCTTTATGCACTCAGCAGATATTCATGAAAACACCTAGTAAATGCTCTTCACTGTGGTAGGTGCTGGGGATACAAGAGGTTCAAAGGAAGCACACCACCTTCAAGAAATACACCAGGTAGAAAAGGCAGACAGAAAGTAATAACAAACTTTCATACAAATCAGAAGAGAGTTGAGAAAGAGGGAAAAGTCAAAGATAACTACCATACGACCCAGCAATCCCACTACTGGGCATATACCCTGAGAAAACCAAAATTCAAAAAGAGTCATGTACCACAGTGTTCACTGCAGCTCTATTTACAATAGCCCGGAGATGGAAACAACCTAAGTGTCCAACATCGGATGAATGGATAAAGAAGATGTGGCACATAGATACAATGGAATATTACTCAGCCATGAAAAGAAACGAAATTGAGTTATTTGCAGTGAGGTGGATGGAGCTAGAGTCTGTCATACAGAGTGAAGTAAGTCAGAAAGAGAAAAATATTGTATATTAACACATATATGTGGAATGTAGAAAAACGGTACAGATGAACTGGTTTGCAAGGCAGAAATAGAGACACAGATGTAGAGAACAAACGTATGGACACCAAGGGGGGAAGGTGGCTGGGGGGTTGGTGGTGGGATGAATTGGGAGATTGGGATTGACATATATACACTAATATGTATAAAATAGATAACTAAGAAGAACCTGCTGTATAAAAAATAAAGAAATAAAGTTGAAAACTTCAAAAAAAAAAACTTCATTCTAATGAGGGTCCAGATGATTTACTTTATTATAGATACGGTGCAGAACAACTTTCTCTGTAGGAAAAGTGACACGTCAAAGATTGATGATGTTATGTATTAAGAAAAATAGATTTTTTTTTCTTATTTGAACTGTTAAAAACCAAAATTTAACTGAGTAAATTTGAAAATCGAATTGGCTTTATTAGGCGATTCATGAATTGGGCAGCGTCCCATCTAGCAACGGGAAGAGTGCTCCAAGGGGTTGTACAGAATGGAAGGTTTTTATAGGAAGAGGGGTGGGGCCAGGGAGTTATTAGCGAAAGAAAAGAAAGGATTATTTTTAGGCCAGGACATCTTTTGGGGGAGAAGAGTAATGTCAAGGGTTTAATCCTGCAGGTTGCCTCTTCTTCCCTGGGGGATAGAGAGGACCCATGTGACAGATTACTTAATTGGTGCTGACCAGAAAATTCCAGACTGTAATTAAGATTACATTTGTGGTAAAGGTTGAAACTAAAGTTAGGTAGGTATTAAATCTGGGTTTGGTATCATGGACTTTAGCGCAAGCGATGCCATTTGGGGCCTATGGTTTTTCTCTTTAACAGACCCTCATTTTTATTGTATTATAGAGAATTTAGATTTAAATGGCAAGTGAGATGTGTTTACCATCTGTCTTTTCACTTATTTATAGAAGTGTTCAAGGCCAAAGAAGCAGCTCTGGAATGGAACTTCTGCATGCTGAACCTGATGCTCCTGCCTCAGAAGTACGTGCACTGAGTACATAGAGTAAACGCTTGGACCCTTATTCCCATAATGTTGATTCTTTTGTTAATGTGTGTTGCCAAGGTGGGGGAAGAAAACAAATTTCCCTCTACACTTCTAGGTTCTTGGCTGAGATGCCCCTGTAATAAAAAGACAGGATTAACAGGAGAAAAACAAACAGATGTTTAATAACATGTACATCTCCTTGTATATGTGGGAGAGACCCCGGAATACTGCATAACTCTCCAAAATGGCTCAAGCTACCAGCTTAAAGGCCATTTTCAGCTAAAGATAAAAGAAGATGTTGGGGGCGGGGAGTCAGTTGTGGGGAAGCTTGTTATGCAGATTTGAGTCCTGGCTTTCTGCATTGATAAGAGCTCCTAGAAATTTCAACTCATCCCTTTCTTCCCGGTGCAAAGAGGAAGACACACTTACAAATGGAAGTATCTCTTACAGTAGAGTAACTTCTGTTGGTTTTCAGAGCTTCTCCTCTGTCTGCTGTTTCTTAAACATAACCAGCTCAAAATAATCCTTATGCCAAGGAGGCATAATTTGGGGTGGCAAATTCAGCTTCCCTTGTCCTACATAGGTTTTAATTTCAAGAAATATCCCATATGGGCATAGCACTTGAGCGGTGTTACACAGTTGCCTTTTTGTAGCCATTTCTTATTGGGAGCCAGTAATGGCCATGCTTAGAATGATCCCTGTAGTAGCTTTAAAAAGAATTAAGCTGTGCTCTATGTCAGACATTGTTCAAGGTCTTTTTGACTTGTGAGTGCATTTCGAAATGAGAGGTTAGTGACCTGCCTGCTACTGTAGGCTATATGAGTAGAATCATGAGATGGCAGAGTCATCTGCCCATTATGGGCAGAACCCAATTCCTAATTAATCTGGATTGTCCTCCATCCTTTCCTTTTCTTTTTTATAAACTTATCTATTTATTTATTTTTGGCTGTGTTGGGTCTTCGTTGCTGTGCACGGGCTTTCTCTAGTTGTGGTGAGCCAAGGCTACTCTTTGTGGTTGTGCTCGGGCTTCTCATTGCGGTGGCTTCTCCTGTTGTGGAGCACGGGCTCTAGGTACGCGAGCTTCAGTAGTTGTGGCACGTGGGCTCAGTAGTTGTGGCTCGCGGGCTCTAGAGCGCAGGCTCAGTAATTGTGGCGCATGGGCCTAGTTGCTCCGCGACATGTGGGATCTTCCTGGACCAGGGCTCAAACCCGTGTCCCCTGCATTGGCAGGCGTATTCTTAACCACTGCACCACCAGGGAAGTCCTGCCTCCATCTTTTTCTTAAGCCATTAAATGTATCATCCAATTATCCATTCACCAGACGTTCATCTAGAGAATCCTATAGGGATACACATTAATAGAAATATGACACCTGGTTCTGCCCTCAATGATCTAAATTCTAGTCTGGGAGATAAGATCAAACTGCAAGAAAAACAGATATAGAAGAACAGAAAAAGCATCCTAGGAAACCTTCCCAATGGATAGTCTCACCTTACCTGTCACTCCATGGGTGCATGTAACATATCTGCTAGGCTGGTTCGCTGCGGTGGTGACAGTACTACAGAGAGAAAAGACGACCTAGACATCAGAAGATGAGGGTTCAATTCCTGATTCAGCCATTTACCAATTATGTGACTGGGGGAATGTTATTTTACCATGGGGAGCCTCAGTTTCATTATCTGTAAAATGGGAGTGGTAATAATCTCTGCCAGGCTACCTCATAAAGATATATGATAATGCTCAAAGGAACCTCATTTGTTAATATATTGTCTGTATTCATGCAATAGAATGAAACTTCTGTGAGAGCAAGGGTACTCTTGTTCATCAGCATATCACCAAATACCTTGAACAGGGCTGGCCACACATAGTAGGTGCTCATAATAAATATTAGATGCACAAATGAATACTGTATGTTAAAGCACTCTATTATTTTTATAGCACTCTTTAAATGTCTGGTAAAGGGATTTCAAGAACAGTATCAACAGGTTGGATGTGTAGACTCTCACTTTGGTTTTCAGGCTTCCATGTGATTTTGCTTGAAAGGATTTTCATGTTCCGTGGACTATGCAGGTATTTAAGTTCTTCTGTAACATGGAGATGCTGTGAACACATATTTTTCTATTGTATTTTCCAACTCTTGCTCATTCAACAAGCTACTTCTGTGTAGATAAAACTTTCTCCCTTCTGGAGACGTACCTCTGCTTAACCTAGCATTCTGTTCAAGACAGTAGGAAACAGTGAGGAAATGAGGTAGAAGAAGGTTAATTTAAATAGAGCAGTGCTCTGTTTACACACAAACTAATTTTCAGCTATGCTAGGAAAAAAGGCCAAGGCATCCATATAGCTCTGGCCATCAATCTGACATCTACACAGCTGACAGCCGGACTTCATCAGTCAGTCAACAGATATTTACCCAGGATCTGTAGTGTGCTATGTGTGAAGAATCCATTCCTTCAACTTAATGTTCTGAGGAAAGTTGGATTAAAAAAATTCTCACTTTATAAAATTTATAAAACCTAAGTAATTTTAACATTGAAAGGTAAGTTTTTTAAAAAAAATTCATAATCTTATCACAATGGCATAGTTGCTATTTAATTTTGCTAATTTCCATTCAGTATCAGTCTACCATCACATCTGTTTTTTACTTAGTTATAATGATAGCTTGCCTAATACTCCATTCCCTTTGGCTTTCACTTATCACTAAATTCTACCTATGTACAGTCCCAAATTTAATCATTTCAGTAACTGTACAATATACTATGGAATTGAGGGACTTCTGTTTCCAATCAAGATGGAGTGACAGGACTAGATTGACTTTCCTGCCCAAAACAGCCAAAAATAAAAGACAAAAATATATGAAATAACAGTTTTCAAGATAATGGACATCAGGCAATAAAGGACAGGGACTCTTAAGAGATGGGAAACGAAAGGTCTTGCCTTAGTTATAGGGAAAAATTAGCCCTAGGCTAACTATTGCTCTGGTTCTGACTATCACATCATTAAGGCAAGACCAAAGGGATCAAATCAAGTAATTTAACTACATTCCAGAACAAAGATGAAGAATGTTTATAGGATGCAAAATTATCCAATACCCCCAGAAGGTAAAATTAACAATATTTGGCATTCAGTCAAAGATTACCAGGCATTCAGAAAAAGCAATAGTAATATGTAACTCTTCTTGAAGAGAAAGCCCAATCGATAGGAACTCACGCAGATAAAACACAGGTTTTAGAATTAGTGGACAGGAATATTAACATATGTGTTACGTATGTTCAGAATTTTAAGTAAGGACGTGGAAGATGGGGAAAAATCTCAAGTTGAAATTTGAGCAATGAAAACAACACCAGATGGGACTGATGGCAGATTAAACATTGCAGATTTAGTAGATTGGAGGATTTAAAGACAAAGCAATAGAAATTCTCCAAAATTAAACACAAAGAGAAAAAAGTTTTAAAAGAACAAGAAAAAAGAAAAGAGCATCAATTAGCTGTTAGAAACTCTTCAAGTGGCCAAATATATGTGTAAATGGAGTCTCCGAAGTGTAGAGGGAAGTACAGAAATATTTGAAATAATAATGGCCAGAGAATTGTCCATGTTTGATAAAAGCTATAAATCCAGAGATTCAAGGATCTCAACTAAACCTAAGCAAAAGAAACATGAGGAAAACCACACAAAGCATACACTGGCCCCTGCCAGGGATCATCATATTTTGATCTGTCAGCTGTTACTATGGACAATGCTGTATTCAAAAAAGGCATGTTCTGTTGAGAACAGCTGTTAACTGGCAAGGAGTTGAGAACAAGGCGATGTATTGAGAACAAAGTTCTTTCCACAAAACCACCACCTCACCATTTGAACAGCAGTGGCTGTTCAATGCCAATCCAAAGCAAATTCTTCCTAATTGACTCTGTCCCAAATACTTTATTTTAAATGATGAGTTTAGGTGACTTGTGTTGCCAGCTTCTGACATTCTGTCATCCATCCCTAGAGATCTGTTGTTCCTGGACTGTGTTGCACTACGCAGGCATTGTGGCAAAATTGGAGCTTGTACATTATCAGGTTGCTTTTTCACTCAAATCCATTGTGCCTGGAGCTGGTAGACTGTTCTTTAGAAGGAGCTGGCTTTGAGCATGTACCAGGGGCTGGGTGGGGCAGGAGAGCCATAGTATATATCAGACTCAGAAGCACTCTGCCCAAGCTGATTATGTGTTAATGAGGAGGACAGGACAAACCTGAGTTAGGAAGCAATCATGAAAGCATCTGCCATTGATTTTACACCTACTGTGTGCTAAGCACTTAATCATGTGTTCATTCAACAGATACTTATTGTATCCAGAAAGTGGTCTAAGAAGGTCAGCCCTAACTCAATCTAGGGGTGTCCGGAGTGGGGGGCGTGACATGGTACTTAGGATTAAGTTTTATTGAGGACTTACGTGTCAAGCATTGGACTAGGTGCTTGACCCCCACAGTAACTCTACAAGGCGTTATTATTCCAGTTTTACAGATGGTGAATCTTGGATTCTTGCTATTGAAAAACTTGCCCAAAGTTACATAATAAGTGGCAGAGCCCAGATTAAAACCAAGGCCTGTCTGGTCCCAATATCTATGCTCTTCCTACACAGTGAAGCATCTGCCTTCAAATCAAAGCTCTTTGTTTTCTCATATTGTCCTATTCTTTGTTTCATGACTTCCTTTTCTTTATATTTTTGAGCATTTTAAACATACCTAGTTTTAAAGGCCATTTTAGATTCATTTATTAATTCATTGACCAAATATTTATTCAACACCTACCTTGTAACATACACTGTTTTAGGTGAAGGGAGTAGATACATCAGTTAACAAAACTGAAAAATTCCTGTTCTAGAGGAGCTTACATTCCAACAGGAGGAGATAGACTTAGATAAACAAGATAAGTATAGTAAATAAACAAATCATATATTAGAAGGTGAGAAGAGCTATTGAAGAAAGTAGAGTAGGAAGCAAAGGATTGGAAATGCAACAGATGGGGGAGTGCAGTGTTAAGTATGAGCAAAGATTGAAGGAGGTGAGAAAGCTAGCCATGAAGATATCTGGGGGAAAATTCAAGAAGAGGGAAAACCAGTGCAAGGCCTTGAGGTGGAAGCATGCCTGGTATTTAGAGGAGTAGCTGGAGCAGAGTGAGCAAAAGTGAGAGTAGGTACGGATGAAGTCAGAGATGTCATGGCAGTTGGGTCAAGTAGGGCCTTGGAAGCCATTGTATGGATTTTGGATTTTACTCTAAATGAAATCGGGAGCCATTGGAGAGTTATGAGCAGAATGATGTGATATGTTTGGTTTATTAAAAAGAGTCACTATGTTGAGAATAGGCTGTGGGGAGCAGAGGCAAGAGTGGAAACTGGGAGCCTAGTTAGGAGGTTGTCTCAGCAGTCCAAGTGAGAGATGATGATGATGGCTTGCACCAGGGTAGTAACAGTGGAAATTGTGAGAAGTGGTCTCTTTGTAGATATATTTTGAAGATAGAGCCCTTGGATTTGCTGACATCGGATGAAATGTGTGTGAGAGAGAGAGAAGTTAGAGATGACTTTAAGGTGCTTGACCTGAGCAACTGGAAGGATGGTATTGCATTAACTTTGAAAACAGTGGGAAGAATTTGCAGGCTTAGGAGTGTTTGTTGGGAGGTGTAATACAGGGTCTCAGTTTTGAAAATGTTTGAGAAGCCTACTACATAGTTAATTGGAAATGCAGAGCTGGCCTGGAGATAAGGATATGGGAATCATCAACATGGATGGGTCTTAAAGCTAAAAACTTGGATGAAGTGACCAAGGGAGGAAGTAAAGATATAGATAAGGACGAAGGACTAAGCTTGGAGCACCCCCAACGTTAAGAGATCAGAGAGAAGAGAAGGACTCAGCCTTGAGACTTGAGAGGGAGAGACCAGTGAGGTAAGAGGTAAGCCAAGTGAAGAAAGTATTTCCAGGAGGAGGGAATGATGACAGTGCCAAACACTGCTGATAGATTAGGTAGGTTGATGACTCAGAAGTGACCATTAGATTTAGGACCTGGAAGCCATTGCTGACTCGGAGAAAAGTTTTGATGGAGTATAGATGGGGGCAGGGAGATAACATCTGATTGAGTAGGTTTAAGAGAAGATAGTGGAATTGGAGATGTTGAGGACTTCCCTTTGAGAAGTTTTGCTCTCAAGGGAATCACATAAACAGAGCAGTAGGTAGAGAAGTGGTGGGATCCAGAGAGAATTTTTAAAATTTATTTTTATCTTGCTTTGGCTTAGTTTTATTTTATTTATTTATTTATTTTGCCACACTGTGTGGCCTGTGGGATCCTAGTTCCCCGACCAGGAATTGATCCCAGGCCCTTGGCAGTGAAAGCATCGGGTCCTAACCACTGGAGCACCAGGGAATTCTCCAGAGAGAATTTTTTTTACCCTATTTTTAAAGAAAATTTATTTTATTGCCGTAAGAGTCATAACATGAGATATACCCTCTTAACAAATTTTAAGTATACATTATTGTTGACTATAGGTACAATGTTGTCCAGTAGACCTCTACTCTCTAGAGCTTATTCATCGTGCTTTTGATCATTCCTATGACTTTTAATTTGTTTCTGTCCTTTTTTTTTAAAGGAGTGCATTTGTAAAATTCTATTCTATTTTACCTAGGTTTTCCCCATGGCTATTCAATCTGTCATCTTGACTGGAAGCCCTATGGCACTTTTTTTTTTCCAAAAAGTAAAATGCAAGCATCTCTTAAAAATCAGGCAGAACACTTTTGACATTAATCTAATCAAGGGGAAAATGTGAAAATTGGGGGACATACTTCTGGAGTGCCACCCCCACAATGTACACTCCCTTCTAGGTCACAAGAGCATCAGGTATTGGAGGCTGCATTGGAAGCCTGCTCTGTGTCTAGCCTCAAAGGCCATGCTTCTCTTTAAAATCCTTTAGTGTATTGTTCATGGAAACTGTTATGGAGTAAAAGTGAATCCAAAACTCCTCTTGAACTTGTAAAAGCTTATCAATTGCCTTCCTGCCCCCATGTATGCATGTTCATTTCATCTTTCTTTTTAGCTTCTAGCTGCCTCTCTTGAAAGACTATCTTCAGGCCTTCGTCCTAAATTGTATTTTAAACTGGAATCTTTTAGCTTTCAAAATAGTTTCTTTGCGTTGATCTCAACTATTACTGCACATGATTCCATCAGTTGAGATCATTTAAGCTCACTGCATTTATATTGATGGGCTAAAAATTATGAATGCACAAAAATGGACATCTTAACACCCAAGTATATACATTTCTATTGAAAATCATCCAGGAAGCAAGGAGCTAGTGATTAAATTGACATATGGCTATGATAAAGAGCAGAAGCAAGAAGACACAGAAAGAGAGGTCATATCCTATCTCAATGAATACCACCCCAGCAGAATATCTTTCTAAATAATGAAAAGATTGCCACATCCCCAGAAACATATTGCTTATCTTGAAGAGTACAAAACACAATGTACTTGAACAGTGAAGTTGCACAATTTCCTGAAGTTCAAATGCTGGGATTTGATCTGGATGAAAGTGCTCCAACAAACAGCTTCCTTAAGGAAAAATGAGCATGAGTCTATGTCTTAATCCAGTCCCAAACAAACAAACACACAAACAAACAATTTTTTGGCAGAGATGTACAAGATTTCACTGATAAACCAGTTACTTAAATTTCATGTGAGCAGTGAGCCCCAGCCTATTCAGAAAGGATCCAGTTGTTACGGAAATGGAAGTGCATCACTAAATGGGAGTATAATGTATATGGTTTAAAGTAAAAAATGGCTTAAAGTGAGGTACTAGGGTTAGGGAAAGTGGTGCTGAATTTGAAGTCACTGGATTATATCACTCACTCTGCTCCTAACTTGCTGTATGACCTTCTCCTCTTTGACACTATCAAATGGGGAAGCTGCACTAGAAGCTCCCCAGGGCCACTTCCATCTCTCTGCTACTATATATTAAAGGTACTTTTGCTACTAATACTTTCAACTTTAATTTGTGTAAAACACATGAAGTGGTTAAACAGCCCCCCAATCATCCTCTCCTTTCTCTAAGCCTAGCCTGTACATGCAGGACCTCTAGAAAAATGGCCCCATCAGTGGGGGTAGTTCTCCTACAGCCTTCCCACTTCTCTGAACCGGCATGCTACCAGCACGTCTGCAGTGCATATATATATATAGCCACGGCCTTTGGTTGGCACACAGTTTTCTTATGCTTGTGCTTTTAGCACATCTATACTGTATTTCTCTTCTGAGTTTTGACGTTGGATAGCATGTGGCACCCATAATCTTTTTTTGTTGTTATCTTCCAGCAATTTTTTTCAAGTACGTGTTTCATGATGGTTTTGTGTTAGGTATTCAATTTATTGAAACAATCTTAGAAATGAAGTGAAACGCATCAAAGTTTGTGTTCTGCCAGTTTCTTGTTGTTTTATATATCTTTGTCACCAAATTGAAATGTCATCTTCTCCATCCCTTTTGGAAATTCCTAGGGTCGAGTTAATGTTGTAATGGTTGACCAGTATGGATCACAAGAATCTGCTCGTGTCATTAAAAGAAAGTCTTTTACATATTATGACTCCAGCACATCCACCTTGGAAACCATACCTGAACCACCAGGTGGGTACATTTGGACATTTGGATGGGGACTCTCAGAAGAAAAATAGTGGCCTACAGAGTAGTTACAGTTTTTCAAATGAAGATAATGTTCTATTTATAATGGTGTGAAATTGCAAGAGTGATTTCTAACTTTCTTCATCTTCTGTAAATTTTTTGAGATGATGATTTGAGAGCAGTGAAAATGAATATCTTATCAATGGTTCAAGTGCTTCGGAATGGTATTATTCTCTCCCACTTAATTTTTTAAAGTTTTTATTGAAATATAATATGTGGAATCTAAAAAAATGATACAAATTAACTTATTTACAAAACAGAAATAGACTCACAGACATAGAAAACAAACTTATGATTACCAAAGGGGACTGGGGGGAGAGAGAAATTAGGAGTATGGGATTAACTGATAAGACACCACTATATATAAAATAGATAGATAACAAGGACCTACTGTATAGCATAGAGAACTATACTCAGTATCTTGCAATAACCTATAATGGAAAAGAATCTGTATATATACATATACATATGTATATATATATTATATACATATAAATTATATATATATATATATATAAATAACTGAATCACTTTGCTTTACACCTGAAACTAACAAAACATTGTAAATCTCCCGTTTAATTTTAATCTATAGATTGGTGCTAGATCTCAGTCCTAGGAGGAGTAGCATCTTATCTTCTCATACTTGTGCAGCCTCTTCTGCTATGGTATAGTAGTTGCAGTCCAAGGAAACCTCTTGTTTTTTAAAAACTGTACTATAAAAAGAATTCTTAGTAAAGGGCGAAGTGATAGTCTCTCAAAAACAATGATACTTACTACAGGAGTTTCAATATTAAAGACATTTCATAAATATAATTGTATAAAAAATACGAAACTTAAAGCAGTGGTGGATACATAATGCAAATCATGTCCTCCAATTATCATACTTGTATTGTGGAATGTCCACATATAGAAGTAATGCTTCTATTTTTGAAATATTCTAGTTAACAGTTCTTCCATTATTGCTGTCAATCTCAAAGCTTTGTTTAAAAAATCCTTTCAAAACAAAACAGGGACAAAGTCCATGAACCCATTATTGTGATTTCAAAAATGTATAAGAGCAATTTACTTTACGCACAGTAAAATCCACTCTTTGGGGTGTGCAGTTCTTGACAAAGGCAAAGAGTCATACATCCATCACCACAGTACCAAACAGAACAGTTATGTCACCCCCCAAATTCCTTTGTGCTGCCTCTTTGAACTCAAACTCTGTCCCCCATCCTCTGGCAACTATTGATCTGCATTCTATCTCTGCTTTCCTTTTATCAGAATGTCATGTAAATGGAATCATACAATGTCTAGCCTTTTTTGGTCTGGCTTTGTTAAAAAAAATAAATTTCAGATTCATACATGTGTGAGTCAATGGTTCATTCCTTTTTTCTTGCTGAGTAGTACTTAATCTTATGAATGCACTACAGTGTTTTCTGTGTGTGTGGTTTTTTTTTTTAACTCATTCATCTGAAGAAGGACATCTGGGTTGTTTCCAAGTTTTTGGTGATTATAAATAAAGCTACTGTAAACATTTGCATAGAGGATTTTTGTGTGCCTATATATTTTTAATTCATTTGGGTAAATTCCTGGGAGTGGGACTACTGGGTCATATGGGAAGTGCGTGTGAAGAGAACTGCCAAACTCTTTTCTGAAATGACTCTATAATTTTGCATTATTCAGATAATGTTCTCCACTTTGCTTTTTGTGGCTGCCGAAGGAAAGTCATGTCACAACACCTCCAAGAGCGCTTCAGGCACTCCCAAGATCCCACATTCTGGGGAACCTAGTTTTACAGAAGTGATTTATGACTAGGTTTGATTTGGTTTTATCAGTTGGAAGGTACCAAATTCCAGAGGCAGAGCCAAAAGAACTTTTATAAAGAAAAGACACTTAACACGAATGGGTTGGGTGCCTGCTTATGCTTGGATGGATGGAGGTAAAGTGAGACATTCCCTTCTTTTACTTAATTTTCAAATACGGACAGATTTTTTTAAACAATTTTTAAAAAATTAATTAATTTGTTTATTTAATTTTGGCTGTGCTGGGTCTTCGTTGCTGCACGTGGGCTTTCTCTAGTTGTGGCGAGCAGGGGCTGCTCTTTGTTGTGCACGGGCTTCTCATTGCAGTGGCTTCTCTTGTGTGGATGGAGCACAGGCTCTACGTGCACAGACTTCAGTAGTTGCAGCACTTGGGCTCATTAGTTGTGGCACACAGGCCCAGTAGTTGTGGCTCGCGGGCTCTAGAGCGCTGGCTCAGTAGTTGCGGCGCACGGGCTTAGTTGCTCCGTGGCATGTGGGATCTTCCTGGACCAGGGCTCGAACCCATGTCCCCTGCATTGGCAGGCGGATTCTTAACCACTGCGCCACCAGAAAAGTCCCTCAAATATGAACAGATTTTTAAGTAGTGTTCTGTATTACTCCTGGTACCTGGCACACCTAATCATTAATATGGAATAAAACTGGACTTTCCTGTTTTTATAATTTATAACAGGAAATAAACAGAGAAATTTGTGTAATCTGTTTGATAGTGTTAGTACTTTTGCTTTTTTCATCATGAATTCCACTGTCTTTTCTTCCTCAGCACCATTATCTTTGCCGAGCTTTGAAGTCAAAACTGAGGTGGAACATGTGGAGCAGATGGATCACATGGGTGACATGGAGCAGGTGGATGAGGAGAAAGAGGTGGACAAGGTGGACCAGGTACACCAGGAGGACCGGGACACCATCTCGTTCCCCAGCGTCACTGCTGACGTCGGAAATCAGGTATCTCTGGGAGCCTTGCTCCACATATTCGTCTGTACCACTAGCCTGCAAAGCCCCGAATTTCCACTCTTGTGCTCAATTTCACTTTGCAAAAAGCATGCTCTTTGTTTTTTTAAACTGTATCACCGTTTCTGTTGTACTGGACTTTCTGATGCAGCTGAGAATCCAATGGGCTGTAGCCAACAGGGAGATTGGAGGTTCTCTAAGACCAAATCCTGTTCTCCTCTTAATGTGAAATATGCAAAGACACTTTGTGCTTGAGAGAAAGTTCGAGCCAAATAGGAAGCTTAAATACTAAGAAAGGGCACTATTTTTAAGAGCTGTGCTCATCACCTGTGAGGGGATGCTAACTATCCCATGGGAGGATGACTTTCCTGCCTACCCATACCAACACTGCCTACCCATACCAACACTTCCCCACCACGAGCTAGGTTTCCGCAATGGAATTGTTATTAGGTTAGAAGCATCCCTTTCAGAATGTTAGATATATCCAACCTCCAACTGTCAGCACCAATGTATGGTTCAAGGCCAAATCAAAACAGTTGGATTAACTATTCTGTTGCTCTTCTACCCCCAAATTTGTGTACATAATCACAAATTTGGGTGATCATCTTTTATATTAGACAGGATTATTATAATCAGGATTGGCAGCCAAGATAATGAGTTTATGGTCTGTTATGTGGAATTGTATGCATTAATTACCAAGCCTTAGACGAGGCTCTTCATTCCTAATGCCAAAGGCATCCTTTTCTAATGAGAAGAAATGAGGGCTGGAAAATAGTTGTTTGAGTTTGGCCCCAGTACTGTGACCTTGGCACATCCCTGAGCCTCAGTTTCTCCAACTTGAAATGGTCTACTTGCCTTGAAGGGATTTTTAGACTGCTATGAAAATTTCTGTAGAAATACATTTGTCTTTGTGTCTCTATCATGCTAAAAAGTTGTGGTTCCCCTTTCACTGTTGATAGGTTTCTCTTCTCCTTCGAATTAATTTATATTTAAACTTTAAATATAACTTTACTTTAAAATAGTCAAAATAACCAGCAATGCGTGTGTGTAGCCTGGCTCTGCACGTGATAGTGTAATAGGCTTGTTTCTGGGGGCCATGGGTTGACAGACTGGAGTGTACCCAGAAGATTGAGAGCAGGGTGGAGAGGGGCTGGAAAATGTCACATTGTCTTTAGTGGAAAGCACTGGAGAAGGGAGACTGGGACGGACAGGACAGCTTCATCCAAATAGCTGCAGGGCCGTCCTGCTCCTTAAGTGGAAGATATGTCTCCAATGGATCAAACTATGGCAAAGAGCGAGCAGCTCAGGGTGGGCAACTTTCTTGCTCCCTTCAAGGAAGTCCTTCTAGATGGGTTAGGTTCCCCCCCCAGGTGGTGAACCCCCTCCCCTTCAATGGAAAGGTTTGAGCCAAGGCTTGGTAGCTCGTCTGCCAGGGACAGCAGAGAAAAGATTCCTACCTGGAGAAGTGAGGGTAGATGTGATGACCTGTAACGTTTGTCTCTTCCAGTCCTGAGTTAAGAGATTTTCTTTTGTCTAATGAATGCCTACTTTCTTAGAGGAAGATATACACTATATTGTGAAAGAAGGACAATTGGGCAATTTTCAATGGATTAAAAATAACATATAATTTTTTACTCCAAATGAGAAAAAAACAACTTGAATGTTTTTTTCTCTCTCTCTTTAATAACTCAGCTATATGTTTCCACTAATCATAAATAGGTTGAAGGACCACAGTATATCTTCTTTTTGTCTTTAGTGATTGCCATGTGTGTGTACCTTTTTCTCATCATTAATATGGGGATTGTGGATTGGCACTGTGACTCTCTCGTCTTGTTATACACACAGTGTCTAGCACAGATCAAGGCAAGCAACAGTTGTTTCTAGGTCCTACTTACAGCTCTGACAGCTCTTTTCCAAGAATCTCACCACTTTGCTGTCTCCCTCAGCCAGTCAGTTGAGAAGTCCTATCCGCTTCCTTAATTTCTCTAAAATGTGTCCCTGCATTTGGACTTTTAAATTTTCTTTTTTTTTACTTCCAGTTTTATTGAGATGCATTTGGCATTCAGCACTGTAAAAGTTTGTGTGCAGCATGAGTTGACTTACATACATCATGAAATAATTACCACAATAAGTGTAGTGAACATCCATCATCTCACATAGATACACAATTAAGGAAATAGAAAAAAACTTTTTCCTTGTAATAAGAGGCCTTAGGATTTACTCTCCTAACAGTTTTCATATATAACAGACAGCAGTGTTCATTATATTCATCATGTTGTACATTCCATCTTAGAACTTATTTATCTTTGACTTGGAGTTTGTATCTTTTGACTGCCTTCATCCAGTTTCCCCACCCACCCCCTTACCCACCTGTGATAACCACAGATCTGTTTTCTTTTTCTACGAGTTTGTTTCTTTGTTTGTTTTTGAAGTGTAATAGACCTACAACACTATGTTAGTTCCTGGTACACAACACAGTTATTTGATATTTCTATACATTTCAAAATGATCACCACGATAAGTCTAGTTACCATCTGTCACCATAGAAATATATAATTATTGACTGTGTTCCCCACACTGTACTTTTCATACCCGTGACTCATGTATTTTGCAGGTGGAAGTTTGTACTTCTTAGTCTCCTCACCTTCTCCTCTAATCCCCCACTCCCCTCCCCTCTGGCAACCAACTGTTTGTTTTCTGTATCTATGACTCTGTTTCAGTTTTGTCTTTATTTGTTCATTTGTTTTGTTTTTTAGATTCCACATTTAGTGAAATCAATGTATTGGTGTCTCTCTGTCCTGACTTATTTAACTTAGCTTTATACACTGTAGGCCCATCCATGTTGCTGCAAATGGCAAAATTTCATTCTTTTTTTAAGGCTGAGTAATATTCCAGTTGTATATATGCTGCATCTTTATTCATTTATCTATCAATGGGCACTTAGGTTGCTTCCATATCTTGGCTATTGGAAATAATGCTGCAATGAACATAGAGGTACCTATATCTTTTCTAATTACTGTGTTTCTTTCTTTCGGATAAGTACCCAGGAATGGAATTTCTGGATCTTATGGTAGTTTCATTTTTAATTTTTTGAGGAATCTCCATACTGTTTTCCGTAGTGGCTGCACCAGTATACATTCCTACCAACAGTGCAGGAGGGTTCCCTTCTCTCCACACCCTCACCAACACTTTGACTATTTGTTGTCTTTTTGATGATAGCCATTCTCGCAGGTGTGAGGTGGTAGCTCATTGTGGTTTTGATTTGCATTTCCCTGAAAATTAGTGATGCTGAGCATATCTTCATGCGCCTGTTGGCGATCTGTATGTTTTCTTTGGAAAAATATCTATTCATATCCTCTGCCCATTTGGGGGTTGTTTGTTTGCTGTTTTTTTTTTTAACATCTTTATTGGAGTATAATTGCTTTACAATGGTGTGTCAGTTTCTGCTGTATAACAAAGTGAATCAGCTATACATATACATATATCCCCATATCTCCTCCCTCTTACATCTCCCTCCCACCATCCCTATCGCACCCCTCTAGGTGGTCACAAAGCACCAAGCCAATCTCCCTGTGCTATGCGGCTGCTTCCCGCTAGCTATCTGTTTAACATTTGGTAGTGTATATATGTACATGCCACTCTCTCACTTCGTCCCAGATTACCCTTCCCCCTCCCCGTGTCCTCAATTCCATTCTCTACATCTGCGTCTTTATTCCTGTCCTGCCCCTAGGTTCTTCAGAACCGTTTTTTTTTAAGATTCCAGATTCCATATATATGTGTTAGCATACGGTATTTGTCTTTCTCTTTCTGACTTACTTCACTCTGTATGACAGACTCTAGGTCCATCCACCTCACTACAAATAACTCAATTTCGTTTCTCTTTATGGCTAAGTAATATTCCATTGTGTATGTGTGCCACATCTTCTTTATCCATTCATCTGTCGATGGACACTTAGGTTGCTTCCATGTCCTGGCTATTGTAAATAGAGCTGCAATGAACATTGTGGTACATGACTCTTTTTGAATTATGGTTTTCTCAGGGATTATGCCCAGTAGTGGGATTGTTGGGTCGTATGGTAGTTCTATTTTCAGTTTTTTAAGGAACCTCCATAGGGACTGTATCAATTTACATTCCCACCAACAGTGCAGGAGGGTTTCCTTTTCTCCACACCTTCTCCAGCATTTATTGTTTGTAGATTTTTTGATGTTGAATTGTATCAGTTCTTTGTATATTTTGGATATTAACCCCTTACCAGATATATCTTTTGCAAATATTTTTCTCCCGTTTGGTTGGTGGCCTTTTCATTTTGTTGATAGTTTCCTTTGCATCGCAAAGGCTTTTTAGTTGGATGTAGTCCGATTGGTTTACTTTTCCTTTTGTTTCCCTTGCCTGGGGAGACATATCCAAAAAAAATATTACTAAAGACTGATGTCAAAGAGCATACTGCCTATGTTTTCTTCTAGAAGTTTTATGATTTCAGGCCTTACATTTAACTCTTTAATCCATTTTGAATTTATTTTTATACAAGTTGTGATATTCTTTGGCATGTTGCTGTACAGTTTTCCCAACACCATTTATTGAAGAGAATGTTTTCTCTCTGTTGTATATTCTTGCCAACTTTGTTGTAGATTAATTGCCCATATGAGTGTGGGTCCATTTCAGAGCTCTGTATTCTGTTCCATTGATCTATATGTCTGTTTTTGTGCCAGTACTATTCTGTTTTGATTACAGTAGCTTTGTAGTGTAGTCTGAAGTCAGGGAGCATGATACCTCCAGCTTTGTTCTTATTTCTCAAGATTATCTTGGCTCTTCAGCATCTTTCGTGTTTTCATACAAATTTTAGAATTATTCTAGTTCTGTGAAAATGCCATTGGTATTTTGATAGAGATTACATTGAATCTGTACATTGCCTTGGGTAATATGGTCATTTTAACAACATTAATTCTTCCTATCCATGAGTACAGTATAGCTTTCCATCTATTCATGGCATCTTCAGTTTTTTTCACCAGTATCCTGTAGTTTTCAGCATATAGGTCTTTAACCTCCTTAGGTTTATTCCTAGGTATTTTATTCTTTTTGATGCAGTTGTAAATGGGATTATTTCATTAGTTTCTCTTTCTGATAGTTTGTTGTTAATGTATACAAATGCAACAGATTTCTGTATATTAATTTTGTACCCTCAACTTTACCGAATTCATTTATAAGTTCTGGTAGTTTTTTGGTGATGTCTTTAGACTAGGTCCTGACAGGGAAATCTATGGGGCTACGGTGGTCCTGGAGCTGGTGTCTGCCTGCCAGTGGGCAGGGCTGGGGCCCAGGGGGTCTTGAGGCCAGTGCCAGCTCCTGGTGGACAGGTCCATGTTCTGAGCCCTCTGGTGGATGGGGTCAGGTCTTGGGGTAGCTGGGAGCTCAGGTGGTCCTAAGGCAGCAAGCCTGCTGGTGGTTGGGGTCTGAGTCCCTATCCGGCTATTGGTTTGGCCTGAGGCGTCCCAGAAGTGGCACCTATAGACTGTTGGGCCAGGGCCAGGCTGGGTCCTGGGGCTAATAAGCTAGAGGGAGGCCTCCAAAATGGCTCTTGCCAGCACCAGTGTCCTTGTGCCAGAACCCCATGGCTGCCACCAGTTTCTGTGTCCCAAGAGTGACCTACATTTGCCTGCTGCCTCTCTGGGAGATTCTCCAAGATCAGCAGGTGGGTCTGACCCAGGCTCCTATCCAATTACTGCTTCTGCCCTGGGTATCAGAGTGTGTGAGAGTTTGTGTGCATCCTTTAAGAGTGGAATCCCTATTTCCTATGCCCCCTGGCTCTCCTGAAAGTAAGCCCCACTGTCCTTCAAAGCAAAATCTTCTGGGAGCTCATCTTCCCAGGGCAGGACCCCCAGCCTGGGGAGTCTGATGTGGGGCTCAGACCTCTCACTCCTTGGGGAGAACCTCTGCAATTGTAATTATCCTCCTGTCTGTGGGTCACCCACCCTTGGGGTATGGGTCTTGACTATCCTGTGACTCCATCCCTGCCACCCATCTCTTTATGGTTACTTCTTTATATATGTAGCTGTAGAAGATCTTTTCTGCTGGTCTTCAAGTCTTCTGATCAACAGTTGAGCTCAGTGTCTTCCTACTCTGCCATCTTGGACACTCCCCTGACCCTTCCTTTCTGTTTCCTGTTTCTGATCTGTTTTAGGCCCCTGTTATCTCTACCTTGAATTACCTCTACAGCCTCCTAACTAGCTTCTCTCTGACTCTAAACTTACTTCCTCCTGTCAGTTCATCTTCCACACAGCTGCCAGAAGGCATGTTGTACAACACTGATGTGAGCATGTTACTTCCCCAATCAGATTTGTGTTTTAGAACACTCCTCCTGGCAGCAGTGCAAGGTGGCTGATGAATAAAATTCAAGTTCCCCGGCCACCTAAATGTGTATGGTTTGCACAATGCTCTTTTCCTGGCTTCCCTTCCACGTGTGATTTGCCTCATCCCTCCTTTCCAGCCAATCCGAAGCATTAGTTTGTCCCCCAACACATTCTCTAATTTTATCAAGCTTTACATTTGTTTATTTCCAGATCTGAGGCTGGTACTCAAGTTAAAATTAGATTTCTAGGGCCAAGCAGAAAGTATTCCACCAAGTACTATGGTTGTGTATGGACAGTACCTACTTGATCGGGGACTGTGAAAATCGGATCTGTGAATTCTGTACAGTGCTTAGACGAGTGCCTGGAATAAAGGAAGTGCCAGTTGAGCATCCTTCTTCTTCCTGCATTGCTAGCAGAGGCATCGATAAGTGTTTCCCCGTGTCTCATTTGTGAGCTGACCTGCTTCACTCTGACTCTTTCACTAAGGACTTTGGGAAGGTTACTTCATGTCTCTGGGCCAATTCCACAGCTTTATGTTTAGGGGGAAAATTAGACTAAATGATCCCCGTAATCCACTTCTGATATAGAATTTCTGGATTCCCTAACCATTTCTTTAAACTTTCTAGTAGTGAATGAAATCAGGGTTGGAGTGTCACTTTTCTCATTCTCAGTCTTTCAAAACTTGGAAATAAAACAATATGGTAGAATTTGGAGAACCCAATGGCCCTGTGTATGAACCACAAGTGATTCCTTCACACAGTCACTACACCCACCGCCGTCCGTCATATGGTACGTCAACAGACGGGAGGAGGAGCTGATGAAGAGGTTCCGGGAGCAGCTGGAGGAGAGGACGCAGATGCTGCGGGGTGAGATCTGGAACCAGAACCACGCGCTGGAAATGTTGAAGGAGCAGCTCCAGTCAATGCAGGATTCCAAGTTGCAGGTCAGAGGCCAGTTCTATGTAAGTGGCGGAAGGGAGAGGAGAAAGGGACCTTGACAGTCTTCAAGGAGTTAGTCAATAGGGCCTGCTAATAGCAACAGCTGCTGCCTCCAGGGCAGCATGGGACATCTGGAATGATCTTCAGCAGGGACTTACGGCTTTGCTCCTTTTCTCTTGGCTGCAAGAGCTGGGATGGGCCCAGCCAGGCCCTGGCAGTGGCAGATGTGGCTCATGTACAGCCAAGGCTTCCTGTGGGCTGGCCTGTAGGCAGTCTTGCTCCATGACCAGCATGTCTTGTGCCCTAAGGAAAGCTGTGGCCTCTGAATAAGACCTTTGTGGTACTGTGTCCTTACAGATTCAGCCATCTACCTCACGCCACATTCGCAGTCCTGAGCCCCAGTCTTTGGAGCCAGTGCCCAAGAAACAATGCATTGGGCCGATGAATAGGCCCCTCCCAGACTGCAAGGGGGCCAGGCATTTCTGTGGTTCATGTTCATCCTACTCCTTCCGATTCCCTGAGGAGCTTCAGCAGCCCTGTGACGCCTCTTCCCAGGTATGGAAAGCCTGTTTCATCTGTGTAGCTGAAAGGGGATTTCATTTTCATGAAAATGTGGGCTCAGCTGTTTCTCCTTGAGGGGCCAGTGGCTACCCAGTTGGCTGCAATTCGTTTGCCTGAGATAAAAATATATCCTGGCCAGCCAGACCTGGACACACATGCACATGTGCGTGTACATATGTGCTGCACCGCAGATTCTCACAGCCGGGAGCACGACTGCAGCTTGTGCCCAAACAAGCAGACAGTCACCCGAGAGGCGGCATTGCTGTTGTCTTCCACCCTTGGGAGAATGGAGTGTTTGTGTTCCATTTCTGAGAGGCTCTGTTATCTCTTTTCTTTTGACACAGCAGCCCGCTCAGGAGCTGGTGCAATACCTCCCACAGCAGGCGGGGCTGCAGGAGCAGTCACAGCAGCATAATGTTACTGTGGAAAACCGCGTGCTGCAAATACTCGTGCCAAGCCAGCCTAACGTCTCCTTGCCCCTCGATAACACCCATATGTTTACGTCGACGCAGCACATCACGGTTCCTGTCCAATTAGAAGCTGAGCAACAGCCCTCCAGCAGCTATCATGGTGAAAACCCTGGGGGCCAGGAAGGCAGGAGTCATAGGTAAGAAGTGCATGGAATGGTAATAAGGGCTGAGGTCACTGCTCTCCCCTCGTGGCTGGACACCATACCTGAAACCATGGGCGACTTGCCCACGGGCACCCAAAGTCCCCTCATCCCAAGCAGTGTGCTCCCCCTCATCCTGCTCTGCGGCCACTGAACCCCGCCTCCACAGGCGTGGCGCATAGCCGAGCACGCCTTGTTGGAACAGAGGCATCTCCATGAAAATAAAAGGACTAGATCAGGACGTCTCCAAGCTAGGGAATGAGCATGCCACTCTTGAAATCACTTGACTTCACGCACCCAAGCCCAGTCTCACAGCACAGGGTGTCTATAGTAAAGTCTTGAGTGTCCCCAGGTGAATGAGTCCTGGCTCCTAGCTTCCTTCTTCCACTTCCCTGGGATCCGGTGGTCACAGTAGACCAGGTGAAGGGGTCTCCAGGGCACTGACGACCTCTATGGGGGAAGCAAGTGTGAAAGAGTTGCTAGATTGCCATTGGATGCCTAAAGAGCCAAGAACACAGAAGGACCAAGTCCTGGGAGGCAGTCTGAGCACACGAACACATTTTCTGCTCAGGGATAAAATTTTTGGCTCCAAATGCCAGAGAAAGAAGGTTCTGCTCAACAATGAAGGGTTGTGTAGCACATTCTTGGCACCCAATAACTATTTTTGAATGAATGCCAGTTCTCTGAGCAGGTCTCCCAGAGCCCTCTGGATTTTCTTCTGCGTTCCTTTAGGATCAGTGTCCCTGACACGTGGGGTGGGTTAGTGCCATGTTTCCCACTGGCCTGATCATCCGAATCAACCTGAAGTACAGGTTCAGAGTTTTGGATGATGCTCAAAAATCTCTGTTTATCACACGACCTCCAGGTTTAGGGTGATAGAGGGAGCCCCAGACTTAGAGAAGGAAAACAGACCTTGCAAGCTCCTCTCGGCCATGAGCTCCTTCAGTGACGAAGGGCACGTTCCTGAATTCGGGGTAGGTGAAGCGACACAAGGCCACAGAAGTTACCATCGTGGAAGAACCAGGACTGTCCAAGTAATAGAAATAAAACCACTTGATATAAATGACTGATTTTTCTTAATATTTACATTCGCTTTACTTTGGCAAATTAAGACTTATTCGGGCCAAAGTGAGAGTCCAAGCAAATGAATCCTGATTTAGCCACTCGAAGCATGTTCCTTGAGCACCTAGTGATGAGCAAGATAGTGTCTCCTGGGCCATCGTTCCTAGACCTGTGTCACTGTAACATGTTTCTTCTCTTACAGTTTTCTTCTTGAGGACCAGCAGGGGCCCTGCCTGAGTCCATTGCTCCTGGCACATAACCCAAGCTCTGAGATGATTTCTTCTACCATCATCCCTCAGTGTCAGATAAGTTCTGACTCAAACTTAGTCATGCTGCAGATCCCAGAGGATTCCAACCAACTTTGTCAACAGCCAGAAGACCCACAGCATCACCTTTACTTCCAAGTTGAAACTTGGCCTTCCAGTGAGCAGGCCTCCCTGCAGGACCAAGTTACTTGGGTTCAGGTATACACCCCCTTCTCCTCTGCCCCCCGGCCCAGGTCAGGAAGTTCTGCACCGAGGCTGGACCCTTCCCCATATGTTCCGTGTGTGAAATCCACACTTCAAAGCTCAAAGAAATCTGAGGGTGGGTACCCACATGGGGTAGCAGTCACGGCTGAGCAGAAAGATTCTCTAGGCTTCCATGAAAAAGTGAGCTGTCCTCGGCGATATTAAAGGCAATCTGATTTGGAAACCTCTCACAAATATGTTTCCTGGGCAAAATGAGTCCTGCCATATGCTGAACTCAATGCCCCAGCCCAGACCCCTTTCTGAACTCCCGGATCTTTAGTTGTGCTACAAAATCCAAGGCCTGGTGTGGCATGTTTCCTGGTACTGATAATAAACCAGGAGTCCTTCCACTGAATGAATGTGCAAGGTATCCATCCATGGGGTGCCCCGTATTTGGCAGGGCAGACACCACCTTGGGGACCATCTGTCTTGGCTGTGTTGCTAGGGCAGTGGCGGGAGCTGGTCCAGATGGCAGTCACATAGCAGGTTTTACTTCCCGGGGACACTCCCAGCAGGCCCCTTGGAGACCACAAACTCTCCATCTGACTAACAGCATTTACAAAGGGTGTTTGTGGGAATTCTGGCTTTAGAGATCTTAATAGAACTTAACCTCTTAAAAAAAAACTAACAACAAGGAAAAAAACAGTAAACTAAGGCAGAATGAAGGGGATTGGATATTTTAAATGGCTATGATTAACTTCACATAGACCTCTTGACCAGCTGGGCCACCAGCCCTCCAGAAAGTTGGTCCATTAGAGGGACTGCCCACACGAAGACATCAGATGGTCAGTGGGTCCTGTGGTTCAGTTAGCAAGCCAGGCTCTGGTGAGAGCCTTCCTCATGCCTGCTCTCAAGGCACTTACCCTCTGGACGGGCCCTGAGAGGCAGAGCAAGCTGAGCAGATGTCCCAGGGAAGTGGGGAAGGGAGGACCCCGCAAGGTTGCACAGATGGGAGAATGCAGTGGACCAGCCAAAGGTAGGACTGTGTTGGAGGCCCCCTGTCCACGAGACTTCAGGGGCTCCCCACACCCTGCTCGGGTTCGTCTTCTCCAAGCTCTGGACCCTCCCTCTCCCCGGGTCCCCAGACACCTTTGGCTTTCTGCCCCTAGCGCAGCCCTGCTCTTTCTGTCTCCTCTACCTTCTCCTCCACCCTCTTGAATTCCACTTGTTGAAATCTTATATCACCTTCAAAACCCAGCCCAAGGGGTCCCTCTTTCTCCAGCAGAAAAGATTCGCACAGCCCACTCCTTGGAACACCATCTGTGTGTCTGTCCCGCCTGCCCTGTCCACAGCCCAGAGTGGGTTGTTACCTCTCCCTGTCTCATTGCTCAAGTGAGCCTGGTAGCTGCCAGTCAGGCTCAGTGTGGAAGTCACCTAGCCTGAGCAGAATGGTGAGGGCCAAAGGTAGGGGCAGGGAGAGACCTTCTAAGGCCTCGGCTGGCCATGGCTGGTAGGGAACTGGACCGGGAGGGCCAAACACGGGGCCCAGTAGCCTTAGGCATTCAGACAAGTTTGGGAGAGCCCAGGACTGCTTCTGCTGGTCTTTAAGGCAAGATGCCATTGGGAGAGAGAAACAGGGGTGATCCCATTTCCTTAGCTCCAACTTCTGCCGGCACCTTGCAGGCTTGTGTTCCAAAGACCTGCTTCTCACTGGCTTGCTGACTCGGACTAAAGGGATTGTCCCACCGCTGCAAAATGGGCCCAGGCACTCTAGCAAAGGACTCCACTTTGTCCCCCTTTTTCCCGGCAGGTACCAACCCCTGAGACAGAAGTCCAGGGCTCTTCAGGTCTACAGATTATCCAAGACGACACGGAACACGGGCCAGGCCAAATCTGCTACTTCATGTCTGCAGCGCCGTCCAACTCGTACGAGTAGCAGCGCCACATGTACTTTCCTCTCTAGCCTCGAGAGAAGAGGGGGAGACAAGATGCTGAGGCCTGCATGACAAGGGGACCTCCAAGGCGCACAGAGTCCCCTGGAGTAAGGGGTAGGGGGTGGGGTGGATCCTTTATTTTCTTTTCTGACAAGTTCTTTTTGTAATTGTTACTTGAGCACAACCTATTCTTTGAAATCATGCTACAGAGGCAGCCTGTGATCCCTAGCGTGTGCTGCCCAGCCTCGCAGACACCGAATCTACCATGGGCAGGCAGGCTGCGGAGTCTGCTCAGGGTAGAAGAGCCTTTTGATGACAAGAAGTATTTTCCAGCATGGTTTGCAATCTAGTTGGAGCTGTTCCGTATCAGGCTGTGAAAATTCCGAGGCCTTGGCCTTGACGATCAAGGTCGGCACTTCCTCCACAGTCAAGCTGGGGAAATGCATGGAGAACAGCAATCCAACTGTGGAAAACGCTGAAACCAGGTCAAAAGTTTTATGCTAAAGTACTCACGGCTTTGCTGCTTAATAAAAATTGTGTTTTGCTACAACTCTCTGTGAACTTATAACTGACTTTTGGAACCTAGAAATGGTACCTGCCTTCCTGAGTGGCTGTGTGCCCAAGTCTTCTGGGTAGCTGAGGCCCAACACAGTTGGCCTGGGGCTACCCACTCTGTGTTGACTGTGCCAATGCCTAATACAGCCCGTGAGAGGTGAGCCTGGTTGCTCAAGGGCACAGTGCCCATTTGCTTTGCGTGCAGGTTCCTTCTCTTCTTTCTGGCAGGAGTACTTCCTGGAGGAAGAGTGATTTGCTCTCCGTCAAGCACCAAGGAGAGCATCTTCCCAGCTGTCTGCACAGAGGTGGGGAAGCAGGGGTGGGGGGGGCTTGGATAACCTAGCCTGAAGTCATCATGTGCCTTGAATGTCAAGTCTTAAAGTAATGAACCATTGCAGGAAGAAGGCAAAGGAAGCCCCAGTCCCCAGTGGCAAGTTACAATAAAGGGGACAGTGAGGCCACATACCCACAGGAGAAGCTTGACACCCCCCAGGTAGCCTGATCTCAACCAGGGTGCTGTGGACTGAATGGGTCCCCCTCAATTCACATGTTAAAGCTCTACCGCCAATAGGACGGTATTTGGAGGTGGGGCCTTTGGGAGGTGATTAGCTTTAGATGAGGTCGTGGGGCTGGTGCCCTTATAGTGGAATTAGTGCTCTTAGAAGAAGAGACACAGAGAGCTTGCTCCCTCTCTCACCTCACATCAGCTCACAGCAAGGTGGTGGCTACCTACGAGCCAATAGAAGAGGTCTCAGAATAAAACCTACCTTGCTGTCACCTTGATCTTGGTCACCTTGACAGCCTCTAGAACTGTGAGAAATAAAAATCTGCTGCTGAAGCCACCCCCACCCCCCGGCTGTAGTATTTTGTTATGGCAGCCTAAGCTTCGCAGCCATTGGGAAGAAGCAGCTGCAGGCCCAGTCACTTGTCAGAGTGCCTCCTTGGTACGTTCAGGTACATCTCCCATTGGGTCAGCACGTGCAGAGCATTTCCAAGAACCAGTTCTCTTGGGCTGCCCACAGAGATGGAGGCAAAGGTTAGGGTCATTCTTGGTACCCTCTTTGACTTTGGATGGGTAGAGGTGGAAGTGGCTGGTGTTCTGGGATGTTGGCAGGGACTCTGTCGCCTCCTTGTCTCGGGAGGCCATGGGACCACCATACCCCCTCCTGCCCGACACTACAGGAAGGACCACATATGTACACGGCCACGCCACACTTGTTAAAGAGAGTGATGAGAGATCACAAGGCAGCAAGAGGCACTGCTTTGCTGGCATGCAGAGTGGCCCAGGCTCGGGGTCAAGAACTACCTCTAGACCGTGGGGTGGCGGGGCAGGGCATTCGGGCAGGCAGGCTCCTTCCAGCTACTCAGCTGGTAGCATTCCAACCTTGGGGACAGCTCGGGGGCAGCTCACAGGCTGACTCTGCAGCATCAGTAGTCTCCCTAGCCAGATCTGGTGTTTCTAACAGAAGGATTTGGTCCTGCTCTGTTTTTTCCCTTTACATGGAAAGGAGAGGCGGTCAGGCAGGCCCTAGGGTAGTGCAGTCCCGAGACACACAGCTGAGGCCACTTTCTACCGTGGACAAGTCGCTGAAGCTCTCTGGCCTTTGTTTCTCCATCAGAAAAAAAGGAGAGAGGTGGAGACAGTGCCTTTCCTACGTAGCTCCCGGAGGAGATGATGATCAATGGCTTTGTAGAGCCCTCAGGAGAGGCACTATAAAAGCTGACTAGGCGGGATGCATTCATTTGGGGTTATTGTTTGAATTCCAGGCTTCACCACCCTCTGGATTTCAGACAAGGCTCTGCCTCAATCACCAGCTTAACTCCCGGCTCAGCCCCCAAGCCAGGTTGCCAGAGGGTCAGAGGGGCCAGCTGCCCAGTTCTGCGGTTTTTCCAAGGATCCCCACAGGAGTAACTACGAGGCTGCCCATCTCAGAATGGGGAAAGTTGAGGGCACAGGGGCTAAAAGCCCAGAACCAGTGCTCATGTGCTGGCAAGTCCCATCGTGAGTTTGGATACGACTGAAGTCAAAGCGTGGTGAGTGTGTTCTCTCAGTCAGTTCCGGGCCCAGCCCCCGCTCCGAGGCATTCTTGGTACTCCTGGCCGAGACCTTAGACTTGGCTGCCTGGGCAGACCAGTGCCTTTAACTGGGATCAGTTTGTACTTTCTTTTCGCTTATCTTCCCAGGCACAGCCCTAGAGTGTCTCCTGATGATTGTAGCCCGGAAGAAAGTTGTCAGCCCTCAGGCTCTGGGAGAAGCAGGGCTGACCAGGCCAAGAGATGCCAGTGTCCTCAAGAGGGTCAGGGGTGGCTTTAGCAACAAAGAAATGAGAAACTGGTGACACTTGCACGCACTCCAGATCATGAACTGAGTGAGGGGTGGGTTCTGTCCCAGCCTTGCCCAGGGCAGGAGAGAAGTCTGGGCATGACTTGTGTCAAGAAGACTGGTCATGGGACAAGCTTCCAAGGCCACAGTTCCATCCGGAATAGCTGTGGCTGTCCCCATGGTCTGTGCTAAACTGCTCCAGGAGGTTCTGGGGACTCTGCAGCCCGAACCACAAGTGGACGCTACACCCGGAGCTACTCAGGACAAATGTTTTCTGTCCATCACGCTCCCTCCTGGTCCCACGGGCCACACGCACACGGTGCACAGCTCACACAGCCACCTCGCCTTTACTCTCAGACTCTGCAGATGAATGAGACCAGACCCTTCCAGCAGCCCTAGAGCAAGCAGATCCCCAGGAAGGGGATGCCCACTCCTAGCACCCCAGCCTCGGCCACCCGGCTCCCCTTCCTCGGTGGCCTCAGAGAGGCAGCAGCGTTCAGCCGCAGGCCCTGAGCACCGTGACCCACATAGCACTCGATGGCTGGGCACGTGGCCTGGGACATGAGGGCTGCTATCCCCAGAGTTTCCTGGCCTTGCTGCATGCGTCTGCTGGACAGCCTTGCCCTCACCCCAGCTGCCTGGCCCGCACCAGCTTCGTCCTTGGGGGAGGGAGGGGCGGAGAGACAGAGTGCCCAGAGCATCACGATCTTGTGGGCATGGGGCTCCTACAGCAGAAGTGGGCCCAGACACAGTCCAGGATCCCAGAACTTAGCCTGCCTTCCCTCGACACTGGCACCAGCAGCCCCAAGATGCAAAGCGGGCAGCCCCTCGCAAGGAGGTCAGCAAGGTGGACCCTGACCCAGAGCATCATTGCCTTACCGTTACCCCACAGGACCTCAAGGTGGCTTGCTGAGGATTTCTTTACCCCTCTAGCACGAAGCCAAATTGGCATCCCCTGCCTGGAAAATTACGGGAGTTGCATTTCTCTGGGGGTTGATAGGGCGGAGGAAGTTGGAGGAACACGACAGAGCTGCCCCTGCTGCCACACGTGGCAGACCTTCCAGACACAGCTGCCATGACCCCCGCCCCCATCAGCTCTCCCCCAGGTGGGCAGCACAAGGTCCTCACTGAGTAATATTCCAAGCACAGACTTTAACGGCTGAATATTCATGTGGTTTCTATGTCATCAAATATTTATAAATGTTCCTATTCCCAAACGACTTTGATAATAAAGAAGGAAGAGTCATTGAAACGCCAGCCCTGAGCCATGCTCTTCCTTGCCTGCATCGGCAGGACACAGCACAGCACCGGCCAAGGCCCTCCATGGTGTCTCGAGTGTTCCAAGTACTTTGAAGGCAATGAAAGTGAAGGCGGCCTCTGAACGTTCTGGGCTGTGAGTGTTGTCCACTTCGGCCAAAATCCCTGGGAAGGAAAGACTGAGGCAGAAGAGAAGGGGCTGAGGTGGGCCTGGGGGCTTAGAGCTGCCGCAAATTCCATCCCCATCTCTCAAAACGGGCCCCGACACACATAACAAAGACTCCAGTTCGTAGCTAGGACCCAGTTAAATGTTCCATAGGGCATGGGAAATCATTGGCCTGTTCTTCTGTTTTCACGACTAAGCAAGACAGTGTTGAATGGCTCTCCATCACTTATCAAATAAAGCCCGAGTTCTCAGCCTGGTGTGGCCCGGCCTCACCCTTCCTCCACAACTGCACGGCCCTCTGCCCGTCACACACTGCCCCTGGCCTCGTGGAACCGCTGGGTTGGACACAAGCCAGGGCTTTCCTGCCCTCATGGATTCGTCTCTCTTCTCTACACCTGGAACGTGCTCCCCTCCCGTCTCTGCATTTCCGAGCTTTGCCCATGAGGCAGAGCCTGGCCAGAAGGCTCTCTCTGCTCCCCTGTCCTCCTGTCCCTGCTCAGCGGGCAGAGAAGCTGGGGCCCCCAGAACGCAATACCTGGCGGACCGAGCCTTCTCTCTACACATGTTCCAATGAGTATCTTCAGCAAAGGTCCTTCCAGTTACCTGGAGAACGTTTCACAGAGAAAAGCAGCTGCTTGAGGCAGGATCTTCGAATGACAAGCCAAGCTGGTGAGGCCCACGAGCCTTCTCGGGCAAACTCCCAGCAGGCCGTCCCTGGGGCCAAAAGGCAGCCCACCTTCTGCTGAGCTCAGGTGTAAGTTTTCTTAAGCTCCTGAACATTAGCCTGCCATCTTGCTGCCCTTCCTCAGGCTTCGTCCTCAGGCAGGGACTCAGAGATGGGGGCGGGCAGAACCTGCCGTGGGGCCACAGTCTTGGCCCCTGAATCACCATTTTCCAATGGGACTCAGCGGAGGGCTTGGTGATGAGAGAGCCGGGAGGAAGTCGTGAAGCGCAAAGCATTGCCCTGAGTTGGCACGTCCCTTTGTGGCCCAGGCGAGGCAGGAATACTGCAGGGAGATGGGGGGCGGGGAGAGGAGTGCAGGGTGGGGTGGCAGTGACAACTAAATGCCAAGAAACTCCCGGAGCCGTGGATGTTTCCTGCCCAGATGGAGGCCCTGACCCCAAAGGTCAAAGGGTAATTAACCACACAGTCACCTTGTTGATGAAACAAAACCCACACCCCTGGAGAATCAAAACATGTCAAAGGCATGGAGGCAAAAGTCAACAGACAGGACAGACAAATTGTAGTATTTAGTACTGCGCATGCAAGTGTTTGTGCAATCTATTTAGAGGTTAGCCTGCCAGCCTGGGGGGAGGGCAGGTGGGAGAGGGGCTGGAAGTTCAGCTGAACTGGGGTGTGATTTCAGCTGAGAACAGGGTGCAGGTCTCCGGGAAAGAGCTGGGCTCACGGGGAGATTTACACCCAGAACCTTGGAGCACGTGGTCCACCAGAAAAGCCAGACTTCGTGCATAGAGGGGCGTCTATGGACAGCAGGGCACCTGGAAAGGACAGCAGCTCCCTGGCAGCCACCCTTGAGGCCCACCTCCACCTCGACTACTGCACTTCCCCCTCCCCAGCTCCTAGCCCCCACTTGGGAAATGACCATGACTCCCAAACCCCAGTACCCCACCCTGTTTTCCCCGCTGGCCACTGAACCCTTCGACCCAACTGCATATGGGACATCTCCCTGTGGATGTCTCCTGGGCACCTCAATGTCAATGCAGCCAAAAACCGGCTCTTCAGCATCTCCGGAAAACAGCTCCCCTCTCAGGGACAGGCACATTCATCCTCTCAGTTACCCACGCCAGGAGTCAGACATTGGTGCCACTAACGCACAGTAGGGGGCAGGGAAAGTGTGAATGAATGAGGGAGTGAATGGATGAACAGATGACTGGATAGTTGATGCTGTCTTGTGTTCCCAACATGAGCTGGGCACACAGGAGGCATCAGGGAAGATGTATTGAGCAATGGGCTTCTCCTCTCCTCCAGAAACTTCCCAGGCCCCCGCTTCAGCAAAACACCTTTCCAGGTTCTGGGTACGTAGCTCTAGGGTCCTTCTAGGGTCCCTCTAGGTCAGGGGCAGCGTGTGAGGCTATATCCCATGGTACTAGTCTCAGAGGGAAGGTGGGATGGCTCCACAGGGCCAACATATAGGTTGGGCTTCTTGGTACCAGTTTTCTGTACCTTAGGGTGCCCAAGAACACTTAGCATGTGATTGCATTTCCCAGAGCCCAGACATGAACTAGGAGCGCAGGACAGGAACGCACGAAGGAGGTTCCTTTATCTCTGTCTTAGGGCTCATGGTTTCTTCAGTTCCTGCCCCACACACTCCACCACCAGCCACCTGGTGGTGCCTACAGTAGACTCCAGCTTGGGTAGGCAGCATCATTTACCTCCAGGGCCTTGGGAGGCATAGAGCAGGCAGGAGGGCCCCTGGACCTCTGGCCACCCAGCCCCCAAACTTTAGGCGGGGCTTGGTCAGACTCATTTCTTGTCGTCTCTTGCCCCCTGGCGTATGGTCGCAGTATTGCCGCTCCCCAGTGGGCTCCCTTGTGACCAATTCAATTAATATTTCCTGAGCACCTACATTGGGCCAGGCTCTACGCTGGACAGAATGCTATTCTCAAGATTCCAGTCCAGCCCTTGGTCAGCTCCCTGGTATATCTCGCTTCTGTACTCTCCAAACGCCCTCGGAGTCATGATCCATCATATCATCACTCCCTGTCCCCTCTTTCCCTCTTTCCCAATTGACTGGCAAATCCCCAACCTTGGATGAACCCAACTATTTGTACTCTGTGCGCCTGCACTTAAGCATCTCTGTGCTGCTAGAGAGAATCACACAAGCTGGCGGATTGTACAGCCCTATAGATTTATGGTCTCCAGCCTCACCCAGGCACACCTCACTGTGCAGAAGGACTTCTGTGTTTTGTGTTTTTCCAGTCCATTCTCAGAATGGTGATTTGCTCTCTCCTCCAAGTCCCCATGTCTTTCCACTTCCCTCCTGCTTGCCTTGTCCATATTCAATTTAGAAATGAGAACATATGGAATGGAAATTCCCTCACCATACCATCACCAAGCATATTAACCTGCCTTCCTCTATAACCAACATTTCCTCCTCTCCTCGAGCTAGAACAGTGGACATCTCCCTTCTCTTTTCTAAGGCTGATGCCTTCTCTGTACTCTAGATCCCATCCCCTCCCACTTGCCACTCTGTCCAGCATCACTGGATTCCCTCTCTCTACTTAACTAGTCCCCTCACCATGCAAACGTGCTGTTATCGTTCCTGTCTTAAAAAAAAAAAATCATCTCTCGACTCCCACCTCCTTCCCCAGAAAGTGCCACATTTTTTTCCTTCCTTTACAGGCACTTGTCTGCAGGTACTGTCTTCAATTCCTCTCTCTTCCCAGTGTAGTCATCAACACACTTGAATTCAGCCTCAGCTGCCCCCACTCCACTGAAATTTCTCTTACCGCGGTCGCCTATGAACTCCATGTTGCCAAGTTCACCCTTCATTTCTCTGTCCTCTCAGCAGTGTTGATTCACTGGACAACATTTCCTGTTAAACACTCCCTTCTCTAAGATTCTAGGACACCTCACTTCTGTTTACCCCACCTACTACCTCACTGGCTCTTCCTTCTCACTCTCCTTTGCTGGTTTGCGTCTTGGATTTCTCCCTACCTCCTTTCACACACTACGTGATCACATCCAGTCCCATAACTTTAAATCACACACACACACACACACACCACACACACACACACCACACCACACCACATTTCTTCACCGAACCAGACTCATATATGCAACTGCCCCATAGTCTTCCCTCTTTCAGTAGCTGGAACCCCCTCGTTCCCCCAGTTCTATAAGGCAGCAATCTGATGTTATGGGCTGAGCTGTGTCCTCCAAATATTCATATGTTGAAGCTCTGACCACCAGGACCTCAGAATGTGACCTTATTTGGAAATAAGGTCATTGCAGATGTAATTAGTTAAGACGAGGTCATACTGGGGTAGGGTGGGTCCCTTATCCACTATGACTGTGTCCTTATACAAAGAGGAAATTAGAGCACAGACATACAGAGAGAGAACATGTGAAGATGAAGACAGAGATCAGGGTGTTGCTTCTACAAGCTCAGGAACACTCAAGATGGCCGGTAAGCAATTAGAAGCTGGGAGAGAGGCCTGGAACACGTTCTCACTCATGGCCCTTAGAAGGAACCAACCCTGCCCACACCTTGATCTTGGACTCCAGCTCCCAGAACTGGGAGACAATACATTTCTTATTTAAACCACTGTTGTGGACTGAATTATGTACCCGCCCTCCAAATTCATATGTTGAAGCCCCAACCCGCAATGGGACTCTTTTTGGAGAGGAGGTCTTTAGGGAAGTAATTAAGGTTAAATGAGGTTGTAAGGGTGGGGAACTAATCCAATAAGCCTGGTATCCTTAGAGGAAGAGGAAAGGACACCAGAGATTCCTCTCTCACTGCGCTCACACAGAGGAAAGGCCATGTGGGGACACAGCGAAAAGGTTACCATCTGCAAGTAAGGAAGAGGGCTCTCAGCAAGAACCAAATTTGCCACCTTGATCTTGGACTTCCCAGCCTCCGGAACCATGAGAAAATAGATGCGTATTGTTTAAGCCCCGCAAGCCTGGTACTAATGCTCTTGGGATCAGCCTTAACTACTTTCGTTTTCTAAACTCTCTATATCCACTCAATAGCCACATCTTGTTGGCTCGACTGCCAAAATCCATCTGCTGCTCCTCACCTGCGAACTGCCCACCACCGTCTCTCCCATGCCTCACTGCTAAGACTTCCTCACTGGTCTCCTTACTTCCATTCTTGCTTCTTACAGTCCATTCCCTACACCACTTCCAGAGTGGTCTTTATAAAATGTAAAGCTGATCACATCACTTGCTTACTTCAAACCCTCCAATGCATTCCATTGTACTTAGAGAGATTGTGAGCCCCTTGCAAAGTCCTCTAGGGTCCCTGCCCTCTCTTTGAACTCCTCTCCTGTCTCTGCCCCACCCTTGCTCGCCAGGCCCCAACCACGCCAGCCTCCCTTATGGCCCTTGAACATCAACATTTGCCAGAAATGCTTATCAGCTAATACCCCCTTACGTGGCCCACTCCACCTCTCCCTTTAGGTCTCAGTTTAAATAGCTCCTCCTCAAAGCGGAAGTTGCAACTGTGAGTGGGATCTGTTTCCATTATATTTTCTAGCTGGTTATTGCTGATTAATAAAAAAGTTGGGTGTTTTGGGTAAAACTGTCTTGTAACCATCCGCCTTGCTAAAAAGATTTCTTAGTTAATCCTCTTTAGCTTTCCAAGCAAGCAATCATAGAATTTGCTCTTAATGATGCACCTTTGCCATGTATCGTTTTCCATATGTATGCCTCTTGTTTCTTGTTCTAACGTTACTATATTATTTTAACTATAATCCTCTCCCCTCTCATAAATGCTCCTAACAGCACTAATTAGATCCATGTGTACTTAGATATTATTTTGTTGAATAAATAAGTGAATTAATGGACTTAAACATATTGAATAAATAACTATTTGCCTTCTGCCCCTGCTTCTGAACTGCAAGTATCATAGAGTGGGCTCAAGGCTGATTTCCCACTCTCTCCAGAGCCCAGGAAACAGGGTGGACAAGCATTAGATGTATATTGAAAAAAAAAGTGGAAGACATGGAGATGCTCTAATGGAAGCATGTAGTAGTTTGTCGAGTGGAGGTAAAAACGATGACAAGACCCTTTCTAGCTAGAAGGGGAGTCCAGGTGCAGGCCTCTACTGGATCTCAGCTCCAAATGAGTGTCACCAGTTGGAAAAGGGGGGCTGGTGGACATTACAGGGAGAAGAGACCTCCACAGCAAAGGCCTGGGAAATTTTTTTTTTTCCTGAAACTATAAAGCCATAAAAAAAAACTAAGAAAAAAATGTATGAAATATCTTTCTGATCCCTGGATGGATGAAGTTTTCTATGTTTAAAAGAAATAGAAAGAATCACAAAGGGACAACAAGAAGATATGCAACAATAAAAGGCAAACGAGAGTGTAAATATGTACAAAGGGCATATGTTCATCAAGGAGAAAAAAAGGAAGATTGCAACAAAAAAATGAGAACATACAGATAATTCATGGTAAAGAAAAGGCGAATGGTGAAAGAAAGTGTGAAAAATTGAGCATGATAGAAATGTAAAATAAAACTATGAAAAATGTTTTAAATTTATTTATTTTGGCTGTGTTGGGTCTTCGTTTCTGTGCAAGGGCTTTCTCTAGTTGCGGCAAGTGGGGGCCACCCTTCATCGTGGTGCGCGGGCCTCTCACTGTCGCGGCCTCTCTTGTTGCAGAGCACAGGCTCCAGACGCGCAGGCTCAGTAGTTGTGGCTCACGGGCCTGGTTGCTCTGCGGCATGTGGGATCTTCCCAGACCAGGGCTCGAACTCGTGTCCCCTGCATTGGCAGGCAGGCTCTCAACCACTGCGCCACCAGGGAAGCCCAAAACTATGAAATATTTTAATAAACTTTGCAAAGAAAATTAAACTACCATATTTTTTTTTTGCTGGCAAAAGCAAGGTGAAATGAATACTTTTAAACACTGGGATTTGGACCAACCTTGTTGTATAGCAGCTCAGCTCTTCAGGATCAGACCCTGTAAAAGTTTATATTTTTAACCAATAATTTTACTGCTAGGGACCCATAATTCTACTTTTTTTTTTCTTTGGCCATGCCTCGCGGCTTGTGGGATCTCAGTTCCCCAAGCAGGGACTGAACCCGGACCACGGCAGTGAAAGCCCAGAATCCTAACCTCTAGGCCACCAAGGAACTCCCCATAATTCTACTTTTAAGAAACAGATGCATATTCTCATTTACATGAGGATGCAATGACCAAGAGACCCTTAAAAGCAGAGGCTGGGTAGAATCTGCCTTTAATCCACACCTTCCCTTATTCACAAGAAGCACTCAGTGGTTATTTATTGAGCTAAATTAAGCTGAAAAACGAATAGAAGTCTAAAAAAATAGACTCCTCGTTCTGTGTTAGCTACCTCCTACTCATTCGAAAATTCACCAAAACTTAACTGCTAGGAGTGTCCCCCAACTAATTCGAGCATGGATGAATCAGAGAGATCAGCAGACTTGACACACCATTCCTAATACCAGATCCATAGGCGATGCTTGACAATCTAGGTCACTCACTTTTCTTCCTCCTCATGTAAAAAAAAAAAAGATGCATATCTATATTTTTAAAGAAAGATATTCATTTGCAGCATCATTTACAGTAATGAAAACTAGAAAAAACCTAGGCCTCCAATTCCCTGAGGAATGGTTAGGTACATTTTGAAACCTCCATGCAATGAAATTGTATTCATTTCAAAACATGGCAAATCAACAAAAGTTATTTAATAAAATTCAACTTCTATTTCGGATTAAAATAACAAATACTAGTGAACGAGGACTAAAAGGATTCTTCCTCGACATGATATATTAAATGTATCTGAACCAATGGTAAATGAAACATTGGTATGCATAGTGAATCCCCAGAGGGGTTGCCATGAAGGCCAAGCTCAGGACATTGCAGTGGGATCAGAACAAGAAACAAATGGGAGGCATATTGGAAAGAAAGAGATATATTTATCATCATTTTCAAATTCTATGATCACCTACTTGGAAAACTACACCTGATTAAGAAACATTTTTAGTCAGACGGATGGATACAAGAGAATTTTACAAAAATCAGCACCTTTCTCATAAACCAGTAATAACTAGCCAGAAAAAAGATTCCATTCACTAGCGCAACAAATATATATACATTACATATTATATAATATATGCTAATATATTATATGTTATGTAAATATATACAATAGAATAGATATAACATTATATAACATATGTTAACATATATGTTATATATTTATACACACACTCTACATAAAATATTAAAACATACGTAGGACATATAAGAACAAAACTTGAAAACCTTACTGAGGAACGTGACATAAGATTTAGGAAAATAAAGAGAAATACCATGAGCTTGATTGAAAAGATTTATATTGTAAAGTTATCAGTTTTCTCCAAATTTAATGCATAAATTTAATGCAGTTACAACCATATATCGATGCTATTATTTTTCTTTCGTAACTTTATGAAACTATTCCAGAGTTTTGATAGAAGAGTAAATAAGCAATAATGAAATTATGGGGGGAGAGAAGTAGGTATGATTGGGTGCAGAGGGTAAGAGGGTACGTGCCCCAGCCTATATTAACAGGTGTGTTAGAGCTACACTGGTCTTAACAGTGTGTGGCTGACATAGGAGGAGATGGACTAGACCAGAAACGGAGCCAAGGATATTTAAGAAGGGCATGGCAGGACTGGCACCTCAATCAGTGTGGCGTAGCTGTGGCTTCAGACTTGCTTTAGAGATGAATCTTCAGGGTGGCTCTCTGGTCAGTAGTGGAGGGTGAATCTTGAAGGCTGAGGGAATATTAACTGTCTATATCAAATATATGCTGGGGAGGGGAGGTTAATTAACATAGCTATTATAGGGGCTCAAGTCCCCTAAGCCACCCTTTCTCTCCAACCCGGATGGAGAAATGACGATGTTTTACAAACAGATTAAACAATTAGAAAAAATACAGCTAATCCCTAGCTTAAGTATTAAACCAAATTCAATTCTGGACAGATTAAAAATTGACATGTTAAGTAATGAAAACGTAGAAATGGTGGCATGAGTCATTTTTGGAAAAAAAATGTTGAGGGTGGAGAAGGCCTTTGCAAGCATGAAAGCAAAAGGAGAACATGGTCAAATGCCAAGGATGAATGTACCAGTGAGGCCACAACAGCGTTGTTTCCAATGGAAAGAGAGCAATGGGAATTGGAATCAGAAAGAAGTGGGAAATCGGGAAGCTTTGGTTCAGTCATACGCTTTGTCAATGCAAGGGATGCCCACAAAGTCATGAGATCTTGTCAAGGGGAAAAAGCAGTGGAAGAAAGCACACAGAGGGATAAATCCCAAATACTAAAATGATTCTCACCAGGCGGTGGGATTATAGGTGATTTTTAACTTTTTATTTTATACACGTATGTTTGCCTTAACGTTTTTATAATGTGCATACTCTGACTTGTATAATCAGATAAAAACCAAAGTAAATTAACAAAAATCTTTACATTGCATAAGCCAAATGATGTAAATTTGGATTTATAGAGTGAAAAACAGGACGGCGATATATACAAAGTTTAATAATGGCTTTGTCTGTGAGTGGTTCTTTCTAAAATTGCCGCAATGGGAGCATATTATTTTTATAATCAGAACTAAGAAAAATATGTACATTTCCTGGGCTAGATGGTAGGAAATGAGATGAGAGAGGCAAGAAGCCAGGGGTTGGGAAGGAGCCCAGAGTGGGGAGAGGCGGCCTCACCTGAACTTATCTTCTCCCACTGCTCCACACTGAGCTCCTGTCACCTCCTCGTGGCCTTAGTTCCACAAGGATCAGGTGACCGGCAGTACAAGACATGGAGCGCTGTGTTTGGAGGAGACAATTCCATACTGAAGCCAAGCGGTCGTGTAGCTTGAAACTGCGCCCTGAGGTGGGGAGGGGCATGGTGGAAGGTCCTATCTCTCACCACAACCAGGAAAGTGGATGAGAGACTCCTTTCATTTCCAGGAACCAATGGCCATGGGGACCTGGTGGAGAGGCGGTGCCGAGGTAGTTAATCAAATGTGACCAGCTAGATGAACTGCATTCCCCGAGCAGCAGTCCAACGTGGGCTAGCCTCTGGAAATCATAAAGCCTGTTTTAGGGCTTACAGGCTTTTTTTTTTTTAAACCAAAACATTATTTAAAGAAAGGTCACCTCCCCAATATTCCTGATGACTCAGAGGACAATGGTGTGTGGGAAAACAGTGCCGTCAGCAAGTCTCAGTCAAAAGGTGATTCAGGAGAGCTGGCCTCAGAAGCAAGTTTACTTTAATTAATTTTACTTATATTTTCCTTTTTCTGTAAACACCGGAGAGATCTATGATAAAAATAAATGTCTGATGACGTCTAAAATAGCTCTCTCAGTAAGTACAAAATAAAAATTGTGTGTGCTAAGAAAGCATTGTATCGTGTCCTAATAGGCGGCATGGCTTAATTGCTAGTTCGTGCAATTGGTGTCATCTTAGATTTGATGGAATATGGTCTATATTGTGCTTATTTACTAATGCGCTGTCTTCCCTCGCTGTAATGTCCGTGAAGGTGAGGCCTTTAGTTGACTTGGGTCACTGCTGTGCCCTCAGCCTCCAGAACATACCTGTGCATAGTGAGTGCCCAATAAACGTTTTCCGTAAACTTTGAACAGAGAATTCCAGGCAGAGTGAACAAGAGGTGCAAACATCCTGAGGCAGGAACAGGCTCCTGGTGCTCCTAGAATAGCAAAGAGGCCACTGTGGCTTGAGCAGCGTGTGGTCTGACCACCACGGTTGTCATTCGACCTCTAGGATCCTTCATCAGCGTCCTCTTCCCTAAAGTGTCTACTGAAGACAAGAGGCTGGTGGCTCGTGGCACCTCTGATTCCTAGTGAACATTCCTATCAAGTCAGTGGCTCCAGGGGGCTCAAGCCCTTCCGAAAACATGATTCTGGCTCCCCAGCCCCAATCATCAGAGTCAGGGACAAGGAATGTATTTGGACTTGAATTTGGAGCCCTCAAGCATGGTCGTCGCAACTTGTGTGATCATGGTATCCAGAGAGGAAAGGAGTGTGCTTGCTGGGAACCATGATTGCAGTCACCATGCCCACAGTGTCCAGGAGAGGGCAGCAGGGAAAGTGAAGTGCACGGGGGCTGAGGGCCTTGGGAGCTTATCTGCTTAAGCATCTTTTCCTGACTTAGGCTGTGTGTGTGTGTGTGTGTGTGTGTGTGTATGTCGGGACAAAAGGAGCGTGTGGGTATGATGAGCTATATAATGGCCACCCAGCCCTGGCTTTAGTTCCTCAGCCCTAGACAGCCTGGCTAGCCCAGGTAACCCTGCTCAGACCCCTCAGGAGCCCTGTCCCAGGTCTTGAGATGCTTTTGCTGGCTCCTAGGCTTTCTGAGGACCTCATGTGCTGGCTCATGTTACAGTCCATCCTCAGGGAGTCCTCTGCTGGGGTGTATGTATGTGAGAAAGGGGGAGGGCACTTGCCGAGCAGAAAGTCAAGATCAGAGCAGTGTTTCTGAAAGTGTGGCTCACCCGGGCCCCACATGCACATCACAGAGCCACCAGCACGCTGGATATTGGGTAAGCACGCAGACCTCGGGGTCCCCATCAGGCCTATTGTTTCTGTATGGGATACAGAGCAAGCCATGAGAATTGCCATGATTAAAAAGCATCCCAGAGGATTCTTGTGCATCATAGTCTTTGAGAAATACTGGTCTGGGGTTCTTCTACCCCTAGTCAGGGCAGATGGCCAAAGGGAAAATGATTGGTCAGTGAAAGGGAGGAAATTCCACTACCAGGGCAGGAGTGCCAGGGACCTCTCAGCCACTGAGGGATATTTTCTTCCTCTTTACAGAAGGACTGACCTCTAATCTCAGGCAGCTCCTCAGCTGTCCTCAAGCCCCCAGGACCCTGGGCCCGCAGACCCTGGCTCCCCGAGGAACACTCTGGGCCACATGGCGGGGAGTTCTCAGAGGCAGTGCGGCACCAGCTGCTCTGATCCCCCTAGACCTGCAAGCTCAAGGTCAACAGCCTCTTTTCTTGTCCCACTTCCCCTGCCAGAGTTTGTCAGAAGAGCATCAGGACTTGCTGGGACCGTTCCAAAGCCCAGGGTGAGGGTAGTGCTGGTAAAGGTAGCAGATTTCCAGGCTGGATGAAAGAAATCAACCCAGAAGCACCCACTGTGCCAGGCCATTCGCCCAGGACTAGTGTAATTTTGTACTTAACGTTGATTGGGACCCCTTGAACCAGGTGCTGTGCTAAAGTCCTGGCTCGCCTTGTCTCGTTCAGTCTTCACACGGATTTTTGAAACAGAGATCTATTATTATTCCCATTTTTCATATGAGAAACCTGAGGCCTGGAGAGGTAAATTCACTTGCCCAAGGCACCCAGTTAGCAAATAGAAAGGCTGACTTTGAACCTAGATTGTCTGACTCCAGAGCTTGTGCTCCTAGCCAGAAATGGTGGAAGACATGGGGATGCAGGAAGCTTAGAGATGTGTTGTGTGATCAAGGATGGGGTTGTGAGAAGATGCAAGATGAAGTGAGGGGCAGGCAGGGGTACTGAAGGGGATGTAAGTGGTCTAGAATAGGAGCTAGAGTAGGAGCTGGGAGAGGAGGAAGGGAGGGACAGCAGATGGAGTCCAGTCTGAGTGGGAGGATGGGTAGTATTGGAGTGGAGCTCAGGAGCAGATCATGAACCAGCTGACGGTTGGGGAATAGATGAGGGATGTCATCGGGGGCTGTTCTGAGGTCAAGGTCAGGAAGAAGGTGAAGGTCAGTGCTGGGGTTGGAGTGGGGAGACTCTGGGGGAGTGATTGAAGCTCTCTATTGCCACCATGAACTGGCCTGGGGTGAGAACCCCACCAGGCTGGGCTTAGAATCAGTATGAGGTAACAGTCAGTGTTACTGTCCCCCTTCCCAGCTTTGCACCTCTACCAACTACCTTGTTAGGTCTTCTCCATGTTTGCTAATTTATTGTCTCTCTCCTCCAACAAGAAAGGAAGCAGGGCAGAAACTTGGTCCATTTGATTCACCTTTATGTCACCAGCAGAAGGCAGAGTGCCTGGAACATAACAGGTACTCAGTAAATGCTCAGGGGCAAGGCTCAGGGAAGGGATGACGGATTAGCACATGGGGTGTGGCTCTCGCTAGCGTGTAGGTTCAGGAGAGGTGACCTCCAGGACAAGTGAGTTTGAAGGAGGCGTGAGGCTCTGGGAAGAAGTGAAGCTCACAATGAGGTGCCCCTCAGGTTCACAAAAAGTCCAAGGAATGGAGTGAGGGGTCGGGGAGGAGGTAAGGCTTCAAAGGCTCTGGTACAAGAGCTGCTTAAATATGTGCCTTCTCAGTGACTTCAACATCCACGTAGATGATTCAACTCCTTGGTCTCTCAGTCCATTGACCTATTCTCCACCAATGCTTTTTCCCTTCTCCCTACGTACCGCAGCCACTTACTCCTCTGGTCATATCCTAATACCTTGCCTTATCTGTCACCATCACCCCTGCATAATCACCATTACATCCTGCTTTCCGAAAGTCAGCTCATTCCTTTTAGTACTACAAGAACTCCAACAATCCTCCAACTCCAACCACCCACAGGATCCTTCAACCAGTCCCACTGTTTTTTTGTTTTTTTTCACTGTCTTTCACCAGACCTTGACTCTATCTTTACCTTCCCTAATTACACAGCCCAAAATCCACGATCAATCATCATCATTTCTCTCTAGAGTCCACATGAAACTCCTATGTCCCACTGCCATTTCTTTGTACTCAGCTAGCAAAACTCAGCCCTGATAAAATCCAACTTTCCACCTACTCTGGGTCTGCATCCGCGATGTTGAACGTGGCTGGAGAAAACCATGCAGACATGCTGAGTAATTTCACTTTAAATTAATGGCCGTTAAACCTCAAGTGAGCCCTTAGCACAGCCCAGCAATCATGTTATATTTCCATAGAACATCCAGCCTCTCTATCTCCCAGACGACCATTTCAAGCCTTCTCTCCTCAAACTGCTGACACCCCTCTCCCACCCTCACTCCCAGCTGGTAGCCTGGCTTCCTGTCTCACTGAGAGAATAGGAACCATCAGAAGAGAGCTGCTCTGAGCTCTGCCATCACCTCTCCCACCTACCCACATCTGGGCATCTCTCTCCTGCATCATCAATTTTTCCCTCTTTACTGGCTCGTTAGCACACACACGTTACTGTGGTGTAGTCTCTCCCATATTTAAAAAAAAACGCTTTCATCTTGTCCCCACATATCCCTACAACCACCACTCTCCCACTTCTCTGCTCTCCTTTACAGCACAACTCTTCAAGAGAACGGCCAGTCGTTACTCACTGGCATTTCTCTTTTCCCACTATGGCTTGAAAACATTCTCATCTGCCTTTGTGCCCCCATGTCTCCCTGGAAATTGCTCTTAAACATCACCAATAACCTCCATATTGCTAAGTACAATTCTTTGTCCTCCTTTTACTTGTCCAGACAATAGGACTTGAGGAGTTGATGACTCTCTCCTTCTTGATACACCTTCTTCAGTTGGCTTCACATTCTTCTGGTTTGCCCCTACCCCACTGATCACTCTTTCCCGGTCTCATTTGCTGGCTCCTTCTCAGCTACAACCCTTCTAAATTTTGGCCTGCCCAGGGTTTGGTTCTTGAGTTGCTTTTCTTTTTCTACAATCACTTGCTTGTTGATCTCATCCCATCTCATGACTTTTAATATGGATTAGACTCTAATTATTCTCCTATTATATCTCCAGCCCTGACCTTGCCCTTGAACTCCAGAGTCCTCTGTCCAACCTACTCCACTGCTGTCTTCCTTAATTCAGTTCATGTACCTCCATCCTTCTTGTTCCTCTGACCAAAATCCTGAGAGCTGTCCTTGACTCCTGTCTTTCTGTCATAGCCCAATACCAATCTGTCATCAAATTCTAGTGACTCTACCATCAGAATTGACCCAGAATTGGCCTACCTCTCACCACCTCCACTGCATCACCACTGTCTCTCACCTGGATTATTTCAATAGTCCCTAAATAGTCTCCCTGCTTCCGTACTTGTCTGTTCACCTCACTCGAACAGTCCAAGTCATTACAAAGGCTTTAAGGCCCTGCATGATCGTTCACCACCCCCATCGTGGCCTCTCTGGCTTCATCCCCTACCATCTTCCTCTCTCACTTGCCCCACTTCAGCACATTGGCCTCTTGGTTGACACGAGGACATGCAAAAGCCGTGGCCTCAGGGTGGAGAGTGTTTACATGCAGTGGGCAGGGAAGACCCCACAGAGAAGATGGCATTTGAGCCAAGACCCTTCTCTATTTCATTTTCATCATCACCCGACATCCTGTATCTTTGACTTCTTTGCTTTTTTGTCTAACCTCCACGAGGGTAGGAATTGTTTGTTTTGTCGGCTTCTGTAATCCCAGGTCCTAGAACAGTACCTGGCACATAGTAGCACTGAGCAAATACCTGATGTCTTAGTGTGGCTGCCACAACAGAGTCCCACAGGCTGGGTGGCTTAAAGAAGAGACATTTACTTTCTCACAGATCTGAAGGCCGGAAGTCTGAGGTCAAGGTGTCATCAGGGTTGGTTTATTGAGAGGCCTCACTTCTTGGCTTGTCGATGGCCGCCTTCTCCCTGTGTCCTCACATGGTCTCCCTCTGTGTATGTCTGTGTCCTAATCATCTCTTCTTATAAGGACACCAGTCAGATTGGAGTAGGATCCACACGAATGACGTCACTTTACCTTAATTACCTCTGTAAGGTTCCTGTCTCCAAATATGGACACATTCTGAGGGGTTTAGAACTTCAACATATGAGTTTGGGGGGATGCAACTCAGTCCAGAATACTTGCTTGATTTGTTGATCAGTGTACAGAGATGGATTAAGACTCTTCTGGAGTAAGGACCAGTGTTCAGACTCAGGAATGGGGTGAAGGTCAGTGAGGACATAAGAGGATGGGGGTCAACAGGGCTTATAGGAGGGTTCAATCCTGGGCTGGATGATGGTAGGGTAGAGAGTGAGGCGCCAGGATTGAATGAGGCTGGAAGAGGGTACTTCTCTCAGTCAAAGGGAGAGGCCACGTGGAGGAATTTGATGGAGTCAGTGCACTTGAGGGGTGAGGACAGGAGAGACTGGCCAATGTTGGCAGAAAGCAGGAGGGGAGGAGTCAAAGAGTTGCAGCCTTCCCCAGCCAGTCCTTGGGAGTGCCTGTAGCCATCTTGAAGGGTGGCAGAAAACCCTCTAAGGGAGCCAAAATCTGGAGGAAGCCAGGACTCAGGCTCCCCACAGGGAGGATTCAGGGGCCAGAGCTGCTGGTGGTGTTGGGGACAATATCTTGGTGGTAAGTTGAAGGCTGATCCCCACTCCAGCTTCTCATAGCAGCCCAGCCTCTCCTGCCTCAGCTCTGCAAGCGTCTACTAAGCCTGCTGTGGATGAGGCTCTCTGTTGGATGCTAGGGACACTCGAAGAGGCAAGGTCCCCGGCCTCGAGATAGAAGAGGCAAGCGTGCAACACAAGTGAGAATCCAAATGAACACAACGCAGCTGGAGGCAGGCAAAAACCAGCATGCGTCCCACTCATACTTAAGCACCAGAAACACTTGACATGACTGTCCCATTTGCGCTCTTCCTCGCCGTTTGAGGCAGGTACTATTATCATCACTCCTATTTGACAGATGAGGAAACTGAGATGCAGACAGGTTAAGTCACTTGCTGAGTATCAGAGAGCTGATCTGGGGTACCGCCAAGAGTTGAAGCAGGCAGTGTGCTGCAGAGGCACTGCTATTGTTCCTTCCTACCCTTGGCATCCACAGAAGCCCGCACGTTTATAGTCTCTGCCGACAGAGAGCTGAGAATAGAACAGTCAACACAGGTGGGGGTGGAGAATCCCACAAGACCTCAAGAGTAGAGATGACATCTGAGATGTCATTTGGGAAGAATGAATACAAACGCACAGAGGCTGACGGTGGGAGGAAAGGCATCCTGGGCAGAGAGGGAACTAGAATTAGACTGGCTTTGCTGGAGCCAGAAGCTTAGCTGGGGATGCCAGAAGGCGGTGGAAGCCATGGACCCTCACCTCACCCCGAAAGCTACATAAAGTCATCTGTGAACACAGTGGATGTTAAGATCAGGATGGGACAGGGTGGTGGACTAGGAGACCCAGGAAGTCAGTTCCTGGAGAGCCTCAGACCATTTCCCCCACCAATCAGGGCCCAGGATCTCACCCTCTGATCTGAGGGTGCTTTGAAAAGATACATAGCCCTTTGGGCCCCAAAGGAGCTCCATTCTCAATCCCAGGTGAACTTGATTTTTTCTGTGGAAGCCCACCCCACAGGCCAGGGGTCCGGCCCTGCTGCCTTCTTCATTGGGGAGGGTTCAGATGGTCTGTGCTGGGCAAAGAAGGGGAGGACTCTGCAAACAGGAGGCAGGGGTGGAGAGGAAAGCACCACTGGGAGTGCGGAAAGGGGAGGAAGATGGGGAGCTGGGCCCTGGCCAAGGCTGCTTTCTGCCAGCCCAGAGCTGAACTGGAAGCCGCTGGGGTGATGGAAGCTTTCCCTCCCTATTTTCACCAAACCAAGGGTGGTGGGCAAGTTGCTATTTCTCTGCCTGGAATGGGGGGTGGAGGTAGTTCGGGTGACGCCTTCCAGGCTCATTCTGCCCCAAAACACCAAATTAGGGGGGTGGGCTTGTCAACTCCCATGCTAGGCTGGGCTCCAGAAGCGCAGAGAACAAAAAGAGCCCCGAAAACCCAGCAGGCCGCACAGGGCCCCTCGTGGGAGGCTTTGGCAGACCGAGACCCTGAGCTCCCCTGGAACCGTCCTGCCCTCTCTTAGCAGTCCACCTCTTCCCGCGTTTCTCCCACGACTAGTGTCATCCTTCTGCTACCAGCGTCTTGTCCTGTCATGCTGAACCTCCCACATCGCGGCCTCCTGAGGGCCCCACCCCCACCCAGCGCTCCCCTTGCAGGCCCAGAAGATTCCATCCTCTCCCATTTCTACGCGTCAAGAGTTTCCCAAGCCCATTTCTTCCACTACTTCGCTGCAGCCCCGCGAGGGCGGCAGGATGCTCCCCATTTCCCAGATTTGACCAGAGAGAAGACTGCCGTCCTGAGACAGGGTCGGGGGGAGGTAAGTGACGAAGCCAAGGTCACCCAGTCATTGGCTGAACGCGGCCTCGACCCGGCCCTTCTTCTGCAGGCCCGCTGGCACGCTGACGAGGAAGGCCCGGGCTGCGGGCCCCCGCCCCTCTTTTCTCGGCTGGTAGTCGGGGGCGGGCCCGCCGGAATGACAGGTGAGCAGGGGTGGGGGACAGTTGGGGGGTTGGGCTGCGCGGGGACGCCTGGCGCGCTGGCTTTGGGTGCGGCTGCCCGAGCCCGCTGCGGCGCCGGGCTTCCGAGGGCCCACGCCCGGGGGCACGACGGTGCCCGCGCCTTCGGCCGAGGGTCCCGGGATCGCCCCGGGCCCGCCGGCCAGGCCCCGCCCCCCGGCGGCAAGGGCGGGGGCAGGGGCGGCGCTGGCGGAGTGGGGCGCGGGCGCGCGGTGCTCGGTGCGCGCCACCGCCCCTCCGGCCCAGCTCGCCGGCCCGCCCTCCCTACCCCCTCGGCCCGCTCTCGTCGCCCCCTGCTCCTTCTACTCTCCTCGGCCCGGCGGCCCGGCGCGCGGTGCGGCGCGACGATCGCGGCCTGGCGCCCGGGGCGCGGTGGTCGTGGCGCTCGAGGGTGGCGCGCAAGGCGCGGGGCGCGAGGCCAGACCTGGCGCGGCGGGGTGTGGGGGGCGGGCAGCGGCGGAGCCCCCAGAGGAGAGCAGGGCCAGGGGGGTACCGAGGTATGGGTAGGGCCTGGGCGTCCGGCTGCAAGGGGCGGGAGCTCCAGGCGCATTTCGGCCCTGGCCGGGCTGAGCCACGGGGCGCCCGGGGCGGTGGGAGGGCAGCGGGGCGGGGAGGGAGGGTGGGAGGAGACGGCTGGGCCGGGCCGGGGGGCTTGGCCGACGGGGAGCAGGTGGGCGGGGACAGGGGCCCTGCTGGAAGAGGCGCAGCAGCGAGGTGGCGGGCTGCGTGCGCAAACAGGGCTGCCGCCTCCTGGGCCCGGAGAACGGTGAGGCCGCTGGGGTTGGGCGCCCCAGCCCCGAGGGCACGGTGCCGCGTCCAGGGCCACTGAGCTGGGCGCTGGGCCCTGTTGGGGGAGGATCTGGAGGCCCGGTCGGGCCAGGGCGCTGGGGGTTCACCAGCAGACCCAGTTGCTGGGCCAGAAGCAGGAGTTCTTGGGCAGGGCTCTGGTGGCGGGCACTGGTGGCGGGCACTGGTGGCGGGCGACGGTGGGCGAGCACGGGCACTTTCAGGGCTGGCATGAGTGGAAGGGGGACGAGGAGGGCCCAGAGTTTGAGTTGGAGCGTAATTTGGGAGTACCGTGTCATCGGGTGGGTTGATGAGTCATGAGATTTGGAGATCACAGAAGCCTTTCCTAGTGATCAGTTCTGAGTGAGGGAAATGAAAAGGGCTGGGATTTGGAGAAACGTTTCTGAGGCCACGTCTTGGGACACTAGATGCTCAGATGGCTGCCAGTCCCCATGCGAGGGACTTTGGGAGTGATGTCCCAGAGTGGTGGGACGGGTCAACTGCAGCCTGGCGGGGGTGGGGGTGGGGGTTAAGGAAGGTCTTTGTGGTGGCCAGTCCCTGCCTTCCTTCCTTTCCAGGCCGTCAGGATTCAGCTGTGTTCCTGTGGGGAGTGGGTTAAAAATTCCTCCGGCCTCCACTCAGCCTTACAGTATCCACCAGGGGCAGGAGGGACATATACATGCGTGACTGCAGCAGTATTCTCTGTCGTGGAGCCCTCGCGCTTCCTCACTGTTGCCATAGTAACGGCCTATTGATGGTGTATTTATAGGGGAAGAAGCAGGCGCTAAATTTTGGGGAAGGAGGGGGAGGAGGCCTTAGGGCAGCAGCAGTAGTGAGGGTGGCCACAGAATTGTTAATGGAGTGGGCCATGCCTGGGAGCTGTTTGGAGGAGTTCCTGGCATGTCTGAAGCTTAAAAATGAACTAATGACTTATGCAGGTGTCAGGATAACACAGTCTGGCCTATGATACGTGTGGGTGTGCATGCACCACAGTCGGGTGTGTTTGGGATAAGACATAGCTATATGGAAGCTGTTACGTAATTTCTCCACAGAAAAAATCTAAATGCAGTTCTCATTGATAAGCAATGAAACATGTATTTTTCTGTCATCGCTTATTATTAAAGCCTTTGCTCATTCTTTTCAAACCCTGACACAACAGCTCCATTTTTCTTCAATCAAAAACCTTGCTGTCAGGCATGCCACACCCACCCCCTAGACACGTGACTGGCATTGGCCTTAGGGGAACCTCAGAGATCCATAATAGATAATATTACATCTTCTCTCTTAGAAACAAACACTTGGGGTCAACTTTTCTCACAATGGCAGGCCCATCTGTTGACAAATTCCCACGCTGATAGTTTCGGGGGGGATCGTTGTAGGGTGCAAAAGAGAAAGGCTCCCTTAACACGGTGTTTCCATAGACAGATGTTACATTTGCTAGTTTTCCTTGAGTTTTAATTTTATTTATGATTACTATTCTACCTGTTTGCCAAAAGGATTAGAGGGTATAGTTTAAATATACATAGGACTGAAAGCATAAGTAGAAAAGTGGATACTGTGTCACAGGGGAGAACGCATAAGTGTTTAACAGCTGGGCTTCCAGGGCGCCTGTCCTTCACGGTTAATGTTAATACTGAACTTCCTGGCAGCCTAGGCAAAAAGGGTTACACCGTTCCTGTGTCTTACATCCAGTTAGTCATAAAACCAGAGCTTCTGCTTGGGGGGGAGCAGTGGGGTGATTGCTCCCAGATGTGGACGGCTTGGCCAGTGCTCTGGAATATGTGCATGAGTGGGAGTGTACGTTGCTGCCGTGTTATTTAATGCAAAGAGAAGAGAGATGAGTCTGTTTCAGGAGATCCTTGCCACCCTGTCTGTGGAAGACGAACACAGCAGGTCATCTGGTCTTGGGCCATGACTTTGGAGATGGTTGTTGTTGCCCCTTGTCTCTGAGGTCTTTTCCAGCTCAAAAGTGCAGAGAGTCATCGAGGAGAGTGAGGAAGGCGGAACCTCAGCCTGTAGGAGTTTTTCTTTTTTGAAAAGAAAGCCTCGACCCTTAGGTCTAGACTCTGAGTGTGTTCTCGGAAAAGGATGAGAGCGGCAGGGCTGTAAGTGGCTGCGCAGAGGATGATGTGCTCCATGGGGCGCTGCTTTGCCCTTTGACCTGGCCAGTGTGGGTGGGAGTCACATCCCAGGACCAAGAGGGTGCCCTGTAGGTTTCGGGGTGTGATTTCACCATGACTCTGCTTTTCTCCTTTGCCAGGGAAGTGAGACACTGGATCTGAGGGAGCGCCATGGCAGGTGAGTTTTTCCGGGCCCAGGCTGGCGGGGAGAAGAGCCATGCCTAGGGGCTCATGGGAAAGGGGCAAGTCTAACTATCAAGTCCTTTCCAGCTTTCCTCTCCCTGGGGGTTTTCCTGTGGCCCCTGTCCAATTGGCTGGCTCACATCTTTACCCTCTCAACTCTTTGGCTCCCTTCTGGAGCACATGCTCCCTTGGAGATGCGCAGCTCCCCAGGCCACTCTGAGAGAAACTAATATGGCAGGCCATGGAGCCTGGGGAGGGGTGCCTGCCTGGGCACCAAGAGGGGCTGCTTGACATGAGGACTAGGAAGTCCCGCCTCGAGGGGAGTACCAGGAGCAGATGTCACCTCTTCTTTCATCCTCTAAAGTCTCAGCTCAGGCTTATGGGGGTGCCAGTCGACCCAGCTGGAGCTGGGGTTCCCCTTGAGAATAAGTAGATACGGTTCCCACTCCATGACATTTTTGATGGGTGCATCTGTGCCCAGTCTCCAAAAGCCTAGATTCTCCATCTAGACCCTGCTACCCCCCTTCCCAGAGGCATTCTCCGGTTCACATGCATCCAGCCTTCCGATCTACCGCAGCCTGGGTTTGTACCAGACTGTCTGGGGCAAGACTATCGATGCCAGGCCACCTGACGGCACAGGTGTCCATTCAGGTGGAGGGACACCACCCTGGCAGCGTCTTCTGGGGCTCTTTGGTGTTGGTTACAGCGTCAACCTCAAAGGGGAATACATTCTTATGATAAGGGCCCTGATTGTCTCTTTTTGAGGCAAGGCAGAAGATACTAGGTACTTTTTCACTGAAACACTCAAAATCTGTCATGTCCATGGTTCCCAGGCAACATGCACTTCACTCTCAGAAGGGCCCCATTCTCCTCCAGAGTCTTGTCGGGTCCATGGTATTCTAGGCAGATACACTGTGGCGTCACAGAAAGTCAGCCCTTCCATCCCTTTTACGTGTCTGGGGTGGTGTCCTGCCTGCTGGCTCTGTCTTGCTTCCCTCCGTAATGGTGCCTCTGTGCCTGGGCTGAGTCTGGTCGGCAGGAGCCTCTGGGCCCCTCCCCATTCCAGACCTCAGTGTGACTCTCTCCTCAGTGTTTCTGGAGGCCAAGAATGCCCATTCGGTCCTGAAACGGTTCCCTCGTGCCAATGAATTCCTGGAGGAGCTGCGCCAGGGGACCATCGAGCGGGAGTGCATGGAGGAGATCTGCAGCTACGAGGAGGTCAAGGAGGTGTTTGAGGACAAGGAGAAAACGGCATGTACCACCCTGGGGCTGGGTGCCGGGAGCACAGATATAGCCTCAGGATTAAGCAGAGTGGGCCCTGGGGATCTCAGACGAATTGGAAGCAATGAAGGGAATCCAGCCGAGTCCAGGCCAGGGCCACTGGGACCACAGAAGAACAGATCACCTGTCCTTAGAGTCCCATCTGCCTGACTCTGGGGGCCTCCTGACTTGTGAGTGGTGTCCTTTGTCCTCGGGGCATTCCACGGCCTCTTTGATGGCTCTCAGAGGCTAGTCAGACAGGGCGGGGTGGGGGCAGCCGCAGACCCCGCTGAACGTAAACCCAGACCTGCTGAAGGGCTCTGAGCTCCATCTGGGATCCGAGAGCTTACGTGTAAGTGTCAGCCGCCTTCCTCCTTCGTTTGCAGATGGAGTTCTGGAAAGGGTACCCGAACGCAGTCTATTCAGTCCGAGACCCTGCGCAGAGCTCAGATGCCATGTACGTGGTGGTGCCCCTTCTGGGGGTGGCGTTGCTGATCGTCATTGCCTTGTTCATCATCTGGCGGTGTCAGCTGCAGAAGGCCACCCGTCATCACCCCTCATATGCTCAGAACCGGTACTTAGCGAGTCGCGCGGGGCACAGCCTGCCCCGGGTCATGGTCTACCGGGGCACCGTGCACAGCCAGGGGGAGGCCTCTGGGCACCGGGAGACAGGGAGCCCCCCGCAGGTGGTGCTGGGGCCTAGTCGCGGGGGTAGAACCACGGTCCGCCTCGAGAGCACCCTCTACCTTCCCGAGCTGTCCCTCTCCAGGCTGTCCAGTGCCACCCCTCCCCCGTCCTATGAGGAGGTGACTGCTCCCCAGGAGAGCAGCAGCGAGGAAGCGAGCGTCTCTTACAGTGACCCGCCCCCAAAGTATGAGGAGATAGTGGCCGCCAACCCTGACTCAGACAAGTAGTAGGACTCGTGTCCTGTCCAGTGTGAAAGTCTCGTTCAGGGGCCTCCTGTTTTCTTTTTAACTTTTTTAAGACTGTGCCACCACAAAACAGCCTTAGCCTCCTTGTTGCCAAATAATTTCCTATCCGTGGATTTGTAGGAAGTCGGTTGTCAAAGACAGGTGGAGGGGGTAGGGATCATACGCATATGCATCACCTCTGGGGAGAGCCGCAGGCCAGAGAGCCCAGCTCCTCCAGAAGCCCTCACGCCCCTGCCATCCTGTCCTCCTGTCAGGGACTGGCTTCTCTTATGCCAAAGGAATCACCCCGTTGAATTGATTGTGGCCAGAAGGGAGAGAAGCCAGCCCTTCAGCGCCCTGTTCCCTCACTAGCCCTGTGCTTCTGTCCTTGCTCACGTTTGGCAAGGACAAGGACAGAACAGAAACGAAAAGAGTAATAACGCAACGAGACACAATAAAACAAAACGATATCACCTGGGCCACGCATAGGGGTTCAAGGGAAATCAGTCACGCAGGTCATCTGTGACACTCCCCTCCCCCGACACTCACCCCACACTCCCGACCAGGTTCAAAGGAGTGTCTGGAGTCACCTGGAAGGACGACGGGGTGTGTGAAGGATGAGGGACAGGGCCTGGCCGACAGAGCTGCCTCCTTCAGACTGGGGACGTTGCCATCTGGAGGGCAGCTCTGATCCTACTGTGCTTGGCCTCCCCTAGACCCTGGCTCTCCAGGCACGTGTACCAGCTGTGCTAAAGCCGCTACCCATTGGCACGAGCCCTATCAGAGCCTCGGGAAAACGGACGCCGCTGACCCTGCCTGTGGAGCCCATGGCCTTTGAACGGGCGGGGTCCGGGCTAGGGCAGAGAGCTGAAGTTTTCTCCTTGTGAGGTTGGCCCGTAGGATGATTAGACCCACAAACTGGGCTTCCTCGGCACTGTGCTCTCTGGCTGTGAACTTTTAGGCTACTGCCCTTTTCGTGAGTGGGTGTGTTGAAATGAACTTGAATTTCAGATGGCTGATTTCTTCTTAATGATGGTGCCCACCTGGGGAGAAGATCCCAAAGTGTCCCTTTTTAGAAATTTCTCTGTGGGGAGAGATGGGGAAGCTCGTGACCTGGGGTTGACGGCCCATCAGTGATTTGCTCTGTCATTAGCAGATGCTGGTCCACTGTTAGTAACCCCTTTCTGTGGCCCAGGAGCTGCCCACCTCTCCATTTCAGTGAGGCTTTGGGCCGCAGCGGGGCAGAGGTGACCCGCCCTTTAACTGTCAGTGACCGCGCAACAGACACTGTCAACACTGCCTCCCTACCCCTCCATCTTCATCCTCCTGGCCTCAGCACCAAACCGTTTTTCCTCTGTGGTGCTTTAAAAAATGTAGCAAATTTTTGTGGGGCCCCAAAGAGTGCACAGCCAGGGTCTATTGGCAACCACAGCAGTTTAAAACCCACTGAGAAGACAAGCTTCTCTCTGTCTAAACCGCTCTCCAAGGCAGGCCTCAGGCCTCGTTCTTTGAATGCGGCCCTGCCTAGAGGCCACAGATGACTTCTGGAGGCCCCTCCAGTCCTGGGCACTCACCCAGGAACACGCTTCAAACGAGGAGGCTTAGTGTTCTTACCCCAGCGAGGCCACCAGCTTGGACAACACAACCCTGTGGCCGGGGTTTTCCATCCTTACCCCTACCTCACAGGCCTCCTGGAGGCTGACTGAGCTAATGCCTGTGTAGTGCTTGAGACACCGGGAAGCCAGTGCAGTTTGCCCGTAGGAAGATTCTTCTAAAAATATGTAGGTTATAAGGGACCAGTTCTAGTGGAGGCCTTTGTAGGACTCTGAAGTCGAGTCTCAACCTGGGGAGTCAGTCTCCTGCGAGTTGGACCGTTCCGCACCCCTGCTTCCCTTCCGCGAGAGCTCCCTGATGCCAGAGGTGCTGACCAGGTGGCATTCCACCTTTCCTTCCTTCCTCTTTTCCTCCCTCTGGGCCTCCAGCACCGCACTCCTGCCCTTTCTCACGAAGGCATTTGGGGCCTAGAAAGCCCCTGCTTTGTCCATGAGGGATGCTGGGGTCCATCCTCTTCAGCCATGTTGGAGGACCCGGGGCAGCCTGAGGCTCCGGGGCCGGTCCCTGCCATCCCAGCCTTTCCTCGGGGGCCATGCCTGCGTGTGACCCGGGAGCACGGGAGAGAGCCAGGCGTGGGCCCCACTCACCAGAGCCAGAGGGAGGTTGCCCGGGACTGCCTGCTCCCTTTGGCCCCCGTCGAGCCCCTCCCTGCTGAGCTGCTTGCTGTTTGCAGCTGGCTGGAGGTGGGAGCGGGTGGGATGCGGGAGCCCGGCCCGTTGGAGGGCGGCCTGCATCCTGCAGGCGCCGAGCTCTCCGGTCCAGGTGCTTTGCAGCGTTCTTCCACGTGGGGTTGCCACCGTGGTCTCTGGGACGTTTTTCGCAGTATATCATAGAAAAAAAGATTGTACAGTACACCATGGTCATAACTCCTCGCGGTGCACATTTGGCTTTTACGAATGCCCTGTACATATCTTTTCAAACTCTGTCTTTGTATGGTCGTTGATTTGATACAACGCTTCATCTGCGGTAGCCACATTTTCATTGTTTTTGGACTTTGCGTGTGTGTGTGTGTGTGTGTGTGTGTGTGTGTGTGTGTGTGTGTGTGTGTATACACGTGTGAACGTTGCCTTTTCTCACATGCTTATCTGAAACAATAGCCGGCGTGTGGCTATATTTGTACCAGGAGGGTTCCGGTCTGAAGGGAGGAATGTCACCTCCCAGGGCTAGGCAGCCTGAGGACAGGACCCTGAGTCAGGAAAGCCAAGATTAGCTGTTGGAGCAAGCCCGCCAGAGTTGCCGCCTTCTGCCCTCCTTCACAAAAGGTTTTGGATGAAGATGAAGCAGCTCTATCCTGTGGGCCTCCCCACTGTGGGACCCCCCCCCCCACACGCCCTTTTGGAGCAGTGCCCCCAGCCTTGGCTTCTGTTCTGTGGGTATCAGCAGCTGAAGGAAATCTGAGCGCTCCTGGGCCTTTTTGTTTTTTATTTTTATTTTTGGTGGAAAGATGTGTGACTGTTGACTTTGGGAATGGCAGGGCTGGTTATTTAGATAATTTTCACTTAAAAGAAAACAGAAAAGCCTTTGACAAATTCCTTGGAATGTGACTGTCACATGTTTTCAACCAAAATCTTTTAAAGACTTTTCCAAACAAGCATCACAATCTTGTCCCTCCCCTGCTACTCCCCATCACCCGGGGGTTTTCAAAACAAAAGCACAACAGGAAGTGGAGTGCGCAGGTGCCCAGTGTGTGCAGCCCTGCACAGCTGTGACGTGCCCTGGCTGACGGACACGCAACACTGCGCCGTCTGACCCGGAGGCCAGGGCCCTCCTCTTCTACTTGCGAATCCCACTGCCACTGGTGTGAGTTCCTTAGGGTGCTTCGGAAAATAGGAATCTGCCCAATTTGTTGGACTCTGTGTTTTTGGTAGCTTGAAGATGACGGATCCGGGTCAGGAAAGCATCTTTTTGCTAAGGAGTTAGAGCCACATGGTTCTTCTCTGGCTGGGGGGTTGGTCTTTTCACAACCAAATGGCATCCCACAAGAAGAACTGAAAACAACACTGCCTCTAGATTGTTCCTTTGTCGGGGTGGGGGGGGAGGGAGAGAGGGAGATTATTAAGAGAAACTCTCTTAACTCTCTTACCTACACTGTCTGTTTCTAGGAGTGTGCGTGTGTGTGCTTTGTGTCATGCGTGTGCCCTCACGTTCAAGGCTGAGATGGAGAGCTGACAAGAACGCAGCCCCATCTCAGGATTGCACCGATTCAGAAACAAGCACATCCTCCCCACTGAACTCTACTCATTCTAATCAGTATAATTAGCTAATTTAAAAGTACTTGAATCAGACTGCCTGCAACTATGGTAAAAGCCCATTAATTCGAAGCCCACTAATTCAAAACTTAGAGAAAATCACAACTTAAGATAATTCGTGGTATCTGCGATTCTCACTCCGTAGAAATATTCAAGATATTCTTCCCTTCAGGTCGTTTTCAGGGTCATATGTGTAAGAGGGATCTAGTTTAAAACGAGTACCTTTTTCAAATAAAAGGCTCAAGATAGTACGGATCCCTTCACCGTGCCTTCGGCAGTTCTCATTTGTCGGGCTCTTCGTGTACAGGATGATCTCTGGTTCTCTGTCTACTGTGGGAATGTTGGGTATGGCGGCTTTTCATTCTCCTCCTTTATTTGCTCTATGAATAAAATAGTTTGTGAACTAAACTGCAATTTAAAGTAATATAACTGTATATCTTGCTAAATAGTCTGTAAAGCAGATGTTTCGCTATAAGACCGGCCGCTCCCATCATTCGCCCCCCAATATTCAAACATATCGAGCTTTTCCTTTCACAGGCTGTGGGCGGTGAGTCTCTCTGGAGCAAGAATTTTCCTGACAAAGATATCCTAACAGCGCAGCACACCCCCTCGGGCTCAGTGCCTCAACAGTTGTCCCACTGTACTGAGCTATGTGACCGTTGCCCAGTGCCTGCCCTTCGCCCGCCCCCAGCCCAAGTATTAACACAGATATTCAAGATTGGGACAAATCCCACAGCTGCTTATGCCTCCCAATCTGTCTCCCCTTACGGATGCCACTTTCCCAGGCCTGAACACACCTGCTCTTTCACTCTGTGGTCGTGAATTTGTGACAGTGGAAACCCTGATATGTGCAACTGAGCTTATAGACAAGATTACTGTGAAATGGATTAATTTTGGTACCACTTTAAACTGTGCTCGTAATTCATGTGTTGACCCATGTCAGCTGGGAAATCTGTACATTCAGTAATATGTCAGGATTTCACTGGAGCCTGGGGGCAACAAACAAACGTACTTCTGACTTCTTTCTCTCTCTCTCTTTTTGTAATTGTTGGGTTTAGCTGTTAAGTTTGTCTCTTTCTGTACCAGAAGATAATGAATAATAATAAAGAGCAAATGGTATTCATTTGTGTTCTGTCCTCACCCATCTTGGATCCCTGCTGACTCTCAAACTTCCATGGAGCATGGATGGTTGTGGGCCAAACTTGTTTTTCCAAAAGTCAGGCTGTAGATAAGGAAACAGCCCAAACCAGTTTAGAAGCAGGAAGCAGAGAAGTCCTGGTTCCTAAAGTTTGACCCATACGTGTAAGATGATCTGCTGACCCATCCCGCTGGGATGAGGTTAGTAAGGTCTGTCACAAATCATGTTAACAAGTTCCCTGTCACCTGATCCCTGGTTACTAATAGAGGTGTCCTTTACTAGAAAAGATGTCCTGCTTGGTTTCAGCGCTGGGGGAGGGGTGGAAAGGAGAAATTTCTCTGTGCCCTACATAGGGGGGACATAATACTCAGGTTTTGCCCTGGCTCAGCTTCCTGAATTCTGAGGATGGCAGGAGTACAAGACTGTCCAGAGGGCGATGATGCCTTCGCCTCCCCTTGGAGGAAGTGTGGTCTTAGCCCCGAGCACTCCCAGCTGTTGGTGTGGAGTGAGGTATGGCCATGGGAAGTTGTTGGTGAAAGTTGTGCCCATCCCCAGTAATGAAAGTAATCCACGCTTTAATAGGAAAAGTCATGGCAGTGATGAGACAATGGCAGTGAAATTCAGGGCCTCTTTCAAGGATTGAACGTGGAGGCTCAATGCCAAGAATGACAGCCAGAGGCCTTAGGTTCTATTCTTATCCCGAGCTGGCTTATTGAGTGATGCCAAGCTTCTGGAGATGCTGGAAAGTCGAATGAAGACTCTTCAGGCAGACTCCCGCACACAGATGGGATCATGTTATGAACATAGGTTTTGAACTTTAGGCTCTTTTTGTTAGAAACTAGCACTCTAGGCAGCCGCTTAGGGTCCCAGCCTAGTCCATGCAAGGGAGCTAATACATGAGGTCTTGGGAAGGTGGGACCCCTCTTTTCACCCTTCCCCCAGACCCCATCCTGTACCATGGCCACACCCTTACAGCAGCTGGCTTGAGATCTCACAGAATGAAGGGACTGAAGGGCAGTGGAGAGGAGCCACGAGCTGTGCTTGGAAATGATCAAAGCCAGAATTTATTGAGCACTTAGTGTACGCCAGGCCCTATAGATGCATTAACTGAGGTGATCCTCCCAATAAACCCGTGACATCTGAGGGAAGCAAGGCCCGAAAGGCATGCCATTCGACCAAGGCCTCCCAGGGAAGAATTGCCAGCCTCATCACGTGAACCCCAGTCTGTCCAGATTGTCCCAGCGCAGGCCACTCATATGGCATGACTGGTCTCCTTTGGAGATCACTTTGCTTTTGTTTTCTTGTTGACTGTTCATCCTCCCAGCACACCCCCCGCCGCTTCCTGCCCAACTGTTAATTCCACAAGGGCAGAGACCATGTATAACTTTTTTTTTCTCACCACTTCTTCCCCAGAACTCAGCACAAAGGCCTGCAGACTGGATGGCTTAAATGACAGAAGTGTATTGTTTCCCATTTCTAGAGGCTGGAAGTCTGAGATCAAGGTGTCGGCAGGGTTGGTTTCTCCTGAGGCCTCTCTCCCTGTGTTTTCATGTGGTCTTCCCTGTGTACATGTCTGTATCTTAATCTCCTCTTCTTATAAGGATACCAGTCATATTGGATCAGGGACCACCCTATTGACCTCATTAACCTTAATTACCTCTTTAAAGACCCTACCTCTCTATATAATCACATTCTGAGGTACTGGAGGTCAGTATTTCAACATATGAACTTGTGGAGGGGGGACACAGTTCAGCCCATACCACTCTATTCATGGCAGGGGGAGTCTTTGTTGCCCCTTCTCCCAACCCTGAGCACATCATACACACTCTGGAAAAGCTTGGGGGTGGACATCATGACTTCTCTGAGATGCCGACACAGACAGGGGCACCTTGCCATTCTCAAACTGTGCCCCAGAGCAGATTCTTACTTGCCACAGATGGATGGGCCTGGGACAGCTGCTGAAGGCCCCCACAGGGCAGGTGGGGTTGGGAGAGGCAAAGTGGGCTTCAGAATGGTTTTCCCAGGGTCTCTCTGTGGAGAGTGATGGGAGAACCCAAAGCCTGAAGCATAGACAAAATATTTGTGCCCTCTCAAATTTTGTTAATAGACAAAACATGTTGTTTTCATGAATCACAAGCCTAGCAGCTCCAGTAACAGTGGCTTTCAACAATTTCTCTGAAGAGTTCAAACTGTGTAATGGATTCAGTTTCACCGAGCTTTATGTGCTATAAAAATAGAGCCTATAGAGGCTGGGTAACGTTCATATCAGGCTGGTTACACTTAATCACAGAAGCACAGTGGGTGGGCTGGTTGATGCCAGCATCCCAGAGTCCTGGGGCTGACCGGGCATAGAGGGAGGGGTGCTGGCAGAGCACTGTGTCCCCCCAACCTGGGGGTGTCCCTGCTTCCACCCAGGCCATGGGGCTCCGGAAGGGCCCTACCTGTTTGGAGCTCTGGGCCTAGCTTGGTCGGGGAGGCATGAGGCAAGCCATAGCCACAGAGCATGTGGAACTTTCTGCTAGGTGGGAGCCGGGGGCTGCCAGAGAAAGCCTTCCTGAAGAAGCCATATCCAATCTAAAGCTTGAAGGATGAGTAGGAATCAGTCAGGCAAAAAGAATAGAAGACAATTAAACCAGGCAGAGGGAGAACATGTGAAGAGACCTGGAGGCCATCATGTTTTAAGGCAACAGGAGAAGCCAGGGTAGCAGAAGGGGAAAGACTTGTGCCAGATGAGACTGCAAAAGGTAGAGGGAAGTCAGTCCATGTAGGGCTCCCCAGGCCACACTCAGTATTGTAGTCTTTAATGATAGTGGGAGCAAGAGGCCATGACCAAGCCTATTATATTGGCAAGAATCTCTCTGCCTGCTGTATGGAGAATGGGCTCAACACGATAAAAGAGATAAGGTAGGAGGCTATGGCAGTCATCCAGGCAAGAGATGGTGATGGGATTGGCTAGGTTGGTGAGAGAGGAGACGGACAGAAGTAAACCACGGAGAAGATGTTTCTTCAAACACTGAATTACATGTTTAAGAGGTTGTATGAGGGTTCTCCAGACACAGAACCCATATGAGATATATTGATAGATATAGAGATATAAATATATATCTCTATAGATATCTATCTCTATATAGATATAGAGATAGATATAGAAAGAGATTGATGTATTGTAAGGAATCGCCTCAGGCAATTGCAATTATGGAGCCTGGGAAGTCCCACAATATGCCCTCTGCTAGCTGGAGTCCCAGGAAAGCCAGTGGTGTGAGTTCCAGTTCAAAGGCAGGGGAAGATCAATGTACCAGCTGAAGTAGTCAGAGAGAGGGGCAGAGGAAGCAAATTTCCCCTTCTTCTGCCTTTTGGTTCTATTCATAGCCCTTAATGGGTTGTATGATGCCCACTTACATTGGGGAAGGCCATGTGCATTACTCAGTTCACCAATTCAGATGTTGACATCACCCAGAGCACCATCACAGACACATCCAGAAATCATGTTTAGCTAAATATCGGGGCACCCTGTAGTCCAGTCAAGTTGACACAAGAGATTAACCATCACAGAAGGAACAGAACCATGCATAGTCACTGACTGGGTTGGGAGGGGGTTGGGAGGAGTCCCACATGACTCTCAGCTTTGGGGGCTCAGACAGTGGGTTAGATGGTGGGACCATTCTCCACGAAGGTAGAATAGGTTCACTTCCCCTGGAGGAAGAGTAGGCTGCGGGGAGGATGTTGAGTATGTGGTGTGGAGTGTGTCTGAGGGGGACTAAAGAGGGAGGACTAGGGTGAAGCATCAGATAGCAGAGTCATTTGTGTTACCACAAAGATGCTAAATGAAGTCTGGGTATGGGCCCAATGGGCCACGAGAGATGACAGACTGGCAGGGGGAACCCACTGGAGTATAGAGCGCTGGAAAGCGGGGGAGGAGAGGGTTTCTAGCAGAAGAGATGAGACAATGATATGAAATGCATCCAGGAAATCAAGTAAGATGAGTGAGGTGGGTCCGTTGGATCGAGATGCTAGGAGGTCATTGGTGACCTTGGCCTGGGGCACTTTCAGTTGAGTAGTAAGCCAGACTCGAATGAGGAGAGGAATATCTGGGAGGTAAGAGAGTGGAGACAGAGTCTGTGGTGGGGGAACACTTTCCAGGAGTTGAGAAAGGACATTAGCATGAGTGAGACCAAACCCCATGGGAGGACAGTGGCATGAGGGAGACCAAACACCATGGGAGGACAGTTGGGATTTTTTATGTTTGTTTGTTAGTTTACCATTCAGGTCATTTTTGTTCAACAGTTGATGAGTTCCTACCACGAGTCAGGCAGCGCACTAAGTGCAGGGGCGACAGAGAGAGGTGAGCAAAGCCCACAAGGTCTCTGCCCTCATGGAACTGCTATCCTAGAGCTGAGAAAGATGCGGCAATGTTTCTGGGCTGAAGAGAGTCACCCTCGTGAGGGGAGTAGCCGAAGGCCCAGGCGGATGCAGAGATAGGTCACTGATAGAACTGAAGCCGGGGCCCAAGCTCGAGGGCCACCAGCTCTGCCAGCAGTGGACAGTTCATCCTTTGAAACGAACAAGCAGGATGGTCTTGAGGACGGTGTGCAAATCCCACAGCTCCAGCTTCAAGCTCAAACTCTGCTAGGAGCTGAGTGCCTCACATTCCATGGCCCCTTCCCCATCGTTTTCAGGTGGGATCAGCAAGTCACATTGCCTAGGGCCACACAGCCAGTAAATGAGGAGCCATGGTGGGAGGGGTGGCCGAGAGCAGCCAGACTGCTGGCCCCGTCTTCCAAGAGTGAAGGGCAGGGCAGAGTGGGTCAGGGGCTGGAGGATGTTTGCTGGAACTCCCTTGAGCCATTTCCTCCCTCAGACCTCCTCCTGTTCCCACAAAGACCCTGGGCGGCCAGTCTGAAGACATGGGTTTGCATCTAAGCCCCGCCACTGAACTGGCTAAGTGAACTGGCTCACATCCCGGCTCTCCATGGGCTCCAAATGGTCGATCTGTAAAATGGGGGATACTGGGAAGAGGATCGGCTTCGTGGATGGGAGAGCTTGTCGTTAGTTTACCGGGGCTGTTTCTCACTCACGCAGGGCTCTCCTCTCTGTGTCTTCCCCCAGGTCAGAGGCGCTGCGGCTGCGTGTGCTTTTGAGCAGCTCAGCATCTGCACCTTTACAGCAACTTTTTCCACCTCTTCGTTACTGTTGGACATTTTCCTTTGGCCCCCGACTCTCTTGAATTTTACATACACGTCACATTTCAGTCATTGGTTATGGAGACAATTGAAAGCAGATGCAGTGCTCTATGAGGAATCACCTGGCAGGCAAAGCCGAGGACTCTGCAAGGTCAACTTATCCAATCCCATCCCTGGGGAATCAGGAGAGAGGTCCTTCCCCACCCACGACAAGGGTTCCCTGCACCAGAGGCACAACTGACCGATAGGCAAGTGCCTATGCCCTCCGGGTTTCAGAATCTACCGCCAGCTTTGTGTGGAAGGGAGTCATGGGCCAACGGAGAGACAGGAAGGAAGAAGGAACAGCAGGGGCAGCAGCTGCTACACCGAGGTGGGGTGGGGTCTGGGGACAGAGGGCAGGTTTCCTGTCATCATGCTTCGCTCTTGGTCCTGCTCTTGCCCCACCTGTGGGGCAGTCCAAAGTTATCCCTCAGGCCATCAGCCAGCAACAATCACCCTAAACTAGGTGGTTGCAGCTCCCCTTGCCTTGTCCGGGCAGCTGCTCTTCACAGGGGGAACCTTTAGTAGCTGATCTGAAGCGACCCAGAGCATCTCAGCAGCGCGGTTCTGCTGGTGGGCTTGTCAACCGGATCTGGAGCTGTGTCAATGTCTTTAACTCACTTCTGCTGGAGCTGCTCCCTCCCAGACTGGACCAGAGTTCAGGAGGCGTGACCAGCATTTCCACTCAAAGCACGGAAGACTTTTCTATCAACCTGAGTACCCTGGGAAGGCAAAGCTCTAGGGAGCACCCACCACACTCCCAGGGAAGCAGAAGGTGGCAGGATTAAGGGCGGGACCGCCACAAAACAACCCCCTGCTACTGTCGCCACAGACCCATGGACTTCTGGCCCATCTGTTTCTATGTGCCCTCGAGAGCAGGAGCTCCGTGAGGACGGGGACCTCGTCCCTAGCCCCAGTGCCTGGCACCCAGCAGCCTTGATTCAAGGTGGTCACTCTGGATGAGAGAAGCCCACATGTGGAAAGCGAGGAGCTTCCTGTAGCCTCCTGCTGATGGCCCTGTCCCCAGGAGGGGTGGGTTCTAAGGGCTCCCCAGGTGGCCCTGCCACTTATTTCCTTCTCTCTGCTCATGAGGTGGCCCTCTTTCCCTGGGCCAGCTATAGTCCCTGACGTTTGCTTTCTGTCCTTCCTGTCTTTTTAAGGAATGGAAGGACAGCTGCCAGGCTCTGTGAGTCCCCCTTCCCTTTCCCCTCTGTCTTGGGGAGGGCCCTGGGGCTCCAGGGATGACCTCAGTACCAGCTGCTTCCAGAAGCAGGAAGCAGAATTGTTTACAGGTTCCTAAGTTTCATTAGCAAGTAGAGAGGAAGCTCCCAGATGCTTGGAAGATCTGGGTTTGCAGCCAAAATCAGGCTCACTTACTGGGGCTTGAGACTAGCTGCCTGAGACTGTGCTGTGAACAGAGCTGGGGGGCAGCAGACCATCGCACCCACTAGCTTTGAAAGGCCTCTCCCATAGCACCCCAACATAAGAAAGTGATAAAAAAATAAAACAGCACTGCACTGGGTGAAGAGAGGCTGGAATAGCCCTAACACACTTCCCTGAAACCATGAAACAACTGGAAACAAGATTTTAGCCCAGTCTTCCATGTGAGACGGGAAACAGCCTCAGAGCAGAGGAAGCAATTTGCTTAAGATGCCCCAGTGTCAGAGGTAGGAGACACTCCCAGGTGTACTGACCCCGGGCCTGGGTTCCCTCTACCTCCCTCTTCTGCTTGCAAGGGAAGTGGGAGCAGGTAGCAGACATGGCTGAGACCTCAAGCTGGTCAGGAGTCTGAGGAGTGCGTGGCTATCTGAACAGCTGGGAGAGGCCAGTGGTTGGAAGGTATTGGTGGAGACAGTGGTCAGGCAGGCAGACAGACAGACAGACACAAGACAGATGAGGGCAGACAGGCAGACAGGCAGGCGACAGCCCGAGGTGAACACTTGCTCTGTGGGGAAGAGGGGGCTGGATGCCCTCTAGATTTCAACACAAACTTGCATGCAATTAACTGGGTTTGTTTGGTCCCCAGTGAAGGCTCTAAGCTCACCATCACCTTCAGGGAAAAAAGATGATATGTTTTCTTTGGAGACGCTTAGCTTGAAGGGAGGGAGAGCTTTCGCCCCCATCCCTTTCTGTTAATAAAACAGCTCCTATTTTAATAAAGATTGAAGCCCTCCAGCAGACAGTTCAGAGGAAAGAAATACAGAAGATCAATAAACATATGAAAAAATGCTCAGGTTTATTCATAATTAAAGCAATATAAATTAAAACAACATTGAGATAGAGATCATGTTTCACCCATCGCAATGATGCCTTTTAGAAAGTTTCATAATATCTTCTATTGACAAATCTGTGAAGAAACCAGCACTTTCTTCCCCTTGGTGAGGTCCCCCTTGGTGCAGCCTCTTCAGAGGGGACATTGTCAATATTGGTCAAAATTGTCAGCACACGTGCTCTAGAACCCCACAATTCCACCTCTAGGCACCAGCTCCACAAAAACATGTAGACACATGTGCAAAGAGGCATGTCCAGGAATGTTCCCCACTACATTGTTTATAAAAGCAAAAGGCTCTAGACACCCCCCAGATGTCCACGAGCATGTGAATAAACAGGGGTGCAGCCGTGCAGCAAAATACCGTACTGCGTTCAAATGACGTGAGGTAGATTTGTTCTGACAAGGGAGATCCCCAAGGCACATTGTTCACTTCAAAAAGTAAGTTTCAGAACAGCACGTACCTCAGATGTATGATCTCATTTATGTAAAACACTGCAAACATATACACACACACATCTAAGCCAGATGTTCTCTGCACCCCTCCTCCCCACTCCCAGAGTCATCTGTCTAACCTCCATGTGGGGAAGACCCTCGGGCTCCCTGGCTCTCTTCTCTGGGATCCTTCCACTGGGGTTTAGGTCTGTTCAGCCCCCCACTCACACTTGGCCATGGACCATCCTCCTGGCCCCCACAAGACTTGCAAGATCACTCTGTACCCACGCTTCTCTAGCTCTTCGGGCCCCTGAGGCAAGTGGGGGATTTGGGGAGTGTTTGGAGTAAGGGTTTGGGGCAATTTCAGAAGGAAATTATGCTGTTGGAGAGAAAAGTTCAGCGTGCTAGAGAGACATGGTAAGTTCAGCATGCTAGAGAACTTGTCCCTTTGTAAAGGACAAGTTCAAAGTCACACAGCTAGTTCAGCATGCTAGAGAACTTGTCCCTTTGTAAGGGACAAGTTCAAAGTCACACAGCAAATTTAGTCTCCCACAGCCCAGCCATCCTTGTTGCCCAATTCAAGAGAGGCAGACAGGCTAAGGTGGTGAAATACCAGGGTTTCTGGGTGGCACTGGGGGCCCTAGGGATTGGGAAGGAAGTCTCCCCACCCTCTCTGCTTGGCTTTAGGTGGTGGGGTCCTTTGCCACCTGGGGTCAGTTCTTCTGCATACACCTGGACCCGGTGACCCAGGGCCCAGGAAGCCCCAAACTGGTCAAGGCCAGTTGGTAGCCAGAGGGCAATCTGATCTGAGGTCAATAGTGCAAGGTCATGTCCATACCTATCCAGCTGACTTGACTGCTCTCACAATCAGCCACCCTGTAGGGAAGGGACCGTAAGTTCCATCCATCGTCCAATGGGGAGACTGAGGTCCAAAGACTTGCCCAAGGTCAAGTCTTGAACTCATGTGGAGGACGGGCAGGGCATAGGGTTGCCAGCTAAAATACAGGGTACCCAGTTAAATGTGAATGTCGGATAAACCATGGATAAATTTTTAGTGTATGTAAGTCCCAAATACTGCATACTTACACTAAAAAATTATTTGTTGTTTATTTGAAATTGAAATTCAGTTGGCATCCTAGATTTTTATCTGTTCAGTCTGGCAACCCTGGCCTGCCAGAGACGCGCGGCTCCTGCTTCCCAGGCTCCCGAGTCCCACAGAGCACACTTCTCTGCTCCTGAGGTGGCCCTCCAGAAAGCTCGGATTTCATTGCAGCTGCTCTCCTGGAGCTGGACAGGGCTTCTCCCAGGGTCCTCAGGAATGCAGGCAGGGCCTTTGTCAGCTCTGCTCCGGACAGCTTGTTCCCAGAGCTGGACAGGTGGGGCCAGGGAGGGGGTCGGGCAGCCCACATCTTGCCACCCTCTCTAAGCGAGCCCGGCCCCTCCCCTTCCTCTCCTTTGCCCCTTTCCTTCCTCCCTTCCTCTTCCCCTCCCCCCTTTCCTCCTCTCCCTCCCACCTGGTCCCAGCTGTGCTTGCTTTCTTTTGCAAATAACCTCCTCTTCCCCAGGGACTCTGGGGCTGTTCCCAAGAGCTGAGGGTTCACCTTTGGTGCTTGTATGAGTCGGGGTTCTCCAGAGAAATGGAACCAATAGGATGTATGTGTATGTACATAAATGTGCATATATATGTGTGTGTGTACAGAAAATTTTATTTTAAGAAATTGGCTCATGCCACTGTGGGGCTAGCAAGGCCAAATTTGCAGCGCAGTTCAGCAGGTTGGAATCTTGGGGAGGGGCTGATGCTGCAGTCTTGAGCAGAATTTCTTCTCTGGGAAACCTTAGTCTTTGCTCTTAATGCCTTCAACTGATTGGAAGAGGCCCACCCACATTATCAAGGATTCATAATGTCCTTTACTTAAAGTCCAGCAATTGTAGATATTAACAACAGCTACAAAATGCCTTGATAACAACACCTAGACCAGTGCTCGATGGAATAACTGGGGGCCTTAGGCTAGCCAAGTGGACACATAAGCCTGACCCTCACAGAGGTTTCATCAGTAGGGAAGCTGAGGGAGAATTTGAACTTAGACCGGGTGGGGGGGCAGGGCTGGGGACACTTGGGGCTTCGGTGGCCGTAGGCAGGTCCTTCTTCTCCTGCCCGTCCTTCCTTTGGTTCTCATGGCTCTTGTCCAAGCTGACCCAGGGCATCGAAAAGCCATGTCCCCTGTTTGGGAACCCTGGATTGGGGAAGGCAGGGGATGCTCTGCAGAAGGAGCTTTCTTAAGGGTGCTGTGGCCTGGATTATTAGCCAGAGCTGGCCTTGCAGAAGCCATGATGGGATCTAACCCTGCTTTGGCCACTGACTGACTCTGGAGTCCTGTGCTAGTCTGCCTCTATCTAGAAATGATGCCGGGTGGAGCCTACTTGCTCCCCAGTGGGGTCAAATCAGATGACCCGAGAGCCGGGGCAGTTCTCACAGGCAAAGGTTCCGAGCCTTGTCACTTCTCCTAAGTTGCTTACAGAGTAGCAGGGGAGAAGGCCTCGAACCCAGCCAGCAAGATACAGCAGGAACAGAAGGTGCTGGGTCCAAGGCTTAAGCCCATAGAGGGAGTCTGGCTCCACCCCCATGTCCAGGTGTATCTTCCTTGAGCGCCTACCCCTCAAAGAGCTGATTTGCCAAGTGTCTCCTCTGTGCCTTGCTCCCTGTGCATTCTTGGCCACAGCTTACAAGTGAACAACTGGTTATGATGGCAGGAGGACCCCCTAACATCAAAGAAGACATAGAAATGTCCATGGCTGAAGAGCTGGTTCCTGGAAGCCAAGGGCACAGCTAAGAGCACGTGATCCCAGAAGGTGAGGATCCCCTGTAATGTCCCTTTCCTTGGGTGTCTGCACCTGTGCATGTGTGTTGGAAAACGTGTGGGTGTGGCTAGGCAGACACTCATATATGCATGCATGTGTGTTTGCATGTATGTGTGATACATGTGTGTGTCTGTGCCTTGGTGTGCCTACACATATATTTGTGGTTTGAGTGACAGGCAAGTTGGGGGGAAAGGGATTGATGATGTGAGCATTTTGTAACCTGTGAGGGAGGAGGTTGTGACCAACATCCCCCCGCCCCACATCCAAGCCACCAGTGTGTCTATTGCAAAACATTCAGAAAGCTCAATTTATAAGATCAATCACCTCAACTCTCTCTCCTAACCCTCCAAAGCCTTCTTCTGCCCTTTAGAGTAAAATCCAAACTCCTTGCGATGATCTACAAGATCCAAACAAGGTCATCTCCTCAATATACTTCCTGCTGACCCACTCCACTGTGCCTTTATGCCTGTCCTTATAACACCCCAAGAGTGTTTCTTCTTCACAGCCTTTGTGCAATGTATTCCCTCTGCCTGGAATGCTCTTTCCCCAGATTTTCCATGGCTGGACTCTTTTTCAGGTCTCTGCCTCAATATTGTTTCTGACTTTTCTAGAAGTAATCCCTTCCTTCTGTTATCCTGTTTTTATCATTTTGGGAGCATGTACGTCTTGATCTGAATCTACACTGGTGGACTGTTTTCTGCCCCTCCCCCATTCTCTCTACACACACAGATGGTCAGTTTCTTGATTCCTGCCATCTTGTCTCTTGGCCATTGCTGGCTTTTTAATAACCTAGCCCAGATATCGACACTCAGTAAATACTTGCTACATTTTGAATAGACGAAGAAACTGAGACCTGGGATTAGCTGGTAGACATCAGTGAATGGGTGTTGAGTGATTCCTAAGAAGTTGGGAGATCCTATCCTTTTTCTGGTGTGTTCTGTGCCCATGAAGCCTTGGTATAGCCCCTATGGTTGTTCCTGGGTCCTCTGTTCTTCACCCTAGAAATGAAGGGGCAGGGTTCCCAGTCCCTGGGTGTTTCTCAGAAGCAACAGAAATTGGATCTAAAGGCTGCTGGCTCTGCTGCGGTTTGGAATATGCCTGCAACCTGGTCCAAGAAAGTGGTACTGTATGGGGCCCTTGAAACTTGGTGGCTGGGTTGGGTTTGGGAGTACCAGCTCTAGTCTGAAGATAGTAGGTTGAGCAGGGCCAGATGTTGACTTTGGGGGAAGGATGAAGCTCCTGTGTACTAGGCAGGCAAACGAGGACAGCAAGGTCCAGCAAGAGGTCAGGGCCATTATTTATTTGGCTGGCAGTTCAACCTAGAGCCCAGAATGCCTGAAGCACACATTGCTTCGGGAGTACATATATACTTTACTGTACAAAAGTCCAGGGTGTGTGAAATGACACTTTCTTTTATTAATAAATGAATAAATATATTTATGTTTATATATGTACATCTATATATGTATATTTTCTCTATATATCTATATTTTATATCTATTTCTATAGACAATTATGTATTTCTACATAAAATATATAAAAATATAAAAATAATTATATATAACTATATATAAATATGTAAATATAGATATACATATAAATATATCTATATTTATATCTTAGGGCTGGGACAAGGGTAAGGCAAGTGAAATTCATATGCTCCCTGGTTATTAGGAAATCCAGTCAATTGAATCTGAGTATATTGTGGCCAATCCTTTAAGCTACATTCAATTTGAGTGAGGGAATGTTCTAGAAAAAATGGTGGCTATACTGTTGCAAAGGATACTGGGAAAAGGCAGCCATTTTGGAGAAGAGGAAGACCTGACTGTTCTAGAGAATCACATGAGTCCCTGAGTTCCATCCTTCTGTAGCCAATCCTTGCAGCTACGTTTGATTTGGGTGAGGGAAAGTTGTAGAAACATGGTGGCTATACTGTTGGAAAGGTTACCGGGGAAAGGCAACTGGGTTGGAAAGGAGGGAGAACTGATGTTCTAGAAAATCACCTGACTTCCATTGTTCTGTAATGAATCTTTTAAGCTACACTCACCATCTGAAGGAATGTTCTAGAGAAAATGGTGGCCACGTTGTTGCATAAAATACTGTGGAAAGGCAGCCATCTTGGGGAGGAGGGAGACCTGACTGTTCTAGGAAACTACTTGAGTCTGGTAGTTCTGTGGCTGATTCTGTTAACTACATTCACCTTGGATGAGGGCAAGTTGCAGAAACATGGTTGTTATACTGTTGCAAAGGTTACTGGGGAAAGGCAACCCCACCTGAGAGGAGGGAGACCTGACTGTTCTAGGGAATGTTACAATAAATGCTGATATTATTCCACCCCCAATGAACAAAGAGAAAGAGAGCTCCCAGGTCACAGACCTCCTGGGAATGACAATAAGCCAGAACTACTGAACTGGATTCATGTGTCCTAAGGCTGAACTCAAATCAAGATGCTCCAGCAGGTCAGGTTCATGCCCTGACACTGACATGGGAGGCGGAGGTGCTATAGGGGGATTTAATTAACTTCTGGATTAATTAACGTTACCTCTTAGGACCAGGGGAGTACACCTTTAAAAACTAGAGTCCTTATATTGAATTTGGAAATTAAATTTAGACATTTAGAGTTAAATTTCTCAATTCTACTTATTTACTCATTATTTATTTTTGAGTAAAAAAGTTAATGGAACTCTTACTGCCTCTGAGAGAACCACAACCTGAAAGAACCAAAAATTCATAATACTGTTCTGTTCATTGGGGGAAAAAATGTAATGTGCCTTAAAAAGTGCATGAAGATAAAAATAACAGTTTTGGAAATAATTAACAGAGGGAAGCTGGGACTTGCTGCAGTTCATAGATTTTCCTAATCTCCATCAAATGTAAATAAAAATCCGATGTTTTACAGTGTATATAATTCTAAATAGAGGGTTTCTAACATTAAAAGCAAAAGAGTAAAAAGGCAACCCTTTTTGGACAGTTAGACCTGTCATCTGATGGGTGATCATAAGTTATCATTGAGCTTACAGATGTTGTTAAATTAATTCTTATGATATTGATGTGTTAAAATATGTTATCTCAAACAAACGAACAAGCACACCCCAGTCACTGATCCTTATTTTGCCTTCAACTCTCTCAAAAAGTTTTTTCTCCTTCTGATCCCAAGATATAGGAAAATCAAGGGGATAGTGTGGAAATTGTTCTAGGAGAAAACTCTCCATCTAATTCCCCATTATAGTCCTGGAGTCTTGTTAACATACACTGTCCTTTTAATGCTATTTTTGAGGTATCTTAGGAAGAAGAAGGAGAAGGAGAAGGAGAAGGAGAAGAAGAAGAAGAAGGAGGAGGAGCAGAAGAAGAGGAGGGGGAAGAAGAAAATAAAATACTATGGCTCTGAAGTACTACTGTTCACACACACACAAAAAATCACACACAAAAAAAGTCTGTGTGCACTTTTGAGAAAAAGAAATGTTGTCCTATCACAACAAATGGAGCATGGTGGCAAAGTTCTTATGAAAATCCTTTGGAATCCTTTAGACAGAAGATGTTCCACCTTGCACTTTAACATTTTCTAAGGAACAGAGGAGGGCTGCAGGTCTTTCTCAGGTGACAGGTAAGCCTTAGTTGTCTATTTCCTTCTAAGAATGAGACAAATAGAAGAGGCAGCCCAGAACGCTGAGTCTGGGTGAGGCCTGTCAGATGGCAGGTTCTGCTTTGGCTGTCCTGCCCGGTATCCTTAAGCACTGCGATTCAGAGGGTCCTACTTTGAGGCACCATCACCTCCACTTTCCCACTCATTTAGTTCAGGTTTGGGCTTGAGGGTAAGTGCCCGGCTGCCTACCAGATGGGATGAGAGCAGTGGGTGACTGTTCCATGTCCAGACCTTCAGTTAGTGCCCCTGTTTTCCATCTCAGTCCTCCTCCACCCTAGCGGCCCTGCAGACTCCAGGTCTGGGTCCTCTCGGAGGGCTGCCTGGAAGGGAGCTCCCTGCTCAGCTGCTCCCCATTTGCTTCCAAGAGCCACGAGCCAAGCAGAGGCCTGCTTTGCTGGGTTTCTTTATCGGCACTTTCTGAATTCCACAATCTTGTTGAGCGCTTTCATTCTTCATTTCCTCTCCCGTTATCTTGTTTCTTACGGGTTTATACTATTTTCCTGTCTTTGCTGTCGCTTTAATGGAGTCTTAGGTGGAAGCAGTGTCAAAAAGGAGAGGCATGATAGTGTCATGGTTGAGAGCACAACCTCCGGAGTGAAACGTCCTGGGTTCAATGACTGCTCTGCTACTTACCAGCTGTGTGACTTGGGCAAGTTATTTGCCCTCTGCGTCTCAGTTTTCCTCTTTCAAAATGAAGTGATAGTGATACCCCTTTCAAAGGCTCATGATGATGATTTAATGACTTGGTATTGGCAAGTGCTTAGAGGATGGTCCCTGGCATGTGGTGAGTGTGTGTTAAACAAGCAGCTGGTGAAATAGTTCCTCCTGCACTGGAATCCTAGAGCTGAGATTTGAACCCAGGCAGGTCTGGCATATTCTGCTCCTCTGGCCCACACTGGCTCTTCAAGGCATGAGACCCCTCTGACCCCAGAGCTCTGGACCAGAGACACCCCCCCCCCAGTCCCAGGAGTCATTAGCAGATGGATCAAAACGAAGGCTGAGGGGATGACTGGGCTCACCCTGGTTTCCCAGTAGCCAGGGTTCTCTCCTGAGCTCCGGCGCTTCCTGTGTGCCCCTGGGAACTGGGGTCACCTCGCTAGGCCTCAATTCCCTTGGCTCTGAAAGTACTTGCTCAGACTCAGCTGATGTCTGCATGTCACAGCTACCCGGGAAAGGAAGGACTGCAGGCCGACAGACTCACTGTCCAGAGAAGCTGGACACTGTCGCCACCTGACCCACCTGCCTTCATGGCCCTCCTGTGCATCCTGGCAGGCCCGGCCTGGGACCACGAGAAGCTCTGAGTCTCTGTCTTTTCTTCCTTCCCAGCAACCCGAAGGCAGATATGGTCGCTGAGATTGGCCTGGAAGAACTAAATGGACTGGAGATGGAGGTCATGAGAAGACAGGCGAGTGTCCAGGACCCACTTGGAGGGTGGAGGCAGAATCATGGTGTCTTGGGGTGGCTGGGGCCACCCACCTGGAGGGTGCGCAGCCTCTCCAATCATCTTACCGTCTAGCACTGGAGGTGAAGTCGGGCTCGCCTCCCCTTCCTCGCAGCCGTCTTGGCTCGTGTCCGATTTTGATGCCCGACCTCAACCCTGTCTCTCTCCCTGAGATGTGGGAAGGGAGAAGGGGAGGAGAAAAGGAGGAGGTAGAGGGGATGTCAGAGGATAGGAGAAGTCTATGCAGAGAGAGCAGACCAAGAGGTCTGAGCGAGGGGTCGCCTGCATTCACGCCAAGTCCAGGTCTCCTCAGGAAGAGACCCCAGCAGGCATGGGTGTGGGCATGGAGGGACATCTTCCCTGGCGGCCCTCTCTGGCCCCTGCGTGTCACCCCATCCTGGGGCCCTCCCTCTGGGGCTGCTCTCCCCACACCTTTCCCGGCTCCCCCCCGGCACAGCTGGGACGGGCTGGCTTCTTCCGGACAACGGGAAGGACACCAAGGTCGGGGCGAGGCGGCCGGGCCTGAAAACACAGGCAGCCCCGCCCCCGGGTCCCTCTGGGCCCACCCCAAGCCCCTGGTCTCAGATGCTCTGCTTTCTTCTTGCCCAGAGACACTTTGGCCTCCCAAAGGGCAGCAGAGGCCCTCCCTGTGCTAACGTCCTACTTTTCCCCCCACTGGTGTGCTGTGGGCCTCCCCAGAAGAGACCTGCTCACCAGCTGGCCCCGGTCTCTCTGCAGCTGCCCGTGATCACCGGTCTGCACGCCGTGGAGGACCAGGGTGCCGCCTGGCGCCACAGGGAAGCCGTGTTCTTCGCCATGCTGTTGCCTACCTGCATCGCCAACCTCTGGCTGTGGATGCACAGTGGTGCTTCGTGCCGACCCGCCGTGCAACTGGAGCCCTTCCCCCCTCCCCTTCTTCTCTTCTCTCCCTCGGCCACCCCTGCCCATCCTCCTTTCAGCTCTCAGCAGCCATTTCCCAACTCTGCCTGAGAGAAGCCCTAGCTGCTGGAAGGTGGAGGAAGTGTGGAATTCCAAAGGTCTGAATGGGCTGACATGCAGCCCCTTTGGAGGGCGAGGAGGGTGGCTTCCTGTCCCCACAGTAACACCAGTGGTAGGTAATTCCTGCTTGCCTGTCAGGGCTCCATGGTGACCATCTTAGAGCTAGACCTTGCCTCCGGGCCCTCAGCGTCCCTTCTGTTCCATCCTCGGCAGGGGCTGGGCTGTGTCTTCTCCGTTTTCTTCAATGTTGTGCGCAGGACTCTGTGCAGAGAATGTTCTCAATAGAAGTTCAGTGATAGCAGCAAACACTGGTGGCTGAGCTTCTTGCATCCGGGACTCATGTGGCGACAGCCCCTCTAGACAATGACCTTGGTTCCCTCTTCCCAGCCCCTTCCTCCCTCCCCGTCGCCAGACCAGTCGGGGGCCTCCTTATGGGCAGGGTTTGGCAAGGTCCTTCCTGTGCTGCTCCCACCAGCGACAGCTTATGGGGAAGCGGTTCTGCAGCAGTAGCTTGTCCTGGTCGGGTGTTACAGGAACTCAATCAGAGGAATCTCCTGAACAGGAACAGAAACTTTTCCATTTGTTCAGGAGGAAATTGAGTCCCAGAGAGGAGAAACATGGCCCCGGGGTCATCTAGCAAGACTGAGACAGGGTTGGGTCTAGGATGGGGTCTCCTGAACCCATCTAGGGTCTAGGGCTCAGCCTGCCTCCTACAGACTGGTCAGGGACCAGCCCCGACTCGGCTCTGGAGGCTGGATGGGAGGCCACACAGAGGGCCTTTGAACCCTTCTCCCCTGTGTCCACAGCCCTTTAACATTCACCTCATACAGGACAGATTGCTGGGTAGGGCAGTGGGACTTGACCTAAGAGGGCAGGAGTGTCACTGCTTGGGGCCTGGCCTCAGGGCGAATGTACTGGGCTGCAGGAGGCCTTCAGAAGAGCTGCTTCTCTTTCCCTGGGACCAAAGGATAAACACACATTTCTCAGGGGCAAGGACCTAGATCATTACCTTGTCATTGGCTTTAGCAGCTAAACGGACCTTACCCAAGGCCCCAAGTGTCTGTCAAGGCTTCTCCATCTATAAAGGTGAGAGAGAGTGTTGGTTACTAGATATAAAATAAACATGACCCTGTGTGTGTGTGTGTGTGTGTGTGTGTGTATGTGAGAGAGAGAGAGAGAGAGAGAGCACAAGTGAGGAGGGATGGTGAGAGGGAGAGAGACTTGAGTCCTTGAGCCTGCTCTGCCCCTGCCCCGCCCCTCTCTGGCCCTCAGTGGGCTCCACACAATGAGGGAGTTCCTGAGCCTCCGGGGCCTGTGGTACTTCTGAGAGCAGGGTGTGGGTCTCCTGTCAGCCCTGTGCCGTCCAGTGCACATGGCTGCTGGAGCTCGGGCTCTGCTGAGAGCAGAAGCAAGAACATTTGGTGAAGAAACAGTTGGAAGATTCCCTCTCTGGTCCCAGAGAAGAGAGGGTACTGGGGTGCCAGAGGAAGACCCCTGCAGAGTGGGGAGAAGGCAGTGCCCGGACACAAGCGCTTCTAGTCAGGAGAGCCAAGAGGCCCAGGGAGGACCCCGCCAAATGGGCCCTGGAGCCCCAGGAATCCCCTGAGGACCTGGAGAAAGGCCGGGCTGCCTCTTTGCAGGCCGCCCGTCCATCCCCTCGCCCTCAGGTGCCTCTCCTGAAGCTGCTCCTTTCTTCTGCTCCAACCCGGCCATGCAGGGGTGCTGAGAGGAAGGGACGGCTTCTGCGGGGCTGGGCAAGGTCTACCCTCTGGGACGTGGGAGCGCGTGTGTGTGAGCGAGCACAGACATGTTTGCAGAAAAATCTGCTTGAAAATATGTTGTGAAACAAAGGTTCACCCTTGGGAGCACTTTAGCTGAGGTGCAGACAAACAGTGTGGAGGCCCCTGGAGAAACGCCTCCCGGGCTGTGAGCAAAGGTGGAGCCCTGGCCTGGGCCCTGGCCGCCCCTCCACCCCTGTGACTGCTCGCTGCTCCTAGCCCTGCCTGCCCGCTCCATGCCCAGACGCCTCCAGAGGGCGGAGCCCGAGCTGCTCCTTGCTGGCCCCTCCACAGGGCTCCACGGCTGGCGGGATGGCCTCTGCCCAGGGTCCCCAGCGAGCAATTCTGGCCTAATTGCCTCCTGAAGGGAGGTCTGGGTCTTGCCCCCTTTCCCTTCCCCAACCCTGGCCCCTCTTGGAGGCCAAGTCCAGGGAACCCTGGAGGGGAAGGAATGGATTCTCCCCAACCCTGCCCCACCTCAGGTACCTCTTGTCTCTCCCAGGTTTCCCCCGTAGTTTGCCCTCTGGCCAGGGAGGTAGGCTGGGACTGTGAACGAGGCCGGAGGCAGGTGAATGGGGGCGGTGAGCAGGTGACTCTGGGTCCCCAGACACAAAGCGCTGAGCAATATGTGCTCTGTGTAAGGGAGGCCTCCTCGGGGAGCTTGGGAGGGGCTGGCTCTTGGGTCTGGGCAGACAAGCAGCTTCCACACCAGGCAGCCTGGCATCCAACCCTCACCTGCTGGCAGCCTGGGCTGTGCAGGGCCCACAGTGAGAAGGTCAGGCGTCCAGCCAGCGGGCAGTACAACTTCTCCAGTGGGCAAGTGCCGCTCTGGGACTTGCCTCTCCACTCTGCCTCAGCTGTGGGCATGACCTCCTCTGGGCCACGGCTGGCCTCGGGCAGGGTGGGCAGGTCTTTGACTGAGAGCTGAGAGGCTGTGAGCTGCTTGGGGGTTCGGGGACCCCACTGGCCTGGGGACAGGAGCATTGGGAGGTCTCTGCTGGCCGCAGGTGCTGATGAGTCCCCAAGGGCTCGTCTCTGATTGGAAGCTTCTCGGAAGGACCAACAAATGCTGACTGTGGCGAAGACACCTTGCCTCTGAAGCCATCTGACTGGTGAGGAAGGGCCGGTGGCCTCCACAGGGTCAGGGTTAGAGCCCGTGAACGTGTGTAGGTCCTAGAGCTGGGCTTGACATGGGCCTTCGTGTGCCTGGTTTGCCAGGGAGCTGAGCGAAAGTGGCTGTGTGGGGAGACTTTGTCCCTTGTCAAAGCACACGAATGCAATCTTGGGGACTTTAGGAGCACGGAGGCACTGAGTGTGATGCTAGGCTTCCCTCAAGGCAGCTGAGCCTTTGCTCCAAGACTTTTCCAGCCACCCTGCCTGCCACCCTCCGAGGGGACAACGGAGGGGCCAAGAGCCTGCCTGGCCAGGAGGGGTGGGTGGGAGAGAGGGAGGAGTCTGTGGGCCTCACCACCTGCATCCGCCCCCACTGCCTGCCTGGTCCAGGACATTTCTGGGCATCCGAGCCTCAGAGCACGAGGACCGTGCCACTTGGAGCTCCTTGGATCCCTGCATATGGGGAGTAACGGATGTAGGAGTGGGGTTATATATGGTGCTTCTGCCATAAACCCTGCTGGGATTGTAGCCTCTGCTTTCAGCCCTTCGAGCTGCAGCCTGGCCTCCTCAGGACAGCCTCAAAGGAGAGCGCCTGTTGCACGCCTCTCAGGCTTTGGGGGCCAGCACCTTTGCCATATTTTATTTTGTTGTTTTTTGAATTTTATTTTATTTACTTTTTGCCATTTTGACAAATGCATCTGCAGTGAAGCCGTTAGAGCTTCTGGCTGAGGGAAGATTCCGGAGCCAGCCAGCAGGCCTGGGGCAGGGATAGGCTTCCCATTTTGGCTGTCCAGCTGAGCTTGCCACACATCTCAGCTTGAGCCCAGACCAGCAAGTAGCAGTTCCATCCATGTCAGACTGTGGCCCTCAGTACCACTTGTCAAAGGGAGGCTTCCAGGGTGCGGGCTGCCTTCTCCAGAGGGAGGGTCACTGGGTGCTTGGACTGGGCACATGTGCTTGGAGTTGAGTCCCAACTGTGACTGACAAGGTGTGTACCTGGTGGGCGCTTGGGTGCCATGGTGGCCTCAGAACTGCCAGGACTAGCCGTGTCCACCCCCCACCAGGCTCCAACATGAGATGCTCTCACTGGAGATGAAGCTGAAAATATAGGTCTGCTCAGATCCGGAAGGGGTTTGAATGCCCAAATACAGAGTTTGAAATTTATTATACAGATGAACTTTCAATCCATTCAACGAGTACCTGACACTATCTTTAGTCCTGGGACACAGCAGGGAACTAGGCGCTCCCGGTCCCTGCTCACATAGATGTAATCATCTTGTGGGGGACAGAAAATAAGCAAATAAATCATTGTGAAGACACGATAAGTCTATGATACAAATGAAGAATGAAAAAGTGAACACGAAACAAGGTGTGGATTTTGGAATGTGCTTGCCGTGGGGCTAGGCTCTGGGGATTAATGAGAAAACGAAACATACAAGTCCCTGTCGTGATGAAGTTTATTTCTAGGGTGAGGGCATCTGTCCACAGGTTTTAGAAGCAGGAGTGACAGATAGATCCAGGTGTGGACTGACTGAACTCACCCTGGTGGTGTGGAAGAGGAGAGGACGGGCTGGGGCCAGGCCTAGGGCAGCAGCAGTCAGCATAGACAGAGAAGAAAGTACCGGAGAGAGATTTCAGCAGTACAACCAACAGGATTTGAGAATGGGGAGGGGGTGTCAAGGATTACTCCTACCTAGGTTTCTGGATTGAGCGCAGGTGGGGAGAGATGTGCCTTTCTCAAGGTAAGGCACTGGGGAGATAGGAGCTGGGGCTGGGGTCAGAGGGTCATGTCAGTTTGGGACATGTTGAGTCCAGGAGTGGCTTCTCAGTGAGGACAGCAGGGGCTGGGGGGCTGGGCTGCTGTCTCTAGGGTGTCGTCTGTCCTAGGAGGAGACTCCCCTGGGGTGTGGGCCGACTGTGGCTGATGTCAGATACACTGCCCCAGTCCTATCTTTATCTGTAAACAAATACAGCCTCTGGTGGCAAAAGCAGCCCAACCTTGGAAAGTTTTGATTTAATGGTGTCCACGCTAGAGGCTCCAGCCCCTTGTCAAAGGAGTGACGAAGCGCGCTGGTCTGCCAGACCTCTTGGGCGGAGTCCCGTTTCCCGTCCGTCCCACTGGAGATTTCATTCATTCAAAAGATAGTGGTCAAGCATCTTTTTCATGGAGGTGCTAGCCTCGAGCCTGACCTCAAGGTGGCTGATAGCCACAGGCGAACTGGCATCAAGGAGCCACACCTGCCCAGTGAGTGCCAGGCCCTCACTCCACCTGCAGAGCCCCTTCCAACTGTCCCTCCAGGCCTGGGGCACAAGGGGTCACTGCAGCTTCGGCTCCACACTCAAAGTCAGCCCTGAGAGCCTGCTGTGCCTGGTGCAGTGCTGACCTACTTCTCCTCTTGGTACTCATGCCCAAGTCCCTGGCTCTGTTCACCTTCCAGGCTGGCCCTGTGGTCGAGTGTGGAGCCAGATTGCTTAGGTGTGAATGTGTAGAATGGGGCTAGTAATAGCATCAGCCTTGCCAGATTTTTGTGAGAATTAAATGAGTTAACTTAGGTCAAGTGTTAGCAGCAGTGGTAGCTGCTCAATGAACGAGAAGTTGCCCCCTACATCCCCACTCCCCATTCTAGCTTCCGCTTGGCTCTCCTCGTCTGTGTCTGCCTGCCTGCCCACCTCCCTGCCACCCATGATGTGCACAACCCTCCCCTTGGCACGGTTCTCTGCCTGCTGCCCAGAACTTTTTCTACTGCAATGGCCAGAATTGCTACTAGCACATGATTTGCAATGTGTGGCAGTATGAAAGGGAGGAGTTAAGGATGACTCTAAGTTTTTTTTTTATTTTATTGGATTATCGTTGATGTACAATGTTGTGTTAGTTTCGGGTGTACAGCAAAGTGATTCAGGTATACATATACATGTATCTATTCTTTTTCAGATTCTTTTCCCGTGCAGGTTATCGCAGAATATTGAGTAGAGTTCCCTGTGCTATATAGTAGGCCCTTGTTGGCTTCTGACTTGACTAACTGGGAGAACAGGATTGCCTTTGTTGAGTTGCTGACGAGTACTGGAGGATAAGGTTTTGAGGGGAAGATCAAGTACTCGGTTTTTGACATATTCAGCCTGAGATTCAACATCCAAGTGGTAACGTCAGGGAGACAAACTGGAGTTCAGGAGAGAGGCTGGGAAGTTGTTATAATTTGCAAGTATACAGTATACAGTATCAGTATACAGGTGTGTTTAAAGCCAGAAGACTGGATGAAGAAGTGACAAAGAGAGAAAAGATAAGGAATCTACTCGGTCACTGAGTTCAGGACACTGCAAAGTTTAGAATTAGGAAAGAGGAGGAGGTTTCTTCAGAGGACACTAATAAGAAGTGGCCACCGAGGCAGGAGCAGAACCAAGAACATGGAACCCATTATTTCAAGAAGGAGAGAGTGCCTAACTTGTGTCAAATGCTGCTGAGAGAGCTTCCCTCGTGGCGCAGTGGTTGAGGGTCCGCCTGCCGATGCAGGGGACACGGGTTTGTGCCCCGGTCCGGGAAGATCCCACATGCCGCGGAGCGGCTGGGCCCGTGAGCCATGGCCGCTGAGCCTGTGCGTCCGGAGCCTGTGCTCTGCAACGGGAGAGTCTGCAGCAGTGAGAGGCCCGCGTACCGCAAAAAAAAAAAAATGCTGCTGAGAAACACAATAGATGTGGACAGAGAATTGACTCTGAGGATGACCTGTGTTCCTGGTTTTCTCTTTTATTTTGGGAGCAACACTGAGGTCAGAGACTCTGCCAGACTCACCTTTCTCAGCTCAGCACCTTGCGGAGACCTGGTGCACACCAGGTGCCTTGACCATACGCATGGAATAGACGAATGACTAAAAGCACTGGGCAGTGGTGAGATTTGAACGAGCCACAGACTGGAAGGTAGTAGCTCTGGCTTCGAGCCTTGGTTGTAGTTCTAGCTTGCGCCTTCTCTTCCTGGCCTTAACGTCTCTGAAAGAATCATCATCAGAATGCTTCTAACCAGGGTCCAAGAGACTCCCTGGACCAGGCTGGTGTTTCTAGAAAACTCTTGGGCTGGCTGATCAACTAGTGGACGACGAGAAGGGGGGCCCAGAAGAGCACTACGATTGCTGGTGGGCTTTTTACAGAATTAAGGTGCCTGACCCTTGGTTTGTAAGCTTCCCTCCTCTCTGGGTCCCCTGCCCATCTCTCTTCTCTTGGCCAACTACACATCTGCTGTCTTCCTCATGCAGCCTAGCCCTGCCCTCACACTTGCTTCGTTTCTCCAGTTCATTCCTGCAGCAGCTATTGCAAACTTTCTGGCCTCCTGCAAGGTCTGCATCTACCACTGCCTGATGCCTCTGAAGATGAAACCCCCTCCCATTTTGCTGAGAATGCTGGGGATTGGCATGAGTGAGCTTCTTGCCCTGTCTCTCACTGTTCCCCTACCCCCATCTAACATGTCTGCCTATCACCTCCTCCCCCCCCTGGCCTGTTCCCCTCTGCATTCTTCATAAGTCACCTCTCATCTACTCTGGTACCTGGACCCACCCGTTCTATCCATCTTTCATGAGCTGCAGCCCTAACCGGGGTTGGTCACAAGCACAGATATTTTCACCATCCCTCCTCAAAATCCCTTCCACTTGCTTTACTATCTCCTTTGTGTAAAAGGAGTCTGAAACCCTACAAACAGTCCTCTCTACCAGCACTCCTTGAGGCTGCTCCTGATGAGGTCACCAGCGAGGCCCCTAGACAGAGGGAAGAGCCTGTTCCTGGCAGAGAAGGAGCAGGGATCATGGGAGAGGAATCTGTCTTGGTGCTAGAAACTTATCGAGGGCATAAATGTCATGTTCCCCCAGAGCTGTCCCTCTTGTGGGCTCAGTGCCACTGCTATTGGGGATGATCAGTAAGGAGGGGAGGGGTCCAAGTGGTGGCAGGCAGGGCCAACGCTGGCTCTCTATCAGCAAGAGGCTGTCCCAAGTCCTCGGCCTGGTGTTTGCAGCCCCCCTGGGTGGCCTTAGACTCCTCTGCCCTATTGCTGTAAGCACAGCTCACTCTGTAGTCCGGGTCCACCCTCCCACACCAGTGTCCCCTCCATCCCTGCAGTGAACTTGACCTTCACTGCCCCTCTTCCGCCCCTGCCGTTCATCCCCTGGACAGTGCTCTAACGTGTTCCACTCTGGGCCTGAGTTCCAGCCCCTCTTCCTCTTCAGGCTTCCAGGAGGCCAGCACCGAAACCTGATCAGTGCAAGAGGCCCCAGCTTTGTTTGCATTGCCTGGAACTTTCTGTCTCCACGGTCAGCCACCTCTAGGGTCCAAGCAGGGACTCAGCGATCCAGGTTCCTCTCCCTTGGGTTCCCTCACTAGCATCCTGGTGCCACAGTCCCGCAGAGAGCAACAGGTGAGTGGCTCTGAAGCTGCTTGTTATTACCACTCACTGCAGAGCGCGACTTGCCTGCCATCGCCATGGTGATGACCTCGGAAGCTGGAGCAAGCTTGGGGAGGGGGTTGGGATGATGAGCTCCAGCAGTAGGTGATCCGCGGGGTGTGCTCATCATTTCTGACCAAATCTGGTGGGGCATGCCTCAGCAGGGAAGAGCCATCCCGTCCTCCCTGACCCCATGCAAAACACACGGTGGAACACCATCTCCTGTCTCTCTTCTGGATTTTTCCCTCTCAGGATGCTTCTTCTCAGTCCATTTTGTGGATAACTCCTCCTCTGCTCAATTCGTAAATGTTGGGGTTCTCCAGGATCCTTCCTGCGTGGCCTCACCCACTTGTTCTCCCTCACTCCACACGCCCAATCCCTTCCCCCTTGTCTCGGGCTTCACTGGCGCCATCTTCTCCAGACTTCTCCCCTCTTGCTCCCCTCTAATCCAGTCTCCACCTAGCAGTCAGAAGGATCTTTCTAGAATATAATTCCATCCTTGTCATGCTCCTGTTCAGCCCTTACAAGGCTCCCCATAGCCCAAAGGAGAGAGTCCTGGTTTGGACCGCTGCCTACAGAGCCCCATCCACCGGGCTGCTGTTTGTTCCTCAGCTTGGAGGTGCCGGAGAGAATGTGATCAGAGCAGAAAAGAAGGACCCGCAGAGTCACTGCCCCTGGTGAAAAAGTCAGGGAGAGACAGGACTCCCACCTGAGGAGAAGCAGACAGCTGCCTTTGAAATTGCCTATGGGGGTGGGAAGAGCAGCATCTCCTGGGTGCCTGGAGCCTGCCACGCTGGCCATGCAGATGCCCTTGCCCTGCACTGCCACAGCAATACCCAGGGGAGCTTTGCCAAGTGGGCCCTGGCTCTGTTCTCAGTGCTCACCTGAGGCCCTCCCGCCTTATATGGGTGCCAGGGTGTTCTGTGACCTCCCTCTCGGACCTCTCCCTGGCAGGTGAGGGTCCTGGTTGTACATGGAAGATGACAGAAAAAGCCAATGGAGTGAGGAGCTCCCTAGCCAATAACCACAGCCATCATGCACCTACTGCCATCAAGGTCAATGGCGAAGATGACCACAGGACCAGCAACAGGTGAGTCTGCTGAGGCTGGATCGTTGCAGAGGTGGCCCTGAGGCTGCGACTTTCTCCCAACTGTGCCTCATTGTCACAGAGTAAATAATCTTTGGCTCAAGGACAGCCTCTAAAAGGACGACGGGATTTCTAGGCATCTCCCGGGGTGGGGGGGAGAGTGCTAATAGGAGACAAAAAACAAAGAAACAAACAAGCCCTTGGTCACCCCGCTCCTTCCTCTGCAGGCCACAGTCTGCGGCCGACGATGACACCTCCTCAGATCTACAGAGGCTGCAGAGGAGGGGTGGCTTCTGCAGGTGGGTTTCACCACTGCCCTGCTGCAACCCCTCCGTCCCATGGGGCCTGTCAGATCATGGGGTCCTCTCCGTCCCACAGGGCCTCTCTATCAAGACCTCTGGGAAGTACTGTCAACGCTGTCCTAGCTCAACTATTTTTCGGGAGGAGGCTCCTGTGAGCAGGCTCGGAGTGGCAGTGCAGGTTTCTCTTCAGACTTGCCTGTGGCACTGTTGGGAGGAGAGATGCTTCCCAGCGGAAGGGTATAGGTAGAGGGCTCCCAGGTCTCCAGCCCAGAGTTGTAGGCCCCATGGGGAACTCAGGAAGCTTGAGCCAACCTTCCTCCTGACCTGTCCTCCCTTAGCATCATCTCCATCTTGCCCCAGAGACCCCCTGTTTGTTCTTCACAATCGACAGAGACGGCACCTCCTACAGGAAGTCTTCCCAGATTAGCCCCTTACCCCTCAGGCTGCTGTGTTGGGAGTCACACCCGAGCGCCATCCCCCTGTCCTCAGCGCAGGTCCTCTCTCCACAGTGCGGTTCTCTTCTCTCCTCTCCAGGATTGCCTGCCTGGTGGGGGTCATCAGAGAGTGGGCCAACAAGAATTTCCACGAGGAGGAGCCCAGACCTGACTCGTTCCTTGAGCGTTTTTGTGGGCCTGAGCTCCAGACCGTGACGACACAGCAAGGAGATGGCAAAGCGACAAGGACAGCGAGGGCAAGGGCAGCAAGTATAGCTGTCTGGCCTGTGGGACTGGAAGGGCTCCCAAGCATGCGGTCGGAGGGTGTGCTGGGGTTTCTCATAGCACAGCCAGGGGCTGACCAGGGCCTATGCCCTCTCTACCAGCCAGTGGCCCACCTGCCACAGGAGCCCCTGCTGGCTTTTCTCACCTTAGCTGCCTCTTGCCGGCTGTCCTCTTGCTGCTTACCTGAATGTGGGCGGGGAGAGGGCTCAGCCAATGGTGTGCCAGCCCCAGCCTGGGCTCTAGCGGTCAGTAAATACAGAGGAGGGTGCATATAGGGAATGCTGTGGAGGGGATGCCAGTACCGGTGCCCATGTGAGCACAGGGGTGGGTCTTTGAAGAGGCCATGCTGGGGGGCTGCCTGGTGGGAGAAGGCCCAGAAACGACTGAGCGAGACAGAACAAGCGGGGAGGCCAGAGAAGGCGGAGCTGGAGGGTCTGTTCTTTGAGGAATGAGTAGGCGACTGTGGATGTCTGGCCAGTAGGGGAAAAGAGCTCTTGCCAAGGCAGGACACAGCATCTGGGAAAGTGATTTGGGAGCTGGAGGCCGGGGACTAAACAGGGAGTGGGGGCGGGGGCGGGGACAGGAAGCACGTGACGCTTCCTTGCTTGGAGTTCCTCTCTCTTCCCCGGAGGGATGTGGGAACCGGCCCTGAGCCCTCATTACCATGCTGTGGACGTCCCTTCCCAGGGCCTGAAGCCTGCCTCAGTGAAAACACTACCCCTCATGCGCCCTCTGGGCAAGAGACTTCCAGAGGACAGAAGAACCAGTGGGCCCATGTGGGGTCTCTTTGCCCTCCAAGCTCTACTCAGATGCACAGTGCCAGGTTGTGGCTTCCTGAAAAATGAGGCCCTAAGACAACCCGTCCCTCACACCACATATACCCTCAGGTGTTGCTTTTTCAGGGTTCCCTGGCTACTGGAAGCTGGGCTGGGGCCACACTGGGGAGCCAGTTCCCAAGCCTGGCCTCTGTCTCCTCAGGAAGAAATGTGAACTATTTGTCTTGGACCCAGCTGGGGACTGGTACTACCGCTAGCTATTTGTCATCGCCATTCCTGTCCTCTACAACTGGTGCCTTCTGGTGGCCAGGTGAGCAGGGGGTGGTCTGGGAGGGTGTGGCCAAAGCAACCCAGTCCCAGTTGTGGACACAGAGCTCACCCCAACGCAGCCCTCTTTCTGGATTCCCTGCTTGCCAGTGGCCCCTCCCTCTTCCCTATTAACCCCCAGCTCCTTCAACCCCAACCCGATTTAATATGCTGCCAAAAGCTTCGTGTCTATCCTTTTCCTGGTGTCCGTAATCTCTTCCTACTTCCTCATCCAAACCGATACTGTCCTAGGTGAGACCGGCCCCCTCTCTCCCTGGGACAAGTACAAAAGCCCTGCAGCCATTCCTTACAGGCACTCTTGCCCTCTCTAATGCATCTTCCACACTTGCAACTAGCATGATTGATAGAAACTGGGATTTGATGATGTCAGGCCTTCCTCACAAACCTCTCAATGGTCCCTCATTGCCCACAGGATGAAGTTCAAGTGCTCAGCGTGGCCTTCAAGGCCCTCTGGACCTGGCCTTTCTCTCTAGCTCCACCTTCTGGACATACCCCAGCCCCAGCACTCACTATTCTTGGATCAGAACATGCTGTTTCCTCAAGAGAAAATTCCCTTTCCCCATTTTCAACCTATGGAGATTCTTCTTGCAGTCTCAGTTCTGAAGTCATTCTCCACATGTAGCTTTTCCTGACGGTGTTGCCCCCCCCATCCCCTACCTCAGTCATTCATTCAGCAAGGATTTGACTGAGCACCTACTGGGTGCTAGGCCTAGTGCTCAGGGCTAGGGACAATGTGGTGAAAAAGACACACGTGGTCTCTGCGCTCCTGGAGCTCTCAGGCTAGTGGGGGACACTGACAGTGAACATGAACAAACCAATGCCCGAGATGAGTCCAAGGGCCAGAGGCAGGGAGCTACTAGAGAAAGGGCATTCAGGGTGGACTTCTCTGAGGAGGTGGTACCTTGGCTGAGACCTGAGTGACGAGAGGAAGTCGGTTATTTAGATGCTTCAGGTTGGTGGAGGGAACATTCTGGGAGGAGGGAGCAACAAGGTGCCAAGCCCCTGTTTCAGGATGGCCTAGTGTGGCTGGAGGACTGCAGGTGAAGCATCAGACAGGCTTTGTGTGCCAGGGGAGGGGGCTGGGTTTTATTCTAAGTGTAACCAAGTAATCAGAGCTCAGTGCTCCTCCCTTGACTTGTATGCTCACTGAGTCATCATCCAGGGTTCTGTCCCTTCTTCTGCCCTCTCCCGAGGCCCCTACCCATCCAGTCACCAAGTCTCGTCAATTCCTCCTAAAACTCTCCTGCCATCTCCAACCTCTCTTCATTCCCACTGCTTCGAGTCTAAGCCCAGCTACTGCTCTCTCTCTCATCTGGGTTGGCCAGTACTCTGCGTTGGGTTCTCAATAGGTGTGTGTTGAAGAGCCGAGCATGGAAGCTATTCAGCTGTGTATTGTGTGCATTCTTCCAACAACTCATTTTTCAGTCAACTCACTCTTGTTGAGCACTTGAATCCTGGGCCAAGATGTGCTCTGGGCTAAGATATGGGGCATGCAGTAATGACTAAGAGTTGGTGGTCTCTGTCTTCTTGGAGCTCATAGTCCAGTGGGTGAGACAGACAAGTAATCGTCAGTAGTGATGTCTACATAATAATAAGGGTTGGAGTAGTACTTGCTTGTGAATGTCTTCTTGGCAGCAGACTGATTCATCAGTGCCTCTGGTGGCCATCCCAAGCCCTGCTCACAGTGAGCAAACAGTCTGGGGACTTCAGGGGGCCTTGGCTAGCTTTATGGTGAAGCCCAGCCCTGTCTTCCTGAAGAGCCTGATTCAGTGACGTACAGAAAGATTACTACGTAGTGCAGCTGGTGCTGGACTACTTCTCAGATGTGGTCTGCATCGCAGACCTCTTCATCCGATTGCGCACAGGTAAGTGGATAACTGGGATGTGCAGGCAGGACCATGGCCCATGAGACCAAAGGCTTGGATCCACATTCTCAGGAAGCCCTCTTGGCATGGTGTTAGCCTCAAATGTTTGTCTGGGACACAGGTTGGTGGTGATTTGGGGGTGATGTCTTAGGGTACTTATGGCCAGCCATGCTCTGAGTTTCCTATACCCCTCCTTGGGAAAGAGAGTTGAGTGATCACTTTGTTCCTTGCTGAATACTAGTCTACCAGGAGGGACAGGCCTGAAGGCAGAGGTGATATGTTGGCTGTGTCTCCATCAGGTTTCCTGGAGCAGGGGCTGCTGGTCAAAGACACCAAGATGTTGCGGGACAACTACACCCACATCCTGCTGTTCAAGCTGGATGTGGCTTCCATCATCCCTACAGACCTGATCTATTTTGCTGTGGGCATCCACAGACCTGAGCTGCGCTTCAGCCGCCTGCTACACTTTGCCCGCATGTTTGAGTTCTTTGACTGCACTGAGACACGCACCAGCCACCCCAACATCTTCTGCATCAGCAACCTGGTCCTCTACATCTTGGTCATCATCTGCTGGAATGCCTGCATCTACTACGCCATCTCCAAGTCCATTGGTTTTGGGGTCGACACCTGGGTTTACCCCAACATCATTGACCCTGAGTATGGCTACCTGTCTAGGGAATACATCTATTGCCTTTACTGGTCTACACTGACCCTCACCACCATTGGGGAGACACCACCATGAAAGATGACGAGTACCTATTTGTCATCTTTGATTTCCTGATTGGTGTCCTCATCTTTGCCACCATCGTGGGTAACGTGGGCTCCATGATCTCCAACATGAACGCCACCCGGGCTGAGTTCCAGGCCAAGATCGATGCCGTCAAACACTATATGCAGTTCCAAAAGGTCAGCAAGGAGATGGAAGCCAAGGTCATTAGGTGGTTTGACTACCTCTGGACCAATAAGAAGAGTGTGGATGAGCGGGAAGTTCTCAAGAAACTACCATCCAAGCTGAGGGCTGAGATAGCCATCAACGTCCACCTGTCCACACTCAAGAAAGTGTGCATCTTTCAGGATGGTGAGGCTGGCCTGCTGGTGGAGCTGGTATTAAAGCTCCGTCCTCAGGTCTTCAGTCCTGGGGATTACATTTGCCGCAAGGGGGATATTGGGAAGGAGATGTACATAATCAAGGAAGGAAAATTGGCAGTGGTGGCTGATGATGGTGTCACTCAGTTTGCCCTGCTCTTGGCTGGGAGTTGCTTTGGAGAGCTCAGTATTCTTAACATTAAAGGCAGCAAAACGGGCAATCGACGCACAGCCAATATCTGAAGCCTTGGCTACTCAGATCTCTTCTGCTTGTCCAAGGATGATCTTATGGAAGCTGTGACGGAGTACCCTGATGCCAAGAGGGTCTTGGAGGAGAGAGGTCGGGAGATCTTGATGAGGGAGGGATTGCTGGATGAGAATGAGGTGGCAGCCAGCATCGAGGCGGATGTGCAGAAGAAGCTAGAACAGCTGGAAACCAACATGGAGACCTTGTACACTCGCTTTCCCTGCCTGCTGGCTGAGTACCCAGGGGCCCAGCAGAAGCTCAAGCAGCACATCATGGTTTTGGAAACCAAGATGAAGCAGAATAATGAGGATGACTACCTGTCAGATGGAATGAATAGCCCCAAGCCAGCTGCTGCTGAGAAGCCATAATGCCTTGGTCCCAGCTGCCTCTGCAGCCTTGGCCTTGACCCCGGGGGCTAGAAGAGTTGTGTAGGTCCCCACATATATATGCATTACCCCCATGTCCCCTTGATTTCTCCCAGAAGCCTCTCTGTCAGCAGGTTTTTGACTCAATCATCCAGAAGCCCTTCTCCAAGTCCAACTAACAGCCCATCTTGTGCAGAGTGCAGACCGTGTTTGGCTCGGCTTCCAGAAACTTCAGCCTGTCCAAGTTTAAGGAAGGAAGAGGAGAGCAGCATCTCTCTGGGCTCCTTTGTACCTAGTCACCTCCCACTTTGTTCTTCTCCTTTTAAAAAAATTTCTTTTTAAATTTTTACTGGAATATAGTTGATTTACAATGTTGTGTTAGTTTCAGGTGTCAGTTATACATATACATATATCCACTCTTTTTTAGATTCTTTTCCCATATAGGCCATTACAGAGTATTGAGTAGAGTTCCTTGTGCTGTACAGCAGGTTATTGTTGGTTATCTATTTTATATACAGTTCACTTGGTTCTTTTCTAATATGTCTTCTGAATATCTCCATTTCCCTGCATGAGTACGTAGTTCAAGCACTGGAGGCAGACACTTAGCACTGGTCTCAGTGTCTGTCTTCCAAGGCAGACAAAAGTATGGAGGGGGGCAGGTAGGAGGTGCTCACTCCAAGTCCTGCTCTGTTGATCCGTCTGCCTGTCTGCCAACCAGGACTGCGACCCCTGAGGTCTTCTCTAGACCAGGGGGATGATGATGCTCCTGGTCTCGAGTCCATTCCAGAGCAGGGAGTGAGGAACTAGCAGTGGGCCAGCAGGCACTGCTGGAGAAGGTGGTGGGCAGGAGCTCTGGCCATCACCTCTATGCAGAGCATTTCTGAAGAGGCCCTGAGGCTGGTGGTGGGTAGATGACTCTTCAAGTTAACATCTGCGGTAGAGACACTTACGAGTTAATAAATTCCTTTGAACTATTTGTGGTTATTGCTAATGTTCTCTTCCTTCTTCCCTCAAGCCCTCTCTTTTCCCCATATTTCTCTTTTTCCCTTACCCAGGACTCACTCCGCCTGGAATCCCCTCTGCTGTCTTCTGCTGCCTGCCTAAGCCCTACTGGTCCTTCTGGACTCAGCTCAGGTAACAACTTGTTGGAGAAGGCTGCCTTGACTGAACTGGCTCCCACACGAGGCCGTCAATCACCCCCTCTCTAGGCGTCTCTGTCCTGGCTGTTTATCACACTGGGTGGTCCATTTTGATGGATCCAGTTTCCAGACTGTGGGCTCTTTGAGGGCAGGGCCAAGGCAGTCTCCTTCACTGCTCTGTCTGTAGCCTTGGAGACATGCATGGCACAGAGGAGTAATTTGGAGAATGTTTATTCACTGGGGCAATAAGTGAACACACCAAAACTCCTATGTTTCCATTTGCCAGAAGCCATGTCTTTACAGAAACACCGGCTATGTCTGTGGATTTGGGGAGGATCTCCTGAAGGCTCAGATACTTGAGTGGGTACCACCAGATGATCAGGAACCCCAAGGACAAGTGCTAATTAGTGGGCAGGAATATCTAGGTGCAGACTCCGATGCCTTTGTGCATACCAGTTCTCTCTCTCTCTATCTCTCTACTAATTGTGGTTCAGTACACATAAAATTTACTATCTTAAATATTTTTAAAATGCACGGTTTGGTAGTGTTAAGTACATTTACATTGTCGTGCAGCCAATCTGCAGAACTCTTCAAACTGTGAAACTGAAATTCTGTCCCCATTAAGTAACAACTCCTCAGTCTCCCTCCCTCCAGCCCTGGTAATCACCATCCTACCTTTTGTCTCTAGATATGTTATATAAGTGGAATCATACAGTATTGGTCCTTTTGTGACTGTCTGATTTCACTTAGCATAATGTCCTCAAAGTTCATCGTGTTGTAAAAGGTGTCAGAATTTTCTTCATTTTTAAGGCTGAATAATATTCCATTGTATGGATAGACCACATTTTGTTCATCTACTCATCTGACAATGGACACTTGGGTTATTTCCATCATTTGGCTACTATGAATAATGCTGCTATGCACATGAGCGTACAAATGTCTGTTCAAGTTCCTGTTGTCACTTTTTCTGAGTATATACCTAGAAGTGGAATTGCTGCAGCATATAGCAATTCTATTTTTGACTTTTTGAGGAAACGCCGTACTGTTTTCCACAGTGACTACACCATTTTACATTCCCACTAACAGTGTACAAGGGTTCCATTTCTTCACACTCTCACCAACACTTGTTGTTTACTGCATTTTTTTTTACAGTAGTCATCTTAATGGGTGTGAGGTGGTATCTCTTTGCAGTTTTGAGATTCATTTCCCTGATGATTATCGATGTTGAGCATCTCTTTGTATGCTTGTTGGCCATTTGTTTGTCTTCTTTAGAGAAATGTCTATTTAGTTCTTTGCTCAATTTTCAATTGGATTATTTGTTTTTTGTAGTTGTTGAGTAGTAGGAGTTCTTTATATATTCTGGAAATTAACCCAAAACAGACATGTTATTTGCAAATTCTCCCCATTCCATAGGTTGCATTTTCAGTCTGATCGTGTCCTTTGATGCACAGAAAATTCTAATTTTGTTGTAGTCCAGTTTATTTATTTTTTTCTTTTGTTGCCTGAGTTTTGGTGTCACCATTTATTTTTATTGGGATTCATTCTTCTAGCCAGACTTCTTTTTAAATTTAATGTAATTTCTTGGCCTCTTCCCTAGCTTGTAGTAATAAATCTCAATCAGGGGAAGACTTACTTGGAGAGATCTGGAACATTACCCATGCCTAGGCCCTGATCCCTGAGAGTGGCAGAGGTAGGGAGGCAGCATTTGTGATAGGCCAGTGTTCTGTGCATGCCCTCCCTTTTGGTATGGGACTGGAAGAAAAGGCTTTAATCTCCTTCACTTCCAGAGAGGCTAAGCCACTAAGAGGTAGAAGCCTTGGAGACCAGCCAGCTGCTTGCCCAGACTCTCATGGCTAAGGCTGCGCTAAGGATGTCAGTTTCCACCATGTGCTAGAAACGCAAGTAGATGTTAGTTTTGTAGCCCTAGGATGGCACTGGGCCCAGAGGCAGAGGGATGACTGCATTGAAGAATGTTGCCTTGGTTTCAGCAAGAAACCTGCAGCATTTCTCCCTGGAGCCTGTTTCACCCTCAGTCCAGCACCAACGGGTCCATGACTTTTAGTCCACATCAGTCAGGTGAACATTGTATCTTGGATCTGGTTTTCCCCAGGGCAAAGCAGGTGACACACCTGGGTCACATGGGGAGCCCACCGGTTTGAGACGCAGACTTTAGGGTTCTCAGCTCCCACTCTCTCCTTGGCTTCCCTTTCCCCAGACATCCTCGAGTTCAGTCACTGCTAATTTTTTGTGGTGCCTCGAATGCCTGTGTTCTCTTAGGCTTCTAGGATTTTCCTCATGCTGTTCCCTCTGCATGGATCACTCTTTTCTGCCTTTTCTTCCTCTAAGACTCAGTTCTTCCTTCTCTCAGCCCCACCACAGTCTTCTATGCGAGACTCCCTTGCACATTGGACTGCCAGTCTCTGTTTGGCAATTGGTCTCTTCTCATCTAAGCACAGTTTGTTCATTGAGAAGAGGATGAAGGAGTAACAGCAGGAATATCTGTGAGTGTGTGAATGCGTGTGTGCGTGCACCAATGTTAACCCCTGTGTGGATGCAGCGTGGACGCCTGAGTGAGCACATGGGTGTCATCCTAAGCAGACAGTGCTTATCTCTGCACCCCCCGTCAGCCTGTCCAGCCACCTCCTCAGTTGCTGTCTCGGCAAGAGCATGACTCTCTCCCTCTTGTCACTGGCCGCCAACCCCGCTTCTCTCCCGTAACTGGCTGTAATATAAGAAGTACATTTTCCATTACCGGTCATAGTATTTATTCAGCACAGTCTAATGTTCCCTGATCTTAATTTAAAAATGGTTACGTTGGAATATTTTTTCTTTTCCTCTGAAAATACCCACCGAAGGTAAATTGCCCTATTTGTATATGGTCATCAAGTTGCATTTCTCTGCGTTGGTGAACTTGTATAGGAAACAAGAGCCCTTTCTCCCACCCACCACTTTCCCTCCCCTTTCGGTCTGACCCTCGGTGGCTCCTGCCTGGCTTGCAGACTGCCGGCCCCACCTTGGCCTCGCCTGAGTCCCAGACTCAGCACCATCTATCTGTCCCTCAGTCTGGAGCCTAAAGCTAGTCTGACCTCTTGCCCCTTTCTCCAGGGAGAGGCCAAGGCAGAGGGTCCCCCTCTTCCAGAAACAGGAGCTGGGAAGCCCCCAGTGCACCGGTGCACCGGAACCCGGCCACCAGAGGGCGCTTGGACCTAAGGAAAGGATGGTGGGCTCTGCTCTGTGAACCCCCCATCCCCAAGCAGAGGGCTGAGAAGGGCCCATGGAGGCAGTTCGGTGGCTACTTACAGAGCCTCACTGAGCTGTGGGACCACGTCTGTCTCCCGAATACCCTGCTGTGATCCCTTCAAATGCCCTCAGATGTTCCTGCGTGTCAAAGCCAAATGGCTCAGTTCAAGTCTGTGTATGCTAGATGCCCAGGCTTGGCTGGGTATGGAGGAAATGTCAGGGTTGAACTGCAAGGGGACCTGGTGGTTATTATTTTAATCTGTATTCAGAAAAAATGCTACTAACCCACAAAACACTTGATGTTATGGTTATTATTCCTCAGCATGGAGCTAAAGAAAAATGAGAGCCGATTTAAGGTTGATTTAAAGAAAAGAATTCTGTAAATAACTATTCCAATGGCCCATGAAGGTAGAGCACGGATGATGGCGAAATATCCAAATACCTAACTGACACCACCATGGCGTTTCACCATGAACACCGGCTCCCTCCCACCCTCCCTGTGTCAGTTGCTCAGGCCAAACTCTTGGAGTTATCCTGGACTCCTCTCTTTGCTTCATCCAACCATCCAGGAAACACTCTCTACTTAACTTTCAAAATAAAATCAGAATCCATGCACTTCTCCCACCTCCACTGGCCTCACCCTGGTCCAGGCTGCCACCAGCTCTCTCCTGGATGGCTGCAGTCATCTCCAGACTGGTATCCTTGTTTCCACCTTGCCTCCCTGCAATCCTATCCACCCAGCCATCGAGGTTTTTAAAAAATGAAAATCCTATCACATCACTCCTCTGCTTAAAACCTGCCAGTGGTTTTCTAGTATTCTTATAATAAAATCCAAACTCAAGACATGGTCTCCAGTTCCCGTGTGTTGTGGCCTTGCCGACTCCTCTCTCCCCCCGCTTCGCTCTACCCCAGGCCCTCCAGTCTCCTTTTAATTCCTTGCACACTCATGCCCAGCTTCTTTCTGTTTTTGTGCCCCTTGCTTTTCCTCTGCCTTAATTCCTCTGCCTTTGGACCTTGCTGTGGCTGGGCCCTTGTCTTCAGGGCTCTGAAGGGGCCCTTGCTGAGATCCACATTGAAAACAGCTCCCACTTGCTCTGTCACGTTCCGTTTGATCACCCTGTTTGATTTTCTTCAGGGCATTCATCACTCTCTCATCATTCTGTATATTTGTTTCCCTGTTTACTGTCTGTTTCAAACCCCATTTGACTGTCCACACTCCGAGGCAGACATTATTGCTGGTCCCCCTCCTGTCGCCAGTACCTCTAGCAGCCATTAGCCATCACAGTGCTATTTACATGCTGAATGCCTGGAACTCTCTGCGGGGCTGGCTCCCTCCTCTCTCTCTCTCTCTCTCTCTCTCTCATGGATTAGATCACATATCCTCAGCCTTTCTCTCTCTCTGCTAACCCTCATATGCCCTGGGCATGCTGCGGCCACATAGGACTCATAACCCACCTGAAGCTGCCCCAGAGGGAATTCAGCTTACACCCACTTCCTCCCTCAAATTTCTGCTGCAACATCCTTCTCATCCTTCAAAGTCAGTCCTAATGCCACCTCCCCCCAAAGCTTTCTCTGATCCCTTACAAGCAGTTGTAATGCCCCTGTCCCCATTGCTTATCTGTATTTGTGTCTTTTCTTCTCCTTGCTCCTTGGGGAGAGGTCTGTGTGGAATTCATAATGCCCTCCCCATAGCTGAGGCTACTTGGGCCCGGGGGTGTGGGTGGGGACTTGGCCCCATAGGGCCCCGCTGAAGGCAGAGCTCCACAGCTGAACAGGGAGTGCTCGTAGGCAGGCATGGGGTGCTATCTGGTCCCAGTGGGAGGAACGGCTTGCCATACTGGCTGTGGGTTCAGCTGCAGGTCACCTCCGCCCGGCAGAGACACAGCTGCCAAGGACTAAGTGATTTTGCTTCTTCCCAAGGCAGACATTTCCCTAGAAGCACAAGCCAGTCCTGAGTTAGGGCCCGACACCAAGCCTGCTACAGCTAGCCCCAATCAGAACGGTGACGAAGATGCATTTCGAGCTAAAAGATTTGCTAAGCACAGGTCCAAAGGGGCTCAGTGCTGTGGCTGGGACTAGGGTCATGTGGAGGTCCTGATATGGGCACTGGCCTGGGAGCCCAGGAACTTGCTGGGGACTTGGAAATTTCTACCTTTGGAGACCTGCAGTACAGCACAGTGAGGAAGTTGAGGAAGAAGACATTATCGTTATTTCCAATCAAATCATCCTTTCTTGGCTCCTCCAGGCTTGGAGAGGCTCTGCTCGTTTCCAGAACCTTCCGCCTAGTTGTACTCACATTACTCAAACTGGGCAGTGCTCTAAGGGGGGTCTGAGCGAGCTGCAGTTTTGTCCTCCATGGACAGATTTGTCCTGGAGAAACTGAGAGTTGCCTAAGGTCTTGAAGGATGCAGAAGAGCTGTCTGGACAGGCAAGGTGGCATGCCAGGTCCAGGTTCAAGGTGCCAATAGGGGAAGGATGCTGGAGAGTAAGGCCAAGGGTCCCAGTCTGTGGCTGGAGTGGAGCATGAACCCAGTGCTCTCTTGGGCTCCGCAGACCCTAGAATTAACTTTGCCTCCCTGGTGGAACTTGGACAAGTTTCTTCCCTTTTTGGGCTTGGTTTCCCACTTATTGTAAGGAACGATTTTCTCAGGGCCCCTTGCAGCCCTTCTGGGGTTGGGAGGAGAATTGATTTGTCTTATTTCCACTTACACCCTTGCATCACTCAAGTTTGTCCAATCGCTAACATCCAGTCAGAACTTCAGAGTTGCCAGTTTCTATGGATCAATGTATTTAATTAGATGGGTTTTCTTTTTTCTCTTTTATTGAATTGAGTAAGCAAATTAAATTGGGCAATTTGTTGTTAGGTCATTTAAATGCCAACTCACTTTTGTAACCTGGGCTTGTGCCACATTCAAGTCCTTCCAACTTCTTCCCGGAGTGGAAGAATCAGAAGCCAGCTGGAGGAGTGGGTATCCCTGGGATCTGTAGTACTCTAGTGTTGGATGGGAGCAGTGGTGACACGATAATACTCAGAAGTTCTTAGCGTTGCCCACGAACAAAGCCCTGCCTTGAATTTGCAGGCTCTGTTTTCCTATCTGTATGACAGGTAAGGTCTCTGGAGACCCTTCTGTTCTGGCTTTTTGGGGCACTCTACTTCTGGGGAGGTGGGAACTGCCCCAGCCGCACCAGGGTACAGCTGGTCCGTCCAGTGCTGAAGGGGACAGCCTTTGGGGCCCAGGTCTTGGAGGCCCAGCGAAGTGGGGTGGGCAGGCGGCCGGGGTCGGGTGAACAGCAGCCTCTGCTTGGGCCAGCATCTTAGAGGTGCCCGCTGGCCAGGCTGCTTCGGGCTCAAGACCGCTCGCCCAGCTGCTGTTCCGCCTCCGGCCACAAAGCAGAGAGGGGGCGCTCTCGCGCCGCCAGTGGAGCGGGCCGCGGCGCTTTCCAAGCCCTTGCCAACCCTCCACATCGCGGGAACGCTTTTGCTCCACCTGGACTCCAGGGAGCGGGGGCACCCCAAGGTCTCCGGGCGAGAAGAGGTTTGGGCGCGGAGAGAAGCGCAGCCGTGGGCACAGGGCATGACAGGAGGAAGCTCTTGGACACCTGCCCTAGGTCTCTCCATCCCCATCCCCCCAGCGGAGCCTCGCCCCTCGCCCCCTCCTCTCACTGCCCAGGTCCCTGAGCACATCTGCCAGCGGCACAGTGCCACGCTGCAGAGCCATTGTTGGCACTCCCCCTTCTTGCGCGACGAAAGACAGGCGGGGTGTAGCTGTGGGACATTCCCCTCTGGGACCCGCTCTGAGAAGGGTGGGGCTGGGGCCCCTAGGCCACCTTTCTGGCTCCTGAGGCCGAAAAAGTGAGCAGGCAAGTCTGTAGACAGGCTGCCCAGACCTGTTGAATTCAGGGAGGCAGTGACAAGATGTGACAGGCGCACAGAGACAATGGCTGGAGGGCTCGAGTAGGGGCTGGGGACAGGCATTCGGGGCATCTGGCTTGGTAAATAACATTATCAAAGTGACAACCCGAGCAGGCAAATTGGGAATGCAGACAGGGCTCCGTGACCACGCTGGCTGTCTGCCTGTGAGTCACCTCTGCCGATCGATTCATCGCGGAGCACTTGGATATGCAATGTGCTTAGAAAGAGAGGCCAAGCTGGAGCCCTGTCTCCAGACAGTGGAAGTATTTGGGGTGCACCACAGTGGCCTGGGAACATTGCCTCCTCATACTGGACCCTGAAGCCATGGCCCTTGTCCTTTCCCCTCCTTGGCCCCTCTTTTGCAAGGGCCGGGACCAGTTCCCCAGTTTTCCAGTTGAAATTGACCTTTCCTAAAGCTACCCTGATTTGGGGGGCTCCAGAGATCCCCCAGCCCTGCTGAATCGAGTCACCTCTTGTGGCTCCATCTCCTCCCCGTTCAGTGCTTGGTGCAGAGCAGATGCCAATAAATATTTGTTGTAAGAATGAGGAAACCAGTGTATTTCTCTATTTTTAAACGTGCTTGGCTTTGTCTGTGTTTCCTACTAAACCTAGGAAATAAAAGGACAGCCCTTTAGGAAACAAGTATGTGTCCAGTGTATACACAGCACAGCAGTGGTTTCAGGAAATAAACCAGTTCTGTGCAGATGTGGGCCGGGGGCCAGGGTGGGGGCTGGCAAACAGAGTCTGGAAAAGAGGAAATACGCCTGAAAAGCGTCCCGGGAACCTAGCTCATTTCACAGGCGCCGTCCTGCTCTTCCTTTTCAGTTCTGACCCTGTGCAACAGAAAACAGTTTTCCTTGGCCCAGAGACAAGGCAGGTGAGGCCGTGACCGTGGTATCCAAACGTGCTGAGAGTTAATTGTGCCCACTGCAGGACAGCTTCGACACTCCTCTCAGGAGATCCCCGTGGTGTGGGCAGGTCAGCGCGCTGGTTGCCGAGGGCAAGCGACCTGGAAGCTACTCCCTCCAAACCCGGGTTTCTGGTGGGTTGCTTACCCAAATGCAGAGATAACATCACAGCCAGATGGAGTAAGCGCTGATTGGTGACATTTGAAGATTCTGAGTTGGATCTGGCTGGAACTTGGTTTTTTCCTATTTTCTTTCTTCTTTTTTTTAAACGTTTTGTTTTATAGTTTCAAATGTTGCCGTGTATTGAATCATTTCTGAATGGCATGAAAATCTCATCTGCTAGTTCGTATTTGCCTGTCATTTTAAGAGGATAGTTTTCATAGCCAGTGACCATAACTAGATCTGTGTCATGTCCCCCCTTACATTTGGGGAGACCTAGTCCTTTGGACTAGTGGCCCTGCAAAGCCACAACTTGGAGAGGAGTGAGGGCTGTATAGGGAGCGGCCAGCTGTGAGGTGTTGCCTCACACACCTGGGTTCTGCCTGGCTTCCACTGTGGGTCTCACTGGGGCGTAGAGGGACTTGCAGGGGAGGTAAGGCTGTGGCCAGTCCTGAGTGGAGAAAGAAAGAAGGGAGGAAGGAGGGAGGGAGGAAGCGGAAAGGGAGGGAGGGAGGGAGGAAGGAAGGAGAGAGGGAGAGAGGGGGAGGGGCAGGGAGACTTCGGGGCCCCTATCCTGGTGGCTTACGGCAGGCAGCACCCAATACCCAGTGCTTAGTGTACAGCTCTGCGGGGTGGCAGGGCTCACTCCGAAGGGTGGCACAAGTGTCACTCATGCAGTGGAGAGAATCTTGGCAGCATGCCGGTGTGCTGGCCTTACTCTTGGGGAAATGCCGCATTGTCTCCTGGGAGCCTGGCCAGCCGGCCACGGTCATGTCCTCTTTGAAATGGGTCTTCACAGGCTTGGCCCGTCATCCCTCACACCCAGGTCGCAGGTGCCACCTGAAGTGGTCCTCCGCTGCCTTTTACCCCCTTTGGCTTCCTTTCCCTGGATCTTTCTTTCTTAGCTCTCCTCTCTCCTGTCTCCCTCCTTCCTTCTTCTGCCAGTTCCCTCTCTTTTACCCAATCACTCACCCTCTTCCTCCTGCCCGCCCCCATCTTTCTCCCTCAATAGCTCTCTTGCTGTCTTTGCACTTTCTGACCCTTTCTCTGCCTTTCCTCTGCTCCTTCATTCTCCTTCCCTTCCTCTTTCCCCCTTTGCCTCCCTTGCCCCCCTTCCTGGCCTCCCGCAAGGCTGCTCGCCGCTCCTTACTCTTACCCCTGTGATTCTTGCCCCCCAGGTCCTCCGCCTGCCTTTTGTCTGTGGAAAACCTTTAGCCAAAGAATAAGTTTAATCAGAGAAGTGAGAAAATGCAGAAACAAAGGAAATAGTCAAAGGAGACAACATAATAATATAGTCATTAAGCAAAGTCAAGGACTTTAGTTCCTTCTCAAGGGCTATAGGTCGTATTCTGAGCCACAGCCTGTGAGCTGTCTTACAGATACTGAAACCCTCGCCAGGTGGAAGAAGTTAACTGCATGATGACCAGACTGTAGCCATGACATGAGCTGCCACAATTCCTACAACTAGCATCAAGAAATGGAAACAAACCTACCCTGGAACTGAAGATTAACTGTACCTAAAACAATCAAGATGATGCTGGTCAGACCATCGGTGACCAATTTCAAGATGACTGCAGAGCTGACTGTGCTGTATCTGCATGTAGCCCCCTCCCTCTGCCTATAAAAGCTCTTGCCCAGTGATTGTCAGAGGGGGTGTCGGCCTTTGGACAGGCGTCCACCCTTACCTTCATTCCCACCCTCATTTGCCAGCGTCCAAAATAAAGCAAACTTTCCTTTCCACCAACCTTGCCTCTTTAATGGCTTTTGAGCGGCGAGCAGCTAGACCCCAGTTTTGGTTACAGTTTTTGGCGTCCAATGTGGGGCTTGAACCCATGACCCTGAGATTAAGAGTCTCATGCTCTACCAACTGAGCTAGAAAAATATACTGATTATCAATGCTTTCTATGAAAAGATTTGCAATTAAAAGGGGAAAATGATGGAAAAAATGTTCACATATTGAAATATGGGGAAATCATTCTGGCTTATACATGATTTAATTTGAACTTTAGGCTAACCAAAACAGCCTGTTTGTGGCCTATTAAACATACATTATACATCTGCTTTAGCCATTAAGAAACAATACGTTCAGAGATACATTTTGACTATTATCCTCATTGTAATATATCTACTAATTTTCAAATGTTTGTCCAGGTCCTATGACAAAGTAATCAAAGAGAGAGGAAATGTTTTCATAATACAAAATATTGATGCTAAGCTTGGTGTACTCTGAGCTCTTGTCCAGCAGAAGCAGGTTGATGGGTGAAAAGGCAAACTGGAGGGGGCAAACCCCCAAAGCGCTCAAGGGAGGTGATTGCCTTTTGCTCATTGTTTTACTTTCATCCCCACTACAAGCTGAGCAGTTGGGCACTTTGCCCAAGGCATTGTGTGTTTTATCATTGTTTCATGATGGTAGAGGCTCATAATGTTTGGTTAATCACTTGCTGTTCCTGTTGTCTGCATCCTCTGTCCCCCAATCTCTACTGGCTCCTTCTTGACATTCAGTATTCAGCTTAAATGTCACCATGTTTGGCCACCTGTTCTGAAGTGGCTGCTCCGCCACTCTGTTACATCATCCCATCTTAATTTTCTGGCCAGCACTACTTGCTTATATTGTCCTCCTTTATTTCTTCCTTTGTTCAGTCTCTCTCTCTCCTAACTAGACTGCCAGCTCTGTGAGTATGAGACCACATCCGTCTTGATCCCTTTTGTATTCCCAAGTCCTGGCACTGTGCTTGGCACCCAGCAGGGGCTCAATGAGTATTTGCTGTGAAGCCCAGGGAGGCAGTGACTAACCTTGTCTGGGAGAATTAGGGAAGGTATTGAAGGATGATTAGGAGTTTTCCAGGCAGAGAAGCAGGACAGGAATTTTCTAATAAAGGGAAACATGCATTAGAATGTTAGCATTACCAGCTCCAGCCTTGACCTTCCCTGACCAAAGGTGCTGGACGTGAACACCAAGACCTTGGAGGAGGGCTGCCTTCTTAAGCACCTGAGACCCAGAGGTACCAATGAGGGAACTGCAGGGGCCTCCAAACAAATATAGAGCTGCCAGCAGCCCGTCTAAAGAAAGGAAACGTCCTAATGCCTCTCACCAGCTTGTCCCACAGCCTAGAAGTGTCCCACTCTACCAGAGCCAGCCCCTTTGAGGTCATCTCCATGCAGGGTCAGGATGGAGGCCCCTAAGCAGGCAGCCTGGTGCATGGACCTGAACCTGCACACACACGCTATAGGCCTGGGGCTGTGGGATGCAGCAACCTTTGTTGGAGGAGCCATCCTGTGTCTGAGGGATGGGCTCTGAGCTTTGGCCCCTGGCCGCCCCCCTGCATCACATGCCCTGGTGAAGAGGGTAAGAATTGTGATACTGCATCCTCAGAGTCCCAAGTCACTGAAATGGAAATTGACTGCCATGTCAGGAAGGAATAAGGGACAGAAAATTGCCTGTGAGCAATTTGGCTTGGTCATGAATATCCCCAATAATCCTTCACAGCAGCGCGGCTCTCTGTCGGGTGCTGAGATCTTTCCTGTACATCAGCCCGCCAGATCTTCTCAATGGCTTGCAAGGTAAACAGGGCCAGGACTAACTACCCAAGGAGGTATGGGCTGAACTGGGGCTGGAAGCCAGGCCTCAAGCCCCCAGTCCAGGGCACTGCCGTCTATGCCAATTTTGCATAGGCCCAGGCCCAGGCCCGAGAGGTCCTTGCGCTGCAGTGGGGCACCTGGCTTCGAGGGCCAGTAGACTGGAGACAGGGTTGTGATAAGGAGAGGTGAGGGGAGTGGACTGCATTCTAAGGAGCCCTGAATGGCTGGCTCCTCTTTCTTTCTTCTCTTAACCTTTTTTCCCCCTCTTTTTGTTTGTATTGTTGTAAAATTCACATAACATGAAATTCACAATTTTAACCATTTTAAAGTGTACAACTCATTAGCATTTAGTACATTCACGATGTTATACAACCTCTACCCCTGTCTAGTTCTAGAGCATTCTGATCACCCCAAAAGTAAACTTCATATTCACGAAGCATCCAACTCTAATTCTCCTCTCCCTTCTTTTCCCTTAAAAAAAAAAAACCTTGGGCTTCCCTGGTGGTGCAGTGGTTGTGAGTCCGCCTGCCGATGCAGGGGACACGGGTTCGTGCCCCGGTCCAAGAAGATCCCACATGCCGCGGAGCGGCTGGGCCCATGAGCCATGGCCGCTGAGCCTGCGCGTCCGGAGCTTGTGCTCCGCAGAGAGATAGGCCACAGCAGTGAGAGGCCCGCGTACCGCAAACAAAACAAAACAAAAAAAACCTTATTATTAAGACTTATTTGTGGAATTGAGGTACAGAGAGTTGAATTAAATCCACATCTCATTTCAGGGCTGGCTACTAGAATAACCTACGGGGTATGCAAGGCCCCGTTCTCCTTTTATGTTTTTTCTCCTTTATTCCAGATCCTCACCTCCTTTCCTCCCTTCCATGGGCACCCACTCTAATGCATTTGAGATAAGTCTCTGAATATGTATGTGTTCTTGTAAAATATAGTGTTTTTTTGTGTATGTGTTCTTAATTTGAGTAAATCTTATTGTGCTATAAATCTTGTTCTGTTTCTTACTTGAAAAAAATCAGTACTATAATTTTGAGATCAGTCCATGTTGCACATACATCTGGTTACTTCAAACTGCTGCTTAGAGTTCTATTTGGACTATCCACTCTCCTGGGGATGGAAAAATGGCCTGTCCCCAGTTCCATGCCGTGCCCCAGTGGCCCTCCTTGGACATGTTCCGACAGTACCTGCCTTGGGATAGGCCCCCAGGTACGGGCTCAGTGGATCACAGAGTACACATGTACTTAACGCTACTAAGCCCTGTCGATTTGCTCTCTATAAGGGTAGGTTTAAAAAGAACAAAGTAATGCCATCTACAGCAACATGGATGGACCTAGAGATTCTCATAGTGAGTGAAATAAGTCAGACAGAGAAAGACAAATATCATACGATATCACTTATATGTGGAATCTAATAAAAGGCTACAGATGAACTTATCGACAAAACCGAAATACAGTTATAGATGTAGAAAATAAATTTATGGTTACCAGGGCGGGGAGTCGGGGGGGGGGATAAATTGGGAGTTTGGGATTAGCAGATACACACTACTATATATAAAATAGATAACTAACAAGTGCCTACTACATAGCACAGGGAACTCTACTCAATACTCTGTAATGGCCTATATGGGAAAAGAATCTAAAAAAGAGTGGATAGATGTATATGTATAACTGATTCACTTTGCTCTACAATGGAAACCAACACAACATTGTAAATCTTTTATATCCCAATTAAAAAAAAAGGGTAGAGGTCAGGTTATAGTCCCACCAGGAAGGCATGGGGGCTCGGGTTTCACCTAGTCCTTTCTGACACCTGGTATTTTCCAACTTTCTAATACTTGCCAAAATTATAGGGGCCAAGAGAATCTTATAGTCTTTTCCAATTTGCGTATATGCCTGATTACCAGTGAGTTTGGGCATCTTTTCCCAGGTTTATTGGCTACTATGTAAACTGCCTGTTTAAATGCTTTCTCTGTTTTTTTTTTTAAATTTAGATTCCTGTCTTCTTTTTGAATGATCTCCTCTTGTTGGTTTGGTTTTAGACATCACGAATATATTCACCTCTCAGTCATTTATCGTTTTTTCAATGATATCATTTTATGAATATAAATCCTTAATTTTGTTTATTCGAACCTATCAATTCGTATGGCTTGAAGGGTTTATTTTCGGTCTGATCCATGTCCTCTCCAAGGCCTAAGGGTATTCCACATTTTCTTTCAATACCTTTTTGGTTTTACCTTTTATATTTAGGGTTTTTTTTTCATTAATTTTTATTTTTGGCTGCGTTGGGTCTTTGTTGTTACTTGTGGGCTTTCTCCGGTTGTGGCAAGCGGGGGCTACTCTTCATTGCCATGCACGGGCTTCTTCTTGCTGTGGCTTGTCTTCTTGCAGAGCACAGGCTCTAGGCGCATGGGCTCAGTAGTTGTGGCTCGCGGGCTCTAGAGCGCAGGCTCAGTAGCTGTGGCGCACGGGCCTAGTTGCTCTGCAGCATGTGGGATCTTCCCGGACCAGGGCTCGAACCTGTGTCCCCTGCATTGGCAGGCGGATTCTTAACCACTGCGCCACCAGGGAAGTCCCTATATTTAGGTTATTTAATCCATCAGAAGTCATTTTTATTTGCAGTGTGAGGTGGGAATGTAACCAGTTTTCTTTTCAGCACTATTTACTTAAAAACCCTTCTTTTGCTTATTGATTTGTGGTTCCAGCTTTAACTCTCCATTATTTTTCTTGGGGTCTGTTTTGTTTTTTCCTACACCAGTACATATTGCTTTTTAAGAAATTGCTATAACTTTGTATTATATCTTAATATCTGGTAGGACAAGTCTTTCTCTTTCCTCTTCTACACAAATTGACTTACCTCTTGCAAGGTCTTTATTCTTTCAATTTCTTCTTCTTTTCTTAATTCCCATATAAACAAGCTCATTGTATTGGCAGAATGGGAAGACCTCCTTCCTCTTGGGTCCTGAGTAGAGCTACTCCTTCATGGGAGCTAATGCTTCAACCATGACAAATTTCTTTCTAGCTTTTGTTTTATTTCAGGACCCAAAAGAAGCCCCTGAGGAAGGCAACCCCGTTTTATGGATGAGGACACGGAGGCTCAGAGAGAGGTAGGGATTTCCAGACATGCACAGTGAGTTAGCCAGAAGGGTGAGACTCGAACCCATGCTTTCTGAGCCTCTGTCCTTGGCTATTATCACCACACCATGCTAACATACAGCGTTCAACAACCATAGACAACTCATGCTCCAAAGCCCAAATACTTGCCACCCGGTCTCCACCCAAATGAGCAAGGTAAAGAGACAGTATGGCCAGAATTTCTTTGAAGAGGCAAAAGCTGAAGACCAATAGGCATTTCAAGGGAGGTCATCAAGCAGAGTTGGGAGGCTATGGTCAAAGCAGAGGGTGGTTCGGGAGACAGTGGAAGTAGTTCTGGAGCCAGATGTGGGGACATTGCAGGGGTGGCCATGGCAAATCAAAGCAGGGAGCATGGGTCAAAGGAGGGAGAAAAGGACACGGTGGCTCCCGTGACTGCAGTGAGAAAACCAGCAGTAGGTTCTGCAGGCAGAGATGGTGCACATAGCAGGGGTTCCTTGAAGAGGGGCTGGGAATCTAAATAGGAACTCAGCCTGAGCAGCAGATCAGTGGAAAGACTTGATACAGGCACCCTATGACCATAGACATTGCCCCAGTGGAGTCTCACAGGACCCAGCTACCCATCAGCACTCTAGCTCCATCTGAGTCAGCACTTTTTCAAGGTCAGGGCTACTGCCTCAGAATGGGTGCCCTCCTTGTCCCTGGAGGTGTGCAAGGAGTGGTTGCATGGTCACAGGAAGGTGGAGGATGAACACGTGTGTTTGGGGTGGAGATCGTTCTACACCACGGGCCCACTGGTTCACAAGCACACTTGAGACTCACCTTGGGGTTGGGTTAAAAACACAGATGCCATTTCCTACTCTGCTGATTCCACCCTTAGTCCGTGGAACCAGTAGTTTAGAGCAGTGCTTCTCAAACTATCTGGGATGGAAAGACCAGTTTTTCAATCTCTATTTTGTCACAATCTATATTTTACAAAAGACAAAATCACACCTTTCTTTGTTGCAGCCCTGTCAAGTTGCCAAAACAGTACCTAAACACCTACTCTTATTGTTGTACTTACTTATCAGCCAGTACAGCTTTGCCTGGCATGACTTCAGAGGACCCATTCTTCTAGAGGTCACTGCCAACCTGGAGGTTCTAGGCCACTGTGCCTCTGCTTCTGGTCAGCAAAGGCTGTCCTGCTTCTACTCCAACTTGTGAGGCTCCCCTGGGGCCAGGGCCTTTGGGCTTGGTTCACCAGCTGAGAACCCAGTTGGCTCTATGTTTGTCTTGGCTGCTCAATTTCCCACTCTGTGAAGGTAGCAGATGCCATAATTCCTTCCCAGAGCTCAAAGAGCAATGGAGCAAGATGCTTGTCTAGTCTTTGTTTCAGAGGGCCCAGGCCTTCCCATTCTGCACTGTGAGTGCTAAACAAAGCATACATTGATTTGCGAAAACCTGGCCTTGGCCAAAGGGGGCCACTGTGGTCTCCAAAGTGGAGTTCCCAAACCAGAGGCCTAACTTCTTTGGCCGCACTCCAGAGGCTGTTGTCCAGAAGGTGGAAGAGCTTTAGGGAGGGTTTTACTGCAGAATAACAGCTGCACAAAAGCTCCTAGGGCAGGCCAAGGAAAGACTATGTTGAGGGAAATGAGCTACCTGATGTCAAAGGAATGGAATGTGCCACAGTGACCACTTGAATGTTCAAAAAGGGATGTTGGCTAAGATGCCTGGTGTGACTGATCTATGTTCACTTTCTCTCATGGCCACAAAGACAAATTCATTGCTTCAACACTTACTTAACATCTTCTAGCTGCTAGTCCCTGTGCTGAGCCCTGGCAAGACAGGTGAAGAATCACACGTGGCCCCAACTCTGGAGATGCAGGCAGCTCACATTCCTGTGGGGAGATAGAAAGTAAACCTCCCTAATGGGGCACAATCACCAAAGCACTGACCAGGATGGGTTGTCAGCTCCAAGCGGGCAGGGATTGTCATCTGGCTTGTTTACTACTGTGTGCTCAATGCCTGGAGATTGCTCAGTATTTGTTAAATGAAAGCTCTTTAATGTTCCTAATGTGAGCACTGTGGTTGACGGACAGTTTTATCTGTCAACTTGGGCAGGCTATAGTCCCCAATTATTCAATCAAACACTAATCTAGCTGTAGCTGTGAAAGTATTTTGTAGATATGGTTCACATCTACAGTTGGTTGACTTGAAGTAAAGGAGATTACCCTTGATAATGTAGGTGGGCCTCAGCCCATCAGTTGAAAGACCTTAGGAAAAACCTGAGCTATCCATGAGAAAGAAGTTCCACCTATGGATGGCAGCATTAGCTCCTGCTTGAGAGTTTCCAGCCTGCCCTTCCTGATAGCCTGTCATATGGATTTCAGACTTGCCTAGCCAGCCCCACAATTGAGTTATAAAATGACTGCAATAAATTGAGTAAGCCAATTCCTTGCAATAAATCTACCTCTATCTCTATCTCTCTATCATCTATCTATCTATCTATCTATCTATCTATCTATCTATCGACCTACTTATCAATCAATCAATCATCTATCTAAAGGATTCTACCAGAGAAACAGAATCAGTATATCTATATCTCTATTCTCTGGGACCACATTTCAACTTCACTCCAACCCCCAGGTTTCTTAGCCATTGAGCATTATTCAAGCTGGCTGTGAATTCTGCTGTCTTCCCCAGCAGTCTGTGAGTGCGCTTAGGGCAGGAATACAGTTGCCTTCCTGTGTGTAATGATGGTGCCTCATCATGGATTTGCCCTGAGTGGTCCTCCTGAATGATCTTTGGATGAATAGACGTGCAGATGCTGCGAAGCTGAGGGCAAGGTGTACTGGTGACTTCTCCCTAGGCCAGCACATCCACCTGTGGCTTCAGTGATGAACTCTGTGCCTGTGACTGCTAATCCTCCAGCTCCAGCTAAGACCTCTCCTCCGATCACCAGACCCATACCTCTAATCACCTACTGGGCCTTGTAAGGCAACAAAGTCAATATTAGCAGCAACTGAGCCTGGTACATAGGCATCCAGACTCATGGGCCCAACTGCCCAGTTTAAATCTTTGCTCCTTCACTGACAAGGTGTGAAATTATTTAATCTACGGGACTAAGTTACCTCATTTAAAAATGAAACTCATCATCACCATCATCATCTACCTTATAGGGTTTGAGGAAGAGTGAGGTAATATATGTAAAATGTAGAAAAAGGAGTCTGGAACACAGAATGTCCTCGACTGCACTAAAGACCTAATAGTTAATAATATCATGTTCCATTCCAATTGGTCTAAAGCAAAACTCAAGGTCTTCTCCAAGTTGTTTCCCTGTCTTGTATTCTCCACTCAGTAAATATGTCTACCATCCATACCCCTTCCACTTCCCAATATATTATTTTTACTATTTTTTATTTTTTTACTTAATTTTTATTGACGTATAGTTTATTTACAATGTATGTTAGTTTCTTTTTTTTCTTAAACATCTTTATTGGAGTATAATTGCTTTACAATGTTGTGTTATTTTCTGCTGTATAACAAAGTGAAAGTGAATCAGCTATATGTATACATATATCCCCATGTCCCCTCCCTCTTGTGTCCCCTCCCACCCTCCCTATCCCACCCCTCTAGGTGGTCACAAAGCACCGAGCTGATCTCCCTGTGCAATGCAGCTGCTTCTCACTAGCTATGTATTTTACATTTGGTAGTGTATATATGTCAATGCCACTCTCTCATTTCATCCCAGCTTACCCTTCCCCCGTCCCGTGTGATCAAATCCATTCTCTACGTCTGCATCTTTATTCCTGTCCTGCCCCTAGGTTTTTCAGAACCACTTTTTTGTTAGATTCCATGTATATGGGTTAGCATACGGTATTTGTTTTTCTCTTTCTGACTTACTTCACTCTGTATGACAGTCTCTAAGTCCATCCACCTCACTACAAATAACTCAGTTTCGTTTCTTATTATGTCTGGGTAATATTCCATTGTATATATGTGCCACATCTTCTTTATCCATTCATCTGTTGATGGACACTTAGGTTGCTTCCATGTCCTGGCTATTGTAAATAGAGCTGCAATGAACATTGTTGTACATGACTCTTTCTGAATTATGGTTTTCTCAGGGTAGTGGAATTGCTGGGTCATATGGTAGTTCTATTTGTAGTTTTTTAAGGAACCTCCATACTATTCTCCATAGTAGCTGTATCAATTTACATTCCCACCAACAGTAAAAGAGGGTTCCCTTTTCTCCACACCCTCTCCAGCATTTATTGTTTGTAGATTTTTTGATGATGGCCATTCTGACAGGTGTGAGATGATATCTCATTGTAGTTTTGATTTGCATTTCTCTAATGATTAATGATGTTGACCATTCTTTCATGTGTTTGTTGACAATCTGTATATCTTCTTTGGAGAAATGTCTATTTAGGTCTTCTGCCCATTTTTGGATTGGGTTGTTTGTTTTTTTGATATTGAGCTGCATGAGTTGCTTGTATGTTTTGGAGATTAATCCTTTGTCAGTTGCTTCATTTGCAAATATTTTCTCCCATTCTGAGGGTTGTTCTTTCGTCTTATTTATGGTTTCCTTTGCTGTTCAAAAGCTTTTAAGTTTCATTAGGTCCCATTTGTTTATTTTTGTTTTTATTTCCATTTCTCTAGGAGGTGGGTCAAAAAGGATCTTGCTGTGATTTATGTCATAGAGTGTTCTGCCTATGTTTTCCTCTGAGAATTTGATGGTGTCTAGCCTTACATTTAGGTCTTCAATCCATTTTGAGCTTATTTTTGTGTATAGTGTTAGGGAGTGTTCTAATTTCATTCTTTTACATGTAGCTGTCCAGTTTTCCCAGCACCACTTATTGAAGAGACTGTCTTTTCTCCATTGTATACTCTTGCCTCCTTTATCAAAGATAAGGTGACCATATGTGTGTGGGTTTATCTCTGGGCTTTCTATCCCGTTCCAATGATCTATATTTCTGTTTTTGTGCCAAGACCATACTGTTTTGATTACGGTAGCTTTGTAGTATGGTCTGAAGTCTGGGAGCCTGAATTCCTCCAGCTCCATTTTTCTTTCTCAAGACTGCTTTGGCTATTCGGGATCTTTTGTGTTTCCATACAAATTGTGAATTTTTTGGTTCTAGTTCTGTGAAAAATGCCATTGGTAGTTTGATAGGGATTGCATTGAAGCTGTTGATTGCTTTGGGGTGTATAGTCATTTTCACAATGTTGATATTTCCAATCCAAGAACGTGGTATATCTCTCCATCTGTTTATATCATCTTTAATTTCTTTCATCAGTGTCTTACAGTTTTCTGCATACTGGTCTTTTGTCTCCTTAGGTAGGCTTTTTCCTTGGTATTTTACTCTTTTTGTTGCAATGGTAAATGCGAGTGTTTCCTTAATTTCTCTTTCAGATTTTTCATCATTAGTGTATAGGCATGCAAGAGATTTCTTTGCATTAATTTTGTATCCTGCTACTTTACCAAATTCATTGATTAGCTCTAGTAGTTTTCTGGTGGCATCTTTAGGATTCTCTATATATAGTATCATGTCATCTGCAAACAGTGACAGTTTTACTTCTTCTTTTCTTATTTGGATTCCTTTTATTTCTTTTTCTTCTCTGACTGCCGTAGCTAAAACTTCCAAAATTCTGTTGAATAATAGCGATGAGAGTGGACAACCTTGTTTTGTTACTGATCTTAGAGGAAGTGGTTTCAGTTTTTCACCATTGAGGACGATGTTGGCCGTGGGTTTGTCATATATGACCTTTATTATGTTGAGGTAGGTTCCCTCTATGCCTACTTTCTGGACAGTTTTTATCATAAATTGGTGTTGAAGTTTGTCGAAAGATTTTTCTGCATCTATTGAGATTATCGTCTGGTTTTTATCCTTCAGTTTGTTAATACAGTGTATCACATTGATTGATTTGCATATATTGAAGAATCCTTGACTTCCTGGGATAAACCCCACTTGATAATAATGTATGGTCATTTTAATGTGCTGTTGGATTCTGTTTTCTAGTATCCCAATATATTTTTAATTGTGTCAACTGTAATTCATAAAGATCTCCTTTTTCTATCCTCACTGGTACCATCCTGTTTCCAGCCACCACCATCTCTTGCCTGGATGACTGCATAAGCCTCCTAAATGGTCTCCCTGCCTCTGCTCTTGCCCACTTTCTCAAATTCTACTCCTAATACAGCAGCCCAGAGGAACCCTACACAGCCTGTAACTCTAGTTACAGGATAAAGAACCTTCCAGTTCTTTCCATGTCATGAAGAATAAAATCTAAACTCTTTCCCCTGGCTTCCAGGCTGTGCCTAATCTGGCTTCCGGTCACCTCTCTGCCCTCATCTTCTGCATTTCTCCCCATTCTCCACTATGTTCTGACTACACTGACTCCTTGGCTCTTTCTGAAACACAGATGATCATCTTACCTCAAAGCCTCTATTGGTCTCCTTGGCTGAAACCTAGGTAATTCCTCCTAGTTATGCCTCAATTCATATACTATCTCTCCAAGGAAGACTTCCCCGACCTCCTACACTAGATTAAATTCTCCATTATGTGTTCTCATTGCGCCCCAGATTCCACTTTCATAGCTCTTAGCCCAGATGTCATAACTTTATTGGTATGCTCATCTGATTAACATCTTTCTCTTTCACTAAAACTAAAAGCTTCATAAGGGCAGAGACTTTATCTATTTTGTTCAAATCTGCTTCCAGTAGCTAGAAGAGTATCTAGCACATAGTAGATGCTCAAAAGTTATTAAAAGCCTGAATAATTGAGGTAACTTTTGATTTGGTGTTGGGAGATGAGCAGGGTTTGTTTGTTTTTTTTTAACAATTTAATTTACACGAGATTGTCTTTTGGGTGTTGTAGAAAGAGGAAAAGGGATTCTAGGTGAGTAAACAACATGACCAAAGGCATGAAACCATGGAAATTGAGGGTGGGTTGAGATAAAGGTAAAGGTAAAGTTGAGGTAAAGGCTTCTGCTTGGAATGGCAGAAGAAGGTATATGCGGGGCAAGCTGGGAGGTGAAATTGGAGATTATAGCAGGGGCAAGACATGTCAGACCTTGTGCTCCAGGCTAAAGAGCTTCATTTTTGTCTGGAGGGAAAGGAGGGGCTATGGAAGGGGTAAGCTATGGGAAAGAATGCCCTAAAATGAAGACTCTGCCTCCTACATCTGGCCCCAGGCATCTCTCATTCATAATAAGCCACCTCCAAGTGCTTGGGGTGCATTTTTGCAAGCCAGGCTAAGCCCCATGGAGTCCCAACAATTCACCTTCTTTCTTATGTTACATTTTCCCAAGCTTAAGAGCCCTTTTTTTTCCTTTGAGAAAAGCATGTGCTAAATCCTCAGCACCAGATGTTCCATTAACACTCATTGTTCAAAGTTAGACAACTGGGGTCAAGGGCCACGGCTATAAGTTTGGAGAGAAACTGTTGGTGCTTCTGAGAGGGGTTAGAGTCACTATAACCTCCAGATTTCAGGGCCTGGGAAGTGGACCTATGGCCAGAGTGAGGACAGACAGAATGAGAAAGAGATGACAGAGAGAGAGACAAACAGACACAATCTGAAAGCAAGCCAGAGAGAGGGTGAGAAAGACAGAGACAAATGACCACGAAGGCCTAGGAACCACAGAGAAATGACACCAGTGAGAAAGGATCAGAGGCCTAGTCAGAAACACAGATGTGTGTAACTGGTGGGTTGACTTGCTCAGCTCCTGATAAACAACTTCTTCCTTTCAGGGAAAGGTATGTATGAGCTCTGGAGTTGGAAGTTAAGTGAAAAAAGAAAGAATACCAAGGGAAGCCAAGTGAAAAATAAGCTTGTTAGCTGGTTAAGAAGTTTACCAGCAAAATTTTTATATCCATTGCTTTTCTTCCTTTCAAGCCCAAACTGTAAAAAGTATGCATGAAGGTAGGTACACAGGCTTCTCACCCACAGAGAGGAGCCCAAAATAACTAATGGCTGTCTGGGCACCCTGCTGAGGGTTTTGTCCCTAATCTGCCTCATAGTCTAGCTTCAGTCTTGGCATCTGGGAGGATCCTTGGAGACTCCACTCAGCCCTCCACTCATTCCCACACCTCAATCTGTGTCTCTAGGGCAGGAGAAAAGAGCCACTGCTGCAGCACTCTGGGATTTGCCTTGACACCGGTATCTGAGAGCTGGGTGACATTCAATGCTAAATGGAAAGAAAGAATGATGTTTTCTGTTTTTTTACTGCTGTGCTGGAGAAGGGACTGTGCGATGGCCTGTCTCTGCTTTTATTTTCAAAGTCAATTAGAAGGAAGCTTCAAGATACACGCACCCCAATGTTCATTTCAGTGCTGTTTACAATAGCCAAGACATAGAAGCAACCTGAAAGTCCATTGACAGATGAATGGATAAGGAAGATGTGGTGTGTGTGTGTGTGTGTGTATATATATATATATATATATATATATATATATATATATATATATATATATATATATAAAATATACATATACATACATACAATGGAATATTACTCAGCCATAAAAGAGAATGAAATAATGCCATTTGCAGCAACATAGATGGACCTAGAAAATATCATACTAAGTGAAGTAAGTCAGACAGAGAAAGACAAATATCATATGATATCACTTACATGTGGAATGTAAAATATGACACAAATGAACTTATTTATGAGACAGAAATAGACATAGAAAACAAACTTATGGTTACCAAAGGGGAAATGGAGCAGGGAGGGATAAATTAGGGGATTGGGATTAACAGGTACACACTACTATATATAAAATAGATAAACAACAAGGTCCTGCTGTAAAGCACAGGGAACTCTACTCAATATTCTGTGATCTCCTATATGGGAAAGGAATCTGAAAAAGAATAGATATATGTATATTTATAGCTGAATCACTTTGCTGTACAGTAGAAACTAACACAACATTGTACAGCAACTATACTCCAATAAACTTTTTTTAAAAAAGGAAGATTCACATACTCTGGTGATGGAGACGATGCTACCGTCCATGGTCCCCTTGTGAAGAGAACCTGCCGCAAGGCAGGGAGGACAAAGTCTGGATTGTATGGGGCAAGAACTTCATTCTGTTCTGCCACACTGCTGGCTTTGGGCAACCTCTTCCACTCTCTGGGATTCTGTATTATCTGTCCAACAAAGCAAAGGGACAGGTGATCACTGAGGGACCTTCCACTTATGACATTCTAGGAGTCTCAATGTTTTAAGACACCCAACCAAGACTCTCTTGACCATCTTGGAAATATAAGTTGAATGTTTTTACCACTGGGTAGACTCATAACAACCTGAGCAACTATACCAAAAGGGTGTGCATTGAGAGCTGGTGTTCAACATTGAATAGAGGTTGAATGTGACATGTCTTAGAACTCTGTTCTTGATTTTGATGAGCCCAAAATTTGAAGATAGAAGGTGTATTTACCAAATTTTCCAACAATACAAGGCTTGGAGAGAAGGATGTAGCCATTATTAATTGCAGCATCCTGGTCAAACTCAACAGAAGACTTTTTAAAGGGTCACATAGAAAGCCATCCTGTTTTTAAAAAATAAATTTTGTGCCCCTAATTCAAGATCTCTGGCTCAGAAGAAACTCAAGAGAAAAATCCCTAGTAGGGTTGACCACAAAGCTCAGAAGGGGTCCAGAGTGTGATGTGGCTAGAGAGTGAGCTGTCCAAGAAGGAGCGGGGAGTGACTCTCCACTGAGCAGACTGGGCCCAGAGTCTCGAGCTTAGTTCTGGGCCACACACTTGAACAGGGTTGGAGACAACCTGGAGTGTGAAAAAGAAAACTAGCAGGATAGGTGAAGAGGAGAGATAAGTGAAAGGACTGTTCATCACGGAGAAGAGCAGATTCTTGCAGGGGACATGGCCACCCTCCGGAGGTCTCTAAAAGTCTGTCCTGGTGCGGAGAGAATAAGCCTGCCTGCTTATGGGCCCCAGAAGGAAATCCTAAGATGAGCCATCAGGCTGCAAGTTAGAGGAACCAGTTGGTTCCTGGAAGGCTGTTTTGTCAACATCAAAAAACAAGTGCCTTCTGTGGTCCCTGATCCCAATAACAGATTGGACTTCTTCATGAGTACATTCTAGCTGTGAGTCTAAGGAAGTGTTCCCTGATGACTGTAGGACTAGATGTCAGGGATCCTGCAGTGGGTCCCCTGGGCATTGTGGAAGGCCAGATGAGTGAGCTGTACCCTTCAGAGGCTGAGAAGTCTTTTTCTTACACTCCTGGCCACACATTTGCTCATCATTCATTCATTCAACAACCCTTTCCTGAGAACCAAAGAAGACTCAGACCTTGTCAACAAGGAGCTTCTGGGCCAGAAGGTTTCCTGTGGAAGCAAGATGCCCCCTGAGCTATGCATCAGCAATAACTGTGCTGAGAGCAGAGAAACCTTTGCACAGAGGGCTGTCCCTCTGCTATATGACCCCTGTGCTGGAGATGGAGGCCGTCTGTCAGCTGGAGAGCTGGCCCAGCCTGGGATGCGGCATAGAGCCCCACAGGAGCTACACTCAACACCTTGCCTGGGACTGAGCCGTGACTTTAACATCATTGGCACCATGGTGTTTGCAGCGTCCTGCTCTTGCCTATCACCAGAACCATAGTGGCACTTGGTGGCATCACAGGCAGCAGAGACACCAGGGAGCCCTCCCGCAAGGAGGTGTGCCTCACCAAGGGTGAGAATGGCCAGACTGCAATGACACCAAAGCTTTGGAGATGAACTTGCCAATTAGTATGGAAAAGAATGAGGTCCCAGGGGCTTCAGCACTCTGAATCTGTCCCCTCTCTTTCAGAGAAGCAAGAATTTTGGAGGCAGCCTGGAGTTCCTCATGAAGCAGGAGAGTCACTGTGGGCCCCTGAGGGCAGAGTTGATGAGCCACAGCCCAAATCTCCACACTCCTCAGTATTTAACTGGCAAATTCATGTACCGTGGCATGGAGGTGGATTTGGTTACCAGAGACGCTGTAAGAATGCACAAATGTGGAGCTTGTTTGTCAGTCCCCCCTCACAGGGCTCCCTGCTGCCTCCTTCCACTGGTCTGGGATAGAAGCAGCCAACAGCCCCTTACCTCATAGTTTGCATACATAACCCACTGCCTTGCACACCTGGGCTAAAAGCCCAGGCTCATGTCTCTTTGGGGTGGGGGCTCCAGTTTTGCCTGGGCATACCAGGAGAGGAATTATAAGTGTTTGCTCTCCTAGGGCTACTGGCTAGCCAGGGCATCACCAAGCTTCCTTGGCATCCTTCCATCTGAGCTGACCTGTGAGGCTGGTGAACCACAGGTGAGCTTGGGTGCAAAGCCACAGAGGCAAAACTGATTGCTCCAGGGGCTGGGCTCCCTGTATTGGGCTGCCCTGGTTGGATCAACTGCCCCTGGCTGCTCTAAGGTAATTTGGCATTTCTGCCCCTGCTGCAGAGGCCATTTATCAGCCTGATAGATATTTAATCTGCAACCAGAGCGGCAAGCACAGTGATAGCTGTAGATAGAGGCCAGGGGAGACTCACAGTCCACACGGACAGGGCTGACTTTATCATGGACACATAGATAATGAAGGGAGTTGATGAAGCTGCCTTTATGATCAGCATGAAAAGCCCTGATGCTCCATGGTTCTGCAGTGCACTGTATGCATTTCAACAAGGAGACAGGCAGCAAGTAAGCAGGCAAAGAGGCTGGGCAGGGAGAGGTTCCCCACTCTGAACGTAGTAAGCAGGGTTACACCCTTCATTCTTACTACTGCCATTGCTGCCACCACCACTGATGCCAGGTCCTTCTCTGGGCTCCCTCCACCCCCCCAGCACATGCCAGGGTTTCCAGGGTCTTCCTAAAAGACTCCGAATCTCCTGTGGAGGAAGGAAGAGAGAATGGCCACTGATAAAGGTTCAGAGGAGGTAACTGATTGTTCTTGGGATTAGTTGAGGCAAAACAAACTGGGCAGGGGGTTGGATCACAGGGCCAATCAGGTTCTGCCTTTCACAGCAGGTGTGTGGGAAATAGGCTTACAGTTGCTTCTGGAAGACCAGAGTTCTCCTTACATAGGACACCTGTTTAGTTTCAAAAGCTAGCTGAGAGGGGCAACTGCTTGCAGAAAAAGACCACCGCAGGATATTTACGATGATCTCCAATGTTTCTTTTTCCTTTTGCACTGCCACGAGACAAGAGGAAATACAAGGGGTCAAGGAGCCATGGTAGATACCTCCTAGGTGAACAGGGCTCTCGGGGAGGCCAAACAGTTACCCCCCGAGTTATTCAACCAGCCGCCACAAGTCTGTCCAGCTGAACTGAGACAAAATGTTGGCTGGTTGCCTGGGAATAGAACTTGATGAAAAACGTCTGGAAGGCCTCGAGCCTACCAGAGGCAATGCTGCAGGACTTTCTCTTCAAGCCTGGCTGTATCATTTGCTTTGTGGATGGTGGTGGGAGGTTGGTGACTAGGGACCTACCTTTCTTCAGCTGCGTGCATTTAGAAACCTGTATCTCTTTTTAGAAACATCGAGTCTAATAAATATGTATACTTATCTATTTAAATCAGTAATACTGCTTCTGGGCTAACTGACTTTCAAATGTCAGTCCAACCTTGCAATACTCTTGTTATGTTTTGTGATAATAATGTATTATGGATAAATGGAAACACAGGCTACGTTTTCTTTGATCCAGTTAGTGACGTTTGTGAGAAGCCAAGCTGTAAGACCATGAGGCAGTAATCTCAGTGCCACTATTCCCTCAAAGTTTATTTAAATTGGAACAAAGTGCAGGGCAATGGTCAACTGTTTCTGATATGCTTATCTCGTAAATTTAAGTCTTGACAGGGAGGGTCAAGAGCTTGGTGCGAAGCCTCTCTTACAGGGCTGGCTGCTCAGCAGGCCCTTGGAGATGCTTGTGAAATAAATAGGTGAATGAATGCCCAGCTCCTTATCCCCAACCCTCTTCTTTCCTCGGAAGTTTGACTGTTTCTCTCAAAATTTTCATTCTCATCTGCCAGCTTGTCCACAATAGTGTGGGAGTCGTGAGAATACAGCTGGCTGAGATCCAGGATAATCGAAACTCTGTGTGTAGGTCATCATTTTACTCTTTTTACAACTTTTCCTTTTTTTTTTTGAGTTGTATTCTTATTGGAGCTTCTGCTTCTTCTTTCAGATTCCAGGTTTTTTAAGCCCTTTACCCTCAGATGTGTACTGTGCTTGCAATTGGTAGAGTCCTTAGGCTTCCGGCTTCGACCCTCCTCGATTTCACAGGCTTCCATTTCAGCTTGGCTAGCAAGGCCAGCTCTGCCTGAGATTTCATACCTGGATGAGCAGCAGCTGGCTTTGCCCCCTGCTCGTCTCCCAACAGCCACGCTCTACTCTGTAGGCTCACAGACACCCTGTGCTTGGGTCCCATCTTGGACGCAGAGGGCCTTCAACTGAAGGAATTCCAGGCATCTGGTGTCTGGCCCCAGTTTATCTCCCACTGACACTTCCCACACACTCCACCTACAGGGGCCAACCCCAAGGGCAGCTTGTGTCTTCCAACTTTTTTGCCTTTGCAACTGCCTTTCCTTCTCCCTAGACTGCCCTCTTCAAAATGTATTAACAGAGTTTCCATTTTCAAATCTCAATTCAAATAACAACCTCTTCCTGCAACCTTCCCTACTCCTTAATGGATTCCAAGAATCTTTAAGTTGGAAGAAAGCTGTGAACTTCTCTAATCCAATACCCCATTACACAGACAGGAAAACTGCAGCCCAGGGAGGGTCAGGGCACGCCAAACACCACAGAGCACATCAGAAGCACAGCAGGGACGCAAATGACACTCTCCTGACATTTACATTGCCTCATTCTGCTCCCTCTTCCGTACCAGGTTGCCAGTTGTCCCTAAGCAGTAGAAATAAAGCAAACACCTATAAAGCCTCACTGCTCAGAAAGATTAGGGGAAATATTGGAAGAAAACATTTCAAAATATTAATTGTGGCTATCTTCGGGTGGGTGGAATGTAGACGACATTTTCTGCATCTTTCTCTTATTTGAAATGTTTCAAATGTTCTTTAATGAGCATATACTGCTGGTAAAATGGAGAAAGTCAATACATATGCAAAAATGAAAGAGGAATACGAATAGGAGGAGGAAGGTTGGGGGAATGTGGGTGTGGGAAAATTTTGGAGAGCCCAGTGCTTCTTTAACAGGCTTTACACATCCCTCATGGGTGGAGGAAGCAAGCCAGCTCTCCTCTAGATTAAGAAACACACAGCTCTCACATCAATCCCAGCCCCAGCTGTGTCCCAGGGCAGAGGCCGCCTGTCCCAGAATTACTGACCTCCTGACCCATATCTGCAGTGGTGACTTCATGCTTCATCTTTATGGATTTTTTGGGTTACTGGGCACCCTTGCAAATACTGAGCTATCATCTATTCAGTGCCATGTTCTAGGGTGTGGGCTATGGGATGAGTGTGATAGAAACAGGAATCAGATGCCATTGCTGGCCTGGAGGGACTCTCAGTTAAGTGAAGGAGACAGATGTACACACACAGATGAGGCAAAAGCGGGACGGAGGGGGCTCAGCAATCCCCCCAGATGCCGGGGGGATGACGTCAAGCCTGCCCATGCAACACAGCTGTCTTCATGGAATGACATCGCAGCAGCTGCTTTCATGGCTGCAGGAATCGGCTTAGCTCCTGCCTGCTGAGCTTGGCATGACCAGGGTGGATCCTCACAGGCATACGTCGCCCCCTTCAGAAGAGGCCTGAGCTCTGGGACTGAGACCTCATCTCCACAGTCTTCTACCTACATCATCAGGGGTGAAGAGGGCCCATGTCTGGATCCGGTAGGGGTTCTTTGAACAGCCTCCATGTAAAATGCTGAGCGGCCCCTCGAGCAGTGCACTGGGCCTGGCACAGTGGGCCTTTGCCCTGCTTTAGCTCTTGGTTTTGTCTCCTTCTCTCACAGCGCACCCACTCCACCTCCAGCTCTCTGCTCCTATGGGCAGGACTGTCACAAAGCTGCATCCACTTGGCTTTCCTCCCTTCCTCTTTCTTCTTGCTGCCAGGGAGGCCTTTACAGCCCTACCACCAACCTCCCCACCGCCAGGAGTGAGGCCCTTTACCAGCCTGGCAAGCATTGCAGAAGAACCCGTGTTCTGCTTCTGAAAGCCAGGGCATAGCGGGTCCTCAAAACTGTCTTTCTGGAGTCCCCTGGTGGTCCAGTGGTTAGGACTCTGCGCTTTCATTGCAGGGGGCATGGGTTCGATCCCTGGTCAGGGAACTAAGATCCCATAAGCAGCACGCAGCCCAAAACGAAAAAAAAAACAAAAGAAAACCCTGCCTTTCCCTGCTCATGGCTAGGTGGGGGGAGGTGCACGGTACAGGAACATTGGAAAGTAGGACTGCCAGGACAGTAGCTCTGGGCCACCAGGAAGTGGAGCTGGAGGGAGGCTGGCCACAGTGTGATCTCATGCACTGTTAGAACCATCCCAACCCACTGGGCTGTTTCTCAGAGCAAACTGAGTTTTCCCAGTGTGAATGGACTCTGTGCTGGACGAGCAAAGGGAGTGGGAAAACCAGGAATCTACGCCAGGGGCTGGAGACTTCAGAGGACATGGCATTGGAATGGGCTCAAAACTTTCTGGGTCAGTGACGATTGGAGCTGGCCCTTGCAAAGTGCCCGGGCCTTCCACAGAGAGCAAAAGGGCTGTGTAAGTAAAGGTCTCTGGGGACAAGAGCTTCAGTGTATCTGGCATGTCAGGTGTGGTGTAGGAGGAGCACCCAAAGAGCCTGGGATAGTTCAGGTCCCATTGGGTTGAGATTTGCAGCTTCCATGATATGCTTGTGGGCAAGGCTGGGCTGTTCCACATGCCACTACCCCTCAAGTCACTGTGGCCCAAGGACGCAGGGTGTGGCAAAAGAGGGGCCACCCTTATGCATCCCTCCTGGACATCATCTTCATTTTCTGCTACCTTTGGCTGGCATGCTGGAGTTTGTGAGTGATGATGAGCCCTGATAGTTTCATTCGAGTTACATGAGTTTATCAGTTGCAGGGCATGAAAGACAATATTTACTGTGTTGGCGCTGAGCCAGAGTGGTGGGTGTGTGTTTCCTGCCACTGGAAGTATGTCTTCCATTTGGTTTTGGGTTAATTGTGGCCCCTGGAGACATGCAGACAGAGCCAACTTGCACACCTGACAGTCGGAGCCTTTCTTCAGCAGCCACATGTCACACGTTACCCATGCACACACCCACCATCCTCAGCTTCCTGAGGGTCCTCAGAGGCCTCAGGTGGGCTGGGAGATATGGAAATAGGAAGCAGGGCTTCCTGCAGTCAGTGCTTTAAAACAACATGCTATTGCTTTTAGAGGGATAGGAGGTGGGAGGAAGAGGGAGAGAAAGAGAAATTACTTGTTTTTCACTAGGAAAGCGGCTTAGGAATCATATTTTCAGTCAGTGCTTCTGTTATGGGCTGAATTGTGTATCCCTAAGATTCATATGTCGAAGTCTTTATCCCCAGTATCTCAGAATGTGACTATGTTTGAAGATAGGGTCTTAAAAGAGGTGATAAAATTAAAATGGGGTCATTAAGGTAAGCCATAATCCAATAGGACTTGTATCTTTATGAGAAGAGGACATTAATACAGACATATACAGAGGGAAGACCATGAGAGGACACTGGGCCATCTACAAGCCCAAGGAGAGAGGCCTGGAACAGAACCTGCCCTCTCAACCCTCAGAAGCAACCAAGTGCCCACACCTTGATCTTGGACTTTTCCAGCCTTAATGACCCCAATGCATTGCTGTTGTTTAAGACCCCCAGTCTGTGGGACTCTGTTTCAGCAGCCTGAGTAAACTGATACAGTCTTCTTTAATGCTAGGAAGTCTAAACATCACAGGACAGCTGGTTAAACTGCAGATTCATGGGCTTATGCTCAGATACTGTGACTTAGTAAGCCTGGGATTGGGGCCCCCTGCTCCGCAGGGCAGTCTGAAACATATTGTCCTTGGGCCACACTTTGAGAAATTGGGACTAAGATATTGGACTTGGACTCAAAAGTACTCAGTTTGAATCTCAGCCCCCAAACTTAGTCATCTTGTGACCTTGGCCAAGTGAGGTTGCTTTCTGGGCCTCAGTTTCCTGCCCTGTAGAATGGGGTTAACACTTCCTTTCATACCTAGCCCATAGGATGCTGATGAACATGTATGTGAAGAGAAAAGCTCTGGTTTTCTGTCAGGAATGGTGTCTTAGTCGGGACTGCCATAACAAAATCCCGTAGACTGGGTGACTTAAACAACAGATATTTATTTCTCACAGTTCTGGAAGCTAGAAGTTTGATATTAAGGTGCCAGTATGATCGGCTTCTGGTGAAGACTCTCTTCCTGGCTTGTAGATGACCAACTGACCAGCTTTTCACTATGTCCTCACATGGGGGAGAGAGAGAAAGAGAGAGAGAGAGAGAGAGAGAAGGAGAGAGGAAGAAGAAGAAGAACAAGAGGAAGAGGAGGAGGAGGGAAGGGCATGAGCACTCTCTGGTGTGTCTCTTTGCAAGCACACTAATGCCATCACGAGGGCCCCACCCTCAGGACCTCATCTAAACCTAATTTTTTTCCAAAGACCTCATCTACACATACCATCATATTGTGGGGTTATGGATTCAACATATGACTTTTGGGGGACACACATTCAGTCCATTCCAATGGTACCAATGAGCTTGCAAGTCCAACTTAGACCCTATATGTGATTCCCCAGATCTCTGAGACTCAGGGTCTGCCTTTCAAGTGACTGCACCATGAAATCAACCTTGAGTCCTTGCTCCTTCTTTGATTCTTCCTTGCGGTTACTCACCCTTCCTGAGCAGAGGGGCTTCTGTGGCTTGGTTGCCCCAGAATGGAGGATATGGAGATAGGGGTGGGTGTGTAGCTGGTGGGCCATCAGACAGGCCATACTAGTAAAACTTTTCTATAGGCAACTCAAAGGTGCTGGGGCTTCCTTAGGTGATACCTGATCTGGCACCAGGCCTTTCTGGAGGGCTGGCTCAGCATATTGCTCAGACATCAAAAGGTATAAATCCAAAAGCAAAACTACATTGACAGTTAATATGGCATTTCACTGAAGACTTCAAGGAGAGCCCAGGGAGCTATTATATATCATAAAGGAACATTTATTAAATACCCTCTTTAAACATGTTGGCTCTTTTCTGAAAATTCATCTTTTATGGTGGCTGCCTCATTCCTCTTTTCTCTCCTCCAACCCTGTGCTCCTCAGCCTTTCTAGCCTCTCAATCCACGTTCCAGCTCAAGCTTTGGCAGAGCATTTTCTCAGTCAGAGGCTATTGCACGTCTGGGAAAATCTAATGTCCCTGTCTGCCAGCCTTGCTTCGTGGGCTATACTCCCCACCTCCTAATCACAGGCCCAGTTGGCTCTGGGTATGCTGTGTGAGCACAGAGCCCTTAACCATGGTCTTTTTCATAGTGGAGGCTGTTTCCATGCCTTAGTTCCTGCAGGCCAGGTCCCTGTCTCAAGCCCACTCCTTCCCAGCTTCTGCTTTTGCTACACATCAACCATGTATACAGTCCAGCACCCTCCCATCTCAAAGTTCATGGGGCAACATTGTTGGAAGGTTCTCAGTCAGGAGTAATTTAGGCCAGCTTTTCATTTTACAGATGGGAGGATTTGGGTCCAGGAATAGGAAGGACCTTACCCAGGGCCCCACAACAAGGTAAGCAGAGGATCATTACAAAGGTGGTGACCAATACCAGTTGGGCTTTCACAGTCAGTTCAGAGGCCTGAAGGTGCTGGGCAGAAGCACCCTGGGTCTTCAGGGAGCTGGAAGCTGATAGATCTGAAGCACCCGCTGGAAGCAGAGCTATATCTTCCAATGTTTAATCAGGTCTGGCCCCTCCTGATCCACCAGGTTGCCAATGGTCCTGGATAATCGGCATTCATTCTGGCCTCTCCCGCAAATCTCACCTCCCCTCACCATCCTTGCATCCCGTGTTCCCCCTCACACCATCTCTGGTGTTCACCTAATTCTGTCTAACTCCTTCCCTCTGCCTAACTCTGGCTGTCTTTCTGTCCTATGCTGTGAGGTGAAGTGAAATCTGAGCCTGAAGGCAGGAAGAGAAGGACATGGTGGGGAGGTTTCTATTGCTGAGGTGGCAGGAGAATGAAAGGGGTTTGTTCTGCTGGGAATGTGGGCTTGGCAAGGGAATTGTGGTTTCCTGCTTCAAAGCCATTCTCTGACTCTTGGTTTCTCTCTTGGAAAGGCCTGGCAGCACTGTGGTGTGGAAAAAAGCATGGGGTTAGGAGTCTGGAAAGCTGGATTCAGATCCTGACTTGGCTTCCTTTCTGAATGTGGCCTTGGGCATGACCCAGACTCTCCCTGGGCCTCTTTCCTGTCTTCCTGGTGGGGCAAGTCACAGCCCCTGCACAGACTGGAGGTGGCAAGCAATAAGAGGTGGGAGGTGCAGCATTCAGCCCTGTGCTTTGCATACAAAGGTCCTGCCTGTGTGGGCACTGGCTGCCAATCTCCCAGGCTAGGCTCTTCCAGACTGTAGTCAGAAAATATGATAAGGGGGGCCTCAGGCCTTTCTGCCTGGAAGAGATCGTAGGAAGATGTTGCCCAGTTGGTGCATTTCTAGCACCATGACATTGAAATGGCATTGGTAAGGCAGAAATAGGCAGACATCCTGGGGATGGATCTTCAGGGGAATCAGGAAGCAAGGCTAGTGTGCCTGTGGGTAGAGGTATCTCTGTCTCTTGACTCCCCATTCCACTTATCTTCTTGCTTTCAGGTGGACTTCTTTAACACTTGGGGGAGGAGAGGGACTGTCACAGCAGGCATCTCACTCTCTACATGTACAGACGTGTAGCAGCAGACCTGGCAGAAGACCTCTGAGAGTGTTCCCAGCCAGAGCATCCTTGTTAAAGCCACTGTCACCTCCCCCTCTGTAACTGGTCTTCCTGCGTTATGGACTGCATGTTTGTATCCTCCCAAAATTCTTTTGTTGAAGTCTTTATCCCAAATATGATGGCATTAGGAGGTGGGGTCTTTGGGAGGTGATTAGGTCATAAGGATGGAGCCTCATGATGGGATTAGTGCTTTTATAAGAAGAGACATGACAGAGCTTGCTTCCTCTCTCTCTGTTCTCCACCATATGTGGGCACAGAAAGAAGATTGCCATATGCAAAACCAGGAAGAGGGCTTTCACCAAGAACCCAACTGTGTTGGCACCCTGATATCAGACTTTCAATCTCCAGAACTGTGAGGAATAAATCTTCTGTTTAAGCCACTCAGTCTATTGTATTTTGTTACAGCAGCCTGAGCAGACTAATACATTCTTGGCTTGCCTCCCAATCTGTTCTTTGCTCAGCAGCTAGAGTGATTTTTTAAGCACTTTATTGAAGTATAATTGATGTACAGAAAACTGTATGTATTCAATATATACAATTTAATGATTTTGGAGTTAAGTATACAGTGTGAAACCATCACCACAATCTATACCATAAACACATTCGTCACCTCCAAAAGTTTCCCCTTGCCCTATCTATCTATCTATCTATCTATCTATCTACCAGCTACCTACCTACTTATTTTGATAAGAACACTTAAAATAAGATCTACTTTCTTAGCAAATTATTAGGTATACAGTACAGTATTATAAGCTATAGGCACCATGCTGTTCAGTAGGCCTCTAGGGCTTATTCTTCCTGTTTAACTGAAACTTAGTATCCTTTGACTAATAACTCCCTGTTTTCCACTTCCCTGAGCCCCTGGAAACCATCATTCTAATCTCTGTTTCTATGAGTTTGACTATTTTATTCCTCATATAAGTCATATCATGTAGTATTTGTCCTTCTGTTTCTGGCTCATTTCACTTAGTATAATGTCCTCCAGGTTCATCCATGTTGTTGCAGAAGACAAGATTTCTTTCTTGTTTTTGAGACTGAATAATATCCCATTGTGCATATATTTATATACACCACATTTTCTTTATCCATTCATCTGTCAGTGGACATTGAGGCTGCTCTACATCTTGGCTATTGTGAACAATGCTGCAGTCTATGTGGGAGTGCAGGTATCTCTTCAAGACCCTGATTTAATTCTTTTGGATATATACCCAGAAGTGAGGTTTCTGGATCACATGGAAGTTCTAGTTTTAGTTTTATGAGTGATCTCCATGCTGTTTTCTACAGTGGCTGCACCAATTCATATTCTCGCTAACAGTGCACATCTTCATCAATACTTGTTTCTCTACATCCCATCCCCACCAGCACTTATTTAACTTTTGTTTTTTTGATAATGGACATTTTAGTAGGTGTGAGGTGATATCTCATTGTGGTTTTGATTTCCCTGATGATTAGTGATGTTGAGCACCTTTTCATGTACCCATTGGGTATTTTAATGTTTTATTTGGAGAATAAATGAATTCAGGAAAGCTGCATGATACAAAGTCAAAGTATAAAAGTCAGTTATGTTTCTATACACTGACAATGATCTATCGAAAGAGGAAATCAACAAAGCAATGCCATTTACATTAACATCAAAAAGAATAAAATACTTAGGAATAAGCTTAAGCAAAGAGGTGAAAGACTTGTACACCCCATACTACAAAGCATTGATTAAAGAATTTTAAAAGACACAAATAAATGGAAAGATGTCCCATATTTATTAATTGGAAGAATTAATATTGTTAAAATATCCATAATATGCACAGTGATTTACAGATTCAATGCAGTCTTTACCAAAACCTCAATGGCATTTTGTATAGAAATAGAAAAAAATCATAAAATTCATATACAGCCACAAAAGACCCCGAATAGCCAAAGCAATTCTGAGCAAGAAGAACAAAGCTGGAGGCATCACACTTCCTGATTTCAAAATATATTACAAACCTACTGTAATCAAAACAGTGTGGTACTGGCACAAAAACAGGTATATAGATCAATGGAATAGAACAGAGAGCCCAGAAATAAACCCTCACGTATACAGCCAAGTGGTTTTTGACAAGCATGCCAAAAATACACGATGGGGAAATGCTACTGGGACAGATGGATTTCCACACACAAATAATGAAATTGAACCCTAATCTTACATCATATACAAAAATCATCTCACAATGGATTAAAGACCTGAAAGTGTAAAACTCTCAGAAGAAAACATAGGGAGAAACCTTGATATTGGCCTTGGGAATGACTTCTTGGATATGACATCAAAAACAAGGCAGCAAAAGCAAAAATAGACAAGTGAGACTACATCAAACTAAAAAGCTGCTGCACCACAAAGGAAACAATCAACAAAACGAAAAGACAACTACACATGGGAGAAAATATTTGCAAACTACATATCTAATATTGAGTGATTTAAAAATGCAAATTAGCTCTCTATCCTGCTAAAATCTCCCATGGTTACCTATTGCAGAGAATAAAACTCATCCTTCTTATCGACCTCCAAGGCTCCAAGTTACCTGGCTCTACCTACCACTCCAACCTCATCTGGTACTACTCTTGCCTCATTCCCCATATGCCAACCCCATGGGATTTCTTTCCTCCTTTTCCTTAAATAGACCAAGCTCAGTCTCTCTTTAGAGCTTTAGTATTTACTTTTTCATTTGCTTGAAAAGCTCTACCTCTCAGATCATTATGTGACTGACTCCTTCTAGTTAATCACTTTCAACTCAAATGTTATTTCCTCACAGAGGCCTTCTCTGAACCGGCCAAACTAATGCAGCTACAGGGCTATAAACACGTTGCCCCGAGTCTTCTTCCTTAGGGCACTTATCACTCTCTGAATTCTCTCTGTATGTGTGTTTGTTTACTTGCTTTTTGTGCATCTCTTCCACTTGAATGTAAGCTCCACAGGGCCAAGACATTGTCTCCCTTGACCTTCACTGTATGTCCAGTGTCTGATACTCAGCAGGCACTAGGAAATGTTTGGGGAGTGAATGAATGAGCAAGTGATGTGTAGAAGTTATTCAAGGAAAGGGAAAGGTGAGGAAGGCAACCGTATATAATCCCCTAGGCAGAGTTAGACACCCTGGTCTTTTAGCCCTCATGCTTTGATCACAATGTGTGATAATGTACTTGCTATATGGCCACCTCCCCACCAAAGATGCTAAACCCCATGAGGGCCAAGATCATTTTTGTCTTATTCACCACTGTATGATTTGTGTCTCAGTATACCTGGTACAAAAGGAGATCCTCAATAATTTTTTGTTCGTTGGTTGAATCTATCCTCTTCAATTGATGGAGCGTAGATGGAATGAAACCCAACAGAACTATCTTTTACAAATGAGAAAAATGAGACCCAAAGAGACTTGTCCACTGTCATACCCAAGTCAGTCCAGAATGTAGGTGTTAGCAGCAGGACTATTTTCCTGTAAGTGATTTAAAAGTTAGCTCAAGTGAGATGGTTTTTCAGAGCTGAGTAACTAAGCAAACAGAAAGCCAATCTATTATGTTTGCTTGGAGATGAGGCATACTCAATGAAATACCACATCGTCCAGGGCAGGACTAACCTGGCAAGATACAGGAATAGAGCAGTTATGTTGAGCCCTGGAGTGCAACTGCCCACACTAATAAGATCCAGACTATCTTTCCACTCTTCCACTGCCTCCTCTTCCCAGAAACACCAGCCAGATGCCCTCATCCTATAGAAGGTATTGCCCCAAGCATTTGATGTGGCGGTCACTAGCAAGGTCAATGTTTGCTTAGGCCAGGCTTCCAGAAGTCTTAAGATCTTAAGAAGACAGGCTTTAGAGTCAAACAGATTTAGATTTGAATCCTGTATTTTCTACTTACAAAAATTGACCATGGTCAAGTGATTCACCTCTCTGAACCTCAGTTTCTTCCTCTCTAATTTGGGTATAGTAAGAATAAGATCTATTATGCAGGGCTTTGTGAGAATTAGATGAGAAAATGTGAGTACTTATGCCACTCTGGGTTCATGTTCTTGGATCTTTAGATGTCTGCCCACTTTGTAGTCAAGTGACTTCTTATGATCTTTAAGGATAGAACTGTTGTGTTTAAATCTCTGGGTGCCTCATTTGCTCCCAGTACAAAGCTGAGCACAGAGTGGGTACCAGTGCAGGCTGCCACCTGTCTGGGATCTAAGACTCAATGAGGATAGGAAGAGCTGTTGCCAGCAAGCTGGCACACTTTGTTTTTTACATGTGTGCAGTTGAAGTAGGGGATACCATGCCTAACTCTAAGGAAACAGGCAGACCAAACTTCTGAGGGGACAGGTAAGCAGGATGGCTTGTTTTCAGGTTACCCCATGGCAGTTACAGTACATGAAGGCAACTCCAATATAGCAGAGTTGTATTCTGGGACCAACAGTGCTTTCCAGAATAGATTCACGGGTAGGTACATGCAGTTATTAAGCACTACCTCTGCCCCAGCCTAACTCACTTCTTGACCTAAGCTACTAGATACCAAACTAACGGGAATGGAGATAGGCCAGGAAGCCATGGCTCCTGTGTTCTTAGCTACAGGAAGGAAGTCTTTGGCTTGGAGATCTGAAACACAGGCAAGGGAAGAGACAAGATTGAGGTTGTGGAGAAAGGATTGGTCTAGAGCACTGTTGGATTAAAGAACTTGTCTAGAAAGGAGCCAGAAGCAAAGCCTGCTCCTTGGCTGCAGCCTGAGCTACAAACTACCACCCAACCAACTCAGAATCACTCAAAAAGCAAGACCATAATAGATTCAAAAGCTGCTTTTTTATTGCCTGAAATGGAGGCAGGGCTGACTTTGGAGAAGATGCTTATTTAGTTGGAAGTATCACTGTGAGCAGCTGTACTGATTATGTCCATAGTAAATATTGATATATGGTAAATCCCAAACCAGCACCTATATTTGTACAGCCTCCCCATCTATCACAAGCCCCAGCCATGCTTGTGATGAAATGCAGAGTACGTCATTCATTGGCACCCATTAAGTTGGAGAGAAGATAGTCATCAAACATGGTGATGTCTAATAAATGAATTTAAATTTGGTGTCTAGCAATACTTTATTCCATTGCTTATCATTTCTCTCTTGTGTCTTCAATCTCTCTTGAATTTTTATTCCTGCCCAATGACTGTCCCAATCTTTTCCTTCCCTTTATCAACAAACTTTTTTTTAAAAAGTAGTCTGTTCTCACTCCTTCTTGAAGCCACAGCAATAAAGTTATCACCACCAACACCACTCTACATAATACTTCTTTCACAAACATTGAAGTGACCAAATCCAGAGGTCTCTTCAGTCTTTATTGATCTTGAATTCTTGGTCACCAGGTCACTTTCTAGGTTTTCTCTTCTGGTGTCAGTGGCATCACACTATTCATCTAGATTGTCTTTGCTCTCTTCTTCACTTATTCTTCCTCCTCTTAGGTGTTGGTGTTCCCCAGAGGTCTTCCATAGGTCCTCTTCTCATTCTACAGTCTCTCTAGGAAAGAGCATGTTTATCTACATATTGATGACTTCCCACCTTTATATTTAGGCTCTTGAATGTGAGACCCTAGGTGGTCTCATTCATGTCCATGGTTTCATTTATCATCTATATGCAGAAGACACACAAGCTTATCTTTAACTCACAACTTTCTTCTGAACTCAGACCTATATGTCTGGACTGTCTACTCTACACCTTAACTTGGATATCCAACAGGCACCTTAAATCACACTTGTCCAAAACTGATCTCCTGCCCTCTTTCAGTGTTCCAATCTTAGTGAATGCTGTATCAGCCACTCACTTGGCCAAACTAAAATGTGGGTGTCATCCTTTACCTCTCCCTTTGCTTCATGCCTCCTCCCATACCCTGCTACTTAACATCATTGCTCTTAAGATAAAGACAAAAATATTTAGTATGGCCTACAAAGCCTTATACATCCTGGCTCCTAGCTATTTTTTCCACCATATTCAGCACCATATTCACCCATGATCATGCTGCTTAAAATGCAATGAGCTTATTTCTGTTCCTTGAACACACCATGCTTCCTTCTACCTAAGGCTTTTACACTGACTGATGCTTAGATCTTCAACTACTTAGTCCCTCCTCATTCCTTAGATCACAGATAAAGGGTAACTTCCTCAGGGAGCCCTTCTTGGACCTTAGTCACCCTTAGACCATGCCCTTCTCCTTTAGAGAAATTAAAAAAATTAATAGACTTTATTTTTTAGAAAGGTTTTTGATTCACTGAAATATTGAACAGATAGTACAGAGAGTACCCATATACCTCTCCACCCTTCACAGTTTCCCCTATTATTAACATACTACATTAGTGTGGAACATTTGTTATAATAGTGAGAGTTATAATATTGACACGTTATTAACTAAAGTCTGTAGTTTATTCAGATTTCCTTAGTTGTTACTTATTGCCCTTTTTGTATTCCAGGATACCACAACATATTTAGTTGTCTAAATATATGTCTCCGTAGGCGTCTCCTGACTGTGACAATTTCTCAGACTGTCCTTGTTTTTGATGACTTTGAAAGTTTTGAGGAGAACTGTTCAGGTATTTTGTACAATACCCCTCTATTGGGATTTGTCTGATGTTTTTCTCATGATTAGACTGGGGTTATGTTTTCTGGGGGCAGCAAAATCACAGAAGGAAAGTGAATTTTTAATCACACCATATCAAAGCAACATACTACCTACATCACTTATGATGGTTGATGTTGACCTTGATCACCTGGCTGAAGTAGTGTGTCAGCTTTCCCCACTGTGAAATTACGCTTTCCCCCCCTTTCCACACTGTACTCTTTATAAAGAAGTTACTATGTGCAGTGCACACTTAAAGAGTAGGTGTTTAGCTTCCCTTCCTTTAGGGTAGAGTATCTACATAATTTATTAGGAATTATTCTGTGTGAGAGGCTATCTCTTCTCCCCCATTTACTAACTTATTCAATCATTTATTTATATCACTATATGAATATTTACTTTATATTTTGGGTTATATTCCAATGCCACTATAATTATTTTGTCTTTCAGTTGGCTCCTTTGTGTCACTTTGACATACTCCCATCATAGAGAGATTTTGTTTTGTTTTGTTTTTAGCACTTCTTTACTTTCTAGTGCTACAAGATTCTTGGCTCATCTTGTATATTTTCTGCCCCTGCCCTAGAATCAGCCATTTCTCCAAGGAGACCTGGTTCCCTTTATTGGAGAAAGAAATTAGAAACCAAGATTTAGGTGCTAGGTGTGCTTTCTGTAGAGCACTTTTATTAGTTGCAAGTTTACATCTACCTGTGTGATTATCTAATAAATGTTTTTCTCATCCACAAGGTGTTCCAGTAAGGTGGGGAACATGTAGGCTTTTGTTCTTATTGTGTCCCTAGTGCCAAGCACAGGCTCTGCTACATAATAAGCATTTAATTTTTTCTAGATTAAAAGCAGTGTATGTTTCATGGAAATGTCATCCTCTTGATCATCCAGGGCAGAAATATCTGAGTAATGTAAGTCTTAATCATCTTTCTCACTCTTCGCTTTTAGTCATCAAATCCTGACAATTTCTAGAATGCATTTTCTAATTTCCACTCTACTGTGGCATCAATTCTAGCACATACTTTCTATCTATGGACAACCACAGTAGCATGTGGTATCCATGCTGCTAGTTCAATCTATACTTCGTGTTGCTACAAAATTAATCTCTCTAAAGCACAGCTCTGACAAAGATACTTCTCTAATTAAAAACCCATTATAGGAATGGAAATATATACCATGACATTATTTGTGAGATGTCAATTCTCACAAATTGACTTATATATTCATAGATTTTATTTATAGATTTACTGATTTAACACAATCATGTCTTAACCATGACAGTTTTTTTAGTAGAAATTGACAAACTGTTTCTAAATGGAAATGAAAAAGACCTAGTAAACCTGAAGCAATATTGAAAAATATGAGCAGAGTTGGAGGACTAACCTTACCTGACTTCAAGAATTTCTCTAAATCTTTATTAATCAAGATAGTGTGCTACTGGCATAAGTATTGACCAATATATCAATGTGACAAAATAAAGATCCCAGAAGTAGACGCACATTTATACAGTAATCTTATTTTTTGTTGTTGTTGTTTTTTGTTTTTTGCTGTACGCGGGCCTCTCACTGCTGTGACCTCTCCCGTTGCGGAGCACAGGCTCCGGACGCGCAGGCTCAGAGGCCATGGCTCACGGGGCCAGCCGCTCCGCGGCATGTGGGATCTTCCCGGACCGGGTCACGAACCTGCGTCCCCTGCATCGGCAGGCGGACTCTCAATCACTGCCCCACCAGAGAAGCCCTACAGTAATCTTATTTTTGACAAAGATGCCAAAGCAATATAATAAGAAAGAAAAAGATATTTTCAACAAATGACACTGGAATAACTGTCCATCGATATGGATAAGGGAACATTGAACCTAGCCTCACACCATACACAAAAATTAATTTGGCATGGTTCAGGGACCTAAATATAAAGTAAAATACCATAAACATTTTAAAGGAAATTATGGAAGAATATCTTTGTCACTTGGAGGTAGGCAAATGGTTCTTAGCCAGGACACAGAAAATACAACCAATGAGAAAAATTGATAAATTAGACTTCATAAAACTTTAAAACTCTGCTCATCAAATGATACTGCTAACAAAGTGAATAGGTAAGCTATGTAAACTGTGTAAGGTAAGCTACTGGGGGAAATTATTTTTTTAAAAACTTATATTTGACCAGGATATGTAAAGAACTTCTACAGCTGAATGATAAAAAGACAAACAGCCAATTAAAAATGGTCAAAAAAATTGAAGAATGCTTCACAAAAGAAGATATACAAATAGCCAATAAGCACATGAAAATTTGCTTATGTCATTAGTCATCTTGGAAATGAAAATTAAAATCACAATGAGATACCACTACACATTCACCAGAATAGTTAAAGATAAAAAGACTGACAACACCAGTTACTGACGAGGATGTGGAGAAAGAGGAACTGTCACACATTGTTGGTAAGAATGTCAAATGATATGATCACTTTGGGAAAAAGTCAAAAGTCTGGTTTCTTATAAAACTTAAAATTCCACTCACCTTATGATGCAACCATTCAACTCCTAGGTATTTACCCAAGAGCCATGAAAATACATGTCTATAAAAAAATCATACGACAAAGTTCATAGCAGTTTTATTAGTAATAGTCTAAAACTGGAAACAACTCAGGTGTCCATCAACAGGACACTGATAAACAAACTGGATAGACTTGTATATACAAACAGGATACACAAACTGGATAAACAAACTGTGGCATATTCATCCAGTAAAGCACTGCTCAGCAATAAAACAGAATTACTGATACATGCAGCAGCATGGATGAATCCCAAAAGCATCATGCTGAGTGAAATAATCTAGACACAAAAGAGTACATTGTTGTTCAGATTCAGATTTCTGCTTCCTCCAGACAACACTGTAAAAGAGGCTAGTATTAGATTGTGGCTTCCCTTTGCTTTCCTTTACTTGGCAAATCTAAGTTAATTTTTCCCCGAAATACTTATCCATTTATCTCAACATATTTACATACTGATTTGAAATACCTCCTTTATCATGTACTAAATATTCATATATTTGAGTACGCTTCTAGATCTGTTCTGTACACTAATTGGTCTCTTCTGTCACATCTCATTGTGATTATTGTGATTTTAGGATAGATTTTAATATTAGAGAGTGTCCCTTATTTGTTTTATAAAAACATTTCTAGCTATTATCAATTGTTTATATTTCAGATAAGCTTTAGAGTCATCCTGTCTAGGCCCCCTAAAATCTATTTGGGATTATGTTAAATCTGTAGATTAATTTGGGGAGAGTTGACCTTTCTTTGATAATGAGGTTTCTTACATAGGAATAAGCTCTCTTTCTTCATTTATTTAAATCCTTTTAGATGACAATGGAAGTTTATAGTTTTTTTCATATAGGTGAAACTTGAAATGGCCAGTGAGGCTGGGATATAGCAAGGCAAGGTAGGACCACCAGTTCAAAGCTCCTCACTGAGAAGAGAGCTAGCCTAGGAAAGACAAAACATGAGGATCCCTATCTCTCTCCCCATATGGCATCAACCCCCTCTTCTGGTCTGGCCCCTTTGTCAGTTTAGCTGTTCACTAGTCATTTGTATATTCTTTCTTCATCTGTACTCCAGAAATTCCATTTGGGGAAAAGCATAATGTTCTATATCTGCACTGTCCAATATGGTAGCCACTATTGGACAGTGCCGACCTGGGATACCAGTTTCTAGGTAAGCCTGGGGTTTGAGAGGTGGTATGGTGATTCTGGTTATTCATATGAGCACTTGGGACACCAAAACTACACCACCAGGAAGTTTTTAGTTGTCTTTAGCCCCAAATGTCCATATGCACTAATTCCATTTATGGACAGGCTCCTCTTGACTTCCCCTGCTGGCTATAACCTCTGGCTATATGAGTGCCCCTGGGGCAATCCTGGCTCAGCCAGGGATCTCTCTGATGACTCTTTAGACAGGCAGAGTTCTCCAGCCTCCTTAGTTTCACTCATTATCTCTCATCAGACTTTGGTGCTATGAGCCAGGGACTTGGATAATTTGCTTTGCTATAACCCCCACCTGGAGGCAAGAGTACAAGCCTCTCTAGGCCTCTCGACTGTCACTGCCACATAGGCTGACTGGAAAATGGGAAGAATATCCAAAGCTGAGGTAGAGCTGTACACCAACATCTGGGCTGAGGCCTGGATTGGGGAAGGTATCCAGGAACTTGAAGCCCAGTCCAACTGCTGCAAGTAATCAGTGAAGGGGTCCAGCCAGCGGTCAGTGCCATGAGTCACAGAGCAAACAGAGCCAGGGCCAAGCCACAGGTCAGCAATGAGACACTGAGATTCTGGGATCAGGCAGCCCCTTCATAGACTTGGCCAGGAGGGGTAGTTGGGGAGGCTAGAAACATAAAGCAATAAGGGAAAGAAGGGATGCTGGCAGATACCAATCTTCTGGCATCCAGAGTCACTCTAAAGAGGTTTGGTCATTTGTTCTAGAGAAGAGCTCACTTGCAAGTCTCCTCAGAGCAGATCAGCTGAGGCCAGAAGCCAGATGAGTGGCTGGGCCAGGAGGGGAGTCATAAACAGCAAAGTTAAGAGGAGACAGACCACTGATGTGGGAGAGAGGCTTCTCTGGGTCTGGACTGGAGATCTAGGTTTCTTGGTATGGACCTCTGGCCAGACAGAGGCTGGTTAGGGAGAAGAGTGATGAAGGGATCAGCCTTGTGGGAGAATCCATGCCAATCCAAAGTGGGCAGAGGCCCTAGTTGAAGTCAAGAGTTCTACACTGGTTAGTGTAGAAATGCTGGGTGAGACTGCAAGGACTTGTGGTGTCTCAGATCTTTCTATTGACAGTTAGGGACTGACAAAGGGCTAATAGGAATCTCTGGGGTCTGTGAAACCCTCAAGGTGTGTCCTAGAATCTGGGATCATTCCTAGAACTCCTCTCCCTTCCTGCCACTCTAAGACCACTGTTTGCCTCCACTCCCCTCCCCTTGCTCCTTTGGGCTCCTCTCCTTCATTTGGGCAATGACCTGAGAGAGTCTTCCTGGTTCCCACTTTCATTTCTCCTGTCCTAAAAGAAGTCACCAGCCTTTTGTATTAGGGACTTCTGGGGAATGTTTTGGAATCTTCTAAAAGTCTCCTGTACCACCCTTTGTCTCTGGTCCTCTTCATCTACTCCCTCTTCCCCAACTTCTCTGTTATAGTGCCCAGAACCCATGCCTTATGGTTCCTCTATTATCCTGGAGAGGTAAGCTCATCACATTTCCCCCATTTCTCAGCACTTTTCTATTCTCTAGATCTACAGGTTTTTGCTTCCAAAACTTCTTTCTAACTTTTTATCTAAACAAACAAACAACAACAAAAACGGATGCCTATCTCCCAATCAGACTCAAGTGAGTCATTCCCACCTCAGGATCCACAGGTCAAGCAACCCCAAAGTCCCTGGGTCCCTATCCTCACCCTACAGAACAAAATCGTAATTGGTCATTTCCTACAAGGAGCCTAGACCAGAGCTACAGTGGAGGACTCTGATGTTGAGTCTGATTTCACAGCACATGTGGAAAAAACATTTACATATGGTTGTTTAGAAATCTGCTTATGCTCTTGGAATATTCTCTTAAACATTCCATTCTGGCATAATTCAGTTTCCCAAGTCCAAATCCTAACAGAAAACATTTTGAAGAGTGGTGATTGCTAAGGAACCATCCAACATATATTATGAATACCATACGTTTTGGCTTTAGAAGGCAAAGAACTTAGGTTTGGAGAAGGAACATTTAATCCCTCTTGATTGGGGAAAAGACAATCACAGGGTTTCGTGCTGGGAAGCAGCCCATACCTGGCCATCTTTATTTCCCTTTTGGATTCTCTCAGATTCCTTAGAAACAAAGGCAGAAGCACTATGATGGGAAGAAAATGGCATCTTTGATTAATAACTTGAATAGAGAGGGCTGTTAGGAAACAGCCACAAGAATGATTCCTTCAACATCACAATTCATGATTGGGGAGGATGGTGTCAAAGGAGAGATGCCCAAGTTGTTCTTCCTTTCTTTCTTTGCTTGAGATAGCCATTAAAAATTTGAAGGAAGGTCAGTACCTTACATAGAAACCAGCAGATTAAAGAAAGGGAAAGAGTAGACAAGTACTAAATTGATCAGTTTAGGCTTAGCAAGGACATTTCATTGAAGTTCCTAGGGAGTTGTGTTTCTCTAAACCTTGTTTTAATTGTGTATCCCATTTACTCATTTTAGTTTATCTTGATGCCTAGCTGTATTAATTAGGTTAAAATGGAGTAGTAAAGTTTATTAACTTTATTTACTTAGCCATTCCCCAAAAGAATTTAACTATTTTTACCAGAGGACATAACCAAGACTCTGATACCTGCTACTTGGTGACTGTTTGTCCTAACTGCAGGAAAATTCTAGAGAGGAAACAGCCATCCTTTGAAAGTGTGCCTATACAATCTCACATTTGTAAAATACTGGTGATTCCCAGTGTGTTTGATGGACGTGGAGCCCACTTTAACTTCCTTGTGATGGGGGGGGCAGTCTGTGGGGAACAAGGTCCAGCTGAGACTTCTAACCTAGAGAAACTTGGATACTTCATTTGTGGCATTTATGACTTTTGAGGGATTATTGGTGTGCCTGGCTTTACCTTAGAGATTGGCCTTCTGTTGATAAACCATATATGGTCTTGGAAATCACAGAAAGAAGAGGGACAATAAATTATTCTCTAATTGACTAGAACCAATGAATCTGACCTTTCCTGAGCAAAGCTATGAATCTTTTGACAATGAAGCTGCCACTTGGCAGATTAGTCATTGTCAGGTTTGTAAAGGGCTGACCTACCCAGACACAACAGCTTCCCAATACTAACAAGATGGAGGAATCCGTTCTCAAAGACACTGCTAAACCTACCTCTGCATATTGGCAGTGATTTTCCTGCTTATGTGTGCTTGGGGGGAAGGGGAAGACTAGCGGACAGGGCAGCAATGATTGGCAAATTGGTGAAGATCAAGGGCTAGCTAGGTCATATAGGCATCAACATTAACATAGATTACCAGAGTTCAGAAACAACCAGGAAACAGGCTGGGTCAGGCAATGGGAGGAGGAGTCATAAATGTCTCCTGAAAAACATTTAAGGGAAGGTGAGGAGCATAAGAATTCCAGAGTGCTCATGGCCTTCCACTCTCTAGTAGAAAGCTGTGTGGCTGAGGCAGAGCTTGGTCATCCTGGGGCCCTGGAGATACCTGCACAGAGACCTGCTTTCCTGAGCTGCAGAGGACATGGCCAACCACTCCTTTAGGCTTCACTCAATTCTGCTTTGGTGGGAACAACCCAGACTAAAGGTTCAACCATGGAGCATGTCTCATCAAGCAAAGACACCTTTTTCTAACACCTACATTGCTCAGAACCCTGTGTGAGGCAAGGTCAGGCCAGGGCAGTTGGAAGGCACTGGTAACCAGTGCCTCCCCATTGCCTACAGGACAGAGACCAAGCTCCTCAGCCACCTCGAGAGCATCCATGAGCTAAACCCAATCCACCTCTCCAGGTTCATCTGTCACCTTTGCCCCTCACTTACAAAGCTTTATCTTCAGTCACATGGATTGATTTGCTGTTCCCCAAACTCATGCCCCTCCCTGCTACTGTGATTTTGCTCAGGCTTTTCCTCTCATCCATCTGACAACTACCCCTACCCCTCACACCTCCCTTACCTACCCATCCTTCAAAGCCGAGTCCAAATGCCACTTCTTCCAAGAAACCCATCCTGATACCTACACCCTCTGCTTCACTTTTCGTCTGTTTAGTGGCAGAGCTAGGTCTGTGCAAGTGACCTGAGGGAGCTGTTGGCAAACAGGGACCAAAGCTGACCCAAACCCTGTCACTGCAACAAGGCTTGTCCAAATCCTGGTCTGGATCAGGTTCCAAATACACTCTAGCTAGAATGAAATACATTCCTTCCACCTCAGACAAGTAGAAAGTCTTTTCTTTCTTCTTCCAAACTTTCTCAGTTTTGATTTATAGAGTTCATTAACTTAGTTATTTTCCTCTCTTCTCATCCTTTGTGCCTGTTTCTCTAGAAAGCTGATCTTTTAGTTCCAAGGTAGAATTAAATAACTAACCTTTATGGGGACACTTTGTTTTCAACGTTTTCAAAGCACTTTCCCATCTACTACCTAATTGATCCCCACATTCACTTGTGAATTATCCCCACTTTAGAGCTGAGGAAACTGGCCCCTGTGTGAAGCAACTTATCCAGGTCAGAGAAATTAAGTGGTCAGCCAGAGACTAGAGCCCAGACTGTCTGTCTCTAAATCATGCTCTCCCCACTAACAGCAACCACAGCAATGGAAACAACCACCAAGGAACACTTATTGACCACTCAGTGCTATGCATCTCCTATGGATTATCATGTTTTATCCTGACGACAGTCTTGTGAGGCAGGTGGTATTATTATTTCCAGTTTGCAGAGGTCTGGAGGTTTAGGAAGCTTGGGCAACTGACTGGAGGGCACATGGCCGATAAGTGGAATTGGCACTTAAATCCGGATCTGGCGGACTCCATTGAGCCTAGTTGCTTGGAACAGCAGTTTCCAAGCCATGCTGTCCTTGTGTGCTGGGAAAGGCTGTGCCATGACATTCCCAGCCACCTATGTGCATCCAGCCACTAGACTAGAAGAACCAGCCATTCCCTTGGAGTCAGAAGATCTGTGCACCAGTCCTGGCCCAGCCATCTATGCTGGGGAAATCACTGACTGTCCCTGGACATCAGGTTTTCATTTGTAAAAGGACTTGGACTTTGTTGTGTCACAAACCTAAGTTGGAGTCCTGTCTGTCTCACTAGCCAGTAGTGGGATATTGGATCTGTATGAGTTTTATTTCTTTCCTCTGCAAAGTATGGGTCATAATCATAACTGTCTCATGGGTTATTGTGAGAATGACAGCACATAATGCCTGAGGAGCACTCAGCCTTATGCCTGGTACCATGTATACACTTAAGAAGTGGCAGTTGCTGATGGCATCATTTCTTCGCTCAAGCCTAAAATGTTGGCATTTTGTCCACCTCAATATTTCTCCTCTCCTCAAGTCCTGAGGCCCAACCCTTTCTACTGGCACTATTAATCCCTTCCCCATCCAGCTTCCTGAGATCCCAGCCTTGCAAACATTACCATCCATGCTTACTTCCCAGCCTCTTTTGCTGTATTGACTCTCTGCAGCCTAGAAGATGCTTAAGCATGTCTTAGTCTCCTGGAGCTACTTTGATTTTTCCTCTCTCTTCACCCCAAGCATCTGGAGAATGGAGACTGCCTTCAAGGCCACCCCATCCTTACCCTGGCTCCATCCTTGGCTCCCAGCCACCTGTCTCTGTCCCCAGTACTCCCCAGAACCTGATCCCACAACAGACATCAATATTCCTGACTGCCAAATCCAATGGCCTCTTCTTGCCTAAGGCTCTTCCTCAGGCTCTCTGTACAGAGCTGTTCGCTCCACTCTCCTGAGATTGGTTTTCTTTTCTTTCAGCAAACATACCTTATATTTGAGTCTCCCAGAAAGTTTCTGAAAACTATCATGGATGAAGCACCGAGACCGGAATGTTGGCCTCTTCCCAAACTTGTTGACTCCCTTTGACTCCTGTCCATCCTCCCATCTCCCAACACAGATACTCCCAAGCTTCTGTCCTTGGCCCAGTTCTCTATCTCAACACTTTCTCCCCTGCAGATCTCTCATGCTCCCACGATTTCTGTGCTCACTTGTGTGGATGGTTTCCAGGTCCCTATCTTCATTCCTGTTCCCATCTGAGCCAACTGCTTATTGGATGCCCAGCTGAAGAATCTTCACACATCTGAAGCAAAACTAATTGACTCCCCCATCAAACCTGTTATGTCTGCTTAACCTATTTCTGATCACAGTACCAACACCTCCTAATCATCAAGGTTTGAGCCCTATGAGTCATCTAGGAGAACCTCCTTTGTGTTTTCCCCTACCAGAAACCAAGTCCTAGGAAACCTGCTCCTGTTCTAGAACTTCTCCCCACCCCTCCTTTCCAATCCCACCAACTTTGCCTCATTCAAGCTCTCACTATTCTCACCTGGATGACTATGGTGTCTCCTACCTGGTGTCCTGACGTCCAACTCCCCTTCTTCCCAATCTTTCTCCCCATCACAGCAGCCAGAGAGATCTGTTTACAACCTAGACCTTATTACCTCTTTCCCTTGAGGTGTCACCTCTTCTTTAAGAGAAGACACCTTTTATTAAATTGAAAGGAAATTAAATTTTTAATTTTTTGTTTAAGATAAGATTTATACATGGATACCATTGAAACTTATTCACAACCCTTCTCTCTCTCCCCACCTCCCTGCTCTCTCTCTTTCTCTCCCTCTCTCTCTCTCTCTCTCTCGATCTATCTCTGTCTCTATACCCATCCTCATCTCTAACCATGAACATAAAGGCAAGGGTTAGAATGAGGTTTGCTCTAACAATGGTTATTGTGTGGGAGTTGAAGTTATTTTTAATTTCCTTCTTTGACCTTTTCTGTATCAAGTTAATTTCCAACTAGGAGAACACATAAATTTGATAAAAACAGTAAAATCATTATTCAGGGTAAAGAAAAAAGAAAACCTCCAGTGGCTCCTCATTGTCACTAGGACAAAGTCCAAACTCCTTAACCTAGCTTAAGAGGCCCTCTGTGATTGACCTCTGCCCATCTCTCTCTCCTCATTGAAGACCACCCCTCCTTCCCTCTGTTCTCCTGAAATCCAGCCCAAGGCACTCTTAAAGACTCACCATTCCTAGTACGTACATTGTCCTTCCTCTTCTCCCTTCTTTACCACCTGAAAGTATTTCTATCCTGCTGGGTGAAGCAGACGATGGGAAAAATGAGATATCTCTGTGGACAGGTAGGGCTCTTTGTTCCTCAAACACAGCTCTGGCTTCAGAGTCAAGTCATTGGTAGCCAGAAAGGCAACCCTCCCCTCTGGTACAGCCAGCCTTCTGAAGGAGGGCAGGTCTGGGGACAGGAACTGGCACAGGTGGATTGAGCCCTGACTGTGGATGGGGAATAGAAAGAGTGGCTAAGGAAAGGAGTTGGTAGACCAGGTGGCCAAGGTGAGCTTTGCCACTCCTTGCTCCTCTGCTATGTACATGAGCTTGGTGAGCAACTTTCTTCCCCAAACAAACCAGAGGAGGTAGAAGGAGACTATGCTTTTAGGCACCAAAGGGGCCTCAACTGTTCGGATTCCAGGTAGCCCAACAGTCCCCACCCCAAACATGGCTCTGCTGTGGGACCACAGAACGTGCAAACAAATGTCACTGCTTTGCATGGTCCCTATACCCCTTTTCTCAGTCCTGATAACCCCCACTGAGAAGGTGGAGGGCAAGGTGTCCCACGCAGCTCACCATCACCATCCCTCCTAAGCCCAGCTCTGTTTTCACAGGGAGCTCTTTGAAGAGATTGCTTAATGACTCCTTGGGCACCTCAAGCACAATATGTCCAAGACAGAACCTAACCTTTCTTCCCCACCTCCGCCACCACCACCACAAGCTGTTCTGCCTTCTGTGTCCCGGATCACAATTAATGGTGCTACCATCGCCTTGTCCCTGGCTCCACACATGCATCATGCTCTTTCACACCTCACTGCCTTCACATATGCTGTGCGCTTGCTCACAGTACCTGTAACCTCTTCTCTTCAACTGGTCCCCATCAAGACTCAGCTTAGCTGTTGACTGTTTTGAAAAATTTCCTTTTAGCCTTCTTATCTTCTTGAGACTAGATTTGGAGCCCCTCTTTTGTGCTCCTCAGCAACTAGGGATACCCCATTATTACTGTCACTTTCCTGAATGGTTTTTCCATCAGACCTGGAGCTACTTGAGTGTAGACACCATGTATTATGTGCCTATGAGCCCCTATTGCCAAGCACAGAGCTCTGTATACATTTGATGCTTAGTAACAGCTAGTTATATATTTATGGATTCATAGATCTTTAACTTTTTCCTGGCTCTTATGTCCTGAAATCAGTCAGTCACTATGTCCTGTTCCTTTATCTTCTTAATAATGTCTTGGTCCAGTCTGCTCTTCTTCAACCCTAGGACTTTATTACTAGTTCAGGCCACCACCATCTCAATGCCCAAACACCTCAGCCTCTTGAGTGGTCTTCCAAACACCACCCAACAGCCAGACAGAGCCTTTCAAAGCACATATTTTCTTGTGTCACCCTTCTGTTCAAGCCTCATTTCAGAGGCTTGGCACCACCCTCAGCACAAAGTCCAAACCCTGACAACAGCTCATGTCAGAGTTCCTGGGGAATTCAGCTCTTGCAACCCTCTTCAGCCTTGTTCCCCAGACTCCTTTTCCAGAATCCAGGAGTCCAAGCAAACAAAGCAACTTGCCATTACTTTTAACCACTGATTTTCCACCTCCATTCCTTTGCTCATGCTCTTAGCTCAACCTGTAATCCCATCCTCAACATGGAATCTCCTCCCTTGTGTGCTCTCTGTCGAAATCTGTCCTCTGTTTCAAGGCTCCACTTCTTTGCCCTCATTTAGGAGGCCCTGGGGAGCCTGGCCACCACCAGGTCAATGGCTCATACCAGGGATGCAAATCCCTTGGGCTACCTGAAAAAGGACAGGCACCATCTGGGTCGGCCCTTGGCTGGGACATGGGGCTTCTGAGCCTCCCTGTCTCAGCAGAGACCTCTTTGTCCCAAAGAAGTTACTTATCAGTTTAGGGGTTAGATGGTGCCCCTTGACCCCTCTGGATGCCTCAAGGATACCACTTTGCCCTTCAGCTGAGCTTTTGCTATAGCTGCTGGCAATGCTGTAGGTTACTATCTACACATGTAGGAAGCCTTGGGGATACTTATATGGGTGACTAACACTGAGACCTGGGATTCTTCCCCAAAACACAGCCTTCCCATCAGCCAAGCCAAACTCGGGACCTGACTTAGGAGGTGAGGCTGAGGAAGCCAAATGGAAATCAACTTGATCTTGTGATGTACTTGTGTGAGAGCTACGGTTTTTCCTGAGATCAGGAGAAACTTGAGCCCAGAGTTCTCCTTGTAGGCAGATGGATGACTTGGCTGAAGTGGCAGGGGACTTTTAACAAAACAACTCTGTGCTAAGTTAGAAAGGATGATAAGACAGAATGTAAGACTGAATAATGTGGGAGTAGGGTAGAAGGGGCTCCTTTGCCCAAAACTATGCCAGAAAAGGTAGACTTTAGTCCAGGGTATACCTGTGGGCAGAATTCAGGGACTGCTAAGTCAGGGCTGGGGGATTCCTAGGAAAGCATCTTTTTTTTGTTTTTTTTGAGATCAGGGAGGGAGGCAACAAAAGCAATATTAACAGAGTGCCTACTTGGTATCAGGCACTGGGTAGGCAGTGGGGACACAGAAATGACACAGGCGACTCTCATTCTATCCCTCCTTCAAGGATCTGCTGTGGACTGGAAGTTTGTTACAGCCTCAGTAAGCCTGGGAGCTGAAAAGCTCCTGTGTACCTGGAGCTGGGAGGGAGGGAGGAATAGATGTTGGGAAGAGTCAGCAAGGTTCCCAAGCCTACTCCATGGGGACATGGAGACCCCACCCCCACTCTCAACATGTAGTGGCCCTTGGAATCTGTCCAGCTTCCAGCTTCATATGAGTTAGTGTCCAGTAATGCTTTGCACTGTGGAGGGGGAGTAGAGGTCAAGGGCTCTCTGTTGGGTTGCTTCCAATTTCCTTATACTTCCAAGATCTGGGATTTTTGAAAAATAGCTCATGTGGAATTTGTTGGCCTATTCTCTCTTTTTTCTTTTCCTCTCCTCTGGAATGACTTAAACTTCAACTCTCAGCCCTGCCTTCTTGCATTGATAGATGTGTCTAGAGTGCCATCGTGGCTTAGGAGGTGAAAAATGAAACACAGCTGGTCCTAATTGCTTGCTTTGTCAAGACCAAAAGTGCTTTATTGACCAGTATAGCTATGGCCTTACTCCTCAGCTTGTCTCTGAGTCACTGTGGCTGTGTCAATAACAATGCCACTGACGTGTTCTCTTAATGGCTGAGACTGATTGACTGTTTGCTGACCTGATTGATTAATTGACTTCCAACTTGTATCTGCCTCAAAATAGCACCTTCAGTAGAGCACATGGCCTCACTCTATGTGGTTTTAGTGCAATCACTTCAACCTTCTGTGCTTTGGCTTCCCTGTCGAGTCAAGAGATTTGTCGTGAGTGGGTGTGCTGACTTGCTGAGAACACCCAAGTGTTTAGTGGAGGCTGAGGACAAATGTGCCAGAGTGAGTAAGCCTTGCTGGCCCCAAGATGTTCCTGGAGGCATGTTCTTTGTCTTAGACAGTTACCTTAGGACCTCCAAATGTAGGAAGAGTGGATGCAAGCCATGTGCACATGTGTGTACCCATGTGTGAACCCATGTGTGAACATGAAGATCTCTCCTCATCAAGTACCCTCCCAACCACCCATGGGACCTAGTTACCTCAGATCTCAGATTCCCCATCAGTTCCTTGGGGAAGCCTCCCCTGATACCCTGGGCAATATCAGGTCATCTTGGTCTTCACTCTCAGAGCAGCTTGCAATTTTTCTTCTTAGCACTTACCCCAGTTGGCAATGATATTTATTTCTGTGACTATTTGAGTAATGTCTGTCTCTCCCACTAACATGTTACACAAAGAGGGAACCACAACTCTTTTATCCCTTGAGCCCAGCACATATTCCAGCATATAGCATGATCCCATTCTTTTTCTACCTCTGTAGGCACCACTGTACTCTATACACCCCTTTCCTCCTTCCTCCCCCTTACTTTCCTACTTCCACTGGCCAATTGTTTAAATTTAGCCACCAGTCACCAGACTTCCCTCTTGCCCACTCTGCTCTGTCTCTACTCTTTGCAGCCCATTCAGATGCACAGAGGCCAGATTCATCTTCCAAAAGCATCTGGTTTTAATAATCTGAAGGGGCTCCTGGATCAACTGGACAGGTATGTCCTTTCTGTTGTTGCTTCCACCTCCACCTCTCTAGCTTCATCTTCTTATTCTCCACTTCAGTTTTTCTGTTTTAGTCAAGCCAGTCTTCTTAGGTATTGTATTCCTTCCGTTGATTCTACCTTGTTATGAAATCTAGGTCCACCACCCCTTTGTTATCTGGTATAAGATGTAATTCCCTTCCAGGAATTTTCACTGATTAAACCAACTCACCTCCAATGTCTCCTTGCTTAGTCCATCAAACACAGTGCTCCATAACAGATCCAATGCTCTTACAATGAGGGGTATGTATGTGTGTGTGTATATATATATATATATATATATATATATATATATATATATGAATTGGCTCATGTAATTGCAAAGACTGGCAAGTCCACATTCCTCAGGGCAGGACAGGCACCCTGGAAACTCAGGTAGGGTTTCTGTATTACAGTTGTGAAAACAGAATTCCTTCTTCTTTGGTAAACCTCAATGTTTGCTCTTAAGGCTTTCAACTGATTGGATAAGCCCCATCTGCATAACAGAGGGTCCTCTGCTTTCTGCCAAGTCTACTGATTATAAATATTTATTACATCTAAAAAAATACCCCCTCAGCAACATCTTGGCTCATGTTTGACAAAAGAGTTGGGCACCATAGGCTAGCGAAGTTGACACATAAAATTAACCATCACATGTACTTTAATTTTTACTACTCTGTGAGGGGGGTATCATTGTGCTTACAGTGCAGATGAGAAAACTGAGGCTCAGCAAAGCTAATTAATTTACCCCAATCCACCTGGCTAGCGGATCACTGTGCAGGGATTAAAATTCAGGAATACCGTATGCTAACACATATATATGGAATTTAAGGGAAAAAATGTCATGAAGAACCTAGGGGTAAGATGGGAATAAAGACACAGACCTACTAGAGAATGGACTTGAGGATATGGTGAGGGGGAAGGGTAAGCTGGGACAAAGTGAGAGAGTGGCATGGACATATATACACTACCAAACGTAAAATAGATAGCTAGTGGGAAGCAGTCGCATAGCACAGGGAGATCAGCTTGGTGCTTTGTGACCAGCTAGAGGGGTGGGATAGGGAGGGTGGGAGGGAGGGAGACGCAAGAGGAAAGAGATATGGGAACATATGTATATGTATAACTGATTCACTTTGTTATAAAGCAGAAACTAACAAACACACCATTGTAAAGCAATTATACTCTAATAAAGATGTAAAAAAAACATGAATGCTGAAGAAGAAAATAAAGTTTTAAAGGATTTCTACAAAAAAAAATCAGGTCTTCAGGACTCTACAGTTTCTCTTGAAACCAGAGAGACCAAAAGTCTATTTCTCTGCTGGTCCTTGAGACTTAGGCTCTGTTGCCTGAGGAATGGAGGCTTTAGCAGTATTCCTCTTCCTTCAGTCAGGACAAGAGGCTTTCTTTTCTCTCTTCTTTTCATATCTGCTCCTCCCCATGATTCTCTGCAGCCAGCCACCCTTTGCTCTTTGTGAGGGTATAGGGTCTTTCCATGAACTTGCTGAGGACATGACCTTCCTTTCTGACCCAGGGACTAACCCACCTCCCTTTCCCACTTTCCTTCCCAGTTAGAAATCAAGCCTCAGTCAAGGCGCCAACACCTTGAGGAAATAAGTTCTGTTTGTAGCTCTGGGTTTTGCTCTGAAGAGCAAAGGATCGGGCATCATCCCGTGGCTCATCTTTCGCCTCTGCTATACTGGCATCTGTTTGGTGGGATTTGATGTTTCTGCTCTCATTTCAGAAGGCTTTTTAGTCCTCTTCCTTTAGGGAAGCCTGGGATCTAAAGCTCTGTCTTTCGAATGATTCTAGATTGGTGTTCCAAGCACCAACCTGTTAGTGCAAATGATAGATGTTCTAAGGGATTTTGCAAAAAGAAAACAAATCTCCATTTGCAATCCAGTGGGAAACGTTTCTATAACTCTTGCCTCTGGCATCATGGTTTTCTCAACAGCTGTTTGTTCAAGTATGTGGTGTGAATGATCATTGCTCCAGCAGGAGAGCTGATTTCCCTAGAGCAGCCTCTGGGCCATTCAGGGTGTCTGAGAGAAGCTGGGAAGAGGTTGAGGAAGCTGTTAGCCTGATACCCAGAACAAGGAAGAAGATGATGAAACCTGCTGTTAGAGCCAAGTTGTTAATCTGTTGAATTCTCAGAGAGACTGGGGACTTTCCAATTCTTGCTCTTGTTGTCCCCAGGTTTTAGCTCTACCAAGCAGGCTCACTAGGACCCACATGGGCTGTACGCCTCAAGGTGTCCCAGCTCAATCAGAAATTTCATTCAGTTTAGCAAACATTCCCTGAGTACCCATTCAGCACCTGGCCTGGGGTGATTCAGAAAAGAGCTCTGCCCCTGAGGACTTCATAGGAAATGATAGTTGTATGCACAGGAGCACAGAGGAGAGGTACAGATGTTGAAAGGAAAGGGATGAGGGAAATTTTCTTGGATAGTATGTTGCTTGAACTAAATCTTGAAGCAGGGCTCATTGACGACCTCAGGAAAGGATATTCCAAGAAGAGGGATAAGGTCAGTGGTGTGCTGGTAAATGCTCGAAAATCAGTTTCCTGGAAAAAGAAATCTCTGATTTATAGTGTTTCCCCAATTTCCATGGTGTAAGTAATCCCACCATGGCCCATTTCAAGCAACCAGCTTGACATCACTGAATGTGCAGTTGGGAAGGGATACACACAACGAGCTGTCAGGACCAGTGAACTGGGCTGCTTCATGGTCCTAGAGGCTAAAGAAATGGCTCTTGTGCTGATGGCAGATAATGTTGGAACAGTCATCAGGACTAGGTCATGAGGGGCTTGGGTTATGCTGTGGGCAGCAGAAAACCATTGAATGGCTTTAAGCAGAAGATTGATACAATGAAAATTATATTTTAGAAAAAGCTAGATGATAATGGACTGGTGTTCATAATCAATATTTGATTACCTGCCTTGTCAATAAAACGTTTCGAAAAGATCTACTGAAAAATATACAAACATGTACAATTGAAAAGAATACAGAGTGTACATAAATAGACCTAAATAAAAATGAAATGATGAGATGACAGCTAAACAAAGCTGGATAAAAGTTCAAATCTTTTCATTCTACATCCTAGTGGGTCATCCTGCAGTGGGCTCCTGGAGTCCCTGACAGGCTAAGGTCCCGCAGGAACCACCAGAGACATGGGTACCATTTTAATGGAACCCGCAGGAACCACAGGCCATACCCATGATGCGCTGCGCTGCTTCTTTAGGCACTTGGGCCTGTGGGTGTGCAGACCTAAGGTTTCCCTGCTCCATCGCTATGTTTTTTCCCGACCACCAGGCAGGTCACAACATTCCGGCACCACTTGTGTAGAGCATGATCTTGAGGCTGGAGGCTGGGCACCAGGTTAGTTTGTAGTCCAGGTGTGAATGACAGAGGCCTGGATGGGGGGAGCCAAGGGAATGGAGAGAAGTAAGAGAGATTTGTGGAATCTTACTGAGGCAGGGTCCACAGGACTCAGTAATGGATTGAACTTGGGGGTATGGAAGAGGGAGGAAACAAGAGTGATTGCCTTTGGCCAGCCCCGTGGGTGAGGCATCACTTACTGAGATGGGGAATATTAAAGGGCAACCAGAATCTTTTTTTGGTGGGGGAAGAGAGGGTGAATCCTGATTATCATAAATTCAATGTTTAGTGAGTAACTACTGTGTATACAGCCCTGAGCAAGGCACTGCGAAGGATGCAGAGAGCCACTGGACACTTGTCCTGTGCAGGAGTAATAGCAGTGTTTTAAATTGGTCCACTTGCCACCCCTGGCCCAGAGGCCTGGTCTGCTCTGTCCTTCCCTTGAAGCCTACAGAGCACAGAGTCTGCAGCTGGATGGGGAAGTGAGGGGAGAGAGCTTGCAGAGACTGAGTTACACAGCGTCTGTCCTCATAATTGTCTTTAAATACAGTGAGGATGGCTTCTCTTTCTATGACAGTTGTGGTCCAGACAGCTGCAGCTCACTGAAGGCTTCAGGCTGGCCTTTGTTCTCCTTGACTGTTTCTTACTGTAACAACAATATTGTAACACCATTAAACAACATTATGGGAAATTTACAAAGAAAACAATAGCTCATAATTCCAACATCCTAGTTCATAAGAGATTATTTTCTATCCCACACTGCCTCCCAGGCCTTAGCCTCATGCGTGTATTATTTCTTACATTGCTGTAATTACAGTGTATTTGCAGTCTTACATTCAGCTTTTGCCACTTACCATGAACTTGTAAGCATTTTCCATGTTGCAACATTGGCTTCATAATGATCATTTTTTTTTTGTTTTTTTGGTTTTTTTTTTTTTTTTTTTTTTTGTGGTATGCAGGCCTCTCACTGCTGTGGCCTCTCCCATTGCGGAGCACAGGCTCCGGACGCGCAGGCTCAGTGGCCATGGCTCACGGGCCTAAGCGCTCCGCGGCATGTGGGATCTTCCCAGACCGGGGCATGAACCCGTGTCCCCTGCATTGGCAGGCGGACTCTCAACCACTGCACCACCAGGGAAGCCCCATAATGATCATTTTTAATAGCTGCATAATATTCCTTGAAGATGATGTACAACAATTTTCTTAACCATGTCTATATTGTCTAACATCTAGATCGTGTCTAATTCCTTGCTATTATGGATAATGAGGCATGAATTACTTGTGTCTGGGTTCTAATTCTGGCTAACCCTGACTTGCTTGAAGTAAAGGGTTGCTCTAATTCTCTCCTCTTGAAGGGAAAGATTATGCAACATAGTTTCCAGCTGAGGGGTCCAGAATACTCTACTAGATCCAAATGCAGCTTGGATTTCCATTTCTTGGTGGTGGAAAATAACTTGTCTCTTTATGTTCAGTGGTAAATTGAAAGACATTCAAGGCAGGAGCTGGAATCATGTGAGGTAAGGCAAGGACTGAGACCAAGGATGGAAGGTGAAACAGCAGTGTGTGCATGCACGTGTGTGTATGAGTATTTATTTGTGTGTTTGTGTGCATGCACGTGTGCGTGTTATGAGGTTAAGGATCAGGATGCGGGCACATGAGAGTAGGCAAGACTCTGGATTGGGGGGTAGTATTTGTTATTTGGACCTTGTGACATTCTTAAATTAAAAAGCACCCTTAACATGTCAGCTGTTTTAATACTATGTAAGTATGCACGGCAACCTCAAGTCTTCCCAGAAGCACCTCCATCCCACTCCCATGTAATCCCACACCTCTCCTAGGTCTGAGCCTTCTGTGAACCTCTCTCATTGTGGACTTGGCCTCAGAATCTGCAGAGCTATGCTAATCAAAGGCTTTGTATGTTTTAGATAGGTTCCCCAGCTCTATTTTCTGTGCATAGTCTGGAATGGGCCATGACTCCCCAAGTGACAGGCCCAGGGCACTGGGCAGCCCCTGCTGGGAAGATCTGAGCTGCCCTGATTGGCCTGGCCTCTTGCTCCTAAAGGCTCTGCAACCGGGGAGGGATATTACAGTTAGTAAGTGAGGAACTGCCTTGGACACAGGGACATCGTCCAGACTTGATATGTCTCAGCCACTTCGGGCAGCACAATTTCATCTTTCACATTAGGAACAGTTGAAGTTTTTAAATAAATTCCAGGCAACAGGATTAATCTCTTGCTTCTGCTCCCTTTGGTATGAAGGAATCCCAGCTTATTAGGCAGATAAGATCTTTTCTCTTGGGGCCTGAGACATCACTTTGAGAAATTACTTCCCATAAACAAAAGAGAGCAGGTGACATTGCAGTCAGTCTTGGTTCAGAGAATGGAGAGTCTTGGACAGGAGCAGCCTCCCTCTACATTTTAGGGGCCACTGTATCCCCAAAGAACAGGAGATTTGATGGTTGATCCTTGACAGAGCATCTGTTCCTACAGAGCGAGAGTGGCCATGGTGACCATAGAAGAAGACTAGGTTAGACTTTATATGCAACTGGATTCCATCCCAGCTCTGTAATAATAATAATAAAATTTATTGAGCACCTACTATATGTCAGGCAATGTGCTGAGTGCTGGTGATACAACAGTCAACAAAACAAACAAAAATCCCAGTTCTCATGGAAACAGACAATAAAGAATCAAATAAAATGTATAGACTATCAAATGGTGATAGTTGCAATAAGGAAAAAGATAAAGCTGGAGGTACAGTTGAGGGTGCAATGTGATTTTAGATAGAGTGGTTAGAGAAGGCCCCCACTGAGCCAAGACCTGAAGGAAGTGAAGGAGAGAGCTGTGTTAGTCAGGGTTCCCCAGAAAAGCAGAACCAATATGAAATATTTGTTTATTAATTTTGAGGAATCAGCTCAAACACTTTTGGAGGTTGAGGAATCCCGCGATCTGCCATCTGTAAGCTGGAGCCCCAGGAAAGCCGGGGGTGTCGTTCCTAAGGCTGGAGAACCACAGAGCCAAAGAGGAGGAGAAGATCCAGCTCAGGAGTCAGGCAGAGGGAACCAATTCGCCCTTCCTCCACCTTTCTGTTCTATTCAGACCCTCACTGAATTGGATGAGGCTCACCCACTTGAGAAGTGTGATCTCCTTTAGTCAGTTCTCCCATTTAAATGCTCTTTTCTTCTGGAAACACCCTCACAGACATACCGAGAAATCCTGTTTAAGCAGATCTCTGGGCACACTGTGGCCTGGTCAGGTTGACATGTAAAATTAACACCCATGTAGCTATCTGGACAAAGAGGCTTGCAGGCCAAGGGAACAACTTGGGGCAGATTATAACTGTAGATGATTAACAAAGACATCCTTAGTTATTAGGTTCCCTAGTGTGTCTACTCAACTAGCTCAGATGCACATGAGGAGAAGCAGCCTTGGTGGTCAGGTCTCACCATTGCCCTGCTTATAGTTTCAAAGGTCCAAGGCCTCCCCTGTTATGCAGCAGGGATTTTCCCATGCCAGGTCTGTGACCTTGAGCCAGCCATTTTCTCTCTTTGGGCCTCGTTCTTTCATTTGGGACATGGGGACATGATGGCTTCTACCATTGGGGGTTGCTGTGAGGCTCCTGTGATTTACTGACTATGGAAGTGCTTTGTACCCAGCTCTCTGAAAATAGCAGGGATTGTTCCTACTTACGTGAAAAACATCCTGCCTGCCCGTGGATCGAGTCAGTCATTAGCTCATCCTCAGCAACTCAGTAACCAGCAGGCCCTTAGTGAAAGAAGTTCTGTGACAGGATTTCAGCTCAGGGCTGGAGAGGGGAACAGGGGCCTTGTATACAGTGTACACATCTTGATCTCACACATGCAGATGGCTGACATGTAGGCTTGACACTCTTGGGGACTGGTTAGATGTCCTGTATTAGTTTTCTATGGCTGTGTTACAAATTACCAGTTGTAAATAGCACCCATTTATTCTCTTATTGTTCCCATGTCAGGGGTCCAGCCACAGCTTAGCTGGGTCCTCTGTTTGTGGAGGGTGGGTCTCACAAATCAAGATGTGGGCTGAACTTGGCTCTTCTCTGAGATTCTGGGGAAGAATCTGCAAACTCTGCTTTCAAAGGGCTCCTGTGATTAGACTGGACCAGCCTGGATAATCTCCATATCTTAAAGTCAACTGATTTGAAACTTTAACTACATCTGCAAAATCCCTTTACAGCACTATCTAGATTAGTGTTTAATTTAATAACCTGGGAAAAGATGTCTTGGAGAACCATCCTTAGAATTCTGCCTACCACATGTCCCCACTGAGTTATTAAAATCATGTCAACAATTTCTCTCTGGAGGCTACTTCAAACCCCACAAAATGAAAGAAAGATTGTGTCTCATGATCCTCAGTGCAGAAAGGAAACAAGACCTCCTCCTCCTAGTGTTTGTGTGTCTTTTTCTCTAGTGGTCTGGCTAAGACTATACCTTGAGCACAGGGGTCATGTATGTCCAGAAGGAGTTGCACTTCCAACTGTCAATCATCATCAATAGGGAAGAGTCTATTTCTTAGGCAGGAAATTGAAAGTCCAAGGCAGCCCCTAGGCAGGTAGTTAGAGACATGTCTCTCAGGACAGTTGGAAAGGACCAAGGGCCAATTGGGTCACAGTCCTTCTGGAAAAATGACGTTGAGACTCCTAAGGGGGAAGAGACTTTTCAAGGCTCAAGAAGTGGGGCTATGTCAGTCTGTCTGCTATTCACCACATAGATAATCTCCCCTCATGTCCCTCTGGAAGGTGATGTTTAGTCCTAATTAAGCTGAATTATTTCTAAATAATGACACAGCCCACAGGCTGTAGACAGGGCTTGGTGTTGGAGGAAACGATAATGCCTGCCTAGAGTGATGCTTAGTAGGCTATCTATCTGGGTATCTATGGGCACTTGGGTCAGTTGGGGGTGGAACATTGTCTTTTGCAGACTTTCCACTAGAGTTCAGATCAGTGAGTGACTCAGTCTACTATTTCTTCTGATGAGAAGACTGCATTCCCATCCAGATAGTAAATGGTGTAAGAAACTTCGATCCCAAACACTAAGGCCAAGCAAGGAAAGATATGGTTGAACCAGGAATTGGGGGCAACGTGGAGGGCAGGGTGGGACCTCTCTGACAGTGCTGCTGGAGAGCCTCTGCCATTAACAATTCCCAAACGATCAGAGAAAGGCGGGAGAGACGGAGCTCTGGGATTGTACAAAATGACTTTTCCTAAATGCAATTAAAACAGCACTCTGTGTAATTCAGAGAGAAGGATCCTGAAACTTTCATCTCAGGTCTAGGGTGGGAGGGTAGGAGAGCTGGCTCTGTCCTCATTAAACAAACAAACCTGGCTTGGTTCTCACTGCAGCTCTCTTTTCACAGTGTGATTATGCCAAGAGACAAATCACATACTTCTTCCTCAAACATCAAACCAGCAAAAACCAGTGAAGCCTGCATACAAGGTGGTGCTGAGTTAATGTGAGCGAATGAGTGAAAAAAAAAACCAGAATACAGTTAAGTAAGAAAGACAGTCTGAGAGAGAGTGTGATCCTGGTACTGCCTTATCACATGATGAGGTGACATTTTGCCTCAGAAAACTAGGGGTTCTAAAGATTTTCTGCCTAAATGTGGTGGCGGGTCAGGAAGAGTTCTTTCAAAAGGCTTCTTACCAGGTTTGATCACCCAGGGTATAAAAATCACGAGGCTTGGCAGACAGGAGTCACCTGACAGCTGCTATTCTTTTCCTTCCTCTTCTTTATTCCTTTTTCATTGTATCTGAGCTAACTGCAGCTCTTAAGAGACAGGAGTCAACAATTTACCTTAGTGTCAAAAGTACCATTAGGGATCCAACTCAGCCTAGGTCTTGGATTTTCAGGGGTGGTGTTACGAGAAAGCTGGTGATGAAACAAAAGACTGAATGCCAGAGAAAAGAGACAAATATCTTGATTTTTATAAACTGAAAAAATTGGGCTCAGGAAAACTGAATGGATCAGTGACCATATAAAGTTGCAGTGGTGATTAAAAGCTCAACCCACATGCCCCCCACCGAAAGGACCAGCTCCAGACAATTTTATGGGTTGATTGTTTTATCAAACTTGACAATAAAAGATAGTCTCTCTCTTCTACATGTTGTTTCAGAGATGAGAAAAAGTGGGAAAGGTGCCCACTTGAGTTAGGTGGCTACTATAATTTTGATACCACATCTGCATAGGGACAACAAAAGAAAAGACCATTGACAGGAAATGTCACGTGAGAATATAGATAGCTACTGGTAAACGGAATATTAACTAAATCTGATAGTGTGTTAAAAACAAAACAAAACACAGCAAGCAAGCAAACAAAAGACTGCACCAGGGCAAAGTAGAGTATATTCCCAGGATGCAAGAATGGTTCAGTATCAGGAAATCTGTCAATGACATTTATCACATTAATACACTTGGAGAAAACAATGAAAAATATTTATAGATGCATAAAAACATTTTATAAAGGTAAGTATTTATTTGCACTAAAAGACAATAAAATTATTAATAAAGGGATCCCTCTCACCTCTATTAAGACTACCTATTAAAATCCCACAGCAAGTATTTTTTTTACATCTTTATTGGAGGATAATTGCTTTACAATGGTGTGTTAGTTTCTGCTTTATAACAAAGTGAATCAGTTATACATATACATATGTTCCCATATGTCTTCCCTCTTGCGTCTCCCTCCCTCCCACCCTCCCTATCCCACACCTCCAGGCGGTCACAAAGCACCGAGCTGATCTCCCTGTGCTATGCGGCTGCTTCCCACTAGCTATCTACCTTAGATTTGGTAGTGTATATATGTCCATGCCAGTCCCTCACTTTGTCCCAGCTTACCCTTCCCCCTCCGCATATCCTCAAGTCCATTCTCTAGTAGGTCTGTGTCTTTATTCCTGTCTTACCCCTAGGTTCTTCATGACATTTTTTTTCTTAAATTCCACATATATGTGTTAGCATACGGTATTTGTCTTTCTCTTTCTGAATTACTTCACTCTGTATGACAGACTCTAGGTCCACCAACCTCATTACAAATAGCTCAATTTCGCTTCTTTTTATGGCTGAGTAATATTCCATTGCATATATGTGCCACATCTTCTTTATCCATTCATCCGATGATGGACACTTAGGTTGTTTCCATCCCCGGGCTATTGTAAATAGAGCTGCAATGAACATTTTGGTACATGACACTTTTTGAATTATGGTTTTCTCAGGATATATGCCCAGTAGTGGGATTGCTGGGTCATATGGTAGTTCTATTTGTAGTTTTTTAAGGAACCTCCATATTGTTCTCCATAATAGCTGTGCCAATTCACATTCCCACCAGCAGTGCAAAAGTGTTCCCTTTTCTCCACACCTTCTCCAGCATTTATAGTTTCTAGATTTTTTCATGATGGCCATTCTGACAGGTGTGAGATGATATCTCATTGTAGTTTTGATTTGAATTTCTCTAATGATTAATGATGTTGAGCATTCTTTCATGTGTTTGTTGGCAGTCTGTTTATCTTCTTTTGAGAAATGTCTATTTAGCTCTTCTGCCCATTTTTGGATTGGGTTGTTTGTTTTTTTGTTATTGAGCTGCATGAGCTGCTTGTAAATTTTGAAGATTAATCCTTTGTCAGTTGCTTCATTTGCAAATATTTTCTCCCATTCGGAGGGTTGTCTTTTGGTCTTGTTTATGGTTTCTTTGCTGTGCAAAAGCTTTGAAGTTTCATTAGGTCCCATTTGTTTATTTTTGTTTTTATTTCCATTTCTTTAGGAGGTGGGCCAAAAAGGATCTTGCTGTGATTTATGTCATAGAGTTTTCCGCTAAGAGTTTGATAGTTTCTGGCCTATGTTTTCCGCTAAGAGTTTGATAGTTTCTGGTCTTATATTTAGGTCTCTAATCCATTTTCAGCTTATTTTTGTGTATGGTGTTAGAGAGCGATCGAATCTCATACTTTTACATGTACCTGTCCAGTTTTCCTAGCACCACTTATTGAAGAGGCTGTCCTTTCTCCACTGTACATTCCTGCCTCCGTAATCAAAGATAAGGTGACCATATGTGTGTGGGTTTATCTCTGGGCTTTCTATCCGGTTCCATTGATCTATCTTTCTGTTTTTGTGCCAGTACCATACTGTCTTGATTACTGTAGCTTTGTACTATAGTCGTAAATCAGGGAGCCTGATTCCTCCACCTCCATTTTTCATTCTCAAGATTGCTTTGGCTATTCGGGATATTTTGTGTTTCCGTACAAATTGTGAATTTTTTTGTTCTAGTTCTGTGAAAAATGCCACTGGTAGTTTGATAGGGATTGCATTGAAACTGTAGATTGCTTTGGGTAGTAGAGTCATTTTCACAAAGCTGATTCTTCCAATCCAGGACATGGTATGTCTCTCCATCTATTTGTATCATCTTTAATTCCTTTCATCCGTATATTATAGTTTTCTGCATACAGGTCTTTTGTCTCCTTAGGTAGGTTTATTCCTAGATATTTTATTCTTTTTGTTGCAATGGCAAATGGGAGTGTTTTCTTGATTGCACTTTCAGATTTTTCATCATTAGTGTATAGGAATGCCAGACATTTCTGTGCATTAATTTTGTATCCTGCTATTTTACCAAATTCATTGATTAGCTCTAGTAGTTTTCTGGTAGCATCTTTAGGATTCTCTATGTATAGTATCATGTCATCTGCAAACAGTGACAGCTTTACTTCTTCTTTTCCGATTTGGATTCTTTTTATTTCCTTTTCTTCTCTGATTGCTGTGGCTAATACTTCAAAAACTATGTTGAATAAGAGTGGTGAGAGTGGGCAACCTTGTCTTGTTCCTGATCTTAGTGGAAATGCTTTCAGTTTTTCACCATTGAGGACGATGTTGGCTGTGGGTTTGTCATATATGGCCTCCATTATGTGGAGGAAAGATCCCTCTATGCCTACTTTCTGCAGGGTTTTTATCATAAATGGGTGTTGAATTTTGTCGAAAGCTTTCTCTGCATCTATTGAGATGATCATATGGTTTTCCTCCTTCAGTTTTTTAATATGGTGTATCACATTGATTGATTTGCATATATTGAAGAATCCTTACATTCCTGGAATAAACCCCACTTGATCATCGTGTATGATCCTTTTAATATGCTGTTGGATTCTGTTTGCTAATATTTTGTTGAGGAACTTTGCATCTATGTTCATCAGTGATATTTGCCTGTAGTTTTCTTTCTTTGTGACATCCTTGTGTGGTTTTGATATCAAGGTGATGGTGGCCTCGTAGAATGAGTTTGGGAGTGTTCTTCTCTCTGCTGTATTTTGGAAGAGTTTGAGAAGGATAGGCGTTAGCTCTTCTCTAAATGTTTGATAGAATTCGCCTGTGAAGGCATCTGGTCCTGGGCTTTTGTTTGCTGGAAGATTTTTTTTTTTTTTTTTTTTGGGTATGCGGGCCTCTCACTGCTGTGGGGTCTCCCATTGCAGTGCACAGGCTCCGGACGCGCAGGCTCAGCGGCCACGGCTCACGGGCCCAGCCGCTCCGCGGCATGCAGGATCCTCCCGGACCGGGGCACGAACCCATGTCCCCTGCATCGGCAGGCGGACTCTCAACCACTGCGCCACCAGGGAAGCCCTGCTGGAAGATTTTTAATCACAGTCTCAATTTCAGTGCTTGTGATTGGTCTGTTCATATTTTCTATTTCTTCCTGATTCAGTCTTGGCAGGTTGTGCATTTCTAAAAATTTGTCCATTTCTTCCAGGTTGTCCATTTTATTGGCATAGAGTTGCTTGTAGTAATCTGTCATAATCTTTTGTACTTCTGCAGTATCAGTTGTTACTTCTCCTTTTTCATTTCTAATTCTATTGATTTCAGTCTTCTCCCTTTATTTCTTGATGAGTCTGGCTAATGGTTTATTAGTTTTGTTTATCTTCTCAAAGAACCAGCTTTTAGTTTTATTGATCTTTGCTATCATTTCCTTCATTCCTTTTTCATTTATTTCTGATCTGATCTTTATGAATTCTTTCCTTCTGCTAACTTTGGGGTATTTTTGTTTTTCTTTCTCTAATTGCTTTAGTTGCAAGGTTAGGTTGTTTATTCGAGATGTTTCCTGTTTCTTAAGATAGGATTGTATTACTATAACCTTCCCTCTTAGAACTGCTTTTGCTGCATCTCATAAGTTTTGGGTTGTTGTGTCTCCATTGTCCTTTGTTTCTAGGTATTTTTTGATTTCCTCTTTGATTTCTTCAGTGATCACTTCGTTATTAAGTAGTGTATTGTTTAGCCTCCATGTGTTTGTATTTTTTACAGGTCTTTTCCTGTAATTGATACCTATTCGCATAGCATTTTTGTCGGAAAAGATACTTGATACAATTTCAATTTTCTTAAATTTACCAAGGCTTGATTTGTGACCCAAGAAATGATCTATCCTGGAGAATGTTCCATGAGCACTTGAGAAAAATGTGTATTCTGTTGTTTTTGGATGGAATGTCCTGTAAATATCAATTAAGTCCATCTTGTTTAATGTATCATTTAAAGCTTGTGTTTCCTTATTTTTTTTCATTTTGAATGATCTGTCAATGGGTGAAAGTGGGGTGTTAAATTCCCCTACTATGAATGTGTTACTGTCGATTTCCCATTTTATGGCTGTTAGTATTTGCCTTATGTACTGAGGTGCTCCTATGTTGGGTCCATGAATATTTACAATTGTTATATTTTCTTCTTGGATCGATCCCTTCATCATTATGTAGTGTCCTTCTTTGTCTCTTCTAACAGTCTTTATTTTAAAGTCTATTTTTTCTGATATGAGAATTGCTACTCCAGCTTTCTTTTGGTTTCCATTTGCATGGAATATCATTTTCCGTCCCGTTACTTTCGGTCTGTATGTGTCTCTAGGTCGGAAGTGGGTCTCTTGTAGACAGCATATATATGGGTCTTGTTTTTGTATCCATTAAGCCAATCTGTGTATTTTGGTGGGAGCATTTAGTCCATTTACATTTAAGGTA